>NC_133530.1:86500772-87121167 GCF_048544455.1 Silene latifolia | reverse complement strand
CTCCCCATGCTTTGTAACATATTGGACCAATATTGCATCCTCAGCTGATGTCCATGGACCTTTCTTTAGAAGAATCCCTTCAGAAGAGTTTCCGCCACAAAGAACCTCTTCCGTGGAAGGAGAAGTTTTCCGGCACCTTGAAGCCTTCCTGCTGTCACCGTTACTCGTCATAACACACCTGGAAATGACCCACATTATGAGAATGTGAATAAATGCTTTAATCAATGCATCAGTTGCATGCAAAGCTAACAAAATTTCACAAAGAAAATAGATGTATTGTGCAAATGACTTCGGAGCTCTAGACATGTTACAGCCTCAATCAACTAACACTAGTTAGCAAAACAAGCTTAATGTTATGACATACATGGTGACAGACATAAGAGCCCGGATCTTTGGCGTCCTAATTAATAATTTCGTTATCTTGTGCACGTGTGTGAATGTGGTGGTTCATTATAGCCTAATGATGAAGGTTATCATACATTTCTGTGATGAAAGGCGGATATTCAAATCTTCTACGTTATCTTCTAAGCTAACATGTTAAACTACTTGGAAGTCCCTACAAAGTTAAGACAAGCCCGTGTTTTAAAACCGTGCAAATATAAAAGGATAGCTGTGAGCCTGTGACCGTGTAGCCAAATATGAGCTAATAAAAATTCCTCATACCGTCATACGGGAAGGACACACAGCGGAGAAAATTGTTGTTGCATGCACTTGGCCATAGCATTGTCATGAACAAGACCAGTTCTATGTTTAGTAAATCACACAAACACCATTATCAGAATCCCACATTGTCATTCCAGAAACTACTCCACAGAATTGACAGTAACTCTATACGACAATTTTTATCCCAGACACTGAACTGCAACCTGAGTTATCAAAATTTTGAAGTTCATCACAGCCACATATTCACATATTGGGCCGATGTTAGTCGCATTTACAGTGAAACGGCCGGCCTGGACGGCCGATTCTGAGATCAAGTCTCAAACCAAGATTTAATACTACTATGTCTGCATACCAACAAGTCATTTACTGCTGTATTCATCTTTTAATTACAGGGTTAACAGTTTTATTATATGGGCATACCCGTCTTACACATGATTCATGAGAATATATTAGTCACAAATGCAATAATAAACTGTGCTTCGTAAACACAAATTATAGAATAAGACCGGGTGAGACGTACTTTTATAGGTTAAACACTCATTTATTACTATCAATAAATGAGTTTTTTTAATGTACAGTGTGAGACGAGCACGTCTAACTCAATAATTACTACTAATATTTAAATTGATAGAACAGGATTCACCTGAAACAGTAGAACTGCAATGATTTCCACAATTTTGCAATAAAACCTCTCAAAATCTGACAGAATTGAAGCAAACGCCACCAAATTTTCTAAAAAAATATTGTAAAATTCAAAATCTAATCAAATAAATAAAATGCCGAAATTTGTTCAAAATTCACTCAACTCAAGAGAGTGAATCTGATTTAAGAACTTCAATCTACGAACTCAAATTTCGTAACGCAGATTAAAATTAAACCTCCAAAGTTCAAAACTAAACTCAAAATTATAAAATCGAAAATTCTCAAAATCAAAATTATATGATACCCATAGGAATTCAATATCAGAATTTAATAAAGTAACGCAAACCCAATTCATATTTCATGAAATTATCACTGCCCATATCAACAAAAACTCGATCAGATCCAAAATTCACCAGAAAAATTGATTAAAAACACCAAATCTTTTCAATTTTTTTTTTCAAATTTTCAATTAATTTAATAATTTGCAGTCAGCCATAATCAATGAAGAATGAAGTCATAGATTGAAGAGATAAATCTAGAGAGAGAAAGAAGAAGAAATGAGGTTGAGTATGAAGGAAGGGAGAAAAAAGTAGAGTGAGAAACGCAAGTAAAAAAAGTTGAAAGATAATTAAGAAAATTAAAATTAAAATTAAAATAAATAAAATAAAATTGAAGGGAGAAAATGGTGAAAAAAGGGAATGAGATGAGATGGGGTGTGAGGAAAGTACAGAGAGCTTGTGCTTCACCAAGTGTTGTTGTTGCTACTTCTCTTCTCCTTCTTTCTCCATTTTTTCTCTCTCTTCTTTCTCTCTCTCTAAAATGATTTTTTTATATATTTTATTTAATTTTTTGATTTTGAGATATAATTCGATTTTTAAATAAAAAAATAGAATAAGATATGTCTCGATTATTTGTTTATCCTTAATTAAACTACTCTCAAAAAAATATTAGAGATAAATAATTAATATAAATAAATACTCCAGTATACTCCCTCCATTTAATTCTACTTTGCATGTTTCTCTTTTGCACCATATTTACAGGCGAGCATTCAACCCCAATTTTCTCTCAATACATATGTTAAAATATATTCATGTGAGATCTTATTTGAGTCGTCTTTAATACTATACTAGTTTGAATGCCCGTGCGTTGCAACGAGGTAATTAACTTATTTATAATGCAAAAAAAAATGTTATAAGGGTTTAATGTTTACATTCTATGTCTAATAATTTGTTTACATATTATTAAAATATCTCTTTCAAAAAAATAAAAGATTAATATATACGTGGGTTAACTCTTATTTATAATCATATAATCACCCCACCTTATACTAATCTTTCGATGTGGGACAATTCTACTATTTATACGTAGTATATATATTCATCAAACCTGCATTGTTTTTCAATGTGGGACAAATAACATGCTCAAAATTACACCATCTTTTTTGCACTTTGTTTTTTCAATGTGGGACAAATAACATGCTCAAAATTACACCATCTTTTTTGCACTTTGTTCGACATCCAACCAGATCCTGAATACCGAATACGGACAATTGCTACTCATTATATCTAATAATTATATTTAAATTTAATAATATGATCAAGTACTTTCCATTAATATTTGTACGTTGTTTTTCTTCAATTTTTTTTATCATAATTGAGATGCAGAAATTTCCCGTGATACCCCTTAATTTTGTCAGATTTTCCATTTAACCCCTACTTTTAAGAATCTGTCTATGGTACCCTTGAGGTTCCATTTTTTTGCCCATGGTAACCCCTAATGTAAAGGCTGTTAAATGGGCATTAAGTTTGATGGGTGACAATAAAACAACAACTAAAAAATAATATCCCCTTTATTGTTTTATTGGTACAGATATCTCTCTCTTTTAAATGAAAATTTAATTAACTATATCATTGTAATATTGTAAATTTCTCATGATAACCTTGAACTTTGATAGATTACATATGGTACTCCTAATTTTAAGTTTCTACAAATGGTACCCCTATGTTCACTTTTTTTTTTCCCAAAATACCATTTGACAACTTCCGTCATCCTATTACATGGCACCCCTAATTTTAATTTGTTTTCTATTTTTTTTATCATAATTAAAATATCTGCAAATGATATGAACATATACTCTAATGATAGAACTTTTTTAAACACAATTCTAATTATACTATTTAAATGTAGTATATTTACCACACCTAAATTATTTTCCAATGTGGGACATACAAAATCTATAGGTAGAAAATATAATGATATAAACTTTCAAGAGCTCTCCAAGACAATACTTAGTTAAGAGACTCAAAAGATTTTGTGTTGATGCCTAAGTTCCAAGGATGCCTCCTATTTATAATCATAGAATCACCCACCTTATGCTAAATTTCGATGTGGAAAAATTCTATTTTTATATGTAGTATATTTATCACACATATATTATTTTTCAATGTGAGACATATAACATACTATGAAATACACCATCTTTAATATGTACAAATTATATGAAATCTATATATACTCTAATGATAACATTTCTTACCATGTATCTAATAATATTATTTTCATAATTTTTTTACCGACATTATTTTGCCAAATGAAATGTAAAAGTTTTTATATAAAAATTAAAAACACCACTTGAATATAAAATAAGAAATACAGAGTATATATTATAATAACTAAAAGATTTTCCAAAGATTAACTTAGGTTAGAAATCATTATTGTAGAGACAGTAATACAAACTCTTTTAAGAGCTCTATCTGACAATACTTAAGAGAATAAAAAGATTTTGGGTTATAACTTCTATTTATAATCATAAGATCACCCTGCCTTATGGTAATCTTCCGATGTGGGACAATTCTAATATTTATACATAATATATTCACCACACTTAAATTACTTTTCAATGTAGGACAAATAACATACTAAGCACACCATTTTTTTCGCAACTACTTTGACATCAACCCGATTTAATAATGAGAAAATACAATACAACCTACACTCTAATGATAACATTTTTTTGTCACAATCTAATTATATAATTTTCATACGATACTTTTTTGTCAAATGAAATATAATTTTTTTAAATTTTTTGTCACAATCTAATTATATAATTTTCATACGATACTTTTTTGTCAAATGAAATATAATTTTTTTAAATTATAAACACCACTTTAATATAATATAGAAAATGTATATATATATGGGACAGTTCTATTATTTATACATAATATATTCACCACACTTAAATTATTTTTCAATGTAGGACATATAACATACTAAAAATAACATATTTTTTATATCAAAAATTTTGGGTAATACCTAAGTTTCAAGGATGCCCCCTATTTATATTTATAGAATCACCATACCGTATACTATTCTTTCGATGTTAGATACATAATTTAATTATTTAGTCATAGTATGTTCATTATGTCTACATTATTTTTCAATGTGAAAGATATAACATACCAAGAAGTACATGTCTCTTCTTAAAAAAACTACTATTGTATACATATTATTTTTCTTTGAAGGTAAAACCACTTAGTCTCGATCATTAGATATGAATCTCTAAATCGTACATATAATGACTCATTAACGCTCTACTATTGCATTCAGAAGACAACCATTAGTAAAATCTTTAGTTTTGTACTGTGTCAGGAGACTACCATTAGTAAAACCTTTTGTTTTGTATTTTTTTTATTTTCTTGTTCATGTTCTTAACTCTTTCCCGGGTAGTTCCCAGCGATTTCCACTTTATTTTTTATATCATATCGTAGATAATAATAGAAAATCTTAAGAGCTCTTTAAAACAATATTTATGAGACTCAAAAAATATTGGGTGGATACATAAGTTCCAAATATGCCTCTTATTTATAATCATAGGATCACATCACCTTATACTAATATTTCAATGTGAGACAATTCTACTATTTATATGTAGTATATTCACCACACCTACGTTATTTTCCAATGTGGGACAAAACATACTAAAAATTACACAATTTTACATATTAAGAAGTTTTAATATGTGCAAATAATATGAAATTTATACTCTAATGATAGCATTTTTTACCACGAATCTAATTATATTATTTTAATAATTTTTTTAACGATACTTTTTTGCCAAAATGATATGTAAAAGTTTGATATAAAAATTGGAAATATCACTTGAATATAATTTAGGAAATATATATATTATAATAATTAAAAGATTCTCCACTTTATTTTTTACATCAAAAATTATTATTTATGATACTTTCCTAAATTAATTTTTGATGATGTGGACGCTCTCAAATCGCTCGAAAAAACTCTCTTTTATATATATATAGATTAAAAATATCTAACTTTTATCATTTTTGCAAATACGTAGTTAAAGATATTTACCGCGTAAAAGTCGCATTAACAAACGTGATAAAGCAAACATGTAAAGTGGGGTTGAATGGAGGGAGTAAATATTTTAAATAAATGATCTCTTAGATAACTTATTAGGAGACATCTACCTTTTTTTTTGTTTGATTGGCACTCGGTAAATTATCGGGTATACCGTATACGTGATAGCTTGCAAATCATGTATATCACCCACCCTAATCTAGGAGGCATAGCTACGTATCATAAATACTAGGTTAAAAGCCTGTGCGTTGCAACGGGTTAATTAACTTGATTATAATGAAAAAAATGTTATAAAACATTAATATTTACATCTAATCATTTGTTTACATATGATTAAAATATCTCTTTCAAAGGAAATAATTGATAAATACATACACGTCTATCGTTTATTGATTATGCGAAAAAAATAAATAATAAATAAATTTTGCTATTAAAGAGATAATAATAGAAACTCTAATAAGACAATACTTAAAAAAAACTCTAAAAATTTTTGGCTGATATTAAAGTTACAAAGATGACTCCTATTTATAATCATAGGTTCACCCCACCTTATAGTAATTTTCCGATGTGAGACAATTCGACTATTTATATATTATATATTAACAACACCTACATTATTTTTCAATATGGAACAAATACCATTGTCAGAAATACACTATCTTTTTCGCACCCAGTTCGACATCCAACACGATTAATAATGAGAAAATATTATACTATGTTCGTATGATTTTTCTATTCTTATATATATGATATGATATGATATTTTTCTAAGTATATTATTTGTCCCACATTGAAAAATAATGTAGATGTGGTGAATATACTACATATAAATAGTTGAATTGTCCACATCAGATGATTATAAATGTGGAGTTTCCTAAAAATTAATTTAGGAAAGTATTGTAAATAATATTTTTGGATGCAAAAAATAAAGCGTAGAATCTTTTAATTATTATAATTATAATTATAATTTATTATAATAATTAATATGTTCAATGTGGGACAATCATATGTTCACTCCACTTTTGATAATCTTTCGATATGAGACAATTCTATTATTTATATGTTCAATGTGGGACATAAAACATACTAATGGTTTCGATATGAGACAATTCTATTATTTATATGTTAAATGTGGGATATATAACATACTAATGGGTGCCTGGTTGGCTAGTTTGGAATAGAATGAAATGGATTGAATCTATTCAAGTGTTTGGTTGGGTGATTTTGGAGGAGTTAGATACTCAATAGATTTTAACTCCATCCCAACCCCTTGGAAACTCACACCCACCTTCTCCCCTTCAAGAAACCCCATTCCTTCCCCTTACTTATTTAGATTAAACCAAACAACTGTGAGATGGAAAGGTTTTGGAATCTCATACATCTATGATATCATACTCCGTTCCATTCCTTCATTTCGAACCAAACGACCCTTAAGAAGTATATCATCTTTAATATATGCAAATAATAACATTTTTTTTACCATGAATATAATTATATTATTTTCATAATTTTTTTAACCATATCATAAGATCAGCCCATTTTATGGTAATTTTCCGATGCGGGACATTTTTACTATTTAAACATTATATATTAACACCACTAAATTATTAATGTGGGACAAAAAACATACTAAGAAGTGCAAAGTATACCATCTTTTTTCGCACCTAGTTCGACGTCCAACCCGATTATTATACTATGTTTTTTTCTTTTTTTATCATAATTAAAATATGTGCAAATGATAAGAAATCTATACTCTAATTATAGAATTTTTTTTTATCACGAATCTAATTATATAATTTTCATAATTTTTTAACGATACTTTTGCGAATGAAATGTAAAAGTTTTTATATAAAAACTATAAACATCACTGAATATAATATAGAAAATATATATTATAATAATTAAAACATCCTCCAAATTATTTTTTATATCATATTATGGAGATAATGCTACAAACTCTTAACTCTTAAGAACTCTCTAAGACAATACTTGAGAGACTCAAAAGATTTTGGGTTGATATTTGAGTTCCAAGGATGTCTTCTATTTATAATCATAGGATCAGCTCACCTTATGTTAATCTTTCGATGTGGGAGAATTCTAATATTTATAACTTCAATGTAGAACATATAACATATTAAGAAGTACATCATCTTAAATATGTGCAAATTATGTGAAATTTATACTCTAATGATAACATCTCTTACCACGAATCTAATTATATTATTTTCATAATTTTTTTTAGCGGCATTATTTTGCCAAATAAAATGTAAAAGTTTTCATATAAAAATTAGA
Organism: Silene latifolia; assembly: GCF_048544455.1. Taxonomy (NCBI): domain Eukaryota; kingdom Viridiplantae; phylum Streptophyta; class Magnoliopsida; order Caryophyllales; family Caryophyllaceae; genus Silene; species Silene latifolia. The sequence continues at coordinate 87,113,187 of NC_133530.1, read as the reverse complement.
AACATCGCTTGACTATAAATATAGTAAATATATATTATTATAGTAATTAAAAGATTTACCACTTTATTTTTACATCAAAAATATTATTTATAAAACTTTCCTAAATTAATTTGTGATGATGTGGACAGCCTAGAATCGCTCGAAAAAAATTCTTTTTATATATATATATATATATATATATATATATATATATATATATATATATATATATATATAGAGAGAGAGAGAGAGAGAGAGAGAGATATATATATATATATATATATATATATATATATATATAGAGAGAGAGAGAGAGAGAGAGAGAGAGAGAGAGAGAGAGAGAGAGAGAGAGAGAGAGAGAGAGAGAGAGAGAGAGAGAGAGAGAGAGAGAGAGAGAGAGAGAGGCCGGATCCGGTGAGGCACCTCATTATGGCGAGGCGGCCGGTCTCACCAAATTACTACCTTGGGCTTTTCGATTGAGAGTAACTAAAGAATGATGCGGTATCATACGATGTTATGTAATGGACTGTTAATACGATCTTTCTTCATCATCAAATACGATCTCAGCCATCTTTCCCAAATCAATCTCCATAACCTAATCAATTGAAGCAATTGTTCGTAGATTGAAGAGCTAGGAAGAGATGATGACCACAATCCTAACAAACACAGGAACTCACACAGTGACACATATGACATAACACATTACCCAGAAATTCCCCAATTTGATGAACACAACAATGGCGGCAATTACTCCATTTCAAACCCTAGCTCTTCAATCTAATCACGTGTCGCAACAATGGCGGCAATCATCTCTTCCTCCGTCATCCTTCTCTATCAACCGCCATTACCATTCTTCCTGCAATTCGCTTACAGTTCGCCGCCAACGAACTCTCATCACTACTAATGCGACTCGAAATCCCTCGTCGAATAATCCGAACCGTAATCCTCAACAATTTAATGATGAAAACGAAGGTGAATTTGATCTTGTTGTGAAAAAAGTGACGCAAATTGCGCTGTGGAGTATAGAAGGCGTATATATCATCTGGCTTTTCCTCCTTCCTTACGCTCCGGTTCGTTACTTATCTCTTCTTATAATTACTAGCGGAGCCAGTATTTGTTTACCTTTAATTAAAATAAGGCGTATATATCATCTGGCGATTAATCCAACTCTTAACCCAGGGATGACTGCAATTCTGCAAGTGAAAAAAAAAATGATTTGTTCAGAAACCAGACTGTGCAGAAAACAACGTAATTTCATAGCTACTTTCATTTACATCTGAAATTAGGTATTGTTACATATTCCGTCCGTCTCAATTATTTGTTTGAATAAAACAGGCAAACACCGTACAAAACAACTTGGAGATTAATGTATGACCGTACCTAAGAGTCACACTTTACTTTGTGCAAGTAATTTTTATCTGCTCACAATACATACGGGAAGGCATGATCTGAGGAAGACTCTAACCAGACTAACTTTTATTATTAGGACATGAAAGGCAAAAGAACGTACCATTTGTCGGTGCATTGCATTTGGACTTTCTGTCGTCCTGTTTATAAAATATGAAGCTTGGGGAAAGCTGAATTTCTTACATGTACGAATTCTATGCTTCTTAATCAATCATTTTATGATTTTTATCTCTTTGGAGAGCTACCGTAATAAGGAGATTATTTGTTATTATCGACCGTGAACACCTCAGTTTACGGTATAAGATAGTTAAAGACCCTAGTATCAAGTATTCTGTAATATTCGTTACACTTTTAAGTTAACCAGTTACTCCCCTTCATATATTCATTTACACAATTTCAAAAGCCAAAGCATTATTAGATTTCAAAAGCCAAAGCATTATTAGATTACACAATTTCCTCCTTCCTTACGCTCTTTTCCTTATTTGGTGAATCTCAGACCTTATTTTGTGAATCTCATACCTCATTCAGTGAATCTTAAGGCTTGTTTTGTGAAACTTGATCATCATAAGTGGTTAAAATCACCTATGTTGCTCTTTTCTTTATTAGGTGAATCTCAGACTTTATTTTGTGAATCTAAGACCTTATTCAGTGAATCTTAGAGCTTGTTTTGTGAAACTTGGTCATCATAAGTGGTTAAAAACACGTTTTTTTTCTCTTTTCCTTATTTGGTGAATCTCAGACCTTATTTTGTGAATCTCATACCTTATTCAGTGAATCTTAAGGCTTATTTTATGAAACTTATCATCATAAGCGGTTAAAATCACCTATTTTGCTTTTTTCTTTATTAGGTGGATCTCAGACTTTGTTTTGTGAATCTCAGACCTTGTTCAGTGAATCTTAGAGCTTGTTTTGTGAATCTTAGAGCTTATATTGCGAAACTAAAAGGTAATATTGTGAAACGTGGTCATAAATGGTTGAAATCACCTATTTTGTTCTTATTCTTATTTTGTGAATCCTAGACCTTATTTTGTGAATCCTAGACCTTGTTTTGTGAATCTCATACCTTATTCAGTGAATCTTAGAGCTTGTTTTGTGAAACTTGGTCATCATAAGTGGTTAAAATCACGTTTTTTTGCTCTTTTCCTTATTTGGTGAATCTCAGACCTTATTTTGTGAATCTCATACCTTATTAAGTGAATCTTAAGGCTTGTTTTGTAAAACTTGATCATCATAAGTGGTTAAAATCACGTTTTTTGCTCTTTTCCTTATTTGGTGAATCTCAGACCTTATTTTGTGAATCTCATACCTTATTAAGTGAATCTTAAGGCTTGTTTTGTGAAACTTGATCATCATAAGTGGTTAAAATCACCTATTTTACTCTTTTCTTTATTAGGTGAATCTCAGACTTTGTTTTGTGAATCTCAGACCTTGTTCAGTGAATCTTAGAGCTTGTTTTGTGAAACTTGGTCATCATAAGTGGTTAAAATCACGTTTTTTGCTCTTTTCCTTATTTGGTGAATCTCAATCCTTATTTTGTGAATCCCATATCTTATTCAAATGAATCTTAAGGCTTGTTTTGTGAAACTTGATCATCATAAGTGGTCAAAATCACCTATTTTGCTCTTTTCTTTATTAGGTGAATTTCAGACTTTATTTTGTGAATCTTAGGCCTTGTTTTGTGAATTTCACAGTTTGTTTTGTGAATCTTAGAGCTTGTTTTGTGAAACTATAACGTAATATTGTGAAACTTGGTCATAAGTGGTTGTTGAAATCACCTATATTTCTCTTTTCTTATTTTGTGAATTTTAGACCTTGTTTTGTGAAACTATAAGGTAATATTGTGAAACTACAAGGTAAGGACTAGAGCACACCTCGAGAATCAATTTCTTGATCATTCCTCTAATGGCGGGGAGCGAGAGATAAGGGAACAACTCACATGATGAAAACTAGTGGAATGATTTAATTATTTTAAAACCAATTAGCTCAAATGGCAGAGCGTTGTGCAATGCACAAGGTGTGGGTTCGACTCCCATGTTGGTTATTGACGCTCTTTGTTACTTCAAAGCCTAATTGGTATTTCTCTAGTGGACTTTTGGGTTTTGGCCTTTTCTGTCATGTCCAATTGCACCCAATTTAGATAATTTCTAACATTGACTTTACAAAGGACTCAAAATTGTAATCCTTTGCTCCTTTAGTGGCTCGACGTTTTGGCTTATGCACGCCGTTTGTGCACATCTAAGTTTGAGCTTCTTCTACTCTTCCTCAATTTTGCACATCTCAGTACGGATTTGGCTAACTCATCCTCAATGTTATTGTATTTAAGTTTAATACACTAGATTCTTAAATTAACTAGGCTATATGAGATTCGAACTCATACCTTTGTGCAAATCGTGAGCAAGATTTGCACATGCTCTCCCATTTGAGCTAATAGCCGTTAAGATATACGAGTACATAACAAAGATCAAATAAGGGGAACCTTAAGCTAATAGCCTTTAGATATGCAACAATGAAAAGTCAGATACAGAATGTGTAACACTCGAAAGATGAAGCTATAACGGAAACAATCACTATGACAGTTGTACGGTCTCTCAAGATGAATGCAAGAGAATCAAGGCCGCGTTTGGACTGAACACTGCAAAAGATGGGCATGTAACCCCAACGACGAAGCCTAGATTTCCACTCAACTAGAACCTGGGTATAGCATTGAAACAGACTATTCAGATACAGAATGTGTAACACTCGAAAGATGAAGCTATAACGGAAACAATCACAGCAAACAACACAAACCGCACGAACAACATAAACAGTAAGCAACAAGTGTCTTGATAGTAAACCGTAAGAACTAGAAACTTCATAACATACAAAACTCAGACTTAGCTGGAATACTCGGGATCACAAATGGACGCTGAATCACATTCAATTCACTTCCACAAGTCTAACCAAACCCACTCTTAAGCTAATTCACATATAGATGTCTACCAGATAATATACAACCTCGTTTCAACTTGCTCCCACAATTCATAATCAAACCATCAATGTGGAACCTAATTGCTCATTCAACTCTCAGTAATGGACGCAAATCATCTCTATTTCAGTAAATATACTAAGTAGGTCTGTAACACAAGCTTCAAAACATAGTATTGCACACACTTCTAAATCAGTCTTTTGTGTTAACCTACGCTTACGACAACAGAAAAAACACAGTGATAAGCAAACAATCATATTTAAACCAGGCTTCAACCTATTAACTTCAATCTCACGTGGTTAAAACTTAAAATTGAACCACGACCACATTCCATCGTGCTCTGGAGACTAGATAACCTATTTCCTTAGCCAGCAGTCAGCACTCATCAAACTAATCAGCGTGTATATGCTAACACATCCTACTGTGTTGAGGATTGAGATATTGTTAAACACACTACACATCAGAATAAGACGACTACCAGAATCAACAAAACCACTACTAGGAAATTATTCAAGTGAACAACTATTCAGCACAGTCCTAGAATGTTCAGTATCAATCAATAAGCGAGCTAACAATTGATTCAATAAATTCAACGAATAAAATCGAATTTAGACAGGATAAATACATGATTAACAGATAAGAAAAGAGGAAAATGTGAAATTAGCTGACCTAATTGGGAAATGAGGTGAAAATGGAGATGATCGGCGTGAATCGACGGAGAAAACCCTAGAAATTGGGGAAGAACGGAGTTCACCGGAGGAGCTCGGTTGAAGATGATGAATTGTAGAGAGGAGCTCGGTTGAAGATGATGAATTGTAGAGAGAGAAAGTGGACGAAGTAAATGAACTTAAAATGTGTGCGTTAGTTAATTAGAATTATATAGGGGACACGTGGCAACATCTGGTGTGTCTCTAATTTTTAGATCCAATGGTTTAGAAGGTGTCCAGCCGCCTCACCCTAAGAAGGGTGCCTCACATGATTCAATCTCTCTCTCTCTCTCTCTCTCTATATATATATATATATATATATATATATATATATATGTTGGGGTTGGTGTCCTTAACAGTTAGTGCAAGGACTTGTAAACCTCTAAAAGGATCAAAGGGCATACTTTGGTATTATTATCAGTTGATCCACGTTTATCAATAACGGTTGGCTTGCTAGATAAGTTTGACGTTATTGTCATACAGATGGCGGTGATCAACTGGTCCCTAAAAGTCACACCTATAGGATACGTTCGAGAGATGTGACGGTATGAAAATACTTTCATGTAGATGCCAAAATTGACTAACCAGTTAGTCCAAGTTATTTGACTAAGTAATTAGTCAAATATGTGATGTTGAGATATTATATTTAATACGGATTAAATATCATGGGCTAAGCGAATTAACAGATTAATTCGTAAAATTAAATATACGTGATTTATATTTAATTAAATGTATATTAAAATAAATTATAAAATACTGTTTTGTCGGACACGTATTAATAATTGACTAACCCGCATTATTAGCGATGCCTTAATTTCCGATAACCGATAACGAGTTTATAATCGACCGCGTCATATACATTTAGCCATTTGGGTTCGGATTATGAGTCAAATAGAAGAGGAAATGGAAAAGCCCATTTCCTCCCCATGGACTCGGCTTGGCGAATTAGGAGAACAAAAAGGAGAGCCTCCTCCTTCGTAAAAACCGAATCATCATTAGTGAAAGAATTAGGGTTTCAGAGATTAATTTTTCTCTCAAAACCGAGATCTCTCATCTCGACAAAACTCACATCGAGTTCTCCCTATATTGCAAGGCAATCGGAGAACACTGTTCTAGCACAAGGGCATATCTCGGACCAAGTCTTGGGTGCAACGATTAGGAGGGAATCGCTTAGATTTACGATCTTTACGCCGCAATTTAAAGGACCCGAGGTTATTTCTTGTTCCTTATCGTTTCTATTGTTTTTATCGTTTTATGACTATAAATTGCATGTATAAATTTACGTTATAGTCCTGCAATTAAAGGGTAGTATACGGATATTAACCCACAAGTGGTATCAGAGCGAGGCCACGTAAATTTTTATATGTGTTTTTCATAAAACTATTTTTGAAACGATGTTTTTGTGCTTGAAAACCCGTGCCAGTATACATGAATTTGTTTGAAACCGTGTCATGTATTACACGGCAATTTCATCTTTTTCGTTTTGGTTTTATGCATGTTGTTGTTTTATACAGAGATTATAACAATATGTCATGTTTTATCAATTATCAAATTTGTTTTGATGCGTTTTGATCAAAATTTTAATTGATTTTATCTCAAAATCGGTTTTCACGAGGGTTTTGGTTTTTCGAGGTTTTCACCACTTTTGCATTCGATCGAGCGTATTTCTACTCGATCGAGTCTGTTTTTGTCTTGTTTTTGATCGATCGAGTCCCTGTTGTACTCGATCGACCTTGTCTCAAAACCTTTTGCTCGATCGATTCCTTCTTTGTACTCGATCGACTTTTTCAAAACCCCTCCGCTTTCGATCGAGTTGTCCTCGTACTCGATCGAGTAGATTTGTTGATAAAGGTACTCGATCGACCACCGTATTGTCGATCGAGCACCTCGATTAGCATACCTCACGATCAACTTGCAGTTCAGTCGATCGAGCTCCCCTGTCCCTCGATCGAGCACTTATGTCCCTGGATCGAGGGATTTCGTCTTTAGCAGCTTTGAAAATTTGTTTCTTTTGATTTAAATTTTCCTTTGGCTTTAATATGTACTTTATCCGGATATAGTACACTCGCTTAATAGTGAATCGGTTCACTCACGTACCATATAGTTGTTTTAAAGTGTCTTTAAAATGACGGATTATAATAGATTAAAATTAAATGATAGAAGCGGTTTTATCACACGAATTTTAATCATTAAAAGGTGGTTTGGATAAATTTAACATAATTACAGAATTATGTCACGAATGAATTTGTTTTAGTTGATGCTTTTTTATTTATCGTTTTGTTGAATGCCGTGAATGCCTTTTAATTACGTATTTAATTTTACAAGCGATTGTAACTTAGTGTGGCCTTAGTAGAACGTGTTACCGTAATGATGGAACACGGTCTTGGTTGTATTTTGAGATCTCGTATCTCCGTTTTGGATTTTTCACTTGTAATTACAGTTTTAATTAGAATGTAAATAGGTTTATATTTGTAATTTTAATTGTAATTTTTGAGAAGACCAAAGATGGAGACCGGATGCTCACTCCCGCTACTTGGATCAAGATGGAACATCAAGACAAGCTTTTCGGGTCCAACGGTGGATTCCAAAGTTGTATTATGTTCTTATACTAGGATAGGCCACACTAGGAAATTTTTATTTACGTATTGCATTCCTTTATTTATTTTTCGCAACGATAATATGCATCATATTCCGCCTAAAAACCAAACCACCTAATTTATTGCATGAAAACTGACACATATAGAGGTCACGAGTTAGTTTTCATTGACATTCTCATGTCACACGTTTTAAGCCATCATCTAAATTAAATCATTCACGACAGACGCTAGTTATTCGTTCACTTAAAAATGAATTATAATTTAGTTGATGGGATCTTCCTCGTATAAACAAAAATTGAGAACGGTCTTTATAGGTCAAACTCCAATGAGTCCCTTCTTCGTCGGTAGGCATACTATGACCCCTTCTACGTCGGGTAAGTTGGAACCGATTGACCCATTTTATCTCAACACTATGGTCACTAAATACGATCCCGTGATCATGGTGGACTATAGATAGGATTTACGGAAATCTATCGACCAAGAGTTCTTACGGAAGAATTAGCTAAACAGGTGGCTTATCAATTTACTGAAATTGAGTCTTGGGATCACTTGTGTCATTCTTGAGGGAGATCAATTATGCAAGTGCAAGAGTCTACATGTTTAAAATGAATTTTAAAATAGACTTAAATCACCTCGATGAGTTGCTTATTTCGTTTTGTTTTTCTTTCTTTTTCAAAGTGTAGATCACGTTTTAAACTGCTTAACATCAAATGGCTGGTTCAAGTGATAACCCAATGCCAAGTGCCACATTGGACCGTGAGTCCTGGCTTAGGATCTTCATGAATCAAATGAATCAGTCTACTCGACTGAAGAATGATGGATCCAACTGCGGACGGGAGGCAAGATTACGGAATGCTGCCGCTGCCGACGAAAGCTCAAATATCTACTTGAGCCCATGCCGCCACACCCAGTTCCCACGGCGGGAGCTAACGAGATCGCTACTTATAACGATTTCGTCATGGAAGCGGGTGCGATTAAAAACGTGCTCATTTTTGCAATGGAATCCAATTTGCAGAAACGCTTCATAGCCCAAGGTGCAAACAAGATTTTCACCACGCTCACTAAGGAATTCTCGAAAGCACCGAGAATCGTGACCTATGAGCATACCACTCGCTTCTTTGATGCGAGACTCCAGAAGGGCCAACCGGTTAGCCCACACATTCTCAAAGATGATTGAGAATGTCGAGAAAGCGGAGACCTTTAAGCGTAACATCAGCGAGAATATTGTTATCGACCGTATTCTTCATTCACTCCACGATGGTTATTCGCAATTCAGAGCGAATTACTATATGAATGATTTGAAGAAAACTCCCCATGAACTGCACTCCCTCCTCGTACAGACCGAGAAGGACATGAAGTGCAGTGGGAGTTCGAAACAGGATGTCCTCGTTGTGTCAAACAAAGGGAAAGGTAAGGGCAAAGCTCCGGCAAACCTAACAGTAGGTAAGGCGAAGTTCAAGAAGTCGGGTTCAGGGAAGAGTGGTCCTGGTGAGTCGAGTAACTCATCAGGCATGACAAAGAGCAAGAGTGAAAACATGGAATGCCATCATTGCCACAAGACTGGGCATTGGAGACGCACATGTCCTGTTTATCATGAGGACTTAAAGGCAGGTCGTGTTAAACCTGTTGGTATGTCTTCTCTCTCTTCTACTTTTATTCATATGATTGAGATTAACCACGCAAGTTACGGAACTTGGGTACTTGATACTGGTTGTGGTTCTCATCTGTGTAATCATGTGCAGGGGCTCCGAAACATCGAACCCCTCGTAAAGGGTGAGGTGGACCTGCGTGTTGGGAATGGAGCAAGAGTAGCTGCCATCTCCAAAGGGACATATGTGATCCAGCTTCCTAGCGGATTTGAGTTATCATTATATGATTGCTATTATGTACCCAGTCTCTCTAAAAACATTATTTTGCTTCGCGCTTGATAAACTTGGTTTTTCATTTGTAATAGAAAACAATGCTTGCATTTTCTCATTACACGATATGATTTACGGCAAGGCAGTTTCCATGAATGGAATTTATGTTTTAGATCAGACCAATGAAATATTACACGTAATGAATAAAAAGTTAAAGGTTGGTGACAAAGATCAAACGTATCTATGGCACTGCCGTATGGGACACATTAATGAGAAACGCGTTAAAATGACTCATCAAACATGGAGCTATCTCGGCCTTTGATTTTCAATCATTTGGCACGTGTGAATCATGTCTCATCGGTAAAATGACTCGTATTTCCTTCAAAGGTGTTGGAATGCGCGCTGCTGACCTATTAGGGCTCATACACACGGATGTATGTGGTCCTATGTCAATCACCGCACGAGAAGGCTATAGATATTTCATCACTTTCACGGACGATTTGAGTAGATATGGCTATGTCTACTTAATGAAGCACAAAAGTGAATCCTTTGAGAAATTTAAGGAATACCAGAATAGGGTGCAGAACCTATTAGGTAGAAAGATTAAAACACTGCGTTCAGATCGTGGTGGCGAGTATCTTTCTCACGAGTTTGATCAACACCTGAAGGACTGTGGGATTGCCCTACGCTTAACTCCACTGGAACACCTCAGTTGAATGGTGTGTCCGAACGGAGAAATCGAACACTACTTGATATGGTTCGATCCATGATGAGTCACACGGTTTTACCTGATTCATTATGGGGTTATGCTCTTTTGTCAGCCGCTCTAATACTTAACCGAAGTCCGTCTAAAGCTGTTGACAAGACTCCATATGAACTATGGAAGGGAACGGTCCCTAACTTGTCCTTTATACGGGTTTGGGGCGGCGAGGCTTATGTCAAGTGGAGACACGAAGATAAGCTCGGCCCGCGATCGGTCAAGACATACTTTATAGGTTATCCTAAAGGATCACGTGGTCATTACTTTTATTCGCCAACCGAACAACGTGTTTTTGTTGCGGCTAGTGCGACATTCTTAGAGAAGGAATTTCTCGAGAATGCAAAGAGTGATAGAACCTTCGACTTGTCGGAGATTCCAGAACCAAATACCGAGCAACTATTGGAGGAACCAATTCCTACAATCCCGGCTGCGGTGAATATTCCCGAGGAACCTAGGAGGTCGGGAAGAGTCTCTATTCCTCCGGACAGATACATCGGTATGGTCGAGGAACATGACATAGATGACGTTCTACTCTTAACGAGTAGTGAACCCGCAACCTATAAAGGTGCCATGACCGATTCGACTCAAAGCTATGGCTTGAGGCCATGCAATCCGAGATGGACTCCATGTATGAGAACAACGTGTGGGATCTTGTTGACTTACCTGCTAAGGTTCGTCCCCTTCAATGCAAATGGCTTTACAAGATAAAGCATTCTCGTGGAAGGTCAAAGCAAGATATCTACAAAGCACGACTAGTTGCAAAAGGTTTCACCCAAGTGCCAGGTTTGCACTACGATGAGATTTTTGCACCCGTAGTTATCTTTGCGTTCCATTCGGATTATCTTAGCGATTGCCGCTTTTCATGACTATGAAATTTGGCAAATGGACGTGAAAACCGCCTTCTTAAACGGCTTTTTGGAGGAAGAGTTGTACATGGTACAACCCGAAGGTTTCATCGATCCTAAAAATCCTAAGAAAGTGTGCAAGCTTAAGCGTTCCATTTATGGACTTAAGCAAGCATCAAGGAGTTGGAATCATCGCTTCGACCAAGTGATAAAAGACAATGGATTCACTCGATCTGTCGAGGAACCATGTCTATATATCAAGTCGAGTGGGAGCAAGATTGTCTTTCTAATATTGTATGTTGACGACATACTCCTGATTGGGAATGACATACCTCTCTTAACTTCGGTGAAAGTATGGTTGAAGAACCATTTCCGGATGAAAGATCTGGGTGAGGCACAAAGAATTCTTGGCATCCGTATCTATCGAGATAGATCACGACGGATGTTATCTCTCGATCGGGAGTCTTACATAGACAAAGTCCTAGAGAGATTCAAAGCATGACTAACTCCAAGAAGGGGTTCCTTCCCATGTCCTGGGGGTGCATTTGAGCAAGTCTCGGGCACCAGAGACACCGGAAGACAAAGAGCGCATGACACGGATTCCTTATGCTTCGGCAATAGGATCAATCATGTATGCCATGATATGCACACGTCCGGACGTGGCATATGCATTGAGTATGACAAGTCGATTCAACAAAGCAACCAGGTGAACCACATTGGTTGGCTGTCAAGAACATTCTTAAGTACCTACGGAGGACTAAAGATTGGGCTTTGACTTATGGAGGCGATCAAAAGCTATGCGCAACCGATTCTGTGAGATGCTAGCTTCCAAACGGATCGTGATGACTCGAAATCTCGGTCAGATTCGTTTTTACTCTTAATGGCGCTGATCACCGGAAGAGTTCAAAACAAACTGTTACAGCAGATTCTACGATCGAGTCCGAGTACTATGCCGCGTACGAAGCAACAAAGGAAGCGATATGGATGCGTCAATTCTTACATGGACTATCCGTAGTGCCTAGTTCGAATGACCCGATCACCATCTATTGCGACAATAGTGGTGCCATCTTCCAAGCTAAGGAGCCAAAGTCTAGTAACAAGTCTAGACATGTACAACGGAAAGCTCATCTAATCCGGGATTACGTGGAGCAAAAGGAAGTAGTGATAGAAAAGATTGCTACCGATGATAACATAGCAGATCCTCTCACTAAAGCATTACGACAAGATAAGCATGAAGGGCACGTAAATTCCATGGGAATCAAACGTGTTCTTGAGTTGTAGTACTCTTTTATGGATCGATTCATCCTCCTTTGTACTCTATACGACATCATCGTTTTGATATTTTATATATATATATTTTGTTTTTCATGTGGAATTGTACGACAATTTTGAACACCACAAAGTGAAATGAACAAACATCATATCTTGTTAGTCCTTAATTGCCCAAATGATGATAACTCGGCAATTATTCCGTGACGTTGGTTGATGGTAGGTTCAACGAGCCATAAGTCAACGGGTTGGTGACCAATCACGAGGCGATTTATACGGATATTTCGTAGGACACAATTGTGACATCGACGTGGAGTCCTAAATGTTTTATAACATTCGTTGCCGGGTCGTGGATAGGACTTCCATGGTGATCCTAAGAGTCGATTCTTTTGACTATCGATTGTCTCTTGAGACTACGGCAGATTTTGGGTGACTTTGGTTTCTTTCTCACGGTCATCCGTAACAGGGGCCAAGTAGATTTTTTCTGGGTCATTTCATGCTTGCTTAGATCGGAAGGAGTCGAGTTGAAGGAAATATTCAGCCTTTATCGGGTACTCGATATTTCTCAGGGCCACTCGAGGAGTCAGAATCGAAATGCATGGCCATGCTCGAATACGGATTCGTTTTATCAGTTAAGTTACTCTCTAGTCGGGAAACCACTCTAGATACAGATCGATTGTAAAATACGACCTTTGTGGATCCAGACCTGCAAATTGTTTTACATTGAGTGGGAGAGATTTTAAATGAATATGAGAATCGGTTATCGCACATACACTTGTTCGGACAAGTGGGAGTTTGTTGGAGCTTGTGTCCTCCAGTTAGTGCGGATAACGTCATTGCACATACACTTGTACGGACAAGTGGGAGCTTGTTGGGGTTGGTGTCCTTAACAGTTAGTGCAAGGACTTATAAACCTCTAAAAGGATCAAAGGGCATACTTTGGTATTATTATCAGTTGATCCACGTTTATCAATAACGGTTGGCTTGCTAGATAAGTTTGACGTTATTGTCATACAGATGGCGGTGATCAACTGGTCCCTAAAAGTCACACCTATAGGATACGTTCGAGAGATGTGACGGTATGAAAATACTGTCATGTAGATGCAAATATTGACTAACCAGTTAGTCAAGTTATTTGACTAAGTAATTAGTCAAATATGTGATGTTGAGATATTATATTTAATACGGATTAAATATCATGGGCTAAGGCGCTTAATTAACTTGATTAATTCGTAAAATTAAATATACGTGATTTATATTTAATTAAATGTATATTAAAATAAATTATAAAATACTGTTTTGTCGGACACGTATTAATAATTCAGCTAACCCGCATTATTAGCTGATGCCTTAATTTCCGATAACCGATAACAGTTTATAATCAGACCGCGTCATATACATTTAGCCATTTGGGTTCGGATTATGAGTCAAATAGAAGAGGAAATGGAAAAGCCCATTTCCTCCCCATGGACTCGGCTTGGCCGAATTAGGAGAACAAAAAGGAGAGCCTCCTCCTTCTGTAAAAACCGAATCATCATTAGTGAAAGAATTAGGGTTTCAGAGATTAATTTTTCTCTCTGAAACTGAGATCTCTCATCTCGACAAAACTCACATCAGTTCTCCCTATATTGCAAGGCAATCGGAGAACACTGTTCTAGCACAAGGGCATATCTCGGACCAAGTCTTGGGTGCAACGATTAGGAGGAATCGCTTAGATTTCTCGATCTTTACGCCGCAATTTAAAGGACCCGAGGTTATTTCTTGTTCCTTATCGTTTCTATTGTTTTTATCGTTTTATGACTATAAATTGCATGTATAAATTTACGTTATAGTCCTGCAATTAAAGGGTAGTATACGGATATTAACCCACAATATATATATATATATATATATATATATATAGAGTTAGGATCTATTGAGTCTACCTTCTTAGGGTGAGTCCGTCCTACCAATCTAGACCGTCAGATAAAGGAGATCCAACGTCCAAGATGTAATGCGAGTTAGTAAGGGTAGTTTTGTAATTCAGGCTTTGAATAAGATGTCGTCCTCAACTCGTTTTTGTCATTCCAACATTTAACTCATTCTCTCTCTTCTTTATCTCTCCTCAAATTTTCTCTCATCAAACTTCATTTCCTTTATCTCGTTCCAGCGCATCTAAGTTCTTCAATTTGGCACCAAAATTCATCATGCAATGACAACTATTTCTTCTATTCATTGTTATGGTTAGTTTTCTGATGATTTTCCTTTGTTACTTTTTTGTTTTAATTTCAATTTTCGTTTCAATTACGCCTATTGTTTAAACCCTAAATTGAGCGTTTTAGAGTTCTAGAAAATTGTGTTCGATTTTTCTATCAATTTTTCTATTAAATTCGTTTTAATTGATATCTATTTTCCAAAACCCTAATTTTGACGTACTTCACTATTTTGTCACTTTGTTTTCTGGATTCCTTATTTTTAGTTTAATAAATTCGCTTTATGAATTTTTTTTCTCAGTTTCAAAGTATTTTTGTGTTAATTGTTCTCGATTTTGTGCGAAATGGTAAGGAAACCAATAACAATTGTGAAAAGTTATTTGATGTCAACTGGATAACTTATCTATTGCTATTTTATTGAAATTTATAATATAATCTGCATAAATTCAAGATTCTTTTGATTCAATTCGAACAATTTGTCAGCTTTCTGTAATTCTAAGTTTAGCTTGATTCATATTAACACTAACGTATTGTGTTTCTTCTCAATTCTTTCTTGCTTTTAGAAATTTTCAACTGGAAAATGATTCGGATTGATGGCGCAATTGAGCAAGGAGAAAGCGTGAATAATATGCGTACAGGTATTACAATATTTTCCTATTTCACTTCGATTTTTTTTACTCCCTACATAACTACTGAGTACAATAATATTCCGTACACATTTCTCACAATAACAATTATTTGTCATTCCCATTACCTCATCCAACAAGGCTTGAGTTTAGCAATTCGTAACTCTTTGTTACTCTAATGCTATATGTGTGTTATTATAATGGTGTAAGTGTGTTATTGTAACGATATAAGCGTGTTACTCAATGACAAATTTGCTGTAATGGAAGAATGGTGTTCTGTTACTTTAATGCTATATGTGTGTTATTATAATGGTTTAAGTATGTTATTGTAACGATATACTTGTGTTACTCAATGACGAATTGCGATAATGGAAAAATGGTGTTATGTTACTCTAATGCTATATGTGTGTTATTATAATGGTTTAGTTGTGTTAGTAATGGTGCGTTTGTTTGAATCAGATTAAGGGATTTGCTTTGAATTGCTATTTTGTTACTGGGTTTTTCTTGATTTGTTTCAAGATGATCCATTGTTTTAAATTTCTAATTTCGAGGTTCTGAATCGGTCCGTGTTCTTTGATTGTGTTGTTAGGTCTTGCACCAATTTTCTAATTCCGTGTTTTTGCACCGTAATTATGTTGTATGCTATGATGGTACAAAGAAGAGTGGGCAAAATTGTGTATTGATGGTGAAGCACAAGTCGATGCATCTTGTGCTTAGTTTAAAAGTGTGCCTCAAAGTGTGCTTAAGCCAATAATTTAGTAGGCACTATTCAAATCCAGTCGTTGCGCCTAACGAGCCACACTACTAAGTTCTTGTATTAACATTCCCTGGAAATTGAATGTGAAGATGAAAGTTTTGATTCAAAATGTGACTCGTTGTTATATCATGTCTCCCGTGATTTTTATGAAGTTGGGAGGAGGTAAACTGGAACTGTAAATAGAATTGACCCGTTTTTAGACTACCCATTGTGTGTTGTAGAGTGTAGACCGATTTGAGTTATTTTGAGTATGATCAGGCCTACTTAATTTATATTCATTTTTAGTATTGCTATTACTATCGATTGTCGCACAATTATTAAGGAATTTTGAGTTGTGGGTTGAATTATCATAAACGGACCAATAATGAATATCATGTCCTGACCATTCACATCTTGAAAATAAGCATTATCACTTGTCCTACCTATCTCATGATGGTTTGTTAGTTTGTTATTTATCTAATTTCTATGCTAGGTAATGCCAACAACACCTAGTTTCCAACATAATGAAAAAGATTTGGAAAATCTTAGGCCTTTGTGACAAGAGAGGGTATGAAAACAATTGTATAGTTACTCATCATTTCTAAATAATATATTTGGTTGGTAAGAACGGCCGATTGTCGTAGAGATTGTTGAATGTCGAGGTTTGAGCTAGGGTCAACTACCCATTTCTAGTAAAAAGGTTAAAAATACCAATTCGTGAGTTTTTATAACTACTTTAAAGGCTATTAGCTCAAATGGGAGAGCGATGTGCAAATTTTGTACAAAGGTATGGGTTCGAGTCCCATATAGCCTAAATAATTAAATGATATAATAATTCAATGACTAGACTTTGCCCGATACGAGCAATGTAGTAACATACAGGATGAGCCATCCGTAATCATATTCGGGCATGTAAACCTAAGAATGAGCGCAGACCATTATCAAACACAAGCGTGAAACAAACATGTAGTGCATTAGCCATTGTTGTAGCACTGCAAAGGTAAGAGACTCAGATAGAGCATGTGTGAAATGCTTATCCAAAGCATGTCCTAGTTGAATTGGGCTCATCTACACATGACACCAGGTCAGCAGTGTTTTAGAGTAACATTTGTTAGCCTTTAAAGTAACACTAGTTAGCCTTTACAACAACACTAATATACAATAACCAACATGGGAATTGAACCCACATCTTGTGCATAGCACAATGCTCTACCATTTGAGCTAATTGGTTTTAGGTAAGATTAAAACATGTATATTCACAACGCAGAACAATGCCCGAGATTCGTTCAAATATATTTTTAGCCTAAAAAGGAACAAATAAGATAAATAAGTTAGGACTTAAGATGCACCAATAGAACATGCATATGAACATGGGTGTGTTATAATGACAACAAAAACGTATTACATTAACAAGTAATATGTGTTACGATGATCGTAAATATATGGTTACTATTTGGACAAAATTAAATGTCTTATAATACTCATGTGTTACAATAATAGCTAAGATGTGTTACAATAATAGCTAAGATGTGTTACAATAACAAAATAATACTTCATATGTTCTTTGGAACCACTTAATATGAGTTATAGTAACTGGCTATGTGGTACAATAACATTATTCATGGATTCTAAAGAACAAAAATAATTATGTTTTACAAAACCCCAAACGTGTTATACTAACGGTTAATATGTGTAACAATAATAACTCTTATGCGTTACAATAAGAGCACTCATACTATTATGCGAACAAAAATAATCGTGTTACAATAACTTCTAAACATGTGTTACAATAATCATAAAGATGTGTTACAGTAACAACCAAATACATTACACTTTCATGTGAATCTACTTTCAGTTCGAATATGTTCAAAAAACATCAATCAAGCTCGATATCATGAAACAATATCCAGAAAATAATAAATAAAGTCATATATAAACTATTTACAACATCAGATCAAGAAACTCGTTGAGCATCAGAGCACGTATAATTTCTATTTCAGTTCAAGATAAACAACACAATACCTGAAAAAATAATAAATCTGCAGTACAACGCAATCTCTTTTTCTCAGGAGAGTTCTTATTCGAAGCATAAATTTGTTCTCGATATAAAACACAATTAAACAATATCATACAATCTTGCATATACTTGTTTAAAGTATTAGGCTAGAATAATAAATGCATAGTACAATTAAAGTAGAGAGATCGTAAAGATAATTAATCGTACTTGATTCATCTATGTAAATTATACAATCGACATTCGATTTTTCACTAAACTAATAATCTGCATTTAATAGATTGAATTTTCTTACAGATTTGTTGATCTTCGGCCTAAATCTGCAACATTACGCCCCAATTCATGATTTTATTGATATTTTCAGTTGCAACGCTAGATTCCTCCTTCAATTTTTGGATTGAAATTGTAATTTTTGATGTTATTTGATTAAATTATTGAACTCTTTCCTTATACGATAGATTTGGGGATGTTAAGAGAGAGAGAGACGTTGGAGTTGAGAGAGAAGCAGAAATGAACAAGGAATAGGGCGATATCGCGGGAATTGTTTTTGATAAATTGAGCGACGTGGCACAATCTGAAGCGTCTATGCTATTAGATCCTATGGTCTAAAATGATAGGACGGACTCATTTAAAACCCTGGACTCATCGGATCTCCGCTGTATATATATATATATATATATATATATATATATATATATAGAGAGAGAGAGAGAGAGAGAGAGAGAGAGAGAGAGAGAGAGAGTGGTTCTTATAAGGTCCTTACATCCATTGAGTCCCTAAGTCCTTATAAGGGCCTTTGGATGGAAGGGATGGAGGGATGAGATTTCATCTTGATGGAGGGCCATAAATCTCCCTCACTAATCTCCCTCACTAATCTTGTACAACTCCATCCTAATTTGTATAACTCCATCCTCATTCTAATTCTCCCAACTCACTCACTCATTATTCACTCTCTCACACTTCTCTCATCCTTCTTTCTCTCTCATTTTTCCTCTCATTCTCTCAAAACAAAAAAAAAACCCAAATAAAACACAAACTAAAAAAACCCACCCGACCTCCCTCCTCCCAGCCCACATCCCTCCACCACGACCCTCCCTCAACCACCAGCGAACCAACAACAACAACCAGCAACAACCAGCAACAACAACCAGCAACAACAACACCACGACAACAACAACAACAACTCCACGACTCCCTCCTCCCTCTACCACCGCAACAACTCCACACCACAAACCACCAGACCCACCACCACCACCGAGAAACCCACACGACAAACCCACCTCACAAACCCACCAGATCTAAACCCACCCCCGACAAACCCAACCGACACCCTAAACCCGACACCCTAAACACCAGCAGCCACCCTCCCGCCGTCCTTCCTCCTCCTCCCGCACCTCCTGCCGCCAATACTCCCTCCGCCGCCTTCCTTCCTTCCTCCTCCTTCCATTTTTTTTGGTTTTGTTCTCTACTGCGTTTTTGTTTTTGTTTCTCTACTGCGTTTTTTTGTTTTTTTGGTTCTTTGTTTTTTGTTTTATTTTTGTTTTTGTTCTTTGTTTATTGTTTTGATTTTTCAGATTTGTTTTGTTTTGTTTTGTTTGTTTTTGTTGTTTATTAATTTTTTGGTTTTGGTTCTTTGTTTTGTTCCTTCCTTCCTTCCTCCGCCAGTACTGCGTTTTTCTTTTCTTTTTTTTCTTTTTTTTTTGTTTTATTTTTGTTCTTTGTTCTTTGTTTTGTTTTTGTTTTGGTTTTTTTGTTTTTATTTTTTTAATTGGTTGTTATTGTTATTTGATTTTTTGGACTAAAGTTATACATCTTGTCTATTAAAGTTATACACTGCGTGCATTAGAGTTATACACACGATATTTAAATTTGGTTTTGTTATTTGGTTTTTTATTTAGATTTTTTTTTTCATATTTTTCATATTTATTGTTTGATTTTTTTACTATTTACGACTAAAGTTATACTTTTTATGACTAAAGTTATACATTTTATGACCAAAGTTATACATTTTATGACTAAAGTTATACATTTTATGACCAAAGTTATACAAAAAAAGACTAAAGTTATACAAAATTTGGACTAAAGTTATACAAAAAATTGACTAGAGTTATCTATTTGTGACTAGAGTTATACATTGTATGACTAGAGTTATACATATGTTTTGATTTTATTTTTTTTATTGTTTGGTTTTTTTACTATTTACGACTAAAGTTATACATTTTATGACTAAAGTTATACATTTTATGACTGAAGTTATACTCTTATGGATTAAAGTTATACAATTTTAGACTAAAATTACACAAATTTGGACTAAAGTTATACAATTTTGGACTGAAGTTATACAAAAATAGACCAGAGTTATACAAAAATGCACCAAAGTTATACAAAAAATGGACTAAAGTTATAAAAAAAATTGGACTAAAGTTATACAAAAATTGGACTAAAGTTATACAAAAATGAACCAAAGTTATACAAAAATGAACCAAAGTTATACAAAAATAGACCAGAGTTATACAAAAATGCACCAAAGTTATACAAAAAATGGACTAAAGTTATACAAAAAATTGGACTAAAGTTCTACAAAAATTGGACTAAAGTTATACAAAAATGAACCAAAGTTATACAAAAATAAACCAAAGTTATACAAAAATAGACCAGAGTTATACGAAAATGCACCAAAGTTATACAAAAAATGGACTAAAGTTATACAAAAAATTGGACTAAAGTTCTACAAAAATTGGACTAAAGTTATACAAAAATGCACCAGAGTTATACAAACATGCACCAAAGTTGTACAAAAAATGCACTGAGTTATACAAACATGCACCAAAGTCCATTTTTGTATAACTTTAGTCCATTTTTTGAATAACTTTGGTCCATTTTTGTATAACTCAGTGCATTTTTGTATAACTCAGTGCATTTTTGTATAACTCTAGTCCATTTTTTGTATAACTTTGGTGCATTTTTTGTATAACTCTGGTGCATTTTTGTATAACTCTGGTTCATTTTTGTATAACTTTGGTCCATTTTTGTATAACTTTAATCCATATTTGTATAACTTTAATCCATTTTTGTATAACTTTGGTTCATTTTTGTATAACTTTGGTTCATTTTTGTATAACTCTGGTTCATTTTTGTATAACTTTAGTCCAATTTTTTGTATAACTTTAGTCCATTTTTTGTATAACTTTGGTGTATTTTTGTATAACTTTGGTCATAAAATGTATAACTTTAGTCGTAAATAGTAAAAAAATCAAACAATAAATATGAAAAATATGAAAAAAAAAATAATAACAAAAACCAAAAAAACTCATAATAACAAAAACAAAAAACCAAATAACAATAATAAAACCAAAAAAAAACAAACCCAACCAAACCCGAAATCTAAAATAAACCAAATAACAAGATTTAAAACCCGAAATCTTTAAAAAAAGTATAACAAGAAGAGATTTGAGAAAATGAATAAAAAAGGAGAAGTAACAAAATAAAAGAAAATAAAAGACAACAACAAAAAATGAATGGAAAAAACAACTCAAAACATGAAAATAAAGACCAAACGAAAAAAAAAAAAAAAAAAAAAAAAAAAAAAAAAAAAAAAAATGGTGGCGGTGCGGTGGCGGCGGTGTGGTGGCGGCGGTGGTGGGCGGTGAGTTGGTGTCGGGTGGGATAGTGGTGGGTGGTGGTGAATGAGGAAGAGAAGAATGAATGATTTATTTGGGTTTTTTGATTTAATTGGATTTTTTGGGTTTTTTGATTTAATTGGATTTTTTGGGTTTTATTTATTTATTTGGGTTTTGGGTTTTTTATTTATTTGGATTTTTTGGGTTTTTATTTTTTGGGGTTTTAGAGAGAAGATGAGTTGTGTGATATATGAGAGAAGTGGATGAGAGGAAAAGAAGTTATAGTGAATTAGTGATTAATTAGAAGGATTAGTGAAGGAGGAGAGAATGAGTGATATTAGTACATAAACACACTTTTGGAGGTTGATCTTGGCCATCCATCTCACTCCATCCAATGGCTCACAATAGAACTTATGGACTTAATATATGTAAGGACCTTAGTTGATCCTTCCTCTATATATATATATATATATATATATATATATATATATATATATATATATATATATATATATAGAGAGAGAGAGAGAGAGGGATCCGGTGAGAACGATCACTCGGTGCAAACGGTGAGAACGACCTACAATAGTAATTTAATCAAAAAATCACGCGTGATTTCGAAAAAAAAGCTAGCACGCACTGTGACTAAACCCGATTATTTGACCAAAAAATCCAAAAAATCTCTTTTCTCTCTACTTTCCAAAACTTTTCCTCAAATCTAATCAAATATTTTTCATGAAAACACAAGAAATTCGCGAAAAACACACGGACTATAGCCGCCAAAATCGATTTGAAATTGATCGTAATCAATCGCGTTGATCATCTAATTGATGTACTGATATAATATTTTTCTGATTGATTTGGTGTGATTGATGCATTAACAATCGATTTTGTGATTTCGATTGGCATTCCAGAATTATTTCAATCGTAGAAAATTATGGATGTTGAGGGTTCTAGCGATTTCGGGGAACATACTGATGCGATTGTTCCAGCTGTTAGCAATGATATCGTGCAGTCACCGTCTCATCTAGGTATGTACATCTGAAAATCAGATGAGATGAGTCTTTTATATTAATCGTTACAATAAAATCGTCTGATTGATGTATCTATTGATCATTTTGATGCGTATTCATACTAATTTAAACATATGAAGACAAATTATTACGATTGCTGCACGTGTATCGTTAGCCTGATTGGTATTATAAATTGATGAGTCTGATGGATATGAACAGTTATCTTACCGGTCTGGTTAGTGTATGTGATATGCAGTTTGTTTTAGAGTTGATTATTACACTTGCTGATCAAATTTCTTATGCACGCTATACAGTATTCTGTTTGTTTCAATATCATGAATATTAGTATAATTGATGTATTTGCCTTATATGGAAAACGTGCCTGGTAGAAGAACGAAACCGCCCTTTATAGACCAACGTATATGAAAGACATGTATATTAGTATAGTTGATGCGTTTGTGTTTTGTCAGTAGCGTATCTAGAATTATAATTAAGGGATATACCGATTCGTGTCATAATAAACATTTGACTTTTCATTTCGTGACAAAATTATAAGACATGATTGATGTATCTTGACGTCTACGTTAAGTAGACAAGAATGAAAAATACTGAAATTTCAAATGATCGGCACAACTTTCGAGATAATTTCTTTGGTTTTTGTTTTCTAATTGATTTTGTGCTTTTGACTAAATTAGCGTACACGAAAATTATATTTGTTGTGCATTAGTTATTTGAGCACGCTTATACCCTTATTGTTCTCTTGTGTAGCGTGCATAGATGCAGGCTCACCAATCATTGAGACAAACCCGAAGGAAAGAATACCCGTATGTGCGCCAGAATTGAAGCCTGTTTTGGGTATGATCTTTGATAAACTAGATGATGGGCTAGAATTCTACCGATGTGAGACCTGAGACCATTTGTAGAACAAGACGAGTATTAGACATAGGGGACCCGACGTTCTTTAGTTGGTCAGAGAGAGTCTTGAGGTGTTGACAATAAGCCGACGTGTTAGCAAAATCCGCATGGATGTATGCGAGAACTCATGCTCTAAGAGTTATCGCTCGAGAATGTTGATTGTCTTGAAAAATGTCACGGACACGTCCCCAACACTCCTTGGCGATTTGGGACCACCGGATTAGTCACAGTGGCATCAAGAATATCTCATTGTTCCTTTTCCTCGTCCGTTGCAGGCGGCTTGGGACCACCGACACTTGACAAGACGATGAAGAATAGATTGGACTTCGTGTGATTTAAGAAAAGAGTGGACCAAAAAGTTTGTTGGTCATTGTCCATACCGAGTTCCACCGTCGCATGATTCTTGATATTATTAAAGGCGGGGGCCGGATGAAATGGAGATAATTTCGTATCCAGCATGATGTTGAATTGACGTGAGGTCGATGAAAGGGGAGAAAGAAAACCGTGAAAGGAGGTGCATTGTTTATGGGATTAATATTCTTTTAGGGTGCTAATATTTGCAGTACACATTTTACTAATCGCAGTACGTTGTTGACGATTATGCCCCTCTCATTTCCCCTCCCATGTTTTTGTTTCCAATGTGTTTTCTAGTTTCCTCTCTAATTCATTAACTGCGCACCAAAAAAAATTCATTAACACTGTCAACTACCACCGTCATCAACTACCTTTATACCACCACCACCATCGTCGAACGACCACTCCCACACACCTATCCTTCCCGTATGTGCATGCCCACTCCCATACACCAATTCTTCGATCAAAATCCTGGAACAAATTCACCAAAACAAAGCGGCGTCGCATTAAGTGCAATAACAAAGTTCGGGGAAACAACGTGATTCATAAATGGTGGACTATATTGATTTCCAAATAAATATTTGCATGTATGGGTTGACTTTAGGGTTGATTAATTTTAAAATAAACCCTAATTAAAAACCTAATTAAAAAAGCACAAAAATAAATACCCTATTTTCAATATAAACCTTAATTAATCTTTTATTTACTATATGAATTGGCGAAACTATACATTTCCCGCCTAAAACATGTTTCCTAGAATAGGGTTTTGTATTTTTAGCATATGTTATAGATATTTACATGACGGGTATAAATGGGCATTATCTTTGGATTTGAATATTTATAACATTCAATATTTCACATTCTTCATAAATTTATCTCCAGTCTTTATATGATAAAGAACTTTTTTTTTTTCGTAAGATTGATTATTTATGATAAAAAGTTGCCGCTGAAAAAAAATGTCATTAGTAAATATTTATAAAGTAACGTGATTAATTTCTCGGTAAAAAAAACACTCATTTCATGACTTCTTACGACTTAATTTTTTATTTCTCAAATCAAAATAATGATGAGAAACATGAAATAGATAAATTGTCAATTTAAATTTTACAAATAATACACCGAAAAGTAAAACTCTATAAATACCGTGCATACATTGCACGAGGTCCATACTAGTGATGGATTAATAAATTAAATACCCATTTTACATTCGAGTAATCATTAATAATTGAAGAATTTGAACGAGTTTGAAGGAGGTTAATGATAACAATAGATAGAAGGTGGGGAGAAATAGGTTTGATGTTTTTTTTGTCAAGTGCAGACAAATGAAAAGTTTAGTGTAAAAAGTACTGCAATAAAAAATTATATTCTTTTATTTAACTTTTTAACATATTTTGTCTTACCCTCAGGCCTCACCTCAAACTCCATTAATTGAAATTGTGATCCTAAGCGCTAAAAAGGAAATAAAAAGAGGGAGAAATGAAGAGGATCCCAATTGCAAACAACTTTACCGAGTCCTAGAATAAATAAATTAAAAAAAAAGAAGAGTAATGGATTCATTATTAGCACTTAGCAGTGCCTTTGTGAGCTCAGATTACAAAAGAATTGACGAATGAGTGATTGTCAATACACACACATGTATACTACAAACAAACATACAAAAAAATGTGTAATTGTTACTACAAAATACAGTGTAATCTCAGAAACTCTGTACAATTTCACGACAATCATACAAAAAGACAAAAGGTGCACGGGATAGAAGTATAGCACAGAAGAAGATGAAATCTCGACAAGAATCATCGCAAAATTTTGCATGATTAACAAGCTAATCTTCCTTCCCTCTGTTCTAACCGTGTCTTAACTCGAGCTAAAAATTTTACTATTTGGAAGTTCACCTTCTTCGACATAATAAATACAGTCAATCACTGTTTGTTGGACCATTGAAACTCGATTTCTAGATTTCTTGACGCACCACTTTTGCTTTCAGGTAGCAGCGTATACTCCCCAGCAACTGCTCCCAGCATCACCACTCTGTCAATCTGGATAGTGACCTTACCAAATGAACTCTGTCAAAAGGACAAAAAATTCGAGTTAACAAATAAGAAAATGCAAATATGCAATAATCATGGTGGAGATGATCAGATGAAACTCGGCAAATGTGCAATCTCCTGTATTGTATTACCAAGTCTCTTGGGCATGTCATGTGTCTGAGTGTCAATTTAGGAATTTTGTAGAAAATCTTTAGAGTGTGGGTCTTATATAAATCTCCAAGTGTCAGTGTCGAATACGGGCATGCGAGGTAATATGAAGAGTCGAATTAAGCAAGGTCTCTTCTAGTAAAATGGCTCCTTAGTCCTTACCTTCCCAACTTTGCTCTTGTTCTTGCAAGAAATATGTAGTTTTTGGCCCTTCGGAGGACTCTCAAAAGACCAGGTGAAGCTTTCATCCCACTCCGGATTAGGACCGGTAGATACAACCTGTAAAGAACTCATAGTCAACATAATGGAACAGATACTACGATCTCATCATAAGGACTAAAAAAGATGCACCACTTCAAATCTATGTAATTGTCAAGTATAGTAAGCTATATGGAAGTCGCACCCTCTTGGTGGATGTAAAAGATCTAGTACGGAGTATAAATTAAATTTTCACATAAAAACACTAGCGTAAAATTAAAGGTTAATGTATCAGGATGTAAAAGATAAGACAATATGGAATTGCAAGTTACCATAAAGATAAAGAAAAATGAAATTAGAAAGAAGCGTCGAAAATCATGTGGCCGTCATAACTCTAATATTTAGCTTGGGACTAAAAACTTAGTTTCTTTTTTGACAGCCAACACTCAGTATCCGTTTGGTGAAACACGAAGAAAATGTGGGGAGCGCGGAGCGGTCTACCCATTCATTTGCTTTCTATACCTAGAAGGAGACTTCCTTAGCTGTTAGTTAGTTCAAGTAGGGCTGAGCAAAAAATCCGATTATCCAAACTGATCCGATATCCGATCCGAATCCGATCCGAATTTTTGGATATCCGATCCGAAAGTTAAGTTTGGTTTGGATATCTGATCCGAAATCTTTGGTTTTGGTTTGGATATGGATACAACAGCAACAACATCAGAGCCTTAATCCCAAAATGATTTTGGGATATGGATATCCCAAAATGGTTTGGATATGGATATTAGAATTAAAACATTTGGATATCCGATCCGATCCGAAACTATAGTTTTTTAGTATAATTTCGAGAAAATAAAACTTTATTTGATACAACAACTTAATTAATGTTTAAAATATTAGAGAAATATCTAAGTGGTACTTAAATTTTATGTCAAGAACATTGGAGTATGAATAATAAAGAAAATCATCATGTAAGACTATGAATATAATCGTGTTTCAAACTTAATTTTAAAGTAAATTCAAAAGTATGGATATCCGATGGATATCCGCATCCGATCCGATTATTTTGGATATCCGAAACATTTGGTTTGGATATTGGATATTGGATATCTAACTTCAGGATTTCTAATATGGATATCCGATCCGAACTAGCACTTTGGATCGGATACCCGATCCATACTCTGCCCTAAGTTCAAGAGTGTCTTATTTGGACAATTCTTCAATTTCAGATTTAAATTCCATCAGTGATACTGTGATAGCTCTAAAATATCGTGTTCTGAAATAGTTAGCAAGTAGAACTAGCTGGACCTAATGAAGCTATAGAATACGTACCTTTGTTTGCCTGGGTGGAGTATTTCCTAATGTAAGCTTGCAAAAGACGCTTGCGTTTCCTACTGATTGCCTCGTATTGTTTCCACGTTTAATAATTACAGTAAGAGTTCCGGGCAAACACTGCAACAAAAATTCAGCTTTCTCTTGGAAACGAGGTGGGCCGGATTGGATCAAATATTGCAGCAAAGGAATTGCATCAGCAGCAGCTATTGATTGAGCACGAGATACTTCGGCAGGGCATGCAGACCAAGCTTGTCTCAGAAGAAATAGAGCATCTAAGGCAGCTTCTTGAGTTCCCTCTGAGCCTGTTTTGAGAGAGGTCACAAGATGGGGTATACTTAGAGTAGCAGGTTCAGAGGCTCTTAAACGTGGGAAGTTTCCAAATAATGCGTTTAGTGCTTTCAAGTACTCCTCATTCACAGTTCCACTTGCCCACAAATCCTTTTCAATAGCAGCTGCGGGATGAAGAAACTCATTATTAACCAAAATTTACATTAGCTAAAAGAGGTAAATAGAAAGACTGGCAAGTTTACAACTAAAGTACTGCAGGCTTGAGGAATGTTCAAATTTATTTATTGACGACACCTATTTCATGGGACCACCAAGCAACTCTAGAAGCACATATGCCAGTTTTAATTTATTTAATTCTGGGACCTGAGGCAGTGACGCAAGGCTAAGATGAACCAATAAGGTACAGATAAAATGACAAGGTGAGTAACTAAAGAGAAACTGACAAAAGTCCACCGAAATTCCCATATAAAGAATTACGCCCTTAGTAAGATAAATTTCGGAGATAGTTCAATTCTGCTTAATCCACAGCACCAAAACACCTTTCATCATCAGCGCCTTTAGAGACTAGGATAATAGTTTCATTTGATAATATGTGATGTGTATATCTTTATATGGCTAATAGCTCGCTACTGCATAACCCACGACAAAAACGTTACCCCATTGCCTCAAAGGCTACCATTACAAAAACTAACTAGATCACACCAATTAGGACAGGAAGTAAGGGGTCACAAAGGGAAGTTGTTAATACAAAATTAGATGCAATTCTACATAAAAAATCCTCCTATAATCAAGACAGGAACGTACCTGTTATAGCCCTCACAGTTTCACTTGAAGCATACTCCTGGATTGTATTGTTGGAGAACAGAAGTTTAATAAACATTGCTGCCTGAATCAAAGTGTCTGGATCGCTGGAACCAATGAGATCAAGTATAACCTGGACCCCACCCGCTTCCGCAACTGCTCTTTTGTTTGACCGGCTACATGTCACAAGGTTCTGCAGAGCACAAATAGCCACCACTTTCATTTCTTCCGTGGGCTGGTCTTCAAGCAAATTAACCAAGGCCCGACAAGCTGAAACAGCATCAGCAGATCGAGCAAGAGCCTCATTCTGGAAAAGATTACCCAAAGCAAGAGTAGCCAACAATCTTGCCTGCTGACCTTGTGTTTGTGGGTCCAGAAGGTACTGAGACAACGGTACGACAGCGGCCCTACATGCTTTAGACTCTCTGATTTTTACATTATTCAACAATACCTCCAGCAATCTAGCAGAAGTGTCCTCACATTGATGACATCTAAGAAGCTCCAAGAGAGCCTCAATCGCACCACTTTCAGCCATTGCTTCAGCACTGGTTGAATCATCACTTTCCAACACCAGGAGAGCATTCAATGCCCCAACTACAGTATTTTCTGAACCCGAATGGAGCAATCTTACAAGAACAGCAATGGGAACTTCCAAATAAAATTCAGAACTGAATTGTAGAATACAAGACAACACAGAGGCTGCAGATTCCCACAAAGCATGAGGAAGTGAAGGATCGGCTAGGAGTATCACCTTGGATAACTCAATAACACCACCCTCTTTAGCGATTTCATTTGGCCAAATAAGTGCAATGCTAACAAGAGCCTTTATAGATCTTTGCTGTAAAATGTGAATGCCAGATCCAAGAGCTCTTACAAGGGGACCAATAACTTGTTGTGTCAATGGATCCCTTTGCAGGTGTTCCTCTAACAACAAATGGGATAAAAGCTCAGCAGCCAGTTGTTGTACAGCTGGAATGTGAGAGTCTAGCAATGGTATTAAAGGTTCAATAGCCTGTTGAGAGGTTAAGCTGTAGTCGGCACGACACTGTGGATGCTCCAATATATTAACGAGAACCTGCAAGGCACTGTGCTGTCCATCTGGACCAAAATCGGATCTTGATAGCAACAAGAGAAGAGGCTCAACAACTTTAGCTGCTGATGAGCTTTTGGCAATCGTCGCATTATTTGTCAATATTCGCAGCAATTCTGCAAAAGTGGCAGAAAGAAAATCAGGTGCTTCATGAAGTATATCAAGTATGCTTTCTATAACCCCAGCTTTCACCATTTCCATCTTGCAAGATGGTCTATCTTTTCCCAGCTTCACCAGAGCTCTTGAGACAGCCTCATGGAGCAGGTAATTCCTGCTGTAAAGTAGGCCAACTAGAGGAACAACTGCACCATGAGCCGAGACTAGTTCAGCCAACTGCTCATCATCTAAAAGTTTATCAAGAGCACGGACAACTGAGTGCTGAGCTGGAGTAAACTCTGTAACAAGAAGAGAGACAAGTGGATCAACACATCGAGCTGCAGCCAAAGTAGACCTTATTCTAGTATTTGCGAACAGAACAGAGCAGAGCTCGGCAGCATCGCCCTTAAGTTCCATGGAACAGTTAGATGATAGGATCCTGCAAAGAACGTCTACTGCGTTGACTTCAACATCGGCCACAGCTAGGGCTTTTGAAGGATTCTCACTTAGCAACCTAACCAATGCAGCAATTGCAGCATGTTGTTCTCTCTCCAGGCCAGAATTCAAAACTTCCACCAATGGCTGAACAGCATGTCTAGCAGTTTCGGCATTCCTCACATGGTCTGCAGAAAATAAGCTTTCCAAAGCTTTGGCTGCACTATACCTTGCACCTCTGCCACCTAAGCGTAAGACAGCTATAAGCTGAGTCACTGCACCAAATGCAGATTCATGCCTGCATATTTCAGCAGTATCAAACAGAATTCCCAATAGATCAGTAGCTGCTGCCTCAGTTGCATCTTGAGGACTGAGTGAGAGATATTTAGTCACAGCCTCAAGTGCCCCTGATTCTACCATCATCATCTTATTTGAGGGACAGTCTTTTGCAAGTTGGGCGAGAAGCCCTAGTGCCAGAAATGGTGCCCCAGGACGATCAGGAATTGGCTTGAGTAGATCAACAAGGGCAGGTATAGCCTTACGAGAAGTAGCTCCAACTCTAATGTCATCAACTCTAAACAATCTTTCTAGAGTCACTTGATCAGGATAACTAACCAAAGAAAACTCTTCCGACAATTTCAAGAGATCATATATATCTTCATCAGCACAGCCAAGCAAAGTAATGAGTCCAATTGCAGCACCTGAGTTCGCAACAGATAAAAGAGTTCCCCGGCTACCATTACAGACCAGGCTGGCTAGCGCTTGTGCAGCAAAATATCTGTTTGCCGGTTCTTCAGACCTTAGCAAATTTGCAAGAATTGGAATCGTTTTCATGGTTGCATGTCCTCGTATTATATCTCTATCTTGGAACAAAATGGCTAGCAGTAAAGCATAAGACCACGTGCTACTATTTTCACTGAAATCAGTCTGCAACAGCCAACATAAAGAGCATAGGTCAAGAAGTTTTCATACAATGCACTTCATCATAGATCATCCTAATGCATTGCAAACACTCAAAAACAAGATAACAAAGACTTATCAAGTTGTTTAATACAACAACATCAGAGCCTTAATCCCAAAATGAATTGGGGTCGGCTGACATGAATCATCTTTTAGAACCGTCCCTGGGTGAAACACAAAATGCGAATAGAAAATGGAAAAGTGAAACACAAAAGGGAGAGCGAAAATGTAATATAAAGTCAAGGTAAACTTACAGGTTTTAAAATCGAATTCCGGATTTCTTTTATAAAAACTTAAAATTTAAATCGAGCGAAGAGATTAAAACGATTTGAAAACCGAAATAGAATTAAGGATCTGGAATGCCCTAAAGTAAACCAAGTAAAATATATAAGAAAGTGGTTGGTAAAAAAGTGTAATAAAGGAGAGAAGGACAAATAATTTTTGAAAAAAAATTAAATAAAAACACTAAATAAATATGGCAAAAAAACATCAAATACTAAAAATCCACATGTATCCTTTCCCTCCATTGCGCCCTCTCCGTCACCATACTCTCCTCGAGCCCCAGAAATCTCATATCGTGCTCTATCACTCTCAACCATGTCTGTCTCGGTCTCCCTCTACCTCTAGGGACCTTTTCAGTTCTCCAAGTCTCCAGCCTTAACAACCATGTCTGTCTCGGTCTCCCTCTATCAAGTTGTTTAATATGATGAAAAAAGATAGGAAGGAATACAAGGGAAGAGAAAGGAACCACAGTCCTGTTTCTATTGTTCAGTTTAGCTAATGAAAACTAAAATGAATCATATAGGTTGGAACCTTCTTTGAGTTTATGGAAATGGACTATTTATCCTAGTTGTGAGAGGGGAACACCCCTTTTATGTGGTATTTCACATTGAATCAGATCACATGGCTTTGATCTAGGTTTGATAAATTTGAAAATGGACATTTTATGTAGCTGGAGGATGACCTCTACTGAGGTTTTATTGATTATCATCCTAGAATGATTTCTAAGGAGCTCACATGTGAGATAGGAGTGTTGAAGACCTCCTATCTGATATGCCCACACGTGAGTGGCCCACTTTCATAAAAGAAAACACAGTTGATTACTTTATAAAACCAACAACAAACTCCTCTCACCAAACTTTCAATGTGCTTCTGTAGTCGATTATCTCTCTCTCTCCTTACAAGTGTGGCTAGCCAAACTGAAATCGAGACTAATTAAATAGAAAATTAATTGTTAGCTTCCTTCGCATCCAAATTCCTGCCATTTGGGAGATCTATTTGAGAAACATTTTCCAAGGGAAAGCAAAAAAAATTCTATCTTGTTAGCTTTTTATTTTCTTCTTACCGTTACAAAACTAATGATTATAAAATGGGAAAGTGGCTACTTCCTACCCACCCAATTCCTCCTCACCAAACAAGCAGCAAGTCTGACAAACATTTAAGATAGACTAGCAGATATAAAACAGGTTTAAACAAAGCGTCATACATATGTACCTGAGTGTAAGCTGAAATTTTATCAGTAACAACTTCAACTGCTCCAGCTTCCATGATCACGAGTTTACTTTTATCGTCACAAGAAGCAAGTACAGAGAGCAGCCAGACAACGATATTGGTACCATGCATGATCCTTCGACTCACGGCAGCTGCTATATTCTTTGCCTCTTCTTCATCCCACTGCAAGCAAATGCTTACTGCCCCTTGCTCATCAGCCTCCTCATCTTCCAAAGAAGATTGAGAGATGGTAAGCACCTCCACTAGAGCCTGAATGAGATATGTACATAAATATGAGTCATTCAAGTCCTCCACCACTCTCTGACGACTAACTCTGGCTGCACAGGAAAGGAGTGCAGCGCCTCCAATCCTAACATTGGTGTCCCTTGAGCTAACAACCCTTCTAGAAATTGACGCAATACAACCAGAGGAACTACAAATTAGTTCCCCTAGTACAACAAGTTGATCGTGGCAAAGCCTTGATAGTATTTCAATAGCTTTGTCTTGCAATGCTGGTGCTGAGTCAGCTAAGCATGCAACAATTGGAGTAATGTGGGTTCGAGATTCTGCAAGAACCGACCATGCCGGCCTGATTTTCTCGCCCGGAGAACCTGCTCTTGATAGATATGCAAGTGCATCTAAGGCTTCTGATGTTGCAAGAGACCCATCATTTGCCAGGTCCAAGAAAGATACTAAAGCAAGAACTGTACCCGCGCGGTTCACACAGTCACTCAGAGAATCATCAATCACACGTCGCTGTAACAGACGAGCAATCGCAGCTGCTGCATGAGTTTTACCAGAGAGAGTGCCCTCGCGTAAAACCCTTGTGGCTGGCAAAATCACATCTTCAGGTAAAGCTTTTTCTGAAATTTCATCATCTAATAGAGCATTAGCTACAGCACACGTCGCCTGTTCTGCAACTTCAAGAGCTGAAGAACTTGAAAGGGAAAGTAAACGATGCATTGTATCCCTAGCAATGGAACCCACCTCTGGGCTTTCCCTTACTGAAAGAAAAACAGCCGCAAGACAACAAGAGGAAGCTACTAAAGTCTTTTCTGATTCTGAATTCAGGAGCTTCGTGGCTGACCAGAGAGTCTTAACAGCAATGCTGCTCTCACGCAAGTCTTTTCTGAGTTGAAAAATTCCAGCAAGAGAGGATGCAGACTTTGCCTGAGTTTCGTCCTTTGTGGAGCTCAATAATTTGACGATTGTCTCAATTGCATCATTTGCAGCACTACCCTCCCGCAAAATATCATTAAGGGGCACCACAGCTAACATACTTTTCAAGGCATCCAGAACATAGATTTTAGATTCGGGAAGTTCACTGGTTAGAAGCGCAGTGAGTTGACTGATGGTAGAAGTATCTGACTTGTGAATTAGATGGTTCAATGTTTTGGCTGCAATTTCCTTCCCATTTGAACTTCCATTCTTTAGTAACCACAACAGAGCAGGAACAGCATCAGCACTTTCAACACACGCTCGTATATCTTCACTGTGATTACAAAGGTTTCCTAGAATTGTAGCAGATTCTTCTTTAGCTTTTGGAGAACCAGTCTCCAATATCTGAACCAAAGGAGGTATTCCACCAGCTGCCGTGATGGCCCATTTGCTTTCATCATTCTCATTGGAAAGGAGAGAAAGCAATGCAACCGCACATTCTTGCTGCTGCTCTGACGACAAACCTAGAAGTGAAATTAGAAGCTGAACACCGTCACGCCCTTGAAGTGCATGCCAGAGACTGCTTTCCTCGCAAGTTTTCAAGAGAGATTTTACCAGCTCGTCTTGAACTTCATTAGAAGCCATTGTGATCAAACCGACCAGTAAGCGCTTTGCATCAGCATTTGTAAGCTTGCGTGAGAGTATAGAATTCCCATACAAACTAGCCAGTGCCTCTATGGTGCGCTCCTGTATGAGAAATGGCATGTTGGGCTTAAACTGCTTAACCAACGTCTGTTCAACAATTTGAGGGTCTGAGGCTCTTGTTGACTCAGCTTCAGCATCATATATCATAAGAGCAGAAGCGAGGGCTCCTAAAGTATCAGCAACTTGAGAAGGTGAAGTGCAAGATTCAAGGCTTTTTCCCAAACTTGAGATGACAGAAGACAACCCACCAGATATGTTTGCCAGAGCGCACATTGCATTTTCTTGCAATGCTTGTGCATGTTCACCTTGCATAAATTCTTTTGACGGAGCAATAGTAGCATTTATCAACGCTGGTATACCATTACAATTAGCTATCTCCTTCCTTGCATCTTTGCTCTGGGCTGAAAGGGATTTAAGAGCCCCTGCAGCTTCTGCCCTGACAGCTGCTTCATTACCAGACCCTAACAACTTCAGAAGCTGTTTCACTGCCTCGCCGGCTAAGACTGTAGGACAGATAGATGCGTCCTCCATCATCATACAAGCAAGGAGATAGCAAACATTTGCCTGCGTACCAGGTTGTCCAGAAGTCAGCAATTTAACGAGAATACCCACCCCTCCCGCTTTAACTGTTGCCGGCCAGAATCCCTCGGTACTTCTACATAGGTTCTTCAAGGCTCCAGTTAGTAAATCATCAACCAGTTTCCCAGATTCTCGCCCTCTCTCTAGCAATCCCCACAGCACTGGGACAACCCCTTCAGTAGAGAATATCTTTGCACCTACATGATCCCTAGCATCACCTTGCGAAACCGCATATAATGTCTTTGCAGCAGCAATCTGGCCATCAGATGAGCTGGACCTCAGTAACCCAAGCAAAGGCGGAATGCAACCACCAAGCAACACTTTCACCCTAAGCTCGTTTTCCTTACAAAGAGATCCTAATACACGAGCTGCTTGTATTTTGATTGTTAGTGACCCCGACCTCAATAGAGAAACAAGCACAGGAACTGCCTGTGAGTGAGAGCCTACAGCACTCAACGCATTTTCACGAGTCTCAATAAGTTCTTGCAACTGCCTCAGAGAATACTCTTTCTCTTGCATTGATGTTGAATTCTGTCTCAACTGCTCAACGCATTGGGCAACACTTGCTAGTGTCCCATCCGGATCCTCCATGCTGGTTGTACGGTCTCTGCACAGTCAAGAGATGATTAAAAGTCACATAAAAATTGTGTTATATCTTATAACTCTTGCTTAATGAAGCCACTGTGAGCTTTCACTTGGTTGTCTTTAATGCGTGTTTTGTGGTTCATAATTCTCCATGAGTTTGAGACAGTACTAAGACGCTTGTCTCGGTTCAACGAAACCCGCGTGACCAATAAACCAGGGATGCTGATATGATAAATGGTTCACAACAGTGGGTATCCTGAAGATGATTATGCGAAGGAAACCATTGAAACTACAGAGCAAGAAAACAACAAAATACAGCAAACATATCGGGTCGATTACGATATAAATCCGACAACTAGAGTGACTTCAGCATTTTACGAGTTGTTTTCCTTGCATAATTTATATGACATCCAGACAAAATGTATATGTTTTGTTGACCATTTCATTGTTTGTGAATTATGGAGATTTAGTATATAAATGTATCCCAAATTTTTATTTCATACATGAATATCAATAACATTCAGGTACTTAGCTCCAGCAAGCGGAACCAAAGCTGGAGACATAAGCTGAGGACAAGAGGCAGTATCCCACAGTACGTAACTGATCGGTTGAAACTCATGAAAACAGCATACGTAAACCAGTAACATATGAACTAGGGTACTAACCTTAGACTCATTTTTGTAGTTAGTGGAGTTGGAGGTTCTGAACTGTGGACTTTTCCATCCACATTTCTTTCCTGCAAGTACAAAGAGTTGTTAGCAACCAGTAATATGGTACATATAAATATATAACGACTGAAATTTTAGCCTAATAATGTTTTCAAGAATCGAATGAAATATAAACAATATGGTCAGCTTAATGAGACAACATTTATCCATGCAACAGACTAACTATCAGTTTATGTTTCGTAATTCTACCCATCGTAATCAGCATATATTTGAGCTTGCTTATCAAATCCCTGAATGATAGTAGTAATAGTAATATTAATAGTAATAATGCATCTGCATTATTCCCCACATTGTAAAATTGTAACGACATTTCGAGTATTTGTTAACTATGCACCTAAATGCAGCTAAATTTCATGCTTATTCTAGAAATCTTTGGACCTAAGCAATCTTCAGTGCTAAAACCTGATGTATGATCACATCCAAAGGTCCATTTGCAGAGACAGCGGAAATGTGATCAAAACAAACATCCCACCCATTCAAATACAATTAATTCATACTTTCAAAGGATCATAAACAAACTCAGGGCGGTCTAATGGATTTAAGAGGCCCTGTTCTAAATATCAAAATGAGGCCCCAAATTATAAGCAACCCACAATGTATAAAGCACCAAGGATTTTACTTTTTACTTTTTTTTTTTGGAAATTACCATATTAGTGATGATATTCTGATTCCATGGAAATAAGAAGCGTTTGTTTGGAAATGGGTGTTT
This sequence comes from Silene latifolia, assembly GCF_048544455.1. NCBI lineage: Eukaryota > Viridiplantae > Streptophyta > Magnoliopsida > Caryophyllales > Caryophyllaceae > Silene > Silene latifolia. Next base: position 87,075,982 of record NC_133530.1, on the reverse strand, counting down.
ATTTCCGCAGTAGGTATTTTACTCATTACAGCACCGTTTCCCGAATTGCCCCTCATTTTCGCTTCACTCCAATTCATTAACTGCCCTCATCTCTTTCATCTCCCTTCTCTTATCTCAATTCCTCCCTTTTCTCTCTCCTGCTGCAACCGCCACTATCACCAACACTTACCTCCACCTACCGATCAACCACCAACACCCTTCACCGCTTAGCACCGCCCCTTCTACAACCACTACCAACTGCACCAAACTATCTAATCTGACAAACTTTAGGTTGTTATCAAGAAGGTAGGCCATTCCCCATTTCTGTCCTCCAATTATGCTCAAAGTTTCGAGATGTTGAAGATATTAGCACATTGCCAAACGAGAGAATAATTGCACAAAAGAAGAAAACAATGGAGTGCAATTTCCAGAACAAGATGGTATTGGTCTTCAAATAATTATCAGTGACCTAACTGCAAAACCAGTCGACTGTCACCACACTGACAATCCACACCGGGGTTCGCTGCTGTCTATCACTGGTGCCCATCCCCCATCCCCCGCCACCCAAAACCCTAAATAAAATAATGGAAGTCTAAAAAATACATAAAAAAAAAAAAGAAAAAAAAAACATTACTTTGCTCACTAATTTGAAATTAACGATTTAGATGCATGTTTACATCCAAATCATCATTCATAATTGAATACAACAAACAACAACATCAGAGCCTTAATCCCAAAATGATTTGGGGTCGGTTGACATGAATCATCTTTTCGAACCGTCCATGGGTGAACGCACGCCTCAAAATGCGAATAAAAAAGGGAAGATGAAAAACAAAAAGGAAGAACGAAAATGTAATGGAAAGTCAAGGTGAACTTAGGGGTTTTAAAATCGAATTCCGTCTTTCTTTTATAAAAACTTAAAATTTAAATCGAGAGAAAAGATTAAAATGATTTTTAAAAACCGAAATAGAGTTAAGGATTCGGAATGAACCATGTAAAATCAATAAGAAAGTGGTTGGTGAAAAAGTGTAATAAAGGGGAGAAAAATAAATAAATTAATTTCTTTAAATTAAATAAAAAAACACTAAATCTGTCAAAAAAACATCAAATACTAAAAATCCACATGTATCCTTTCCCTCCATTGTGCCCTCTCCGTCACCATACTCTCCTCAAGCCCCAGAACTCTCATATCATGCTCTATCACTCTCAACCATGTCTGTCTCGGTCTTCCCTCTGCCTCTAGGGACTTTTTCTGTTCTCCAAGTCTCCACCACCTAATCAAAAGGCCCATAGGTCTCCTTCTCACATGGCCAAACCATCTTAGTCGGTTTTCCATCATCTTGTCCTCTATTGGCGCCACTTTTACCTTTTCCCTAATCACCTCATTCCTTAACCGATCTTTCCTTGTATGTCCGCACATCCACCTCAACATGCGCATCTCCGCCACACTCATCTTTTGAATGTGACAATGTTTCACGCCCAACACTCGGAGCCGTAAAGTAGGGCGAGCCTAATTGCCGTGCGATAAAATTTTCCCTTTAATCTTTGGGGCATATCTTTATCGCATAGAAACCCTGAAGCACTCTTCCATTTCAACCATCCCGCTTTAATTCTGTGAGCCACATCTCCGTCTAACTCCCCATCTTTTTTAATAATAGATCCTAGATATCTGAAGAAATCTGAACCCTCAACAACATTCTCATCGAAAATAATACTCCTCGCCTCTGTCGATCTCAACCCCCCCGCCACCTTAGTGATCTCAACCCCGCCACCTTAGTGAACTGACACCTCAAATACTCAGTCTTACTCCTGCTCAGCCTGAACCCACGAGTGCCTGAACCCACGAGTCTCTAAAGTCTGCCTCCACAATTCCAACTTTCTCTCCACCCCCTCTTTTGTCTCATCAATCAACAAAATATCATCAGCAAACATCATACACCAAGGGATGTCGTCCTGAATATCCCTTGTCAACTCATCCATAACTATAGCAAGGAGAAAAGGACTAAGTGCGGAACCTTGATGCACCCCGATGGTAATAGGAAATTCTTCCGTTCTCCCAACATTAGTGCGAACACTTGCACTAGCCCCCTCATACATGTCCTTTATGAGGTCAATATATTTTCGCGACACACCCTTTCTCGCCAAAGCCCGCCAAAGTACTTCTCTTGGTACCCTATCATATGCCTTTTCCAAGTCAATAAAAACCATATGTAAGTCCTTCTTCTTGTCCCGATGGTATTCCATCAACTGTCTCATGATAAAAATCGCATCCATAGTCGATCTCCCGGGCATAAATCCAAATTGGTTTTCCGAGATGTCTACACATCTCCTAAGCCTTTGCTCGATTACCCGCTCCCATAACTTCATCGTATGACTCATAAGTTTAATTCCCCGATAATTGGAACACTCTTGAACATCACCTTTGTTCTTGTACAAAGGGACAAGAGTGCTTCTCCTCCAAGCCACATCTTGTTGCTCCTCCAAATCTTGTTGAAGAGCATGGTTACCCATTCGATCCCTTTCTCCCCGAAGCACCTCCAAACTTCTATGGGTATACTATCCGGTCCCTCTGTTTTCTTTGACCCCATCTTCCTTAACGCCTTTCTAACTTCACTCTTTTGTATTCTACGCACAAATTCCCGATTAACCATGCTTGGTGTTACCTCTACATCCCCAAAACCTTGTTACTGATGTCCATTGAATAAATTATCAAAGTAAGAACTCCATCTAGCCTTTATTTCGTTATCCTGAACCAGAACCTTGTCGTCCATATCTTTCACACATCATTCATAATTGAATATATAAATAAATTTGATTGATTTGAGAGATTACATGACTAATAATCAAGGGAATTAGGTTTAGCTATTTGTTTTAGCCAAGGGTGAACAAGTGGAAAAAATTGAGCAAAATGTACTGGAAAAAAGTACTGCGAAAATAAACTACGAAAACAAGATTTGTGAGTGATATTTGGCCTAAAACTTAGCATGTTACTTTTTTCTTAAAAAACAAGAAAATGAAAACAAGTAATTTGGGACCCTCTAATTTTACGGGGCCCCATTTATGAGAACCTCTTGGAACCTCCCCTTAGATGGCCCTGAACAAACTCAAAAAAAAAATCTTTAGATTCATACAACCTTTGGAACAACCATCCTTATCAAAACACATACATATATCAATAAAAATCAGCAAAAAGCAAATGTAGCATGATATAGATAGGAATCAGTACCAGATCATTTGGCGAATGGCCGTTGCCATTACTGCCAGCAAACCTCCGAGCAGTCGCGGCCGCCAGCTTTATAATTTAAGCAAACAAACAATGACTAGATTCAATACTATTACCGCGATTTCTGGTAATCAAAATTTATCCGGTTTAAAATCCAAGCATCACAGTCTCCTGTACAATGACCAAAGTTAGTAAATCAATTTCAGATCATCATTTAATTATCAAATTAAATAAAAACTCATGCATATAAAATGTAAATCTGAAGTAGAAATGAGTAGATCGAGTGAAATGAATAAATTGATCAATCTGAAGAACTACTTACAAAATTGAGCTGAATTGTACTGAAAATTAATACGCATATATTATATTTTACAAATTCACGCACATTATCCGTCTCAAGCTTAAGACTGATCAAATATGGAGTATATAATATTTATGTGTATATAAATGTAGAAATGCAGATGAATTAGACAAGTAGAGAGAAAGCAAAAATGGAGGAATTAATGGAGAAAGAAGCAGGAGATCTAGAGAGAGAAAGAGATAGGACCTTATGAGACTGTCTCACTGTCAGCAGTAGAAAGGCAAGTGAAAGAGAGAGAAGTGGAGGAAATTGAGGAAGAGTGTGTGAAAGCTGCTGATGAACCTTAATTATATAATTTCCATTTTTCTAATTATTCTTATTTTCATTTTTATAATGTTAATTGCGACTGATGATGGATATTGCGTAACAAACAAGGGAAATTTTAATTACAATCAAATCAAACCAAATCGAAATTAAAAGGTTTGGTAGAGGGTGATTAATGTAGCTAGTGTTTTCGATTACGGTTGATTTTATAAGAATACGATTTGGGTAAATTCTGAATATATACCAGTAAAAGAGTAATTTTAGCTGAAATTAAAGTATGCCTAATAATTGAACAATCAAGTTCTTCAAAAAAAAAATAATTGAACAATCAAGTGAAGTAATTATAGGGAGAATTACTGTAAGTTGTAATGGGGGTAAGACAACAGTTTCTGTTTTATACTGTTGAAATAAGACAGAGAATTCACATGAGTGATGATGGGAATACAGGGAGGACTAAAATTGACAGACAAGCTATCCCACCGACACATCCCAATGTCTGCATTTTCTTATTTTTGCAATTCGGCTACTCCCTTTTCCTTCCTACTCCGTTTTCCTTTTTCTTTGGCTAGTCTTGCTAAAACGAAGTTATTCCTAAAGGCATTAGTAATAGAGGTTTGTCAAAAGGTTTGTAGGATGATGTGTCAATTATTTTAGAGATTTGCCTATAAAACCTCTATTGTTGGACATGAGTGTTGAGGTTCATGGATGAGAGGGGTTACAATATAGTATACAGGTTTGTGGAAAGAGAATGTGAGGGAAGAAATAATATAATGAGTCATGTTATGAACCTTGAAGAGGTTTATTTATTGTTGCTATGAGGTTTGTAAGTAAATGAGTTGTATATTATCTTATGTGGCATTAGAACAACGTATTGAAGGTTTGTCTATTGCTAATGCCCTTAATAAATTTAAAACGGTTCATCCTTTATAAAGGAGTATTTTACTTTTCTCATGCATTTTGTTTTTGTTTATTCATCCTACATGGACATATTTAACCCGTTTTATATGAGAACTAGTGTAACACCCGTGAAAATTCACGGAGTTATTTACAAATATTTAAATAAAATCTCTATTAAACTTGTAAAATAAATGTTGGACGATAATTTACGGGAGACATTGAAGACCTGAAATAATGTTGTTGTCGAATGTCAAACTATATACATCTATTTGTTTTATTAGGAAAATTAACCAAAATAACCCAAATTTCAGTCATGCTTCCCATAAATCACATGATTACAAAATTCCGGCAAAAATAAATTTTAAATTACTTAGATTAATACAAAAATCTCATTTTGAACAATTGTGAACCATTAATGTAAAGTTTAATGTAAAATTCGGAAGGAGATTGAAAGAGCTTTATTAGTAAATGCTTCTACATTGTTGCACTGTTCGCCTTGTCTTCAAGGTAAGCTTGCTTTTCGGTATTTATTTGTATAAAAAAAACATTTATGCTGTAAACATATAAATAAAGTATAATATTCTACAATTTTAGTGTGTAACAAAACTCTATTTATTTTCAAAAGTTAGTCTTGTGTAACACGATTTTATACTAATATAGTTCTAAAGTTAGTGGGTAAAACTAAAAGCTCTTTTGTAAAACGATTTTATACGATTTTAAGTATCAAAGAATGATAAAAAGTGGCTTGTGTAAAAGTGACTGTTCTGCGGACATTGCATATAGTGAACATACAAAAAATGAAACATTAATCCAGATGTAAGTTCCATTGTATGCATTGCTTCTGCATTTCATTTGTCGTCATAAAAAATGACGAACCATAGCATTAAAATTTTTGAACGCACCCTTAGGCTTAGTAAGATCCTTGCGAATAAGCTTGTGACCGCATTTATACCATAAGAAGGTTTGCCGTTAGACATTGAACAGATTCCTGACTGCTTTGCTGCGTGAGCTGAAAATTGTGCACAGATTTCCTCTTGTGGAGCCACGTATTCCTGGCTGCTGCCAGGAGCTTCAACCTCACGGACTTCCATAAATGACTAAAAAGGAGGGAGAGTCATGATTTCTTCTCAATACTGTTCGATGGATTACTCATTAACAACAATACTATTATAAAGATTTGCGCTCTTGACTTGGGTTTTGAAATACTCCCTCCTTCTCAATCATTTGTTTACCTTTGCTTAAAATACTTCTTATAAAGAATATAAAAGGTAAACAAATGGCCGAAACAAAGGGAGTAATCAATAATCCGTCAAATCAAGGATGTCTATTGTCTAATGAAAAATTTAAAATATATTAAAACAGATTCAAATGAGACATCAAAGTCCAGGTTCAGAACATCATCAAAATGTTTATTTTGTTTATTTGAAGTCAAAAGGTAGAATAGTTTTAGGCATAACATTAAACATGGTTTGAGACTTCATCACAAAATTAACAACTTCTCCTTTAACTCGGTTAATAGTTAATACACTATAAATGCTGCCATGCTTATACTGTCTCAGAATACGGTAGTGTTAAACTTCAAATATTGTAACTTGATTCCGTAAAACCCATGAAATCAGAAAATATTGTTCGTTATATGTTCAAAGTTACATGATTAACTAAAAAAACAAATAGAAGGAAGGATAAAATTAGCAGAAAATATTAATGTAGATTTATATAAGAGCTAGTATCCGATTGTCTCAACTCTCAACTTATTATATAAAAGGAAAATAAAATCAAGTCGCATTATAAGGTCGTCAAAAAATTTTGTACTCAAGAATCTGCAGCCCGAGCCAATAACATACACATATAGAATCGATAAGAACCAAAATTAAAGAGCAGTAACAAAAGTCACCCAAAAAAAAGCAGTAGCAGTGATAAGAAAAGATGTAGTAAAAGAACTTAGATCGTCTTACCATGATTAATAAAAAGAATTGAGAATAATACTACAATATCAACATTGTAATCGCAAACCACCCTAGAGTATACGAAACACACAACCAACCCAATGGAGAGGTGGAGGTAGGATGAAGTTCAGGGAAAGATGGAGAGATTGAGGCAGGATGAGGAAACAAAACGATACACAATGGCGAACATGTTGTTTTCTAATTTATTGGAGCTGGCCGATTGGAGGATTGTTACTTTATTCTACACTTTATAGTCAAAACCTTCACATCTCTTTACCCACCAAACTTTCTTAGCCTACCCGACAAATTAACCCGATAAACGAATGAACAAAGTGCAATGCAGCCATCAAATAACATCCTTTCCTATACGACTATGCTAAACTTTGCACCGAAATTAGCCACTATATAGCAACAATCAATACAAACAAATACACTAACTCATTCAACACTAACTCATTCGTTCAAATATTACATCTTTAGATCATAGGTTAAGACTCAGTATCACAAAAATTAGGGTTTCAAATTCCAAAAAAAAAAAACCTTCAAAAAGCACACATTTTTACAATTACCTGCTTATGATGGGTCAGTGCTCACTGAGTCGAATGTTTGCCTTGATGGATTATCGCATAAGATCAAAAATTTGAGAGTGGATTGTTGGAGATCCGGAAGTTGGAGAGTATTAGAGATTCTTGTGAATTGAAATTACTATATTAGTTTTGAGAAGAGTGAAAAAATAAATTTACAGGGATAATAATGGTGAGAGGGTAGGTAGAATTTTTAGGGTCTTTTCTGAATATACAGGGATAATAATTTTGATCATTAGCCACAAATTTCAAACATTCATTTTAACAAATTAAATAAAATATTAACAAAAATCACAAGAATTAAGTTGAATAACCTGGAAATGCATTGAAATTGCTCCACCAAACAAAGAGTGCTCATAAAATGCATCTTGCGCCATTTTCATCAATTAAATACAACCCATAATTCTTATTTTTATATACTTTGATTAGTAACTGTAATAAAAGAAAAACAAAGTATCCAAAATGGAGTAAATATTAGAAGTCAATAGAAAGTATGAAATCACAATTAATTAAGTTGAAAGAATGAAGGTAAAAGGAGTTAAAGAATGTTGTTGGGAATGGAGTTAATGGACTGGATTGAGAATGCCGAGTAACCGGGAGAGTAGAAAATTGAAGGAGGAAGATGTATTGACGGATCATCATTTTCTTATCTCATTTCAAAGAAGAAAGTTCTTCCTGAAATAAAACAATCAGAGATGGGAGTGGCTAAAACTGGGTAAAAAAAAGACTTTGGAAAATGGTATTGTGTGGTAATCTAAGGATGGAATGATAATGACTATTTTACCCCTCTATTTTGTAATGAATAATTAAACTACATAAGTGAATGGACCATTTTGTCCAATTTATGAGAGAGCTCCAAATGTTAGTTTTGATTGGCTGAGAAAGACTGAGATTGTGAGAGTGAAGGAGAGGGCTTCTAGAGTGGTTTTCTGAAAATTGGTTGCGCCACATCAGTATTTTTACATGATTCTTTTATATATATAATGATTTGCCTTTTTCATTGATACGAGTACTTTGCTTTCCCATTTATGTTTTCTCCTTACACAAATTCTCATTTGTAGTTTGTAACAAGCAAACATGGCCATTTTATTATAAAACATACGCCGTTTATCCCAAATTTGTTGTCTTTTTTTTCCCAAAATAATTGTCCTTTTTTTTAAATTTAGTAAATATTTACACTACAAATCACTCATCTTTTCTATATTGGTATTTTTTTTTTAAATCCACCAAAAATAAAAAGTAAGACAATATAAATAGGATAAAGGGAGTAAGTGAGTAACGATTATCTAAGAAATGGTCACATTTTCTTCATCGCCAAATAGACCAACTGCAACAGCATTACATTAGCAATAATATATTGTCTCTTCAAGAATTTTAATAATTAAAAAGAAATAATGAAAGTAGTATTTTGCTTTTATTTTTGTTAAAAACCTAATAGTAAAACTAGCATAGATTCCACGCAAATGAACGATTTTTTAGATATAAATATTAGAGAATTTAACAATTTTACCACTGTAATAACTCCATTTGAAATTTAATTATAAAATTTACTTTTAGATAAAGATCTTAGAGTATTTAACAATTTTACCACTGTAATAACTCCAAGTTTAGATCCCGCACATAATGCGCAGTATTTATAATGTTTTTATTTTTGTATTACTTAAATCATGCTAAAGTAACACCTAATTAATTTTTTGTATTTCACTATAAGTTTCCTAAAATAACTCCCTTATGAAAGTTAATAATTACTCCCTTTTATAAACCACTTTTCTAAAATAACTCCCTTATGAAAACTTTTTAATAATTTACTCCCCTCAAATGTTTTCAGGTCAAAAATTGCATCCATTTTGAAGCTCCGGTGACAAATTCCGTCAAAATTCAATTTTTTTGATTTAAAGCATACTTTTATGACGAAAATGCCCTTCTTTACTCTTTTATATACTTCATGTCTTTTCTATCTCCCTTATACTCTTCCCATCATTCATCCACTTCAATTCTCCCCTCCGGTGGTCTCGGTTCAACGGCACCACCTTGCTCATCCGCACCTAACAACCTCCTGCTCTTTTAACTCTTTCGCCGAGTCTCGCAATAACCACATGCAGCCACCAATGAACGCCGTTTGACACACTATTTGAGCCCAGATGGCACGATCACCACCGTTATACTCCTCTACCAACGTGACCAGGCGTCTGTCACCAAGACGGCCATCGGGTGAGAGTAACACCAGAAAACAGCGCCGCCATCTCCGACGATCGTCATCAATCATCGTGGTCAGGTCGTGATTTGTGTTCAAGTGACCCGAGGAATTGGCTTGGCCTAGTTGGGTATGAAATTGAAGTAAAGAAGTAAGGAAGAAGGAAGCAAGAGGATTTAATTGATTCCATCGGGTGAACTTTGGATGACGAGCAATTGGGGATTTTAAACTCAGAAATTAGGGGTTTTGAATCCAGAAATTACGGTTCAAACCCAGAAATTAAGGGGTTCAAACACAGAAATTGGATCGTTGGTGTAGCTTCGGTGTCAGGTTTTCGCGCTGTTGATTTGAACTCGTTCCGATGTCGGGTTTAAAACGGAGATGGATGTGAATCGAATAGTTTCTATGATGATGAACAGTTATGGTGGTGATGTAAAATTGTAAATGAATTTTAATTTTAACTATCTAAATCAATGGCAATGAAAGTGGCAGTGGCATAGAGGGAAAAAAACTGTAAAATTGTAAATGAATTTTATGAATTGAATTTTGGTTTAACAGAAATCCCATTGTTGATCAGAAAATGAGGTAAAAAGTGAAAAGATGGGATGTCTAAAGCTAATCTCTAAATATTGACGCAAGGGCAAAACGGTCATAATAAAAGAATTTTCACCGGAATATTGAAATGGGTGCAATTTTTGACCTGAGAACATTTTATGGGAGTAAATTATTAAAAAGTTTTCATAAGGGAGTTATTTTAGGAAAGTGGTTTATAAAAGGGAGTAATTGTTAATTTACTCTACAATATATTCACACAATAATAATATTAAGGAATATCCTTAATATTATTCTTTACACATGTTGCCCATCCTCTTAGCAAGAGGGAGATGCTTACTTCCTCTATTTTCCTCTAATTTTAGAGGAAAGCTTACATTGACCCTAGTGCCCACAAACCCATCATTATTTGTCTGTTGCATAATAATTCTTTTATTTTTCTCTTTTATAGAATTTTGAGATTATTAAAAATAAGAGATTTAATATGAGAGGATCCTTTCTATTGTGGGAAAAAATAATGGAAGAGGATGATAATGGTGAGAAATGAGATTGATGAAAGAGAAAATGAGGTGTCGAAAAAATAGAAGAAGAGTGGAAAAATAGGAGGAAGATAACATCCTCTCTATTGTGAATGCTCTTATACTCTTATCTATATAAGTGATACAAAGTATGTTATTTGATCCGTTTTAATTTTAAGACGAAAATATCCTAGGAGAGATATTGAACTTCTCTTGAGGCAATAAGCCAAACGACCACCATGACCATGAAATAGCACCCGGGAAAAAGGGCAACAATCAAGGACACGAAAATAAAAACCATCTAGCATTAAACAAACAAGATCATGTTTCATGATACAAGAAACTATGGAGTATTTACATTTCATTTCTCTATACTGGTAATGTACATAAGATGTATCTTTCTTTTTGTTTGTGTTATATTCTAAACCCTAGACGGTAACCGTCGTAACCTAACCCTAATGATAGTCGGCCCTAATAGGCCTAATATCCTAATAATAATCCTTTCATGGGATAGAATCGGCGAGATCTGCCGGATGTTATACAATGAAATAAGGCAGTCTTGATGCTTTTATGTGATTTGAATGACATGAGAAGGCTGTTGTTGATCCAACGGCTCGGTCTCTTCGTCAGATGACATAGCTGATATACTAGCAACAACATCCTGAACAACCTGATCATATAAATATAGATCAATTAAGAAAATAACATATCAAATACAATAAATAAGGCCATGGTATAGACTAACGTATAGAGAGTTCATGGATACACCATAGAATTTCAAAAATATAGGATACACCATAGAATATCCCTAGAAATTTTGTTAACTAGGCCTGTCAAAATCTGACCTAGGACGCAAACCATTTTTAAGGTAATGAACCGGACCAACCGGAAAATGAGTAGTAAATAAAGTACGAAACATACATCTTGGTTTGTTTGTCGTCTTAGTCCGGTAACTGCCATCATGGTAACATAAACAAGCAGCAAAATCCCCGCAATTCGAAGTGCTGCCAGCTGAAACACAAGTTAATTATATTCAAAAAATGATGAGATTTCATTCAACAAGGGATCCAAATTTAGTGAATCTCATCTCAACTTACGATGAAAAGCGGTAGAACGAATTCAGAACCCCCAACCATGATTGGCAGAGTATGCCTTAAAATCAACAGGCCAATAAACTGTATAAGAAGAATCAATTTAGTATGATGGGCTGCGGAAACAAGGAAAATGAGATGATAAAAGGGTCAAAGATAAGATTCTCATACAATTGCTGCAACTGCAAATCTGAAAACCAGACTTCTCGAACAAGGTTCCTCATAGTCAGAATTTATCAGAGAATGTTCACTGGAAACTGTTTGTGGCAATTGTGCCAAGGCTAACTCTCTTCTATTTATCTCCCAACTTCTCCTGCAAAAAGGCATCCATCCTTTCATGTTGATGCATTAATGAACCTGATATTATGTAGTAGAAGAGAAATTCACCTGAAATTGACGGGGATGCGCCCATACTTCAATAACGGTGGGGGTGACCGATAACCTGGTTCAAATTTCTGCATTCGAAATAACGTCTGTTTTATTTACTGTTAAATTTTAAGACATGAACCACGCAAAGCAGCAATGCATATGATACAAACCTGATGGCAAATCTCACAAACAGTATCACCTTTCTCGTTACACCATCTCTGCACACATCTTCGATGAGCATACTGCAGGCATTACAAAACTACTTCAGCATGCAACTACAACACATACACTTTGCCATTAAATCAATCTTCCATACGAATTACTGTTATGAAAAATAAGATAATTAATCAAGTTATTCATTCATCCAACTAGTCATGAGTTCGTGTTAACTAAACAAAATCATTACAGTTTTGCAATATTTTTTTTTTTCAGTTTTCATGCATGCTAACCATGTTTCCCTTTATTGATATTTTAAGTTACCAAACTACCCTTTATTATTAGTAAGTTTAAAATTTAAATTTCGGTAGAGAGCTCAAAAACTTGAGTAATTTACAATTATACCCAGGGTAGCACTCAAATTGAGCGTCACCCGGTGGCGCTATCTTATTTTCCTTAAACAAATGACTGGGACGGAGGGATTGTTAATTACCAACTAGGAGTAATAATCACCAGTTTGATAAATAGAATAACGTAAATGGATGCTTTTATTTAATTCCATACAATTATACAAGTATCATAAATGCAAATCATTTAACAACCTTTGAGTACTAGCTTCAATGATTTACTTTTAGCATCAATTATTATTATTATTATGCAAAAGAGGTTGTTTTAATCATTAAATCTAAGGGAAAGAAGAAAACAAACCTTCAAGCTACCAGAGCAAGAACAAGGAGTCTCCATATTAGAATCCAAGTCTTCATCTTGGCATATCCTACACTCAACCAATTTCCTCGGATACGAGACGACATCTTTTATGTCTATCTTCGGTACCAAGTACTCTTCATCGTCCTCATAATCCACTTGAATCGCGGCATGTAATGTTGACTCTGTAAGTAGCCGGTTCACGAGTAATGCTAAATGATCACCCATCTTCAAATAATAACTACTTGTTTCGAAACGAGCTTTTCTACAACCCAATCAATCAAAGTACAATTACCCTTTATTACAATTTCTTCAACTCTTTGGAACTGAAAGTTACGAAAATCACGTCATTAATCACTAGTTAGAAGAGTTGATGAACCAATATATTTGCGAATAAATAATCAAATAATTATTATAAGGGCTTAAGGGAGTTGACGAACCAAAATATTTGTGATCAAATTTTGGTTAACCTAGTAAGTTGAACAACCATAACTACATGTTGTATGCAGTTAATTAAAAAATAATATACTAGAGAATTTTTTTAATAAAAACATAACAGTTTACTACCCACGACGTATAACTGGTGCCCATGACCAACTAACGTCTAAACTAAAAAAAACGTGATAAAAATTCCATTAAACACTGAAAATAAAAAGCGGTCCGTCTTGTTCATTTGCTTACTTTTCTTTATTTTTTCCTTATTTTTTGTGAAGGATCGATTGAGACGGAGGGAGTATTAAAAAAAAACGATAAAAAAGCACCTAATCTTTGAGAAAGGTTGATAATTTTTTCCAACAAATTGGGAAATTTGGGAAGTACTCAATTGAAAACAGAAGTGAAATGATTGAAAAGGTTGAGATAGAGGAATTCAGAAAAAGGGTATGAATAATGAATCATAGAAAAGCAAGACTCTTTTTAAGAAACTAACTAAAAAAAACAAGAGAATAATTATAAGGAAAAGAGACTTACAAAGGAGGGAAATGAATCGAATAACGTGAAGGAGGATTAAAATTGTTTTGTGTTGATGATTATGGAAGTCTGGATAAAAATTGAAGCAATAGATTGAGTGAAAAGAATATATAAATAATAACAATAACTAGTTCTAGGCACAAAATTGCACGGATTAATTTTATAATTCTAATAGTTATGCAAGTCGGTGCCTATGATATGGGTTCAACCCCGTCGGTATTAAAATCGATGTCGTAATTCCCTTTACTATTTAGTATTTTAAAGTGTCTCGAGTAATAGAGACAACTAGATTTCATGCCCGGCTGTTGGCCGGGTAATACCATAACAATGACGTAAATGATGGTCTGTTTGGTAAACAACAGATTAATATCTTGTGACTTTCCACATTAGGTTACTAATGTGTGCCCTTAGGACGCACGTTAGGAAAACCGGTCTTCATAATAAGGTAACCAAGAGAGATCAATAAGAAAATATAAGCAGGTAGCACTTCCAGCTTTCAAATAAGCGACTTGAAAAAAATAGCACGCGGAGGAATCGCTAAAAAGGGCAAGAACAAAATTACATGTTTTACCTTCCGAAAATAAGGCACATTAACGTAAAACAGAAGAATTTAGAACAAATATCGACATTGAATTGAGAATCAGAGAAAAAAATCATGCCTAGATGGGATAAATCAGAGATAAAATGGACATTGAACAAATATCGACATTAATTCCTTATCATCATCGCCATCACATCAATTACTCATCGTCATCGTATATGCATAATGCCTTGTTAAGTTGTCAAATACCGGGTTATAATATCCAGTGTCGTCTGTTGCCTGGAATGTTATGGTCATTCTGCATGCACAAAATGTTTGGTGGGTTAGAGTCTGATTTTGTGTGGGAGTGATCTGCAATGATAAATATTAAAATAAGCCAAAACTTACATGTCAATGGGAACAGTTAAAGCTGTGACGGAAGTGCTGAAGCTCTCCTGGCATATCCCGCATACTGCTTCCCCAATCAGGTTCTTCATATCACTGCGACCAGGTAAGACAATACAACTATCATTAGAACAGAATCTCTATAACTCGGTTGAGGTTAAATAAAATTACCGCTAATAAGTAATAACCACCTAAGCAAGGCAGCTCTGCCTTTCTTTAGACATTAACGAATTCCTAAGAAAGTTTCAGCCTTTGAACATCAAAATAACAAGATGCTCCCAAAACATGTCACAACTCCATTTCATAAACAAAATTGATCGAGCCGATGTAAGGGCGTTAAGCACTACTTCCACAGTCTGAGTCATTTGTTTAAGTATGATTAAAATACCCTAACAAAGACTAAACAAAATGATGATTTTACAAATCACAAGGCAAAGATCGGTTCACATAAGTAGAAAATTAACGCATTCAGAGGTGCAAAAAAAATATAGCGCCACATTAAAATTGTCCTGTATATGAAAACTTGCAATCTGTAAGCCACCAACCCACCCAGAAAACAAAGATCAAAATAATAAACATTGAAAAGACGCTAATGGAATACGAAAAATGAATTAACACAATCAAGCGGAATTTGAATAATTAGAGTCAGAATCAATGCCTCTAGATCTGAGCTGAAGCTCTCACTCCGCAACCAGCGACAACTGCAACCACAACAACGACAATATCTAAATCTATAAAAGCAATAAAAGGAAGGCAACAAACACTCCGAATGCAGGCCCAGATAATTTTTTTTCAATACGGCCTGGCAACCGAGCTGTCGCAACATTATGAGCAGAGTCGGAGTCAACAGTGAGAGTGAATGTAGCCAAGAAACCATCAAGTACTTGGAAGGATTTTTTGTCAAACACCACCTTTAATATAGGGCACTTTGTAAAACACCACCTTTAAAAAAAATTCTGGCTTTTTACCACCTTTAAAAAACAAAAATTGTTAAACAGTACCAAATGGTCGGGGTTTGACTAAAATTAAAATAATTCCGGCATTGACTTCATATTCGACTACTTCCTCACTCCTTCACTTTCTTTCCTCACCATTATCACCCTCCAACCCTCCTTCCTCGAGACTTCTTCACCCTCCTTCCTTTGTCTTTCACCTTTTTCTCTTTTCTTATGAGTTTGTGTTGGTATCTAATGTTTCATTTTCCCCTAATTATCTTCACCAATTTCTTAAGCCAATACAAAAATTTTGATTATTCATCTTATCTTTTAAATCAGTAGTCCACTTCTAGGTTTAATCTATCAAAAGCTAAAGAAGCATGAGTGAAACGGATTGTACCTCATCAATATCTGCTATACCTTCGCCCCTACATGTCCTCATCATAAGGTGGAGGATGAGGAATGTTGGGCAGCAATAGTCTCTGCTTTTTACTAGTTAGAGGTACTGTATTCGCAACCGCTATTATACACTTTTTATTGCATCAAATAGATAGGAGAAAGGAGCGGAGATAGTGTAGAAAAAATGGAGGGAAAATTTGGAGAGAAATGAAAAGAATAAAACAGGTAAGTGTCGGAGTTTTCTATTCTTACCCAGATTCCGGCCATTTGGTACTGTTAAACAATTATTATTTTTTAAAGGTGGCAAAAAACCAA
Organism: Silene latifolia; assembly: GCF_048544455.1. Taxonomy (NCBI): domain Eukaryota; kingdom Viridiplantae; phylum Streptophyta; class Magnoliopsida; order Caryophyllales; family Caryophyllaceae; genus Silene; species Silene latifolia. The sequence continues at coordinate 87,059,600 of NC_133530.1, read as the reverse complement.
AAAAATTATTTAAGGTGGTGTTTCACAAAACACATTTTTATAAGGTGCTGTTTGACAAAAAACCCTACTTGGAAATGCAATCATGCAACATAAAGGTACAAGTCATGACTGAAACATGTTCTAGACAAGCTTTTATTCATAAACCACTGACGATAAACCACTGAAGCATGATTCCGATGACACTTTATTCATACACAGAATGACACTATATAGCTCATCTTACCACTCGTATTTCATCCAAACTCAAGATTAATGTGCAAATACGATAGAGGACTGGGTGAACCTTTCAGGGGTTTTCTAAGATCTTAGATACTCAGTCTTGACAAACGTAGGACTGTCTTACCGAAATTTTACCATACAGAAAGGGTACTATGGATGAACAAACAACACGGCCTCGATTGCTTTTTATGCGACCAAAAAACTTTTCAACTATAGCTAGTGTGAACTCCATGGTGGTGCCTCGTCCTCTACTGGTGATGAGGTTTCCATCCACCATAACTCTATTCTCTATTTCGCTTGGGCCTGACAACTTACTGCACATTGTAGGAAAAGCGGTGAAACCCAGAAATGAGACAACCGTTTATCACATACCGAATAATAGAGAACACTCAAGTTTCTTTTCAGTAAGGGAAATGTTGTACGACTAAAATGTAAAACACGAGATAGCATAAGAGTAATGACTATCGAAGAGAGTAACTTTCTGAATATATTCCATATTTTTGGCAGAAAATGATGTATTGGAATGTCGGGTCATGTCCAGATGTAGGAAATATGAGACACGCAGCCAAATTGAAGTAAATGCGCATAGAATAGTTTATAGATTGTTCAAAATGTTGTGATCGAGTTACCTTCAGCAAGCCATGAGGTTCAAGGACTAAGGCAGACGAAGCACATATGGCTCCATAAGGCCCCCCAGATCATACGCCTCAATTGCATATTATCCAACACATATTATGATATTAGGATACTTGGTTCATCGATAAAAGTTCTAATCTTGAGACTCATGAGATCCCTCTACAAAAGAATGGACTACATATAAAAGACAAATAAATAACTATAGGATAAAATGAACTTATCAGAAATGGGATTTTCCACATAGGGCTTTGTGTCATCTACCTCAATTCTCATTTTGCAGCGATAAAATTATTGTACAACCCCACCAGAGGCCTCTCTAGCAACAACAGAAGGATTACCATTAAGCTCCATGACAGCAACAGTAAACACCTCATCCTCTGAGATCTACTTGATTGACATTATGGATTAAACACACAAGCTGTGAACTCTCCTGCATTACCACCAGAAAAAAATCAGATCTAACAGAAGATAGAAGCATTACATCAGTTGTTCCGTCCTTAAAATATCACCAGAAATATCAGATATGAAGCTTCAAATGGACCTGGGATTCGCAAATGGATATAAAGCATTTTTATCCTTTAAGATACGTTTAACAGAAATACGAATATCACTAATTGAATACGAAAGGGCCTCCAACTACAACAACATCGCAACAACCCGACTTCAATCTAAGACCTTATTTACAGAACCTAATCCCCAAAAAAACCCACGACAATAGAGCCGACATCGCACCAACAGATGCATGTTACCCGCCTAATATAAGAGACGATATTAGCCTGAAATCAACAACAAAGAATCCATCTTACCGATGCTAGGTTCTGTTGAAGGCGTCGTATTTAGGGGTGAGGAGCAACAAACGGCCGAGAATGAGACGAGCCGAGTAGAAGAAACCCAACCAATTAACGCTGCTCATACCAATTTTGGCATCACCATTGTTGTTCATAAAACCAAAAAAAAAGGTAAAAATCATGAATGTTATGTTATGATTAAATATGAGTAACCCTAAAACCCCAAGAAATTGAATTGAAACCTTGATGGCAACAACAGTACCGACTGCACGGTGGACCCCTAAACCCATTACTGAGTTACTTCTGTTTTCAGAGACAGAGCAAGAGACCATCAGAAAAGAGCCTAGATAGTTGCCAGTTCATAAATAGCAATACACAGGGCACTCACTTAAGGGGGACAAATGCCTGAGCTGCACGTCCCCCGTGAAACACGCTAACTACAGCCGCTTAGACTGGCACAACCACACACCTACTTGTCTCTCCCTAAAAGTAAGACATAGAACCCAATACTAAGTTAGAGTTCACAAAAGGAACACTACTTCTCACAGCGAAATCTGACAGCCCACATCTACTGCACCGGGCATCTAAAGCAACACGCATTGCCAGCTCATTGTTTAGGAAGCACCACCGTCTAGTCCTAACGCAAAGGAAAGACGCAAAAGGGAAAGTCCATAGCAGATCCCGCACATACAGAAAAAACAGCACTGACAGCATCAGGTAGGCATGGCTTTTGAGCAGATAATAGATGTGGTCAGTTAAAGAGTGGCATCACAAAAGCAAAACCTGCAAACAAGAGGCGATGGAGACTTGTCAAATAAACAAAACTTGACTTTGCCACGCCTCATACCAAAGAGTGCAAATCACTCTCGACAATTAGGTAGTAAGAATATGGACAGTTATCAAGTAATTGGTACACTGTTCATGAACATACGATTCCGGTACCAAATACCATGGTAATAAATCGGGGTAGGACAACCTGCAGCTGAAGACCACCATAAAAAGCAGCATCAGATCATGCCAGAACCCATCACCAAAACTCAGAGCTCAAGTAACAGGTCGTCGAAGCATTAAAAGAAGCCTGAAAATTTAAGGATCATGTGAGCAACAAGTAGTCCGAAAATGCTAGAGCCAGCCATGAAAATTAAAGGAAGAAAACATGAACATCGCAATAAAAGAACAGACTAATGTGAACCTGACGATAAGTTATAAGTCATCCGCCTGGGGCATCATGAAGTTAATACACCAATCCCTAAATTCTGAGACCGGCACACCTACATTCCAACCAAGCAATCCCACAGAGAATCTGAATAAAAGCAAGTTTTAATTGCAATACAAGCGAAACTCAACAACACGGAGAAAATTAACAGCAACTCTATTTGACAGCCATTGAACTCTCACTATGCTAAACTGCCTTACTCGCAAACAGCGTCAACCATCAGCTAGATTTTAACGATCTCATTACCACAGCAATTTCATACAACTCTATTGAAGGCACATAGAAAGAACAACACACGGCAACAGCAATGGATAACCCAATAAGTCAATAACCCCACCCAACACAAAACGACCAGCTAAAATTGTGCCCCAAGTAGTACACCCTAAAAAAGAACGCAGTACAGTTCACAGTGAGGAGATACGAAGTGGACAGAGATGAATACCCAAATTTTCACTATACACTAATAGCGCGCAACAAAGACTAACGAAACCCACGAAAGTAAAACCTTACATCGTCCGACACGTAGCACCAACACTGAAAACACAGCAAACGAAACAAAACAGTCAAACAACAATCAGTTAAAGTAATACGTAAACAATCTTACCTCAAGTTAGTCGTAAAAATCCAGGTGAAAAATAACGATATGAAACTGAATAAACTATTAAAAAAAGAATTGATAATGCGAAACAGGTAAAAACCAAGAAAATGTAAAATCAAGAACCAAACCATGAAATTCAACGAGGCAGCAGCAGAAAACAAAGAGCAATTCTGGCCCCAGGACTTTTCACCAACGGCAACCCCATGCCCCGGGACTTCAGGCTAATCAAATGTAAACCAAATTTAAAACCTGGAATTTATCCAAACTCGAGTAAGAAATAAAATGAGTACATGACTATGTTCCCCCTTTCAATCTCCTCCACGACCTCGTAACGACCTTCAACAATAAACACAGGGTCGGTAAGAATACAATAAACTTGTAAATCGCCGAAAATTTAACAGCAACAAAATGCATAGCAGTAAATTAAATTAATGATTCGATTATTTTCGAGTGTAATAGTAATTAATTTAGCTACGAGGACTAAAACCCACCTTTCACCAACGGCTCGATCATCATCCTACAGCTCAGAACAAGATCACAATAACCCAATTAGCGGTATATACAACGCAAACAAGATCATAACAACCCATTATAAAGTACAACCATTACAATCAACAGCGCGCAGTGAGATGTTCTAAACATTAGAGCTACAATTTTTAAAGATAAAAAGCGCAAAAACCTAAATCGAGAAATATGAGGGGAAATAGTAGTATAACGAAATAGACGGGGAAAGTAATCGCGACGTGAGGATGAAGCAGGGGATGGGATTGGGATTAAAGAAGAGAGGTGGAAAAAAAAATATATAACAAACAAAATTATAAGTAAATTAACAAATATTCTCGTTTCGAACTTTGTATCTATAAATAGAATACTAATGTAAAGGGAGATCAAACTTAATTCTGAGTACACAGCAAAAATAAACAAGTCCGGCAGTGAAAACTACTAGAACAGAAAACGAGTGGCTCAAACTAAAAGATAAACAGACTCCTCCAATTGCGAGGTCCTCCATTGGCTTTGCGCAACTTCTCCTATCTCTCAGTCGCATTCTCGCATCCATTGCTTGGCAACTGCAAACAGCAAGAGCAACATAATTTGATCATAAATTCCAATAGTGTAGTCAGTCCAACAGCCTGGTAACTACTACAAGAAGCTTATATTATTTGACTACGACATCATATATAACTGCACAATGCAGTGAAGATCTTAAACTTGTACTTATACTGGTACTGGAAACCAAACAAAACCAATATCAATTCAGTAAGATTTTTACGGAAAATCAACTCAAATCACATAGGACTGATATTTGAATGACATAACTAAATATTAAAGGCAAGGACTGAAGTAGCGACATGCCCAATTACCTCTTCACCAGCATCCATAAAGTTCAGGAACGGCTTAAAAGTAACAGCATAATAATTACAGTCTGTACGCCCATCACCATCATCTTTTACACCACAAATCGTGTCAAGGGTGTCCGTATTTAAATTGTATGCAAATATTGAGGATTTGACCATAAGGTATACAACAGCAACATCTGGGTGCCATGCAAGCACAATTACACGAACCGTTGCATCAAGGACCACTTTGGATAGATGTTCACGGGCTACTGGCTTGCACCATTGTCTTGCAGGCTTGATCTCAATCAAAGGGACCCACGCCCACGCATCAATTTGGGTGCAACCCGCTTTCCAAATCCAGAGTCCAGTGGGGTTGTAGTAGGAAAGATAAAGGCTGTTTTCACACTCCCAAATTTTTGTGTTATTCATTACACCTGCAACGACGACTTTAGGCAAAGGAAAACAGTATTGACTCATCTCAGAATTCATGGAGCCCTCGAATTTCAGTGCTACGCCAAGGCCCTTGTTTGTCAACACATACAAACACAAAACTCCACTTTCATTGCAAACTACATAATTTAATGCATGCCAGTAGTTTCCTGGCGCCATAACTTCAGCGTCCAGCATCATATCATATTTTTTCCACGTACGAGTCATCGAATAGTAGACTTCCGTGATGCTCAATTGGGTAGAAAACATGACAAAAATAAAGCCAGACCTTTGTTCGGTGAGACGGGAAGGGAGTTTGATGATGTGACCACCGATTTCCCAAGTATTGTGGCATTTAAAACCATGTTTTGCCGTAGTCGGGGACTTTGGCACAACATAAATTTGCTTAGTGGCTGGATTGCGCACTTCCCAACTGGCATCATGAAGAGCTACCACAATCAAACCTCCGCTCACAGTGAATGCAAGAAACCGCTTATCACGAGCACGCTTTGTGAACTTGTATATTATTGAAAAATCAAAGGATAAGTCAGCCAGCAACCCACTTTCAAAGCCACTGGAGTAATATAAATTATTTTTGGGAGTGTTGAAGCGTGTGATGAAACACGTCTTGGTCCTCAAACAAATGTAGCAAAAAGAGTCTTTTTTATCAGGTCTAAGGCATACAAGAAAGAGACCGCACAGAGGAATATACATAGGGTCGGTGTCGATTATATTTCCCAGGGTGAAGATATTGTTTCTCCACAACTTACACACACATCGACTTATGAAGAGAGACTTGATAGGCAATCTTGAAAAAATCTCGAGCCATATTTCATCAGGCACATACTTATGACTTTGTTGACGGCGACAGGTTACAAGGGAGCATTTCTCACCATTAATGATCACCATTATTGGTGGAAAGTTAAAGAATATAGTTCAAGACCTCCGGCTGTAAAACCATACTTTACAGTCAAATAAAAGCAGAGCCAAACATGTAAAATATAAACCAAATGTTCATTAAAATAACCAAATAGTCCAACGGGCTGACAAGATTCTGAATTCTAAATTCGAAAAATCCATGTTTAACGTGTTTTTTTATGCTACTCTGCAACTCAAATATGTCAATTACCACTTCTTCTACCATAGTGTACTTCAATATGAAAGAAGTTGTTTTAGTCATACACTCATACCATTAGACAATTGGAAATTGGATAGTTCAGCCTATATTAGATCAGATAATTAACAGCAAGACTACTTTAAAGTGATTGACTAGTGGAAAGTAAAGGAGCGTTCAATGATAGTATTGGAAACATTAGCTATTAGCAAAAAGAAAGCTTGATTATCTGTCGATTTTTTGCCTGTTATTCGTAAGCGTATCCAAAGAATGCTAATTGCACAGTTACTGAAACATTTATCCCCTGCCATAAAACAGGGGATTTGAAAATCAAAAGGAGCCATGGCCTATGTTATTCAGACTCGTGTAGAAGTATCCGACACGGGCACGTGTCCAAGTGTCGGAGTCGGCTATTTTTTTGAAAAATATGCATATTTGGTCTAAAATGAAGTGTCCAAGGGTCATACCCATGTCCGAGTGTCGAGTGTCGGACACGGGTACGCGAGGAAATTAGAAGAGTCTGAGTAACATAGCCCATGGCAAATAAAGAAAAGACTAGCAAACTTGGGTGTTAATGATAAACATAATCCAGCAAACGAATGAATGTTATAGTAGTTTCATAAACATCTTTTTTGCATTTATATACATTAAAATTCTTGTGTTGTGTTGTTATTAGATTGAATTTATATTTATCTAAAGTAGACGGTTTGCGTAAAATGCTACACACTCAAATTACTATAATGATATAACTATAAAATTGTAAAATCAACTTTGAACGGGTCCTAGCCTAGTTATTTCTACCATCCTTATCGGTTTTTTTAAACTACTATGCAACTGAAATACATCAATTACCACTTCTTCTACCATAGTGTATTCAATATAAAGGAAGTTTTTTTGTCATTAGACACTTGGGAATTCAAAGTGATTGCACTAGTGGAAAGTAAACAAGCTTTCAACGATAGTATTGGAAACATTACCTATTAGCCGCTCCGTCTTAAGGGAGACCTATATGGGGTTTAAGACGGATTTAAGTGGGCTTTCTAAAAAAGGGAGACCAACTGACATGAATAACACCAAAAAAATCATTAGAGCAAGAAGCATTCAATACCTTCCACCTTGATTATGTCAAAACTGGAGACTTTTTGGAAAAAATTAAGTTACAAGCCACCGCCGTGCATCTATGATAACAAAGAAGAAAGCAGATATTGAGAAAATAATAAAACGAATCAAATCAAATCTAATTAAAAGGAGATGTAGACTGTGCAAGTTGCAACCAATCCTCCTCATATTGTTGATACCGACGGAGAGGGAGCAGTGGTGGGAAGGGAAGGGGAGCAGTGATAGAATAATTGTAAGGGAAATTCACACCGTACCCTCTGCTATTGACTAATTTCACTTGTACGAAAGCCCACTTAAACCCCTTCAACTTTTTTTTTTTTTTTGAGGAAAACCCCTTCAACTTATTAGTTATTCTCACTTATATTAAGTAGAGTAAATGATAGATGTTGAGGATAAATTGTGGGAAGAATGGTAAAAGGTGAATGTTGAAATTACTTGAAAATGAGGTGGAGTCATATAAAATGAATTTGAAGGGAAAAATGATGTCTCTTGAAGAGAAAACAAATATTTCAATTATGATATGCTTCTTCATATCCCGTATTTAGTATTTACTAAATGAATAGGAATTCTCACATTTGTTCAAGCATCTTTTTAAATAAGAAAGGTAGCTACAATTATGTGAATTTACTAAAAAAGAAAACTAATAATTACATTTTTATTACATTAAATTTTTATCTTTTAATAAAATTAATCTTTTCATCGAATTATATTATTTTTCACCTCTAGATCCAAACTATAATATCTTCATTAAAATATAAATAAAATTTATATAAAACTATAAATTGCTAAATCTTTTATTGATACTACAGTATTATTTAAGAATGACTTAATACATGCTACATACCAAACAAAACTGAATCACTATTATTACTTTAATGACCCAAAAAAATTGAGATGACTAAAAAATTGAATTCATTAGCTTTGTGGGTAAAAAATATTTTGTTTTAAAATATATTTCAGCAAAAAATCTCTTGATTAATTGTCAACAAAGCAAAATACAATAATGAGAAATCTGGACAATTAATGAAATATCACTATTTTATAAGTTATTTATTTATAAGATAATACTATATATACCGTGCATTTATTGCACGGGTAAATGCACGGGGTCTAAACTAGTTGTTTATGAAGCCTTTAACATTTTATTTGATGCCTACGCACCAAAAAAACATCTTACTTGATGTCTTGACGGTAATTAACACTTCTTCCGCAATTCATAATGACAAGCGAGAATTCATTTCACGTCTTAATTGTTGGCGCTTAATATTATGGACTTATGATCACGATTTCTATGTAACTAGGATGTTGAAGTGTTGATTTCCTTAAAAGTAAGGGTACAAATAAAATTAACTTATACTTGAGGGGTATAAGTGAGAATAACTAGGAAATTGAACGGGTCTAAGTGGGTTTTCCTGAAAAAGAAAGAGTACAGGTGAGATTAGTCCATATCTGAGGGGTACGAGTGAAAATTTCCCTAATTATAATTATGTAAATAATTAGCATATTATTTGTTACCTCTGGAAACCGAGATAGTGACGGTCTCTCATGCTAGGGTGGTCCTGGTAAGGCACCTTGGTATATGGGGTGTCACATCAACATTAGGCTTTTAGCTAGGGTCGTGCTTTTTCACATACGAATTTTTACTTTTTACATACGTTTTTTACAACTTTACTCTTGTCACTTTTTTTTTCCTCCTTCACTTAGTTGATTTTTTTTATTTAATCTCTCTCCCTTCACCTCTGACAACCCACCCTCCGGCATCCGACAATACACCCTCCGGCGACCATCATCCTCTTCCCCGACTGTTCTAGTACGACATTCGATCTCCCGCACCTTGCCCTTGCACTGAAATTCTTGATGTACGAAAGATACAAATGCGTGATATCCACAAAATTAACTTTTTGTCATTTGAATTATGTTCTTATGCGGCTACAATGGTCATGCGGCTACAATGATAATGACAATATGATAGTAATCAATTGAGTCTTACCCTACAATGTGGCTACAATGATGATTTACATATTTAATTTTCTTTTTGTTATTTTTTGACATACAAACAAGGGAGGATGGCCACTATAACCTCACCAACCCAAAGATAAATATTTTATTTTTGAACATTATTTTTTAAAAAACAAATGATCACATGACAACAAATGATCACATTCTTTATTGTGCAAGACTGTAATTAACGACAAACCTCTCCGCCCTCTATATATAGGCATATCTTTCCTGCAACACATGTACATGATTTCCAAACTCAAATGAGCAAGTATTTTGCAGTCTATCACTTGCCATAAACATTTATGATCTGTAACAACACCCATGCTGTCTTATCCTCCGCTTGTCACGGAACCCACGAACCCAATTGAGAATGAAACTGACTACCGCGCTGTCGTTGGTAGTCTTCAATATCTCTCTCTCTCTCTCTCACAAGACCCGACATTGCTTTCCCCGCCAATAAACTAGCTCAATTTCTTACCCACTCCACCGCCACCCGCTGGGCTGCCCTCAAACGGTTGCTACGCTACCTATATGGCACCCTTCACCTAGGTATCCAACTCACCAGGTCCTCTCCACTTTGCCTACATGCATATTGTGACGTCGATTGGGCAAGTGGTTGGTATATATCCAACTATTCTCATTTAAGACGGGTCAAATAATACCATATGCTTTTAACTTCTAAGTTAACCGTTGTTCCTGCTATTATTTAATTGCATCTGTTTGTGCAATAGTTATAGTTTCGAAAAAAAACACAGAAATTTTTGATGGTTGGTAACAAAAAAAAAATATGATTGTGCAATCAGTGGAGGAGACAGGATGGGGCCAACTAGTGATGGAGTAAGGTATACTTGGAAAACATCGAACATTTTAGCTGAAAATCAAACCCTTTTTCATTGTTCATCGGGCGTCCCCCCGGATCCATGACTGTGTGCAATCATTCAAACCATATAGGGGTTACCAGAGTTGTCGGAAATTCAAAACTACAAATAACTTATTAAATGAACGATGACTATATAGCGATTATGGTTGTGCTTCTATGATGGGTAAAGCTCGGCATTTGATGATTTAACTCCCATTTGGAGCTAAATTTGGTTTATGCAATCATTGACCTGGCGTAACTCAGCTAATGTTAATTGATACAGAGCTAAATTCACAATCTTTTTTGATTAAATTTGCTTTTTTATGTAAATTGAGTGTCTTAGACATTCTATTAATCAAATGTTCTAGGGTAGAAAATGATCAAATTGTGGTGGAGTGTTATGTATAAGTCTATAAAATGGCATTGAGGGTAGCTGGGGACGACGAATATACCTTCACTATAAGATGGCATTGAGGATACGTAGCTGCGAGACTAATATACCTTCACTATCGTTGTCACTTGTCACGTGAATTGTTCATCATGATATTAAAGCAGTAAATATTTTGCAAACTAGAGGCATTTGACACTAATTTATAGGGTTACTTTTGGGGTTAATCTTTTATAATGTTGTGGCTTGATAAAATCATCTACTGCATAAATTTTTTTGCAGGTTGTAATTTCGAATTAGCAAAAATCTGCTCTGCTGGATATGATGTAAAGCCAGTAGCTTCAAATGGGCATTATTTTCAATCTCATTAAAATTGGATCTATTTAACTTCCTCAACTCAAGTTTAAGGGATTTCAGCTTGGTAATAAGGTGAAACATGAGAGTGCCTCTATTATTACCATCCCAAACACTCTGAATAGTAGGCGGAAACTCAGAAGCCAAGGCCCACATATTGAAGTACTTGAACGAAGGCCTACTACTACTCAAAGCATCCTCAAACTGAATAATACAAGGGCAATGGTAAAAAAGCCCTTCATAGTTCACACGTAAAGTGAGCATGAAGGCATTTGGGAAACTGAAGTAGCCAGACATCTCATGTTTATTAGACCAAGTGAAGAACAAACCAATGACCTTCATATCATGCAGTCCACAATAATTAACACACACTCCTGGAAAGGCCTAAGCTCAGCAAAAGAATCTTCAAGGTGATTCTCATAACACTTTCATCCTTCTTAATTGTCTGAACAGTCCTCTATAGTGCCGCCATATTCAGAGCGTCCAAGAAAGTCATACCTCGAGAGACATACAGAGATAAACTCCCATTATCATGTCTAATGGCTAGAGACAACCCTAGCTTGAGAATGAAGAGTTTCTGATCCTTTATGAAGAGGAACAGTAGGAGTTCCAGGGGTAGTAACTGGTACTGCTTTCTAAGCACTGATCAAATTGTTTAGGAGCAGGCACCTTAGTCCTCCAGACCTTTTTCTGAGGTAACTTACTTTCCTGATTACTCCTCCTCCTACACATCTCATGAGAATGCCTAAACCTCTTACACAAGGAGCATGAAATAGGCAAACAATCTTACTCCAGACGAATGGACTACTTATTCCCTAACTCATCTAAGAACTCAAGAGATTTTAGCATATTTTGATCAACAGCTCTACAAGTAATGAAGTAATTAAGCTATGCTGGTGCTAACAGCTCTACACCAGACTGTTTAGACCTTACACTAGTAGAAAAAATACAATAGGCTAGCGCATAAGACTACTGTTGTAGTTAATAACCGTAGCCTTAAAATTTTCGAAAATTGGCTTTAGAAAAAGCTACGGTTGTTTTCGAAAAACCGTAGCCAAAAAATAAAAGGCTATGGTTAATCTTAAGAACCGTAGCCAAAAATAGTTGGGAAAATGAAAAAGCTACGGTTTATTCATAGAAGTGATAAAACCGTAATCATATATTCACCCAAATTAGGTTTTAAGTTCACCTCACCGGCCTCATAAGTCATAACCTTTGCAATCTCTCATACCTCAATGAATTTCCCCAATCCCCCCCCCCCCCCTAAATCCCTAATCTCAGAAAACTGCATATGTCTTTATCTAGGTTTTTTGGAAGATGGTCGTTCTCGGTGTTCACATGGTGCCGCAACCGCATCTCTCTGCCCCCACTCTCACTGATCTAACAACCGACGGGACATCACTAATCCTCACGGCCGACGACCACCAAATCAACAGTGACTAAGAGGTTAACTTCCCCTTTTGTATTTCCTCTTATTTTCGCCTTTTTGAATTTTTTTATTTATAATTGTGATGATATGATTGTTGTTTGTGTATTCCACGGGTTCAATTATATGAGATTTTTCTTTAGAATCGACTATTCGAATCAATTTGTGAACCAATAATATAGAACAAGTAGTATGAGTAGTGAGCTTAGCTTGACTACACGGTATTCGAAGTTGTGATCTTTGTTTATTGTTACTGTCGTGATTAGCAGTAAGTGATGGATAGTTGTTGTACATTTACGGCTTACATTTATGTATAATTGATGGCTTGAAAGCGTCAAGGTGTTGTTGTGATGTACTTTTTTGGCGCTGTTTTACAGTTCAGACGAGGTCGTGATAGCAGCAATACAATCAGGCATCGGGTTGATGTTTATTTTATCCATGCTCTTGCTCATACTTTGGCAAAATCTTGTAATTGGATGGTACACTTTGTTGTTTATGTTTATTCATTTAAATTTGTAGCCTTTCAGTTGAGTATCATTATTTTTCCGAGCTTAGAAAGTGTTCATGCTGCAAATTGTGTGAAAACATGGCATGGAGTAGTTGACACTCATGTAAGAGCTTTGTTTGTTTCAACATAGATGTGTATTGAAGTCCTATGTGTATTGATTCTTTAGTGGTGAATGTGTAAGGCAGCTAAGCAAGTATAGAAAGTTGCAAGAAGATTGTGACTTTTTATCAAAACATTTGTACTTTTAACTCTCTCTACCCTTGTCTTCAGTGAGTTTACTAATTAAACTAGCTCACAATTGAAGTCAGATCTTCTTGCAGGTTAATAATAATCATATAGAGAGCCAGATACTAAGCAACGCATGGCTGATGGCTTTAAGTGTGTTAGAGTTCCCCACATACTCTTTCAGCTGGTGAGTCTTCTACGTTTAGCACAACACACATTTAACCATAGATTCATCATTTCTCAATTGATCCATGAGCTAAATTTTCAAATTGCTGTAAATGGATGGTATACTTTGTTGTTTATGTTTATTCATTTCAATTTATAGCCTTTGAGATCAGTATCATTGATTTCTGTCACTAATTAGAAGACTATATTGCTAATAATTTAATAATGATAGCGGCTGTAAAATCTACTCCTTCCTCTTTCTTACCGATCTTTCTTCATTTACTCTCATATCCTTATTTAGACCATGTTTATCAATGGGTCTACTTCACCAAGGTTTATCCATACATATATTATTTTTTATTTACAACCTAATTTATCAAACCCACTCTAACTTTTCTACCTTTATCAACACCTTCCTTTCACCATGGTTTAACATATTCTTTATTATTTTTCCTCCCTAAATAAAAAATCATTTTATTTAGCAATCAATTTTTATTTTACAAAGTCGGTTATATTTACGTCAATGAAAAATAGTACTGTTTACGAATTTACTTTTTTTTTTAATTATTTTTTAAAACCCTTAATTTTTTTAAAAAAAATTTGAAAAAAAAAACGATATTAAATTTAAAACTTAATTAACACGATTACTTAAAAAAAACGAATTTACTCAACTTAATTAATACGATTACATAAAGAGCACTAAAACTCGAAATTACATTTAAAACTTAATTAACACGATTACTTAAAATAACATTAAAATATCAAATTACATATAAAAGAAACGATAAAATCGATTCAAATTCATCTCACTAGTTACGATTACCAAATTTTTGCCAAATATGCACAACTAGATCATTTTTTAGACCGTTGTGAGTCTCTCTATCACGGATTTGTACTCGCCTTTGCATATAGGTAGTTAGGCTTGATGGTCGGGTCGAATATTGAGAAGGCCCAACGATCGTTCTAGTGGTTCTATTTCATTAGGATTTTCAGAACGAGATTGCTCATACATCTCCACTACTTTTCCCCGTCTTGTGAATGAACTTTGGTTTTTGCCGGTAATGGTATTGGTGCTACTAAAAACCCATGCCGACATTAGAGCTTCATCTTCCTTCTCTCGCCATGTTTTACTTGGCCCTTTTGTATTTGTTTTTTTTGGGAGCTTGAGAAGGAGAAGGTTGTGTATGCTCTACACGAATTTGAGATGAGTTCGGAAACCAATTTAGATCTACGGTATTATTAACATTTTGAAAAATATGAGAACGTGGAATGTTTTGAGAATTATAATGCATATTGGAATGCATTTGGGAGCTCGGAGGATTTGAAAAGTTAATATAACTAGGTAAATTTGAATAATTTTGGGATGGTAATTGTTGAAAATTTGAAACATTTTGATTATTTTGGTAATAATTATCTTGCGAATGTCGTTGTGAAGTGGGATTATCTTGCAAATCTAACAAATTTTGAAAACTTTTATCCATATTTTATGTGAGGAACTATTTTATATATATGTATAAATTTTTGAGTGCTAAAAGTTTTTTTTTCTTTTTTTTTGGAGATAAAATGGAGTAATAAGAGAAGGTAGAAAATTAAAGTGGGTGAAAATATATCAAAATTGGTCTCTATTTATAGATCATGAAAAAATATGACTGTTGGTAATTTTTTTTTTTTATATAGTATTTTTTAAAATATAGCCGTTGCAAAGTTTCTAACGGATATAAAATAAAGACCAATAAGAACAAGCCAAGTGTGAGCGTAAGAAGGGAGATGAGTTTTTTTGTACGTGAGGTTTGTTTTTTCTGATTTTGCCAACCTTTGAGCCAATTAATGATGGACATGTGGCAAGGTTTACTTCACTTTGCAGAGGTCTTCTGCACACCCACATATCTACAAAGTTTGGTTGGGGTTGATTTTTTTATAGTTGTTTTGCTTTGGACCTTGGACCTAGACCTTGTTTCTAACCCTCGTTAAACTTAGTCTTAGTTTTACATATATTTTTTTCAATGTTATAGGTGAAAAATAATGACACTTCAAGGTTATCAAGTTTTCATGAGAAACATAAAGAGAAACGACGGGTGATCTATCAACATAGACATGTTATCATTTTTTCGGGGTTATTGTTTTAGGATGTATCTTGTGACCGTGAAATATTAGCTTTTGTTGTTAGAGCATCTGAGTTATACTCCGTATATGGAAATATGTATGTATACTGATCTTGTTGGTTTATGATATGAAATAGACCAATTTTAAGTGGTTTCAAGTTCTCTATTAATCCAAGTGGTTTTATGTCGATAGGTGATGAAATGTAAATTATATTTGATATTAGATTGCTTCTATTTGCGACCGCTGTGAACAGTGGAAAAAAATGGGCATTTCTTATACAAAACGCATGGAGTTTTGGCTACGGTTGTACTGTTAAGAACTGTGGCCTTGTGTATACTTTTGGCTATGGTTATTTACATTAATCGTAGCCTTAAATTCACATATGGCTACGGTTGATAACCGTAGCCTTTTCTTCCCCACTTAAGGCTACCCCTTGATTTACTACGGTTGTACAACCGTAGCCTTATGTCAATTTTAACTGTGGCCGTATGTCATTTTTGTACTAGTGTTACTTTCAATCTCCTATTGTTGTCATTTAAAAAGACGTACGACAGACCTTTACTTTTTAGAGTTTATACCTTACTTTTAACATGCTAAATCTTGAGGTGTTGCCCGAATTAGAGTATAAAAAATGGGCAGAATTTCACTGGTGATAGATAACAAACTCGAGGATTATCCCTGATATTGCCAAGTTTAATAAAATCTTTGATGTTCTGGGCTTGCGGATTTGCACGTGCTTTACTAAAATATACGGTATCTTTTTTCCTTTGATTGTAGGTAGAAAAAGAGTTCTCTAGGAAATCTAGTATACAAGCAACAACTTTTATTTTACTCGTACAACAAAATACGGAAATTTGGTTCAAAATAATACAGTAGTAATCAAGAAATTTGCTCATACATACAAATACAAAAGCAACAATCATCTTATATTCTTTTATTGAGTAGTTAATCAAAATTATAAAACCAACAGCCTTGGCAAATTATCAAGGGCTTTGTTCTCCACTATTGGATATCAAAACTATAAAAGCAACAACCTTGACGAATTAAGAAGGGCTTTGTTCTCCACTATTGGATACTAATCACACATTTACAGCAACCAATTTGGTCTAAAGATTGTATTCAATACTAAAAGAATTGCTTTTATTTGTACGATATCCATACCCGTTGAGAATCTGGTTCTTTCGGGCACTTGCGGATGTTATGATCTTGCAATTCCAAGTTGTAGTTGAAGGCAAACTTGATTTGCAGTACTGCCAAATTCGTCTTGGTCTTTGCTCCGATATCCGGGAACAACTTCTTTGCATTCTTCCAATTGCAAAAGAGGGCAGGGTAGAAACCATAGCGCTCTTTCAATGCTTCACTCAATGCACCCAATCGAATCAGACGCCGCCAATTTTGGTTTCCTCGTATGACATTTCGTTTAGGGTCTTCAAGAATGCTTTTCAAAGCACCGTTAATATCGAGCGATTTGAATAAGCCCATGGCAACACGAAAATATTGTTCCTAATCGTAGTTGCTAAACTCTTTTCCGTGATCGACCCATTGGTGCATCCAATATGCTTTTTCATCGGGAAACGTAGCGCCAAACGCGAGACATTAAGTTGCCTTAGAAAGACGTCCTCATTCTAGCCAAAGTTAAAAACAATAATAATCGTTAATAAATATTTGTAATTACCGAGACATTTTAGGAATAAACAATCATATACAAACAAGAAATACAAGAAACAAGAATCAAGAAACATGTTTTTGGATGGGCCCTCAACATTGTTGTAATAATCGTTATCATAATCAAGAAACAAGAAAAATTATTACCAAAATTGCGAGTTCCAAACTAGCATTAATTAATAAATAATCATATACAACCAAGAATCAAGAAACAAACATTTGTAATTACGGTACAACCATGAAAGAAGAAACATGTTTTTTTTTGGATGGGCACATTGTTGTAATAATCGTTATCAAAATCAAGAAACAAGAAAAGGTTATTACCAAAATTGCAAGTTTTAAAGTTGCATTAATGTCTTCTTCTTCCTCTCTTGGACAACGGCCAAGAAGGCCATTAACTCTATTGGAGGGGCCCTCTACATTGTTAAGCTAGTTAAATTATTTTGTTGTCAAATGTCAAGAGCGCAACTACAATTTTTAAATGATCTTGGTTATATAAGTTTAAGGTTGATATCAATGGTCAACTTCCTTGTTTTTTTAAATGTTTTTTTTTATTTACTCTTTTTTGAATCGAAAAAATATTTTTAAATTTAATTAAAATAAGTTTAATACTTTAAATGTTAACCATATTCAATACTTACAGTAATTATATGAAAATAATCTTAAAAATTAGGTTATGTTAATAATTATTTTATGATTAAAAGTTATAAAAGTTCCTACTTAATTGTGTTGTAATTTAGAGTAGTAAAAATATATGTTTTTAACTTATTATTTCAAATATTATATATAAATATCAATATAGTATCAAAAAAATTATTTAGCGTTGACCCAATTGGTAGATCCCTTCGGGGAGGATTTCAACCCTATATTAACAGGTCATTTCAGTTCGGGTCAGACAAGTCGCGAGTCGAGATTGTCGATTCTAGCCCCGGAAAAAACGAGTTAGATCGGGTCAAATTTTGACAAGTCTAGACATACCCCTTTCGTTATCTAATACTCCATTCATAGACAAACACAGCATTTCTCTTATACACACTTGTCAATGCACAAATCTATAAAATATAATTAAAAGGCCACCATAAAATGACAAATAAACGCCACCTAGACAAAGCCACGTAGGATCCAAAAAGCCACATAGATTAAAATTTAATGTGACGTGGCATATTTAAATGTGATGTTGCATATTTTTAATGTCACATGGCGAAATAATGTGACATGGATTATCAATTTTTTATTATTACATGATATTAATCTATAAAATATAATTAAAAGGCTACCGTAAAATGACAAATAAACGCCACCTAGACAAAGCCACGTAGGATCCAAAAAGCCACCTAGATTAAAATTTAATGTGACGTGGCATATTTAAATGTGATGTTGCATATTTTTAATGTCACATGGCGAAATAATGTGACATGGATTATCAATTTATTATTATTACATGGTATTAATCTATAAAATATAATTAAAAGGCTACCATAAAATGACAAATAAACGTCACCTAGACAAAGCCACGTAGGATCCAAAAAGCCACCTAGATTACAATTTAATGTGACGTGGCATATTTAAATGTGATGTTGCATATTTTTAATGTCACATGGCGAAATAATGTGGCATGGATTATCAATTTATTATTACATGATATTAATTTAAATCTTTTATCTATAAATTAATTTAATGCACTTATATCTATAATATTAAAGGATATTATCATTATTCTTAAATTAATTTTATATATTAAATATATTGTCTTCCAAAAATTATATAACCCTTACAAATTTACATCAAATTTCATGATTTTTAATTAATATTGACATTTTAATTGATATTTTTGTAGTAAAATATGTTAATAAAGTTCATAATTTATAATTAAAATTGAAATTTTAATTGAAATTTTTGTAATAAAACATGTTAAGAAGTTAATTAAACCTCTTCATATTACTAAATACTCACCATCTCCCTTACTACTAAGAGAATAAAAATTCTCTTAGTTTTCCCTCCAAATGCCTCTATCTAAATAAAGAAACAACTAAAACTTTCTTTCTTTAAACTTGATGGGGCATATTCTGCACCGCTGACCAAGTCAACATATTGAGCAAGGTCAAAGATATCCACAGCAAAGTCAACGACTCAGACAGTCTGGCCGATGCAACCCATCGGCCTGTCACCTGGGTCTCGGCGACGACAACCCGGTAGGGGCACATATCCGCGTACTCATATCCAAGACCCCTCGGTCGGCCTGCCATAGGTCCATCGGCCAAGGGTAGAACGGTCTTTCCACCTGCTAGCCACTTGGCCACTACGTGACAAAAGGTGAAAGTCTATAAATACTCCCCAACCTTCATTGAGGAAAGGATCCACAATTTAACCTAATAATCACTATTCATCTGGTAATATCTCCCTTATCTCTCTACAATACGCATTTAGCCAAGTAACAACTTATCCCTCTAAGTTAACTGACTTGAGCGTCGGAGTGAGTACGCTCGGCCAAAGCCGAGCCCTCAGTTTGTTCATCGTTTCAGGAGACCGCAAGGAGAATTCAAGCAAAGACGTCATTCTACAAGCTACGAGTGGTAACAAATATCTGCTCTGGAATAACACCCGGAACAATTGGCGCCGTCTGTGGGGAAAGACACTAGAAGCTAGTCACATTCATTCCCAAAAACAAAAAATAATAAACAGAAAAACCCACCCCAAAAGCTAAGAAGATGTCGAAACAACAAGAGGTAGTCGTGACCGACGAAACCGCATTCTACCAAGATGATACCTTTCACAATTCTGGAGTCGTGCAGCCCTCCACCGGCGGAGTAATCCAGCCGGAATTCGGGATGCCGATAATACCAGACACGCCGCTGCCCGCCACCCAGGTCACCATCATGGGACAGGTGGTTGACGTAGCAAAACTAAAGATGCTCCTGGACCTAATTGGGAATACGCCAGCTCACACTGTCACGCCGACAAGAGCGGCGGAAACCGTCCAGGAGACCAGGGCCCAAAACGTGACTTTGAGAAATTTGAACGGAGCACTAGGAGAAGCCGACCCCGCCAAGACGCCGGAGGAGCCCAGAGTGCTAGTGGTGGACCTGAGCCCTCCCCGTACTCACGAGAGGACAGCGACGGCGTCGCGCAAAGACCGACGAGGCTCCGCCTCGAGAGAAGCCAGAGAAGTCCAACTCAGCAGAGTCGGAGAGGAAGCCCGAGTCGAAGAAGGAGTCCTTCCCGCTACGAGGAGAGGAGCCGGACCAGGAATGCGAGGAGCCGATCGCCGCGTGTCATTCGACACGTGGTCAGACAGCCCCTCAGTGCCTATGTCCTTGAAACCGCCGTGCCAACCAAGCTGAAGTTGCCGGCGTTCACATACAAAGGAGATAGTGATCCAACCGACCACGCCGAGGCTTTCGAGTCTTACATGTCGGTATGGGAGCAGTCCGATGAGGTCCAGTGCCGAGTCTTCCCAACAACTCGCATGGGATGGCTCAAAATTGGTACAAGGGCTTCCGACGGTTCGGATATCTTGTTTCGCCGACCTAAAGGACGCCTTCGTAGCCCAGTACTCTTGCAACAAGAGGAGGGCCGTGGAGACGTCGGACCTCCTAACTATCAAACAGGAGGAGGTCGAGTCTCTACGAAGCTATGTGAAGAGGTTCGACGGCAAGGTTCAGCAGATTCGGGAGATTAACCCCGAACTAGCGGCTTTCGCACTGATGAAAGGCCTCCCAAGGGGAGACTTAAAAGATGAGCTCATCAAGTACGGGGGTTTGGGCCTAGATGCCGCTAGGAAGATGGCCGACCAGGCCATCAAGGTGGAAGACTATCACAAGACCTGGGTAGGCCCCAGCGAGGCCGAGCCTTCAGAAAAGAAGAGCCGCCGGGATGACAACCCGGATGCAAGACGCCGTGACAATAACGGGCCACGGTCCGATGAGAGACGCCGTGACAATAATAGGTCACGGTCTGACAGATCTGCCAGGAAACAGGACTCGACGGGCGCCGGGGGGAGTTCGGGAACGTTTTACCAAAGGCATTACCATGATAAAACCCCTCTGGTCGTATCGGCCGCCGAGGTCTTCACCCTGAGCAAAAAAGAGGGTCAGACATGGGAAAGGCCCCCCCAAGCCAAAGGGGGACGGTGACACGAGCCAGTACTGTGAGTACCACGGCCACACCGGTCACCTCACTGACAACTGCCGGCATCTGAAGAATGCCATTGAAGAGCTGATCCGTAAGGGTAGCCTCGGCAAGTATGTTGCCAAAGGCCAAAAAACTGACGCCAACGGTTCAGATAAGAAATCCGTCTTTCAACGGATAGGAGTGATCCACGTAGTCATCGGGGGCAACGAGAACGGTGGGTCGGCTCATGGGCACAAACGGCACTCGAACGAGTCAGATCGGGCCATCAACTTTGTGCCCAACACAGCGATCCCCGCTTCCAACATTCCCGATATGACTATTGGAAGGAAGGACTACGAGGGAGTCATCGCCCCTCACAGCGACCCACTTGTAGTCAACTTGGACATATCCAACCACCTGGTGAAGAGGTGTCTGATTGACACAGGCGCCTACACGAACATCATGTTCAGGGAGTGCTTCCACAGCCTCGGCCTGAAAATCAAGGACTTGAGCCCCTGCACCAACCCACTGTACAGCTTCTCCGGGGCTGGCCTGGTACCCCTGGGTTCAATCAGACTGCCGGTGATGCTCGGCGAGGGGAATGCGGCTAAGAATGTCCTAGCTGAGTTCGTGGTCATTGACGGCTCGTCCGCCTACAACGTTCTCATAGGCCGGGTTACTCTGGGTGAGGCCGACGCAGTGATGTCCATCCGGGCCCTGACACTAATGTATGTCTCGGACCGGGGGGAAGCGCATAAGCTCGTCTCCAAGGACGAGAAGGACGAGGTGGTCAACAACGAGATATCTGCCAGAGGATGCAACATGCAATCCCTCAAAGTGGCAAAGCAGTCAGAGAGGGGGGAAAGCTCATCCTTACAACAGGAGGGCGACCTCATGGATGCGACCGACGGCTGACAGGGAAGGAGCGCCTCTAATGAGGCATTAGGAAACTGGTAGACCTTGTATAGCGGCGGAGGTGTCCAAAACAGCTGTGGGCACCCCGACGCATGTTTATATCTAATGTAAAATCGACCAAGTCTTTCATCAAAATGTTCATTTTCAGGCTAGTCACTAGCAGGAAGAAGATGCCGGCTCACACTGTCATACCGACAAGAGCGGCAGTCTCTATCAAGAAACCGACGCCGGCTCACACTGTCATGCCGACAAGAGCGGCAGTCGTTATGAAGAAGCAGACGCCGGCTCATTGTCGTCATACCGACAAGAGCGAGTCTCCATCAAGAAATAAAGCGTCGTCGCCGAGTCACCCCAAGTAGTAGACGTAACGGCAGTCACCCCCAGAGGTGTGGCGCCGTCGCAGTCACTCCAAGTGGTAGACGCCACGTAACACGCTATCAAGAAACAGACGCCGGCTCACACTGTCATACCGACAAGAGCGGCAGTCTCCATCAAGAAATAAAGCGCCGTCGCAGTCACCCCAAGTAGTAGACGTAACGGCAGTCACCCCCAGGTGTGGCGCCGTCGCAGTCACTCCAAGTGGTAGACGCCACGTAACACGCTATCAAGAAACAGACGCCGGCTCACACTGTCATACCGACAAGAGCGGCAGTCTCCATCAAGAAATAAAGCGTCGTCGCAGTCACCCCAAGTAGTAGACGTAACGGCAGTCACCCCCAGAGGTGTGGCGCCGTCGCAGTCACTCCAAGTGGTAGACGCCACGTAACACGCTATCAAGAAACAGACGCCGGCTCACACTGTCATACCGACAAGAGCGGCAGTCTCTATCAAGAAACCGACGCCGGCTCACACTGTCATACCGACAAGAGCGGCATTCGTTATGAAGAGGCAGACGCCGGCTCACACTGTCATACCGACAAGAGCGGCAATCACCCTCAGGAAGCAGACACCGCGACAGTCACGACCAGCAAAGTTTATTCCCGCAAAAGCAATCAAAATGCCTTAGAAACGTTGAACACAGTTGAGATACGCACTCTAAACTGCCTCGGCCAAGCCAAGGCGGAAACAAAAAGAGACGCTCAATTAATAACGTAAGAAGACAACTCAGACGAAGACGAGAAAAGACCTCGGCCAAGCCAGAGGCAAAGTGAAAACGCTAAAAACAGTTGAGACGCTCAACTATTAGCGCAAGAATATGAAATAAAGCAAAGGCCTCGGCCAAGCCGAAGGCAAAAGAAACGAACTCTTATTAAAAATAATAACAGGTTACAAGTGAGGAGAATGCAGACGACGGCCGTCCCCGTAGGGATAAGCCAAAACACAACCTACCAAAGTTGTACAAAATACAAGGAAAGAAAAGCAAAAAGTTACAAATATGTCATTTGAAGCGCCAAAAGATGGCAGGGAGGAAGGGCTTAATAATTGGCTCCCGAACAGCTGAAACTATCCGAGACGCCGGGTGAGCTTGGTGACGGCCGCCCGTCTCCCTATGCCTGTTGCTGCTTACCACCAGCAGCGGTAGCAGCATCTTCTTCGGTGGGCAACCCAGCAGCTTTCCTAGCAGCCTCAGCTTCGGCAGCCTCAGCCTTAGCCTTCTCAGCAGCCTCAGCTGCCCTCATTTTCTCGGCTTCCTCCTTGGCCGCCTTAGCCTTCTCAGCAAGAGCTGCTTTCTCCGCAACCGCGTCCTTCTCTATCCTCACCCTCACCGCCTCCTTGGCCTTCTCCACCGCGGCCTTCTCCTTAGCTTCCTCCTTGGCCGCCTTAGCCTTCTCAGCAAGAGCTGCTTTCTCCGCAGCCGCGTCCTTCTCTATCCTCACCCTCACCGCCTCCTTGGCCTTCTCCGCCGCGGCCTTCTCCTTAGCTTCGAGCTTGTCGTCAAACAGCTCGTCAAATTTGTCCCACGGAAAGGAACCATCAAGAGGGAAGAGCTCCCCAATCACTTCCCTGGCAGCTTCTTCGGCCAGATCCCGGAATTCGGCGCACATGTTAGGGAGCATGACGGTTTGGAGCATCTCAATGTCCTCCTCCTTTTGCCTAATGATGGCCTCTTTGCTCCGAATCACCTCCCCCTGGGCCTTAAACAGGTCCCTGGATTCGTTCCTCTGCTGGAGATAGAGGTCGGCGTGCCTCTGAACAAGGTTACACTTCTCCAGCAGCTTCGCAGCTTCGGCCGCCGCAGCCTCGGCCTTGGCTCTCTCAGCAAGGACCTCCTTTTCAGCGTCCTCCCTGAGTTTTCTCTCAGCCAAGAGTGCCCTCTCGACATCTCCCCTAAGCTTCTGCTCATTGAGGAAATCCAGCTTCGCCGACACGGCCACCTGCTTGATGGCATTACGCTCAAAAATAGATTGAGCCACGGCTTTCTCCTGCTCTATGATGCGAGCACCGGTCAGCTCGTTCCACCTCGCCAGCTCCTTGATCAGCTTCGTGCCTTCCTCTATAAGCTGGGAGACGGAAGCCTTCTGGGATGAAGAGACGGTGGTGACGTTTTGATCACCAGCCTGCAGCTGGGAGAGGGAAGCCTTCTGGGATGAAGAGACAATGGTGACGTTTTGATCACCAGCCTGCACGGGGTTCCCCTCCACTTGCTGCCCAATAAGAGCGACGGCCGACAGCGGTTGATCTACAAAATTTAAGGAAAGCATCAGTGTCAACACACATTGACATACCAGAGAGCCTGTCATCAAGAGCACCTAATGAACCGGCTAAATTTGAGCCACATGATAGATCCGTACCATGCTTGGCCTTCTTGGCCAGAGGACGCATTTCCTCGCCAGCGGTGGAAGCTGTCTCCTTCCTCTTACGGACAAGGGGAGATTCTTCCGCATCGGAGTCCTCCCCACCAGTGATATCAACGATCTCCACCGTCTCCTTCTTAGGGGGGGGGGATGGGAGGTGGAACCGGTGTCGACGCCGTCGCCGCCAAAGACTTTGTTTTTCGCGTCCGGCGCGCTATGCTGCTAACAACCTTCGCCTGGGCCTCCTCCATGTTCAAGCCCTTCAGCTGTTGTTTCATGAGATCATTTGGCGACGTCCTGCGGTCATGGGCTAGAGCCTTGGGATGCAAGTTAGCAACGGTTTTATCTTTGTGCAGCCCCATTCTTCGGAGGATATCCTCAGACAGGTCCGGTCCAAAGTGGTCTGCGAAAGAAACAAAGCAAGAGTTAAGTAGAAATAAATCGAAGTTCGAGAAACACGAACATTGAGAGCGGTGATGGGCCTCACACCGACCCCACTCACCCTGTGCTAGGGCCGGTATGAGGCCGACATGGCAGAGCGGCTCATCCTGAAGAATGATCTGCGTTGGGGGAATCCATCTTTTCGGCACCCCACTCTTGTCCACCTCAAAAGCCTCATCATGACTTCTCATCCTCCTTAAGAGGGACCTTGCTGGCATCCATTTTAAGCTTCTTCCGGGTGACCCATCTGTCATGCTCCGCCTTAGTCTCACACCGCAAATTAACTTGGTGCTGGAAGGAGCGGGGTAGCGGATAGTCATCCGGCACCTTAACGTACACCCACTGACCTTGCCAGTCCTTGCAAGAAGAAAGTTTGTCAACAGAGACATAACCCTGCTCCATTTGCACACTGTACCATCCGACGCGGCCAGAGATTGATGGTTTAAGATGATGAAGCCGGCGGAACAAATTCACCGTTGGGGCCTCTCCCTTGAAGAGACAGAGCCAGACAAAGCCGATTATGGTCCTCATAGCCAACGGGTGCAGTTGGGCAACGACAACGTTCATGGCTCTAATGATGGCCATAACGTACCCATTCAGCGGAAACCGGAGCCCGTACTCCAAATGCCGCATGTATACGCCGGTGTAGCCCGGTGGAGGGCAACAGACGGCCTGACCCTCCTCAGGGATAACAATTTTGTATCCCCTACCAAAGAAAAAATGGCCCTCGAAGAGTGTCTCGCCGGAACAACTGGCGAGCTTATGAGTCCAAGCACGATCAAGACGGACCTTACAGGCGTCGCCGTGATCCATAACGTACTGCCTCCCCTCATTAGGACGAGGCCTTTCCGCATCATCACCGAAATCACCGACATCATCATCATCCTCCCATTCCTCCAAAATTTGAGGATCAACTTCAGGAGAAGGAGACCTAGGGCCTCCCGACGCAGGTTTACTAGGTCCAGCATCAGCAGAAGACATGTTCGCAACAATTACTAACAAAATAAAAGAAAATTTGTTTTATTACCTTGAAGAAAAACACTCGCCGGATCAAAGACTCGAAAGATCAGAAGAAAAAGAAGCCCTTGAAAAGTTTAGAAAGATGAAGATTTTGGAGAAAATTTGAGAAAATGAAATTGGTGGCCAAAATCACGGAATAACTGCCCTATTTATAGGGAAAAGCCCATAAAGAAGGACCAATCAGGGCACAGCCCATGAAGCATCAGCCAATCAGCGAACAGACACGTGTCAGACATGCAACCACGGAATGTCAATCGTTGCAACAGTTGAACGTCAATCAATGCAACAGTGACCCAGCGTCTTCAACACGCCCATTCACATCTATTCGCCTATTCATCTTCCTCAACAAATTCCTAGGTATCTGCTCTCCGCCGGCCACATGATCAACCAAGCTAGGAAGCACTGGCCGGGGGCAATCAAAAACAACCGGCACTCTCAACCCTGGTCTCGGCCAGCGTCACTTTCTTTTCCACATCGGATGCCCTTTGCACATCCATGTGGAGGGGGGATATGGTACGTCCTAACAAGAACCAGGCCGAGATAGAAGAAGCCGATACAGTAGAAGAAGCCGATGCAGAAAGAATTTTGCAAAATACTTACGCAGAATATACGCTCAACATACATCGGAGCCCATACCACGGCATAGACTACGCTGGGGGCAAATTGATGGGGCATATTCTGCACCGCTGACCAAGTCAACATATTGAGCAAGGTCAAAGATATCCACAGCAAAGTCAACGACTCGAGGCGGTCGGCCGATGCAACCCATCGACTGTCACCTGGGTCTCTTGTGCAACTTTGCCACCGGGGCACATATCCGCGTACTCATATCCAAGACCCCTCGGTCGGCCTGCCATAGGTCCATCGGCCAAGGGTAGAACGGTCTTTCCACCTGCTAGCCACTTGGCCACTTGGCCACTACGTGACAAAAGGTGAAAGTCTATAAATACTCCTCAACCTTCATTGAGGAAAGGATCCACAATTTAACCTAATAATCACTATTCATCTGGTAATATCTCCCTTATCTCTCTACAATACGCATTTAGCCAAGTAACAACTTATCCCTCTAAGTTAACTGACTTGAGCGTCGGAGTGAGTACGCTCGGCCAAAGCCGAGCCCTCAGTTTGTTCATCGTTTCAGGAGACCGCAAGGAGAATTCAAGCAAAGACGTCATTCTACAAGCTACGAGTGGTAACAAATATCTGCTCTGGAATAACACCCGGAACAAAACTATTATCTTTCATTAAAATATAATCTTATAATTAAATTTGAATCTTATAATTAAATTCAAAATTATGATTTTTCATCAAAATAAAATAAAATTGATAGTAAACTATAACCTATAAGTTGGTAAATTTTTTCATTAAATGTCATAATTATAACTTTATAGAATAACTTAACACATAGTTACCATTAACTTTGTGACAAAAAATTCATTAAAATAATTGGAGAAAATTTATAAAATTTCATAAAAATACACCTTCATAACTTTAATTTTTCATTATAAATAACACCCTAAAAAATAAATACTCTATATATACCGCGCAGTTGCGCGGGATCTATACTAGTTATTTACTAAATGAATAGGTGAACTCCAAAATTTTCCCTCCAAAAAGCATATTTATAAATAAGGAAACTATTGATAATTTAATTGTATTCACTAAATAAGGTAATTAATAATTATAATGTATTTCATTATATAATTTTTTTCATTAAATATTAACTTTTTCATCAAATTTTATAATTTTCACTAAAGACCAAACTATAGTATTTTAATTAAAATATAAATATTATAAAGTTATAAACTAATAAATCTTTTATTGACGCTATTATTTGAGAATGCCTTGACTCATACTATGTATAAACAAAACTATAAATCGTTTTGATTTCTTACATGACAAAAACAGATGAGAGAATTAATAAAAATTGGAATCATTAGCTTTGTGGTAAAAAAATAGTTTATAAAAAATACATTTCAGCAAGTTACTCAATTCTCTTTGACTAATTTTCAGTTTTAATTTTTTTTTCTCGAAAAAATATACAATAACGAGAAAATGAACAATTAATTAGATACCGCTATTATTTTGCAGTTCAATTTTACTCAGTTTTCTTAAATAATTTTACAGTTCATTTCTTTTTAGAAAATATAGGCAGCCACATAATTAGAAATATCGTAATGAATAAGTAATTTTTTTAAAAAACCATCATATAAAAATCAAAAATAACAAATCATCTTAATGACAATATGATTTTAATTTCTTTTTAAATCATTGATCATTGATATCACTACTACAAATCCAGACAACTACAACGGCCCTTTAACAACGCTTATTCACGAAAATCACCATAAGACGTTGTAGAATGGATGACGCGAATTTTACCAAACTTAATTACAACGGTTCTGTGTTGTTAACCGTTGTAATTGGTTTTAACAACGGGTCATACTTTCAAAACCGTTGTTAATATAAAAACTAATAACAACAGTTTACTCTGTAATACATTTTAACCGTTGTTAATAATTTGGCGCAAAATTAGTGAAAAGTAATTACAACGGTTTTGTTAGAACCCGTTGTTATTATGTTGTAACAACGGTTGTAGACTCAATAACCGTTGTTATTAATGTTATGAAAAACTTAAGAACAACAGATTGTTTTATTCTGCTATACGCTACAAAACACAAACACAAGCTAATACTGCTACTATACACAAATATCATCCTCCATTCCTCCCTTATCGTCTCTCTCTGTCTTCATCTCCGTCACTGTTGTCACCGTCTTCTCTCCCTCATCGTGTTTATCAATCATGTATATATGTTTCTTAGCTTATTAACTATTTCTTATTAAGATTTTCAAGCTATATATAGATATAGGATTGTATGTTCAATTTCCTGGCCTATGAATGTCGATTATTTTTGAATTTGTGATTTTTTTGGGTTATTATCTAATTTGTTGATAATTTAGCTTAATTGATTTCCTGAATTTCGTTTATTTGTTTGCCTAATGTTTTCACGTACAACTCTTTCATTAGTGGCTATTGTAAGCTTAGAAAAGGATGAATGTTATTCTGTCTACTTTTAAGGAAATGTTTGAAAATCGATTGGCTCCAGATGAAGTGAATGTTAGTTCACATACTATTTAAAGAAGGTAAGAAAAAAGAAGCAGAGAGTATTGTAAAGTTAATGGCAGCTAGAAATCAGGATCCTATGGTGGTCATCTACGATGCTCAGATTGGGTGAAGACTACAAGGCATGTTGACAAGAGAGCTTTGTATTTGGTGTTATTGTCGTGACTTCTAAGAGTTTAAGCACCAATTGTCGACGTGCACCTTTTTTTGAAGGCTCTCATAAGCATTGGTCGATGGGTGGTGCTTCTTTATGGGCTCCTGGTTTCTTCATTCTCAGAAGTACCTCTTCTAGAAAGGTAGCCTATTACATCGTGACTTTTTTTTCATGTCCCTTCATTTTGTATATAAAGATATTCTTTTGATGAGCCATTGAAAAAAAAAAAATCTCAGGTCATTCCTCAAACAACAGTCGCGTGATTATCATTTCTTTTTTAAATATGACGACTTCTTGTATCTATTACGAATCGAGAATTGGATGAATGTATACGTTTATTTAGTTTCTTCTGTGTCTTGTGTACATATGTAAGTAGGGAATATATACTAACTATACAATGTAAGGGAGGAAACATAATACTCCGTATTTACAACTGCTAGAAATCGTCTAATGGAGGAAACATAATATTTACAACAGCTAGAAATCGTCTAATGGTGGCAAGGAAATAATTGCCTTCTATGGTGAGGAGCCGTTGTAAGAGAGCCGTTTGGGGGCTTTGTATGGGCTTTGCATATGGGCTTGTATTACCCCCCCCCCCCCCCACTCAAGTTGGCGCGTGTAAGTTAGAAACGCCCAACTTGGATAGTAAACTGTCGAAGGGCGTGCGGCCAAGAGCCTTTGTAAATATGTCCGCCAATTGTGATTTTGTGTGGACGTAGCTTGGTTTGATGACGCCTTTCATAATTTCGTCCCGAACAAAATGACAATCCACCTCAATGTGTTTAGTTATTTCATGAAAAACGGGATTGCGGGCTATGTGGAGAGCTGACTGGCTATCACATGCGAGGTCAATGGGCTTGTTGTGTGGTATGCCGAGAGATTGAAGGAGACCTTTGAGCCATTTGAATTCACATACCGTATATGCCATTGCCCTATATTCGGCCTCTGGGAAGGATTTGGAGACCGTAGTTTGTTTCTTAGTCTTCCACGATATGGGTGACCCACCGAGGAAGACTATGTAGGCGGAGATCGAACGTCGGCTCATTGGACAAGTTCCCCAATCCGAGTCACAGTAGGCGTGTAGTGTGAGATCAGTTGTAGAGCGGAGAAGTAAGCCTTGACCCGGGTTGTTTTTGAGGTAGCGAACAACTTGAAGCGCGGCTTGCCAATGTTCTAATCGAGGTGTATGCATAAATTGTGCAAGAATATGCACCGAATAGATTAGTTCGGGGTGTATGATAGTGAGATAGACAAGACGGCCCACTAGGCGACGATACGGTTGTGGGTCGTGAATTAAAAGAGATTCGAAGAGAGCAAGCTGGTGGTTTGGTTCCATTGGTACATACGCGGGCTTGGACCCCAGAAGACCAGTTTCTGTTAAAATGTCCATCGCATATTTACGTTGCGAGATAAAAATCCCACTTGAATTTCGAGCAATTTCCAACCCGAGGAAGTACTTTAGAGGACCCAAGTCTTTCATATGAAAACAGGAGCTGAGATAGTCCTTAAATCGAGTGATCATGATGGCATCATTGCCGCAAATAACCAGATCATCAACGTACACAAGAACGTGGATGTCGATATTGGGTTTGGTGATGGAGAAAAGAGAATGATCATAGGGACATTGTGTAAAACCATAATTAGTAAGAGTGGAAGCAAGTTTGGCGTACCAACATCGAGGAGCTTGGCGAAGGCCGTAGAAGGATTTGCGAAGGCGGCACACCTTGCCATCGTTGGACTGATCGAACCCTGGTGGGAGTTTCATATATACCTCTTCGTGAAGATCACCGTGAAAGAAGGCGTTGTGGACGTCCATTTGGTGGATATCCCATTTCTTTGCCGCGACAATAGCTAGAAGAGTACGGACCGTAACCATTTTAACTGTTGGAGCGAAAGTCTCTATAATCGATCCCTTCAACCTGACGATTGCCCATGACTACAAGGCGGGCTTTGTACCGTTCGATAGATCCATCAGCATTATATTTGATTTTGTAAACCCATTTTGATCCAATCGCCTTTTTGTTAGACGGTAGAGCTTCAAGTGTCCAAGTATTGTTTCGTTCTAGTGCGTCAATTTCGCTTTTCATCGCTTCACGCCATTGCGATACCTGCATAGCCTCTTTGAATGAATTTGGCTCGTGATTGTTGGTCACGGCCGCTAAAAACATTTTGTGAGTAGGAGAAAACTTTGAATAATTAATAAAATGGGAAATGGAGCGGGTACGAAGACGATGATGATGCCGAGGTGAAATGCGTCGAGGGGCCAATCGGTGGAGGAATAAAACCTTTGAGGCGTGAGCTTGGAATCTTGGGTCGGTGCCCTTTCCCCATAAGAGGAGTGTCGGTGTCGTTGGAGCCGGGCTGATCAGAGGTGGTAGAGCCGGGCTGATCAGAGGTGGTAGAGGGAGTGTCCACGGTGATAGTGGGTCCCATGGAGGTGTCAGGCTGGGCGGTGGGAGTAGTGTTGGGTGGTTGGCCGTGGTCCAGGGAGGATGAGGGTGTGTTTGGCTTGTCTTGCGTTTGTGAGACAAGTATATGTTCGATCGGAGTAAAAATATCATTAAGAAAAGAGGAGATGGTGGGTTGAGTGTCATGTATGTTTAAGGATTGATACGGGAATTCATGTTCGATGAAGACAACATCACGAGATAATAAATAAGTATCGGTGTCTAAATCGTAGACATGCCACCCCTCTTTGCCAAAAGGGTAGCCTAGGAACACACATTTTCGACCCCGAGGAGCAAATTTGTCACGAGACCGATTAATGTTTTTGGCATAGCAAAGGCACCCAAAAGTGCGGATATGATTTAGTGGTGGCGATTTCTTAAAGAGCATTTCGTACGGAGTTTTGCCATGATGAATAGTGGATGGAGTACGGTTGATAAGATAGACCGCACCTAAAATACATCCCCCCCAAAAACGAATGGGTAGACTAGCTTGTAAAAGAAGAGCACGGGCAACATTTAAAATGTGACGGTGTTTACGTTCTACCGACCATTTTGTTGAGGAGTGTCGACGATGGAGGTTTGAAAAAAGATCCCATTTTCACGAATGAAATTTTCAAGACAAGTAAATTCGGTACCGTTATCACTACGAATGATTTTTATTTTCTTTTGAAATTGTCGCTCCACCATAGCGAAAAAGTTTAACAAGGTTTGACGAGTATCACTTTTACGACGTAACAAATAGACCCATGTGGAACGGGAAAAATCATCAACGAGAGTTAAAAAATATGTAGACCCACATGATGCATTTTCGGAGTAAGGACCCCATAAATCACAATGTAAAAGATCAAAAATATCGTCCGCCAAGTTTGAACTAACGGGAAAGGGAGCGCGAGATTGTTTTGCGCGAATACAAATATCGCAATTTTTGCTATAAAAATCAGAACGATTATTGTTTGTTTTATTCAAAACAGAAAGAAAACGAGAAATATTGGTGGAAGGGTGCCCCAACCTACGATGCCAGAGCTCAACCATATCAAGATTGTCGGTGGTAAAGGCGTGTACCTCGTCAGTTCGAACACCTTTCAAGAAATATAGTCCCTCTCGTTGTTCACCCGCACCAATCACCGTCTTCGAGGAACGGTCCTGGATTAAACACATTTGTTGATAAAATTGAATTGTTAGAGAAGTGTCAAGTAATAAATTGGAAACAGAAATCAAATTACATTGTAAATTTTTCGCATATAAAACATTGCGTAAAATAAGACGGGAGGAAAGACGAATGTCACCGCTTGGAGTGGCGATGGTTAAGTCACCATTAGGTAAACCGACAGATAAAGGAGTAATGGCATGAATATGTGGGAAATAATCTGTATACTTCCCTTAATTTAAATGATTATAACGATATAATTAGGATGATCTATGGTCATAAAATAAAATACATAAGCATAAGTAAAAAGATCTAGAATTAACCTCGGGTCCTTGCAAAATTGGCCTAAGAACAATACCAAAGTAGGTATTCGCCTATTGGTTGCACCCAAGACGATCTAAGATATACCCTTTGATTATGCTAGAAATCAATCTAAAAATTTCTGTAAATTTTAGTTGTTTTGTGTTTTCTTGTGATGAGAAAGAGAGGCTAGGTCAGAAAAAGCATTAGGGTAGAAATAATTCTCTACCTTTCTTTTATATAGACCGAAATACCAATCAGATTAGGAAACATATTAGTCTCCCAAATTTCGGCCAACCTGGACCGAAATAAGGAGTAATATTTCCTTATTTTGGTCTTTCCAAAAATATATAAAGTGTGTTAAATTGTCATCTAGTGAGGATCGAACCCGTGACCTCTTGGTATGTGTACCCTCACTATTACCACTATGACACATTCAACTTGTTGATTATTAAATACAACTGATTATATTTAACCACGAATTAACAGATTAATTCGTCCAAACTAACCTTATATATATTTAATTAAATATAAGAGTAAATTATAAATTACTCCCTTATAAGTTGCACTTTTCTAAACTTACTCCCTTATAAGTTTTTTTTTTAAAATTACTCCCTTAAGTTGACCTCAGGTCAAAAGTTGCTACCATTTTCGAACTCTGGGGTGTATTTCCGTCACTTTTTGAATTTTCCCTCCATTTCTCTAAACTAATGACGAAAATGCCCCTGTGATTCCTCCACCCTATGTTAAATCACCCATATTCCTCCTTATCTCGGTCAACTGCCCCACTAGTCGCCACCCCATCCTTGCTCTCCGACACCCCACTAGTCGCCACCCCATCCTTGCTCTCCGACATCCCACCACCTGCCCTTCTCCCTAATGAGAACCTCACCATCCACCTTTATTTAATCTTTCTTGCCCCGATTGCGTTTTTTGCCGATAACAACCACCACCGGAGAGCGACGTCCTCAGCGATTCAACCACGAAAAATAGTGACGAAACCAGTTTCAAGCTTTAATTTTGCCGACAACGTCGCCGGAGATATTAGCTTATTGAATTTGTACGTGCGTCGTTTTTGGTAGATCCAGCGTTTTGAATTTATGTTGACTTACGGTGGGGCCGGTTGGGATAGTCGTCGGAGAGCCTAGGGGTAGTTGGGGTGATGACGGTGGTGGAGGTTGTGCGGTGGTAGTAAGGTGGATCTAGGAAACAAGGAAGAGAATGAAGCTCAAGAGGAAGAGAATGGACTGGGTAATTTTTCAAAGGGCAATTTCGTCCCTTTACTTAATTTTTCACCCGAGAACTAGCTTGATAGCAACTTTTGGTCTGAGGTCAATTTAAGGGAGTAATTTTAGAAAAAAAACTTATAAGGGAGTAAGTTTAGAAAAGTGCAACTTATAAGGGAGTAATTTATAAATTACTCTAAATATAACTTATTATATTTAATTTACGAATTTACAGTTAGTTCGTCTCAACTTAATATTATTTAATTTTCACTAAATAATTTTCTCATCAACACATTGACTAACTTTTTAGTCATTTTGGGCATCAATGTAATTATATTTCTATAACCACATTTCTCAAATACGTCCTATAGGTGTGACCTTTAGGGACCAGTTGATCACCGCCATCTGTATGATAATAACGTCAAACTTTCTAGCAAGCCAACCGTTATTAGGTAAACGTTAATCAACTGATTAAATATACAAAGTATACCCTTGTGAACCTGTAAGAGATTTACAAATGTTATCACACTAATTTGTGGAGGACACCAGCTCCAACAAACTCCCACTCGTCCTCACAAGTGTATGTGTGATAACCGATTCTCATATCCTATAAAATTTCTCCCACTCAATGTAAAACAATTTGCAAATCCGAATTCACAAAGGTCGTATTTTACAAGCGATCAGTATCAAGACTGGTTTTCCCGACTAGAGAGTAACTTAACTGATAAACGAATCAACATTCGAGCATGGCCATGCATTTCAGTTACAACTCCTCGAGTGACCCTGTGAAATAACTATACCTGATAAGGGTTGGATATTTTCCTCAACTCGAATCCTGCAGATTTAAGCACGATGAAATGACCGGAAAAAATCTACTTAGCCCGATTACGGTAGGAGACCGTGAGAAAGAAACCAAAGTCACCCAAAAGCGCCTTAATCTCAAGAGACAATCGATAGTCAAAAGAATCGACTCTAGGAACACAATGGATGTCCTATCCACGACCTGGCACCGAATGTTATTAAACATTTAGGATTCCATTACGTTGTCACAAAAAGTTGTCCTACGAGGTATCGTCATAATCTCGTATCTGTGATCGATCAGTCAACCGTTTGACTTATGGCTCGTTGAACCCACCATCAATCGACTGCACAATATAATAGCCGGAGTTATCAGCTCACATTGGCGATTACGGACAAAACAAATATAATGTAATTCAGTTCACTTTGTGGCGTTCAATGTTGTCAGTACAATCCACATGAAAAACAAAATATTATATATAAAACGATGAAGTTATAAATAGTATATGAAAAGATAATGTATCAAATCCATAATCAAGTACTACAACTCAGGAACATGTTTAATTCCCATGGAATTAACATGCCCTACATGCTTATCATAATTCAACGATTCAAGAGTAGTAGAATCGCTACAACACACTAAGAGTGAAGACGAACCGGACCGAGATCCGTTTGGAAGCTAGCATCTGCGCAACCGGTTGCGCATAGCTTAGTATCTCCTCCATAAGTCAATACCCAATCCTTAGTCCTCCGTAGGTACCGGGATTCTTTTGGTACCGACTCGTCATACTCAATGCATATGCCACGCCTGGGCGTGTCCATATCATGGCATACATGATTTATCCTATAGCTGATGCATAAGGAACACGATTCATGCGTTCAACCCCTTCAGGCGTCGTGGGTGACTGAGACTTGCTCAACTGCATCCCAGTCGGCATAGGAAGGTTCCCCTTCTTGGAGTTGGTCATGCTGAACCTCTCAAGAACCTTATCCAAATAAGACTCCTGACTAAGTGATAACGTCCGTCGTGATCTATCTCGGTAGATACGGATTCCCAAAATGCGCTGTGCCTCACCCAGATCTTTCATCTGGAAATGGTTCTTCAACCATTCTTTAACCGAAGATAGGAGAGGAATGTCATTCCCAATCAAGAGTATGTCATCGACATACAATATCAAGAATACAATCTTGCTCCCACTCGACTTGATATATAAGCATGGTTCTTCGACCGATCGAGTGAAACCATACTCTTTTATCACTTGGTCGAAACGATGATTCCAACTCCGAGAAGCTTGCTTAAGTCCATAAATGGAACGCTTAAGCTTGCATACTTTCTTAGGATGTTTAGGATCTATGAAACCTTCGGGTTGCACCATGTACAACTCTTCCTCCAAATAACCGTTTAAGGAGGCGGTTTTCACATCCATTAGCCAAATCTCATAATCATTAAATGCGGCAATCGCTAAGATTATCCGAATGGAACGTAGCATGACTACAGGTGCAAAAATCTCATCATAATGCAATCCTTGCACTTGAGTGAAACCTTTTGCCACAAGTCGTGCCTTATAGATATCGGTTGCGCGTCTACGTAACGCTTTATTTTGTAAAGCCATTTGCCTTTGTAGAGGTTTTACCTTATTAGGTAAATCAACTAGATCCCATACGTTATTCTCATACATGGAGTCCATCTCGGATTGCATGGCTTCGAGCCATAGCTTTGAGTCGGAACAGGCCATAGCACCTTTATAGGTTGCGGGTTCTTTACTTTCTAGAAGTAAAACGTCATTCTCCTCGATCATACCAATGTATCTGTCAGGAGGATGAGAGTCTCTACCCGACCTCCTAGGTTCCTCAGGAATATTAACCGTATCATCAGTTGGAGGTACAGCTTCCTCCATCTGTTCCTCGGTTATGTAATTATGAGACAAGAACTTGTTTTTGCTATATAGTTTTAGCATATAAAATTAATCATGTTCATTAATTCACTTGCTAAATCACGTTCTATATGGCAACTGTAAACATTTTCTTCATCGATTTGTTTTAGGGCAATTCTTGCCGCAAGTTTTATTGTGACGGCTGTTTTATTTTTTTTTGCCGTTGGTATTTTTTTTTTTTTCTTTTTCTGTTGATCTTGTTCACGTGAATGGTTTTTTTTTTTAAAAAAAAAAAAGAAAAAAAAAAAAAAAAACTGTTTTTAGGTTATTTTGATTTACCGAATCAGAAAAAGAATAGGAAAGTTTTGTTTTTTTTTTCTATTTGCCGCATTAAAAAAAAAGGAAAGTTTTATTTTTATTGCCGGATAAAAAAAAAATATATATATATATTTTTTTTGGCTGTTTTTCTTTTTCAGCCGAGTGCTGGAATTTTAATAAAAAAAAAAAAATTTGGTTTTGCCGAGACCAAACGAGAATTAAAAGTTTTTTTTGTCCAATTAGTTATTGTGAATCGGTTCACAATTTAAATGATACCGAGTTATTTTAAAGCGGTTTAAAATTTTGACGGATAGAATTCATATTACAAGTTTAATATGGATTAAGTATGAAATTAATGTGATTTAATTGCGGAATTGTCACTTAATTTAATTTAAATAGGTGGTTTGGATAAATTAATCAACATAATTAATTTATTGTATTATGTATGTTTAATTTATTTTAGTTGATACTTTTAATTATGTTGAATGAATCGAATAAATGAATTTTAATTACGTATTTAATTTTTTGCAATCAGTTGTAATTTGTAATACTTAGTGTGGCCTTAGTCAATCATGTTTTCGTAATGAAGGAAACATGATTTTTATGTAATTATGAGATCTCGAATCTCCTTTATTTTAGTTTTGGGTTTTGAAATTAGAATGTAATTAATAGGTCAATTATGTAATTTTAATTATTGTAATTTCAAAGAAGACTAAAGATGAAGATTCAAGCTCACTCCCGCTACATGGATCAAGATGGAACATCAAGACAAGCTTCTCGGGTCCAAGGATGGATTCCAAACTTGTATTTATTGTTCATTTTGATAGGATAGGCCACACTAGGACTTTTACTGTTTTTTTTTACGTATTTCATTTTATTGCTTTTCATTCACATGCTAGTAATTGCATCATATTCCGCCTAAAACCAAACCACCTACTACTAAAATGCATGAAAATTGACTCATATAGGTTGTATGTTAGTTTTCATGGACATGCAGATGTCACAGTCTTTAAGCCATCATCTTAGTTTAAATCATTCTCGCATGCTAGATATTAGTTCACTTAAAATGAATTAAAAAGTTGATGGATCTTCCTCTAAAACGGAAATTGAGATTAGTCTTTATAAGGGCAAACATCTATGAATCCCTTCTTCGTCGGTAGGCCTAATATGACCCCTTCTACGTTGGGTAAGTAGTTGTGTTGACTTAGTTTATCTCAACATCATAGTCCGAAGAGTTTCTCGTGATTATGATGGACTATAGATAGAATTTACAGAAATTTATCGACCAAAGAATTCTAACGGTAGAATTAGCTAAAAGGTTAGCTTATCAATTTACAGATACTTGAGTCTTGGAGTCATTTATATAATTCTTGAGGGAGGTCAATTGTATAAATGTTTTTGAGTCTTCGCGTTATGACATAAGTTCATTAGACTTAAAATTAAAACGATGCATGCTTATTATTTTATTCTTCTTTCGCAGTGTAGAACACGCTTATTATCAATAATATTGTTACAACAAATGGCTGGAAATAACGCAATCCCAATGCCTAGTGCCACACTAGATCGTTCGTCCTGGCTAAAAATGTTTATGGACCAAATGAATCAGTCCACTGATCAAGAATGATGGGTCAAATTTTTGGATCGGGAGGCGGCACTACGGAATGCCGCCATCGCGATGGTAAGCTCGGGTATTTAACTGAGCCAATACCGGTCAACCCAGGCCCAAATGCAGGAGCCGACGAGTCATTCGAGTATAGTGACTTCGTTATGGAAGCGGGTGCGATAAAAAACGTACTCATCTTTGCAATGGAAACCAATTTGCAGAGACGCTTCATTGCCCAAGGTGCAAACAAGATTTTCACCACGCTCACTAACGAATTCTCAAAGGCACCGAGAATCGTTACATATGAGCATACCTGTCGCTTCTTTGATGCGAAACTCCAGAAGGGCCAACCGGTTAGCCCACACAATCTTCACATGATTGAGAATGTCGAGAAACCGAGTCAGTCGAATTGTAGAATCGGTGAGAGCATTGTCATTGACCGAATGCTTCATTCTCTTCACGATGGTTTTGCCCTTTTCAGGGCGAACTACTACATGAATGACTTGAAAAAGAGTCCTCATGAGCTACACTCCCTTCTCGTACAGACCGAGAAGGATATGAAATTGAGTGGGAGCATGAAGCATGATGTTCTCACGATTCACAACAAGAGTAAAGGTAAGGGCAAGGCTCATGGCGACCTAGCTGTAGGTAAGCCAAAGGTTAAGAAGCCAGGAAACGGTAAGAGTGCGCCTGGTGAGACTAGTGGCTCACAGGGCAAGACAAAGAGCAAGGGCGGTGACATAGAGTGCCACCATTGTCACAAGACTGGACATTGGAGGAGGAACTGACCCGTCTACCGTGAGGACATCAAGGCAGGCCGCGTCGTTCCTGTTGGTATGTCATCTTATATTCATATGATTGAGATTAACCATGCAAGTTTCGGAACTTGGGCTCTGATACCACTTGTGGGAAATAATCTGTATACTTCCCTTAATTTAAAGGATTATAACGATATAATTAGGATGATCTATGGTCATAAAATAAAATACATAAGCATAAGTAAAAAGATCTAGAATTAACCTCGGGTCCTTGCAAAATTGGCCTAAGAACAATACCAAAGTAGGTATTCGCCTATTGGTTGCACCCAAGACGATCTAAGATATACCCTTTGATTATGCTAGAAATCAATCTAAAAATTTCTGTAAATTTTAGTTGTTTTGTGTTTTCTTGTGATGAGAAAGAGAGGCTAGGTCAGAAAAAGCATTAGGGTAGAAATAATTCTCTACCTTTCTTTTATATAGACCGAAATACCAATCAGATTAGGAAACATATTAGTCTCCCAAATTTATTTAACCCGGACCGAAATAAGGAGTAATATTTCCTTATTTTGGTCTTTCCAAAAATATATAAAGTGTGTTAAATTGTCATCTAGTGAGGATCGAACCCGTGACCTCTTGGTATGTGTACCCTCACTATTACCACTATGACACATTCAACTTGTTGATTATTAAATACAACTGATTATATTTAACCACGAATTAACAGATTAATTCGTCCAAACTAACCTTATATATATTTAATTAAATATAACTTATTATATTTAATTTACGAATTTCTGATTAATTGTCTCAACTTAATATTATTTAATTTTCACTAAATAATTTTCTCATCAACACATTGACTAACTTTTTAGTCATTTTGGGCATCAATGTAATTATATTTCTATAACCACATTTCTCAAATACGTCCTATAGGTGTGACCTTTAGGGACCAGTTGATCACCGCCATCTGTATGATAATAACGTCAAACTTTCTAGCAAGCCAACCGTTATTAGGTAAACGTTAATCAACTGATTAAATATACAAAGTATACCCTTGTGAACCTGTAAGAGATTTACAAATGTTATCACACTAATTTGTGGAGGACACCAGCTCCAACAGAATATTAGTAAAATGGGAGAGACAACCTGACATGTGATGGGAGGCGCCGATATCAATAATCCAAGATAGAGAAGAGTAATTACCATTAAGACCAATTAGGATTCTCTCCATTTCTTTCTCTCCATTTCCTCTCACAATCCATTTAATAATATATTCCCTCTACACCCTATTAAACCTTTATTTTCTTACATAAATCTTGAACTGTTTGATATTAGCAGCATGCAATCCGATCCGTTGATAAGAAATGGCCTCTCCATTTCTTTTTAGGAAATGGAGAGGATCTTGACTCCATTAAGGCGGTCAGTAGGCTCGAATTTTCGGGCTTTCCACATCTGCGTAATTTCCTCAAGCTCTTGGGGATTTAAAGAATTAAAGTCAATTTTGCCCAGAGCATTTAGAGAGGAATTGGACGACGCAACACCATTAGCACCATTACCATGACTTCCATTACCGTGACCAGTGGACGGGACAATACTCGAGGCTATGTGAATGCGAGGAACAAAGCCGT
This sequence comes from Silene latifolia, assembly GCF_048544455.1. Lineage (NCBI taxonomy): Eukaryota > Viridiplantae > Streptophyta > Magnoliopsida > Caryophyllales > Caryophyllaceae > Silene > Silene latifolia. The sequence goes on along the minus strand of NC_133530.1, from coordinate 87,017,849 downwards.
GAGCAGAGCCTTTGTGGCGGTTTTGCTGAGTTCGGCCACCACGAGGATCTGGAATGTAAACGGCTTGACTCATATCAGTAGCATTAGGATCAATTTGTATACGATCTCGGGGACGGTCACCCCACCAGTCGGGAAAATTCCCCGTTACCAAATAACATGTGCGAAGATAGTGACCATGTTTTTGACAAGCAATACAAAAAGGTCGATTGGGATTATTATGGCGATCAGGCTTAGAGTCACGATTACCCCCACTAATAGGAATATTTATAATAGCTGGGCCTCAACCATCACCTTAAGGTTTTGGTTGAGATGGTTCATCTATCATGGTATCAGAGCCAGTGTGACCCTTCGGTCACGGGTTCAAATCATGGCAACCTCAAAACTCCTCAAAAACTCGAAGTGAAAACCCAGCACACGGTACGGGGGAGCCGGTGCACAACCAACCACTCTTCAAGCCCAACGGATATTTGAGTGAGAGAGCGTAATAAGAATATTTATAATAGTTGGGCCTCAACCATCACCTTAAGGTTTTGGTTGAGATGGTTCATCTATCACCCACCCCCCAACAGGTTTTGAGCCGTGATTTACACGAGCAGCAAAGGCCATTGGGTCTGGTTGAGAGTCGGGTTTATTAAGCGAGAAAGAGCGGACTCCTTCCTCTTGTAGGAGTCGATTGTAAACAAGATTAAGGTTAGGAATTGGGTCAGTTCCGAGAATTTGAGAGCGCGCATTATCAAAACGGTCATCTAAGCCAATTAAAAAATCACGTACCCGTTTTTTCTCGCGACGAGATTCAAAGATGCTTACCCAGTCGCAGGGGCACGTTTTGCACGAACAGGACGGAATAGGGTCGTGTTCCATCAGGTCGTCCCATAAACTTGTGATACGGCCATAGTAAGCCATAAAAGACTCCGTATGAGACAGTCGACAAGCGATGATTTCTGCCTGAAGACGATAAACCCGAGCATCATTTCCTTGGCAGAATTGTTGCTGGATGTTTGTCCAGACCAAGCGTGCTTCAGGGCGATATGCAATCGATCGACGAAGTTCAGTTTCAATAGAGTTGAATATCCAGGCAGTAACGAGGGCATTGGTGGAACGCCACGTCTTGAAATCTGTCGCGGATTACGAGGGTTTGGTAATAGAGCCATCAATATACCCTAGTTTATCTTTGGTGAGAAGGGCGAGACGAAAGGCGCGAGACCATTCATCATAATTATTTCCGGTAAAAGCAACATGTGTAATATTGCTCCCCGGATTTTCGACTTGAACGACGGAAACCGAAGTAGTGTTTTGGGAAGACACGATCTCTGATTTTGTCATACTGTATTTTTTTTTTTGAATAAGGAGAAAAGGAGAAACAGACGGTAAAATAACAAAGGAAAAGACCTAGCTGATACCATATTACGAATCGAGAATTGGATGAATGTATACGTTTATTTAGTTTCTTCTGTGTCTTGTGTACATATGTAAGTAGGGAATATATACTAACTATACAATGTAAGGGAGGAAACATAATATTTTCAACAGCTAGAAATCGTCTAATGGTGGCAAGGAAATCATTGCCTTATATGGTGAGGAGCCGTTGTAAGAGAGCCGTTTGGGGGCTTTGTATGGGCTTTGCATATGGGCTTGTATTAGTATTTGAAGTACCCCTGCTAGAAAGGTAGCCTATTGTTTAGTGGGAGACAGTTGTTAGTAAAAGGCACAAATTGTCTTAAAGACACCACAGTCATTTGTTTGACTTCGGCTAGTTCTTTAAACTTTGGTGTCTACGCCCTACGGTACACATAACCCTTGATTGTTGGTGTTTACCATCTGTATGTCTGTGTTTAGTGTAAGAATTGATTCAGGGAGGGGCAGTGAAGGTTGATGCTTCAGATAAGAATGAAACCATGTGTACGTACGTCTGTGCTAACAAATTCCGTCAAGTATTCTAAAAGCTGCCTCATTCGGAGCCACACCATTCTGAAACATTGCTTTCAAATTAGTCAGTACATGTTCATCCTTTTCAGCTTGGAGTAACTACGTAATCAAGTACTTAAAAGTTGCAACATCCAGGCGCACCCCTTTGTGATCATAGTTTCAAACGTCTCTTGTGCTTTGTGCCTTTGTCTGCCAGTCCAATTCTACAAAATCCCTATGCATTCATGTTTTTTTATTCATCATCAGATCCATTATGTTTTCTGCTTCTTTTATCTTCCCTTCCTAACTCGAATACATCTGATTATCTGAGCGGATAATAAAAAAACGATCTACTCTCAAAACAAACACTCATACTTATGATTTTCTCACTATTTAGTAACACTATTTTGAATTATTCCTATTCAAAAGTAAAAAAAAAAAAATGAGTGTTCGACCAATTTATTGTCATTTCAACTCAAATGCAATTCTGAAATAACATAAACTAATTAAGGTGGCTAACTGAACTAAACTCGATTGGAATCAAAACTGAGGTTGATTTGAATGACACGTTGGTCAATCTCTGACACATATATAACCTGATAAAAAACAACTGACCCGAATGTCATGAAATGCAGAAACAACATACCCAATATCCAAAATGACTTGATTGGTCCAGTCTATTTATCCAATAAGTCTTGCTGCAGACCGGTAATATTCGGTCACAAGCCGAATACAGGGTAAAATGTGATCCATTTAAGACGAAATTATAACTATTAAAGTTAACAATTTTTTAAATTACAACGGTTTGTCATTAAAATGGTCACATTTTCTAATTAAAATGACGATATTTGACCGGTCTTCAACTTGTAGCAAAAAATGATCGTCTTTAATGAGAATTAGTTGAATCGTTTTTTAAAATAATGCTGAAAAATAAAATAATTATCGTTTCGGGTCGGAATAAAAGTTAATTGTCAAAATGGTGTCCAACTAGGATAGGAACACCCAAACCTAAAAAAATATTAACCCCAACCATATGCCCCCATATCCATCACCATTTTCACCCAACTTCATTCTAACCCCACCATTACCATTTACCACCACTACCACCACCACAATCACCACACCCCACCGCACCTACCAACCCGACATACCACACGCCTGCACCCACTGACCCAACCCATCCATCGCCGCGCCACAGTCATCGGAACACCACCGCGCCCACTATTCCAGACATCAGACCACCGCCGACATCCACCCCACCAATGCCACCGCCACTTCCATGCATCCTCAATCGACGCCGTCGTTTACCCAGACGTCGTTCACCTCCCCTAGGCCTTTCTTGCGTTTGTTGTGGACTGCTAGTTGTGTGGTGGTCGTTGGAAAATAGTGCTCGGTTTGGGTCAGTGGGTGCAGGCGTCGGGTATGTCGGGTGGTAGGTGCGTTGGGGTTTGGGGATTGTGGTGGCAATGGTGGGGTTAGAATGAAGTTGGGTGAAAATGATGATGGATATGGGGTATATGGTTGGGGTTATTTTTTTTTTTTAGGTTTGGGTGTTCCTATCCTAGGTGGACACCATTTCGACAATTAACTTTTATTCCGACCCGAAACGATAATTATTTTATTTTTCAGCATTATTTTAAAAAACGATTCGAATTAGTTTTATCCAATCCCAAGACCCAAATATATGTCACATTTAGGGTAAGATTATTGGTAGTCTTGAGATAAGACTTTGGTAAGTCTTGAGACAAGACTCATTTAAGACTACCAATAATCACCTTAGTCTTTACAAAGTCTTAATAAAGTTTTAAGTTGAGTCTTATAAATCCAAGACTCAACTTAAGACTTCGGATGAGTCTTGACCCCACATAAAGAAAAATTATCCAATGGGTGAACAACATGTGTCATTTCTTTTTGTTAAAATAATAAAGTTGAGTGAAAAAGTAGAGTCTGAGGTGAGTCTGACGGATACCGTATAAAGTCTGAGGTAAGCCTGAGATGAGTCTGAACAATAAAGAAATAATAAAAGTTAGTGAAAAACTGTTGTGGCAGAGTCTTAAGACTTTGGAGGGTCTGACCGGTAATCTCACCCTTAGCCTAGATGATCTAAACCGATTCGACCCGACCTTTGACCGACGTGCAAAGAATAATTTTCAAGTTCGAAAACAAAAATGGACGTCGCTGCCACCGATTAACACACAATGGAGTGAGGAATGAGCAACAAAAACAAGTCAAAAACATCAAAATCCCAAATCTCAACCCAGAAAAATGGAAAACAACAACACCAAAAAAATCCTACCAAAACTAACAGAATTACCAAATCAAACATTAGGGTTTATCAATTCACAAGGGTTTATAAATTCTTTCAATGATCATGCAAAACTTCAAGATTTATCCATGGAAATTGATTCTAAATGTACCCATCTTCAAAATCACCTTAATTACCTTCATACAACACTTTCATCCTTGTTAGTTTCCTCTATTTCTCATTCTATTCGATCAAAATCATCTCTTGATGATCTTATTGTTAATTTGGAGAATCTCAGCATCATTTCTTCTTATTGTATGTTATCCTTTTTAGTAGATTGTTTATTATATCGGTTTTTCTAACGTGTGCCCATAGCTTTTTATATCGGGTTTTCTAACGCATGCCAAAATGATTTATTGAAATGTTGTAAATTTTGATGGGTATTGTTGTTTTTGGTGGATTGACAGATGGTAATAGGGTAGAAAGAAGGAATGTTGAGAAAATGGTGGACAATGATTTGGGTTATATCGCAAGAGAGTTGCGACGTATTGATAACATTCGCCAGTATGCTGGTAAGTAGACTTGTATGTTTTTAATTTATGTGTTTTTTATGAGGTAAAAGTTTAATCTTGATTTGTAATTTGAGAATTTTGAAAACTTGAATTCTGTCTATTGCCAATTGTTGATGTATTGCTATAATCATTGTTTTTGAATGTTGACGAATGGTAGATTTCGTCACAAGTAGGACCAACCTAGTTCATTCTTTCGAATCTGTCCGTCTCATTGTAGACGGATGGTGACCCTCTCACAAAATGCAAGTGGGAGGGCACGTGGGGTATCCATTTTCCACCCACTTGCACTATCCACTTACATTTTGTGAGAGAAACGCTATTCGTCTTCAGCTTTAGACGGACACTGTTCGTCTTCAGCCTTTTTTGTATAGTGGGGTTACAGAGTGACCCGGCTAGGAGTGAGTATGGCTTCCCTAACCCATTTGCTTAATGATAATGGAGAGTGATTGGGATATGTAACTGTAACTGCCTGAATGGGTACCGAGTAAGGAGTAGTAAAAGAATGAGGTTACGTACTGGATACTGTATGTTTTACTCAGTGTCTTTCCTGAAAACAACGTCGTGGTGCTAGAATGCAGTGTAATCAGTCAGTTATTTGTATTGCTTGACAATTGACATGACTGGTTTCGATTCAAATTCTTGTCCTGTGGGTTTGTACTTGCTCCATTCCATTTATGTTTTCCCCATTTAGCGTTGGTAATCAAATGGTGCCAACCTTGACCCAACGGTTTCTCATAATATCCGACAATTACATCCTTGTATGATGATAATATGAAAATAGTTGGTTTGAAGATTTCAACATGACCGATTTTACGTTGCAGATCAACATAATAATTTGAAGAAATTGAGGTCAAAGTTGAAATAAGCTGACCACCAAAGTAAATGGGGATAATGAATTTCGTATGGATGTAATAAAGCAGACGCAACATAAATGTATTTTGAAACATAATGCAAACTTTAATGTATCAGAGGCCGGGGTAAAGTTGGAAGCTTTGGTTGGAGATCTTGAAGACGCAGCATTATCTGCTCTAAGTCGGCACACTGGACATACGTTTTCGAGATCCCGTCAAAATTCATCGATCCCGGGAGTAATTGCCTAGTTTGCTCTGCTCTCCTTCCTTTCATGCATTTGCCATATATTCTGCTCACATAAACATGAAAAAACAATTTTTTGGAAAGGAGGAGGAAATATTTGGAAATTGGAATAACATGCATCTGAACTGGCAGATCAATGTGATACTACAAGGGGTCTTGGAAAATTCATTAAAAAAAAAAATTCATAAATCATTTTGCTCATATTTGGTGCTGAAAGAATTAAAATCTACCGTATAAGTTTTGTACAACGTCACCAATTTTCAACTGAACACCATAAACATTTTTTCCCAGGTCCGCTTTTGCATCTAAGTACTGTTTTTTTCTTTTTAATTTATCTTTTTATTTTTTTGTGGAGGCGTAGGACTTAAATGGGAGCCTCAGTAATGTTCACTGGGCTGTAAAGGCAATCAACGGAATCGAGGAAGTTCTGCTGGATGTAATGAAAGCCCACCCACAATGGTCTAATCTCTTGAAGACCGTTGATGGCAGAGTCGATAAAATATTATCTAGGCTAAGGCCGCAAGTCATTGCTGATCATCGCAGTCTTCTTGCTTCTCTGGGATGGCCTCCCAAACTTGTGACCACAAGCATGCAAACTGGGGATGCCACAGGTATCCCAAATCCCTTGGTTCTGATGAAAGGAGAGAAGAAAGAAAGCTACTCTCAAAGTTTTCTTGCTCTTTGTGCATTGCAACACGTTCATTTACGAAGAGAAGAACGACACCGTCTTATATTGGGCCAAAAGAAGCAAACAAATTTTCGGCTTTGGGCCATTGATGAGCTTGTCACGCCAATTGCATCCAAAATTGAACATCATTTGTCTAAATGGACAAGTCAGCCTGAACTCATGTTTGCGCTTGTTTACAAAGTTACACGTGATTTTATCCAAGGAGTCGACGATGTTTTACAGCCTCTAATTGATAGGGCAAGGCTACTGAGTTGTAGCGCAAAGGAAGCTTGGGTATCTGCAATGGTGCAAGTTCTCTCGAACTTCTTAGCGAAAAACATGTTCCCTGTTTTTGCTGTTAGATACCGAGATAAATCCACTCAATCAGATGTTATTTCATCCTGGCTGAATCTGATCGACCACATTGTGAAATTCGATAAACAAATGCAATCCTTTGTTAGTTCAGAAACATATTTATTCATGGCCGGGCCATCAATAGAACTCGTCAGAAGTATGTCGGCATTGTCGTTGTTTTGTGATAGGCCTGATTGGCTCCATATTTGGGCCAAGGTAGAGCTCAAGGATGCCTGGAATAAACTAAAAGCTGAACTGAAGGATGAAAAAGCTTGGTCATCTGGTAGGAAACTTGGAAATAGTCGAAATATAGAGAAAGGAATTGAACAGTACTGTCTTTCTACAGGGGAAGATCATAAAGCTCCGCAAGTTGCAGAATTTGTCCTCAAGACAACAGGGGAATTGATCCAAAGATGCCAGACGTTGCCAGGTACAACTCATCCCTACAACATTCCCGTAATGCCTCTATAGTCCAACAGATTGCTGGGTTAAGGGAGTCAAATGTGTGCAGCCTTACCCCCGTGGAAGGGGCTGTTTTATATGAGCATAATGCAAATTGCTTTGAGAAAGGGATCAAATGACCATACTACCTCCATCTCATCTATGTTTCTCTCGTTGACTTTCGTAGTTAACTTTAACCTTTAGTTTCTCACTATATACATTGGTACAATTTTTTCTGGAAAGATAATATGAATGTAGTTTACTTTGAACAAAAAATGACGAATTTGGCAATATTGCACCTTCACGTATATTTGGAGAAACTAATGGTCAAAGTTGACTATCGAAGTTAAAAAAACAGACCATATAAATGGGATGTATGGAGGTAGTACTTTACAATAAAGAAGCATAGCCGGTTTATTGAGCCATTTTGATTATTTCAGGTACAGCTCGTCGAATCCAATTTATTAAATCTGCACCAGTCAAGTTCCTTTGGCAGTTCGTCAAAATTTTGCTGGCAAGGCATTCTAGCACTGAATTTCCGACGTATGATGTAGAAGAAACCCTGATTAGGGTTTGTCAATTGGTCAATGCTGCAAGGTTTTCTGAGTTCAAACTGCGGGAATGGAGCGATGATGTGGATATTTTGGAGCTGACTCTTGTTGAAATGGGGAATGATACTAATAGCCTCTTTTTTCATGAAGAGGTTGAAAGCTTAATTGAGATGGAGACAAATTGGCTCATGGAAATAATCACACACATTCTCCGACACTTCCAGGACGCCTCGTCCTGCTACTTCCACGATATGAGGGAGTTTGAGCTAACCTTATCGGCATCCAATGACAATTTATTCGTTTCCAGTGATCTTGTTGTCGGATTGGATAACTTAAGAGACATGCTTCTTCTAGTCAAGGAACATCTAAATGCTACCGACTTCTTGGACACCTGGCGTAATGTAGCTGAAGGGTTAGACCATTATATCTTTCACAGCATTATGTCAGCCAACATTCGTTTTTCCGAGGAGGGGGCTAAACAGTTTACAACCGATATTGAAGGGCTATTCCTTGTTTTCAAGGCCTTCTGTTCACGCCCAGACGCATTTTTCCCAAACATTCGAGATTTTCTGAAGCTCCTGAGATTGGGTAAAGAAGAGGTGACAGGTTTACAGTCTACCCTCTTAGATAGTGCAAAATGTTCGGACTGCTTGTTATCTCATGGTATTTCAAGTTTATCATTTGATCAGGCATTGAAAATCTTGAACAGTATAATTTTTTCGGCCTGAAAAAACTGTGCTAACTGCTACAGTAGCTTTTTGTTCTTGACTTCTTGTTAAGTTTCTAGTGAAAATTGAGCTGCGAGAACCGAGTATATACTGACTGAAGCACTGGTTTTCAGGATTACATGCTCGGAAACAAAAAAAAAAAAAAAAACTATCTTAGGCTATGAAGTATGCACCTATGCCTGTCGGTCCAAGTATTGTCCACCCTGACCACCCATATCCTAGGGCGGAGCAACACCAGATATCGGTTCTAAAATCATGAATTTTGAGGATTCAGATCCGATCTGAATAATTCGGATATTTGAAAATCCAGTATTCGAAAATCCGGATATCCAGATTTCAAGAACCGGATCCGATCTGGTTTGAAGGCAGAATAGAGTCGGCTTCAGCCTGGAATGGGAAGGTCTCAAAAGGACAATTCAGTCCATAACGCCATCGCTTGCATAATTTACACATATCAAAACCGCAAATTTTACATCCCCTATCTACTAAAAAAATAGGTGGTTCTAAACGTTTTCCCTCCAAAAACATTTTTTAAATAAGGAAGCTAATTACAATTGCGTCAATTTATTAATAAATAAAGAAACTAATAATTATATTTTATTTCATTAAATTATTATCTTTTCATTAAAATTAAATCTTTCCATCTAATTATTATTTGGTATCAAATATCCGGTTTTAAAATTTCTCAATCCACATCCGATCCATTTTAATCGGGAATATTCATATCGGATATCGATATTCAGATTTTTCAATTCGGATTTCAGATCGAACTCGGATAAAAAATTCGTATCGGATGTGTTTACTAGCCCTACTAAATCTAAATTTTATAATACATGTGAAAAATAGTGATACTGAAACTCATTAGTGAGGACTGAGGAGTGACTAATAACGATCTCAATCTTGAGTATTGTTCCGGGTGTAATTTCGGAGCAGTGTTGTGACCACGTAAGCTTGTAGAATGACGTCGTTGCTTGTCTCTTCCTTTCACTCTTTCCTGTTTAAGATGAACAAACTGAGGGCTCGGCTTGGGGCCGAACGTACTCACTCCGACGCTCAAGTCAGTAAACTTAGAGAGATAAGTTGTGTGTTACTTGGCAAAGTATATTGTAGAGAGATAAGGGAGTTTATACCAGATTATTATGGTTTTCGGATATTATCAGATGATTTTCTCAATGAGAGGTGATGAGTATTTATAGACTTTCACCTTTTGTCACGTAGTGGCCAAGTGGCTAGCAGGTGGAAAGACTATCTTACCCTCGGCCGAGGGACCCATGCCGGGACGGCAGGCCTGGTTGACTCAATGCCGAGGGGACTGGATGTGAGTACGTGGATATGCTTCTCGGCTGGCTAGTTGCCTAGCCGAGACCAAGTGGTAAAGCATTTGCGTCGATTAATTTGTTAATATGTTGACTTGCTGTCTTTTAGCTTTGACCTTGCTCAATATGTTGACTCGGTCAGCGGGTGCAGAATATGCCCATCAAGTATGAAGTATGATAATAGTGAATAATACACGTGAAATAGTGAATACCGAAACTCAATACCGGGCTGACTAAAAACGATCTCAATCTTGAATATTCGGGAGTCGGGAGTCGGGAGTCGGGAGTCTCGTACTCAACACACCATCCTTGGCTCCCCAAATTGAAGAGCTTCCTCTTTTCATCATACTTTCCTTAATAATTCAAACTCAAAAACGAGGAAATTCAATTTTCCCTCTTTTTCGCGGAAACCCTAGCTTCAATGGCTGGCGCTGCTACTGGTCAGCTCAATCTTCACGAATCACCATCATGGGGTTCTCGTAGCATCGATTGTTTCCAGAAATTGGAACAAATTGGTGAAGGCACTTACGGGTAATTTCTCCCTTTTTTCAATTAATTGTTTCTAATTTTTAAATTCCTCTTTTTCAATCATCTTGTTCTATCAGAAAATCCAATTTCTGTTTTTTTTTTTGGGAATTTTATATTTGAAATTTTGGGATAGTTCTTAATCAAGTGTTATGCAAGTTTTGTAATTGTGGCTTCTTTTGATGTGAAAATTCGTTTATATATCGCAAAATTTATGATGTATTTGTGACTGTGAGAGGAGAATGATTTGAACTTAATGGAAGGTTAATTAATTGGGTTTGATTCAATTAGACTGGGTTTTAGTCTCGTTGTTTTATGTAATTATAAGACTTTATCTAAGAGTACAATGTGTATGTGGTATGTTTTAAGTAGAGCTCCATGTGTAGGTACAGGCCACAATTTGAAGATTGTAATTCAAATGAAGAATTGGTGGTTTCTTTGTGTTTATTTTCGGGAATTAGTTGCCTGTTTATTGAGCTTTTTTAGGTCTGTTTAGCTTTCTTGGATGGTTTTAAGGTGGCGGGCAATTTGATCGAACTCTCGTTAAATTTTTGGTATCTTTGGCTTCTGTCGCTTTTCTTGGGGTCTGAAGTCGAACTGATTTTGTGGAAACTTAAATCACCAAGGCACACCGTGCAGATAAGGTGCAGCTATTGTTAGAATTGACTTCGTTTCTTTAATTCCTGGATAACAGTCTTTAATACCCGTGTTCGACCAGTGGTAAAGCTTAACTGATTTTGCGCGATACCTTAAATGTATTTCGAAATTTGTTTTTATGTTTTCTCCAACAAGTTGAATAGATCTTGAGTCTCCCTTATTCTGTTTTTCTTTAGGGCTCAGCATTTCCTTACTGGATTTAAAATCTTTACTGTCCTCATTTTTATCTCTATTGTATGTGTGAGAAATTAGCTCACTGTATGTTTTGTGGCTCTTTTTTACCCCGTGATTTCCCCACTTGCAGGCAAGTTTACATGGCTCGGGAAATTGAAACTGGAGAAATTGTTGCTTTGAAGAAAATAAGAATGGACAATGAGAAGGAAGGGGTAAGCGTTGATGCAGTATTGGTTGTTAAAACAGTTAATCCTACATTTTTTTTAATAATCGTTTGGTTTATGGATGGTTATAATGAACATATTGTTTTACAACTGGCTTGCAGTTTCCTATCACCGCCATACGTGAAATCAAGATTCTGAAGAAGCTGCATCATGAGAATGTAATTAAGCTAAAAGAGATTGTGACATCTCCAGGTAAATATATGAGCAATTTGAAACTGCTGTTCACATTACTGACCATTGGCTTGCTTATAATTTATATTGCACGCTTCTTTCCAGGTCCTGAAAAAGACGAGCAAGGGAGGCCAGGCAAGTAGCATTTTGGCTGGTCTTTATGTGTTCTATATGCCACATGCTTCCTTAGTTTGGAAAAGTGTGCCCAACTCAATGCTCATTGACGCACGATCCAAAACGTCTTGGACTCTTGGGGGCGCCTTTAGTGTGCCCTGTGCATAAGGCGCAGCAAGCAATGCGTCCTAATATGCATATTCCATATTTTTGTTGTCTTCTTTTAGCTCTTCTAGTTTGCCCTTCCCTTTGCCCATCGTTTATAGTGTTCATGTTAATATTTTATTTTGAAAATCAACTTTGCTTGCAAAAATGGTGCACCTCTTGTGCTTGATATTTGCGCTTTATCCCTCATGGGCACTAGCCCTCTTATCTTGGCGTGCCTTGTGCTTTTTTAAACTTGGCTCTTCTCAGTCCTCGATGTTGTTTCTGAAATTGGAATTCCCTGCTCTTCCACAGATGGTAATAAATACAAAGGTGGCATCTACATGGTTTTTGAGTACATGGATCATGATTTAACCGGTCTTGCTGATCGTCCTGGGATGAGATTTTCTGTTCCACAGATTAAGGTACTATGGCTAGTCTAAGTATCCTTCTGAAATCCCTATACTAGGTTCTGCATTTTTATCGAGTAAATTAACTTAAATGACACTGCTTTTGTGAATTTCAGTGTTACATGAGACAGCTTTTGACAGGACTCCACTACTGTCATGTAAATCAAGTACTTCATCGCGACATCAAAGGTTTATTGATGTTACCAATTCTCAGTTTGTTCCTTGACTTCCAGATGTGAATTAATCACTGTATATTTTATAATTATTGCAGGTTCAAACCTTCTTATAGACAACGAGGGGATGTTAAAACTTGCAGATTTTGGTCTCGCCCGTTCCTTTTCAAGTGATCATAATGGGAATCTCACCAACCGTGTCATTACACTTTGGTATAGGTATGTAATTACATAATTGATCCGATGGATGATGTTGACCTGAGAAGTTTCTTAATCATGTTGCTTGCTTATCTTCTGCCGTTTTCATTTGACTGCATTTGGTTATTAATTATGTTTGATTTTTACTGAAACAGGCCTCCAGAATTGCTGCTTGGTAGTACAAGGTATGGTCCTGCTGTTGATATGTGGTCAGTTGGATGTATCTTTGCAGAGCTTCTCCATGGCAAACCAATCTTTCCTGGGAAAGATGAGGTATGTAGAAACTGATTTAAATGAGTGCTGGACTAATTAGTGTTTCCTCTTGCAAAATTGTCATTACTTTAGGGCAATTTCTTTACCTTTTCAGGGTGATTTTTTTTTGTGGGCACGTGGGGGTGGGGAAACAAGGGCAATTATGTATATTGTCGATCCACAACAGCATCTCCGGTGCCTCAACGGCCTCCATCTGTGGCGGGGTAGGGGGTAGGTGTCCGTTATATGCAGTTTGTCACGTGTTAAAACAGTGAAGTTGTTTTGGTGTGATGTATGTTGTCGCTTTCAGTTCCAAAAAATGATCTTGCCATTCATACAAGGAAAACTCTGTATCTAAACACTCGCACACTGTTGTGCATCCTACTGATTTCTGATTAATTTGAGCCTTGCATCGTTGTAGCCAGAACAAATAAACAAGATTTTTGAATTATGTGGAGCTCCAGATGAGGTCAACTGGCCAGGTGTTACAAAGCTCCCATGGTACAGCAATTTTAAGCCAAACAGGCCAATTAAAAGGCGTCTCCGGGAGTACTTCAGACAGTAAGTCTTTATCTTATCACTTGCCACTGGTCATTAATATATTCGTTGTCGATAGTGACTTATTATACTCTTTTGGTAGCTTTGATCGCCATGCTTTAGAGTTGCTGGAGAAGATGCTGGCTCTGGATCCAGCACAGGTTGGTTGATTAGCTCTCATAAACATCAAACATCGTTTTTTTATTCCTTCTGTTAAAGGGAAAACTCTAGCTATCATCTTGTTGCTTGCAAAGGCCAACCATTTTGTTGTTAATAGGCTGTCACTTGCTGCAAAAGTTGTACTCCCTCGTTTCTTTGATTCTTTCTAACAAAGAACTTCAGGAATACATTATAAACAATATTGGGTTTATTGCGTTTATTTTCACTCTCCCAGTCCTACTTGTATCCAGAGTAAAGAACAGCTTTGTCATTTTCTATAAATATTAAACTAATAAAGTAGTCTAAATATACATCTCAAAACTAGACTCGGAAGATTTCAAAGAAACAGAGGGAATATTTTTAAAACAAGTTGATCAGTGCTATATTCCATATCCTCAATTTCTCAGTCACTCAATAATCCAATTCATCCAATGCCAATGCAGAGGATCTCTGCCAAGGATGCACTTGATGCTGAGTACTTCTGGGCTGATCCACTGCCTTGTGATCCTAAAAGGTTATCTTCGTTTCATTTATTTTATCTTTGCATTCCATTTCATTTCATTTATCTTTGCGTTCCACGTATGCTCATTTTGTGATCTAAACTAATCCAACTGCATTTTTATTCCAATTGAGCTTAAGAATCGCTGTTTTCTGGTTGTGGATTATGATGGAATAAAACAAAATGAACTAAACTTGCCGCACTTCCTTTGAAGTGTCGTTAAAATGGAATACAATGGACTGAAATATGAAGTTCAGGAGGTATACAGTTACCAGTTTGGATTTGTTTGGTTTGGTTATCGCTCCCACTCTTGGGGGAATGAAGTAAGAACTTGGAGGACAGTGATGTCTGAGATTACAGGGGTTGGAATAGAATTAGGATCACTTAAGTATCAAACTCCATTCCAAAACCTGATAAACATCGACGTGGATCATATCCATTCCAATTTCCAAAACACTCAACCAAACTCACTCAATGTTAAGTAGCAGTAAGGCAGACTGGGCAGTCTACATCCAACTCCACTTACCCGCCATAGGCGGGACCATGTGAGGCACATGCGTAATGTTGCTGAAAAACTTATTCCCTGGTTGGACAGTTTGCCAAAATATGAAGCCTCCCATGAGTTCCAAACAAAGAAGAAACGTCAGCAGCAACGACAGCATGAAGAAGCAGCAAAACGTCAGAAACTTCAGCACCCACCACCACACACTCGCCTTCCACCCATTCAACAGACTGGGCAGACCCGACCCGGACCCAACCAGCCCATGCATGGGTCTCAACAGTCCGGTCCCCCCAATTCAGGCCATCACTATGGGAAATCCAGAGGACCTTCTGGAGGTTCAAACAGATATCAACAGAGTGGAAATCCCAGTGGGGGTTATGGTCACTCTAATCGTCCGAGTCAAGGTGGTGATAGAGGATATGGTAATGCCCCTTACCAACAGGGGCGTGGCCAGCCGTATGGTTCGAGTGGAATGCCCGCCGGTCCACGTGGTGGTGGAGGCACTGGTTATGGAAGTGGACCAAATTATCAGCAAGGTGGTCCTTACGGTGGTTCAGGTACGGGACGGGGATCAAATATGATGGGCGGCAACAGAAATCAACAGTATGGTTGGCAGCAATAGTGTTGAAACGCTGGACTCTAACAAAAGGTTGAATCATGCTAGAAGACGAGGAGCTGAAAATCGTAAGAAATTCCTCTATTCCTCATTTAGAGTGCTCTAGGTGCTTTAGTACAACTCATGTCATAAACCTGAAGTTGTCGAATGCTTGAAGAGTCGGGATAGGTATTGAAACCATGTTCGCTGGTCTGTAATCTCAAGTATCAAACGAGATTGTTCGAACAACAAATTGTGTAGATGTACGCACATAGTTGTGGATTTTTTTACATATAGAAAATTCAGTCTTGTTATCCTAGTAAAAAAAGGTAAAAAAAAAAGAGGAAAGCCCTTTAGGATCAGCTTTATTCTGCCGATAGTATACTAACCCCCTTCCCCCTTCCTTTTGTCCCACTGGTTATTTCTGAGGGATCCAGCTTGTAATATACTCCGTCCTCAGTATGTGTAATGCTTATCATGCTGTGAAATGAAGTTCCAAGTTCTCGATTTGCATATGTTCATTTTTGGTTTACACCATTCGATTCAGTCTGTATTTAAGTTAAATACGGCCACATGAGAGGTAAAACTCTCGTCCAGAGTGTTGACATTGCTTCGTTCCTGGAGAACCTAACTTAAGAACTTTGGTTGAAACTAAGTCGATTTCTATTCTTAGTTATGTCTGCTGTAGTAGCTTCTTTAAAGTTTCAAGTTTTACTGGTATTTTTCCGTGTACACTGTCATCATGTTACTGAACCTCGGATATATATAATGATGAAATTTGGTGCAAGTTTTAGTATCAAATTCAATTGTTCAAATATTTGTTGAACTATTTTCTTATTGTTGTTTTCTAATTTCTTTCGGACAAATGAAACATTGGTATGACAGTGTCGGGATATTCGGAGAGTCGGGATAACAGCCATCTCAAAACAAATGTAACTTATTTAGTTTTCTTTATTTCTCATTGGCTTTACTGGCTACACGAGCTCACATCTGTTGAATTTCAGGGATATTCTCTCGTGTACCCCTTAATTTTTTCGTTTTCTAAAATGTACCTTTCTTTTCTTGCAAAAAAAAACTTTGACCGTCAATAACTTTTGGCTACAAGTTTAGAATACGATAAAACTTTTTTTTTTTCAATTGACCGTCTTTAAGAGGTCTTCAGTTTGAAAAAGAATTCACCGACGTCTCAGCTCGTAGTCGGGAATTATGGCCGGTCAAAATTTATTCGTTAAAAAATAAAAGATTTGACCAACCATAACTACCGGCTACGAATTCAAAAAGCGGTGATTTTTTTTTTTCAAATTAAAGACCTTGATGAGATAATTGGTTTGAAAAAAGATAGTCGGTCAAAGTTTTTTTTTTGTGAAAAACGAAGAGCACACCTTAGAAAACAAAAAAGTTGAGGGGTATACGAGAGAATATAAATAGCAAACTATATTTGGTAAAAATTTCATGTTATATATATACCTCTAACTTTACATTTTTTATTGCGAGTTTTATACAAACTAAATGACTAATTCACACTCTCTCCTTTTTATTCCTCCTTAATTTTGCTGCAGCAGTGCCGTTTTTCTGTTTTTCTACCAGCAACCCAGAAACATTGTCATCCAACCATTTGTGCTTCTTCTCCTCTCTACCGCGAAATTTATATACCGAAACTTGTCACAAAATCTTGAAAAAAATTAGATTATAAGGTGTAAGGCGGAGGTTTGGGCAGGTCTTTGACGATACCACAGAGGATGGCATTGTCAGGGAGGTTGTACTCATCTCGGAGCACACGTTCAGCGCTTGGAACGCTGATGTAGAGTTGCTGCCCTAAGTAGGCTCGCTCCGAACACTCGTTCCTTAAGCTCCACATTCCTACATTGTCAAATGTTAACAGTATTGCAGCCCAAGACCTTGGATACACTTGAATGTTGTTCTTGCTTACTGCATCCAATAGGTTGTAGTTCTTCCTCTTCTCCGGACTCCATGTTCCCACCTCGATCCTGTATTTGAGATTGAAATCGTGTTTTTCGTTTCAAAATGACAATTAAATTGACATTTTATCAATGCTTTAAAGACTCGAGTAACCTTCATGATATAAGAAGCATATTTAATTTATGTCAAAATCCATAGTTGTTTTCGTTACCTTCTTGTATTGTGAAGTAACCGAGTATCATAACTATCATTGTATTTTATGACGCAATTTTCATTTTTAGTCATCGGAAGACAATTTCTCCGATTTTATAAGCGTTTAGTAGACTTGTCAAAACTCGACCCGACCCGAAAACCTGACCCGCCAGACCCGTTTTTAGGTTACAGACCCGTTTTTTCGACCCGTGACCCGTTTGACCCGAACCCGAAATGACCCGTTATTTTAGGGTCGAGACCCGACCCGAACGGGTCGACCCGTTGGGTCAAAGGTAAATCAAGAATTTTATTAAAATATTAATATTTATATATTATATTTGAAAAAATAGTTAAAAAAATATTTTTTTTTATTACTTAAAATTACAAAAACAACTAAAAAGTTAATTTTATATAACTTTTATAATATTTAATAATAAAATAGTTATTAAAAAAAAATTATTTTAATAATTATGTCAATATAATTAATGTAAACGTTGAATATGATTAAAATATTAATTTTAAATATGATTTACATTTTTAAAAAATATTTTTTTAATTAAAAAAAGCGTTTAAAAAAGGCGTTAGAAATTATTTCTTGACCCGTATTCTGACCCTAACCCGACCCGTGACCCGTATCTAACCCGACTCGTGTTCGACCCGACCCATATTCTGACCCGACCCATATCCTGACCCGACCCGCCCGACCCGTTTGACAGGTCTAGCGTTCAGGCACCTGACAAATGTCGTTATATTTATGTAGTCCATAACAAATCGGAATATATAAAATCAGTGGCGTTTCTAGGATCTTCGTATTGGGGGTTCGAGTTTATATAGAATTTTATTTTTCTCGAACCCCCAATGGCCCAATTCATATTCTTCTTATTTTTATATATTTCTTTTCTGGCATCAGTGGGGTTCACATGAACCCCACTAGAAACGCCTCTGTATAAAATTGCTCGAAGATAAACAATGCAACGAAAGCAAGAAACTTACGCGACAGGGAAGAAAGAGTAGCCAGCCAAATGCCAAGATTGAACACTCTTCTCATGGTTCTCAAGGATGATTTCAATATAATCGCGGTGAGTGAAATTAAGCACAATTGGTTCAATACCAATTTTATCAAGCTGATCTATATTTGCAGGAGGAGTATCCGCAATCACATCGTACTTAAACACCTTCTCCGGCACTTTATAATACTCGGCTAATTTAAATGGTGTTTCCGGGTCAGTGTGTGAGACACCGTTGATGGCGTACCTTAGCTTGCCATCAACGGTTCCGGCTGTGTTAGCCAGCTTAACGGTTCTAGTTATGTTGATCTGACCATAATGGTATGACCCCTGTGGGTTTGGCCTAGCTGCATTCGAGGTTAGGTTCCACTTGAAAGACTGGAATTGGTTTAGCGACCAAGCCCATCCGGATGGAGCATCGGGTAGGACGTTGGATGCGGGTCCCTTCCCGTTTTCATACCGGATTTTGGCCGTGCTTTGGAGGTGGTACTTGGTAAACCTGGTCGAACAAAGGTTATATATGTTGTTAGTACGAGAAAAAGGATTACGTAT
The DNA here is from genome assembly GCF_048544455.1 of Silene latifolia. Classification (NCBI taxonomy): domain Eukaryota; kingdom Viridiplantae; phylum Streptophyta; class Magnoliopsida; order Caryophyllales; family Caryophyllaceae; genus Silene; species Silene latifolia. The sequence continues at coordinate 86,998,970 of NC_133530.1, read as the reverse complement.
CTGAGGTAGTATAGTTTTTGAGCATATATACATTTTTTCTAAGCATATTATCATTTATAAATATAGTTTTTGAGTAATATTATATTTTTTTAGTGTAATGTTTTAGTAAATGTGCTCAAAAAGTTTATACTAAAGCAGAACTCAAAAACTTTAAAATAAAACTCAGAAAATAAACAATAAGAGGTACTACCTCAGATGTATAGTCTATGAACTGTTGTTAGTACCTCTGCGTTTTATTTTATTTTCCAATGTAAACGATTTTAACCATTATTCTCTCGTATACCCCTAAACTTTTTCGTTTTCTAAGGTGTACCCCCCGTTTTTCACAAAAAAAATTTGACCGACAATAATTCTCTGTTACGAGTTAAGAAAACGGTAATTTTTTTTTTCAAACCAATTATCTCGTCAAGGCCTCAAATTTGAAAAAAAAAATTCACCTCTTTTTGAACTCGTAGCCAATAGTTATGGTTGGCCAAAGCGTTTTTAATGAATAAACTTTGACCGACCATAATTCCCGACTACGAGTTGAGACGTCGGTGAATTCTTTTTCAAACTGAAGATCTCTTATAGACCGTCAATTTGAAAAAAAAAAGTTTATCGTATTCTGAACTTGTAGCCAAGAGTTATTAACGGTCAAAGTTTTTTTTTTGCAAGAAAAGAGGGATAAATCTTAGAAATTGAAAAAGTTAAGGGATACACCAGAGAATATCCTTATATATTTTTTCGAAAAAATGACGAAATGAGGAAATTTTTTTACCACTCGTACGAAAACATATGACATTTTACATTGCATTCTTGCGTATATACACATTTTTTCTAAGCATATTATCATTTATAAATATAGTTTTTGAGTAATATTATATTTTTTTAGTGTAATGTTTTAGTAAATGTGCTCAAAAAGTTTATACTAAAGCAGAACTCAAAAACTTTAAAATAAAACTCAGAAAATAAATAAGAGGTACCTCAGATGTATAGTCTATGAACTGAGGTTATTAGTACCTCTGCGTTTTATTTTATTTTCCAATGTAAACAATTTTAACCATTATTCTCTCGTGTACCCCTAAACTTTTTCGTTTTCTAAACTGTACCCCTCGGTTTTCACAAAAAAAACTTTGACCGACAATAATTCTCTGTTACGAGTTAAGAAAACAGTAATTTTTTTTTTCAAACCAATTATCTCGTCAATGCCTTGAATTTGAAAAAATTTTTTTACCTCTTTTTGAACTCGTAACCAGTAGTTATGGTTGGTCAAAGCTTTTTTAATGAATAAACTTTGACCGACCATAATTCTTGACTACGAGTCGAGACGTCGGTGAATTCTTTTTCAAACTGAAGACCTCTTATAGATCGTCAATTTGAAAAAAAAAATTATCGTATTCTGAACTTGTAACCAAGAGTTATTAGCGGTCAAATTTTTTTTTGGCAAGAAAAGAGGGATAAATCTTAGAAATTGAAAAAGTTAAGGAGTACACGAGAGAATATCCCTATATCTTTTAAAAAATGACTAAATGAGGAAATTTTTTTACCACTCGTACGAAAACATATGACATTTTACTTTGCATTCTTGCGTATATTTGAAGAAATTAATCGTCAAAAATGGATATTTAAGTCGGAGACTAGGAATCAAATTAAAGACGGGTTTATTACCTGACGGATGCGACCATATAATAGTCCTTAGGATCTTGATCAGCAGTAACAAGAACACCAAAACATTGACCAAGATGAACATCAATTGAATCATAAACATTTTGGACCGTATGTGATCCCTCCATTTCGACAACCTTCATCTTATGGCCTTGAATTCGGAAATTCAATGAATTTTTTAACCCAACATTACATATTCTATACTTGTAAGTTTTACCGGGCTTCATGGTAAAAAGAGGCTCTTCTTTTTCATCTCCAACTTTACCTTGTTTACCATTAATTAGTACACCATCTGGCCTACTTAAGGACCGGCCTTCATCTAAGGTCTTCCTTAGCGTGGCGTGGCTTTTTTTGTACCAATCCCCGATGAGAACCGTGTAGTCGTCCTCTGGGTCAGCGTAGGGGACCGGGATTAGGAGTCGACTATTGATACGTAGACCCCCGAACCCTCCACCGGCCCTTTGGAAGCCGGTGGTCGGGTAATAAAAGTAGCTTCCTATTTGATCTTTTACTTGGAATCGGTATGTGTAGTTTGTGCCCGGTGCAATCGGGCACATTGTTCCTAATGTACCGTCTTGCCACGAGTTTTTCCTTTGTTGAATTCCGTTCCTATTAAAAATACGCAAAATATTTAAATTAACGGAAATAATTTTTTATAAACGAAATATATGAATTAGAACTAGTTTTATTACCCGTGAAAATCACGAGTTATCTCTAGGAAAATTAAAAATTTAGAATATATAATGGGTATGTACTACCGTACCATGTGAATAGTAATGGCTCGTCGAGCTTGTTAAAGACATTGAGGACGATATTGTTGTTAGTCGTGGTATTCAAATTAGGTCCCGGAAATTGGCCGTTAATTAGAATAACTTGTTGAGGTACGCCTAAGGGCGATTGTGTACCATATGTAACGTGCCATTCGAAAAACAAGTATGGATCTTCCGAATGAACGACCGATAATATTGTACAAAATAATACTAATAATAATAATAATAATGAGGATGATAATTTGATCCCTTCACCCATATTTGTTTGATGTATAATAATTTTTTTTGCAAGATTAATTAAAATTGAAGATGTTTGTTTTATAAGAAAATGCTTCAAATGACAAGCTAGCAACCGCATTAATCTCCATGCATGTAATTGATTGATCTTCCTATCATTATGCATTTCCTTCCAATGAATTTCTATTTTAAGTCTCTTAATTTTGACTCCATTTCTACATAAAATATGTGCCTCATATGCAATTTATGGATTATACCACCACTTATACCAGTTGTACGGTGTAAAATCTGAGCTTTGTAATAAAGTATCCGAGTTTTTCATTTTTTCCATTTTATTATTTTTTCTTAAATCCACCCAAAATAAAAAGCAGGATATTATTTTTTTAAAGTCTAACAAAGCGCGTACTTAGTTGCATCAATAAAGACGGGGGATTTTGAATCCGAGACCTATTATCCACAATACCATTGTCTTAACCAGGCCACTATATTAAAACATCTTCGATGAAAAGTAGGATAATATAAATGAGAAGGCGGAAGAATATAAATAGGGGGATAGGAGACTAATTTACCAATGATTGTCTCAAACAAAAAATCTGTGTCGGTATTAACTATATTAAAACTTTAAATTTAGTGTTGAAAGTACTATCCTACATACGAACTATTAAAAAAATTAGAACATGTAATTGAATTGAGTGCATAATTTCTCTCAACTAATGAGGTAGAATGTAAGAAAAAAATGGCGACTATTAGAAAAAAAAAATGCTTGATAAGGGCAGGGGCGGATCCAGGAATTAAAAGTATGTAGGGCTAGGTCGAAGTCGGTTCTCAGTTGTCATGTGAAGTTATATGGTTGCATGTATGTAAACTCCACGTAGTTTATTATCGTAGCCTTGACCAAGGGTCTTTTGCCAAAATAGCCGTTTAACTCAAACTATTTTCCAAAATAACCATTCTATAAATTTAATTACCAATATGACCATCTAACTTATAAAGTTGTCATAAAAAAAAAGCTAAACAATTTTTTTCTTTTCAAATTTATTTATATTCCCTAAAAATAATACAAATATATAAAAATTACGAAAAAATTCTAAAAAACTGAAAAACAGTAATATTTCAATATTATTTTCGGAAAATTATCCATGAATCTACTTTTAATTTTTGAATGAAAGCCTATGATTTTTTCTTTTTAGTTTCACAAGAACATGTAAATATACTTTCATAAACTATTGTTTACAAAAAAAATAAGAAAATGCATTTATAAAAAAAAAATGCAATTTTCTTTCTAATTGCCAAAACAATGATAAACTTAAATAATTTTTTAAATTAAATTTGCATACTATGGTTAGTTACTTAGTTATAGTCATATTACTATGTTATATGGTTATTTTGGTAAATATAATGGACATATGGTCATTATGGTAAATAGTTTAGACCAAATGGTTATTTTGGCAAAAGACCCCTTGACCAATGGCAAAACCACTTTAATTAGAGTTATACTATACTAATTTTTTCTTATAAAAATATCCGAGCAAGTTTTTAAAAAGTATTTACTCGTATAAAAATATTTTCCAATGCTACCCACAATTTTGTTAATAATTGCTTAGTAAATTAAATTAACAAACCATCTTATCTTACTATCCCGTCTACCTTTTAAAAATACGGAGTATTCGTGTTTTTTTAATTGTTAAAATGACTAATACTAACCTTTTTGGAATTCAACTTAATGATGCAAGTATTTATTAGTAACTTTCTTTACAAACAAAGACCATATTATTACGATTTAATTAATGCGGCAACAAAAAAATAGGGAAAAACACAAGTTAAATACAAAGAGTATTGAAAGGACAAAAATAAGCAAAAATTGAAAGCAGTAGGTATCGAACCAGCGCCTAGCATCAATGCCACAACCTTATGATTTCACCTTTTACCAACTACACCACTCTATTTTGCTGAATATCTAATGAACTATAAGATTTTAACTCTGAAAATGGGTTGGGCTGTAGCCCATACAGCCCAGTAGCTGGATCCGCCCCTGGATAAGGGTATAAGTATGATAGTGATAAGGTATAAGCATGTCTAAGCAACAGATATAATCAAAATGTTATAAACATGATTAAGGATGATATAGAATAACTTGAAAAGATTAAAAGCATGATGTTGATAAGTGTATGAGTTAAAAGGGTGATATATGGAGTAATAACTTGAAAGGATAAAAAATGATACTTCGTAATAGTTTAATTATATAATGCGTCAATTATTAAGGTTGATAATAGAGAATCATTTGCTCTAAACGCTTGAATAATGTTAATTGTTTTTTATTCGTTTGTGGTTACTGTTTGGGCCAAAATTGGCATAGTGATTTGTTGAAGGACGAGCCCATTTGGTTGCTGCCTAAGGAGCTAGGCCGTGGGGATAAATCAAACACAAGGAGCCCAAGAGCAAGTGGAATCTGCCTAAGGAGTTGGGCCAAGGAGCGTGCAACGGTAGGAAGGCATGCTGTCAAAGGATGCCCATGTTTTGGAAAGCCGCCAGGGAGGCTTTAGGGAGAATTCAAGGAAATTAGGGAGAATGGAGGAAGAAGATTCGTTTATGGAAAGAGTTGTGATAGAGCTAATATTCCTTACTATAATCCGGGTAGGATATATATAGGGTTCTTACCCTATAAATAGCCAATGAGTCAAACGAGAAAGGGCATTCAAGATCTCACGCATACACGCAACCTATTGTGCTAGCTAGATTTACATTCCGTCTCCATTGTACTCATTCTCTTATTAACAAAGCTAGTGCAATCCTTGGAAGGGTACCGTCCCTTCCCGCGGTCGTTTCCCACATTGGGTTTTCCGCGTCACCAAATCCCACGTGTCAATCTTTACTTACGTACTTAATTCCTTTATTCTGCATTAAACACGAACATACAATCAACATACAACGAGTAAGATCGCATTGACCTCGCTTAACCTAATTCGGTAAAAATTACCAAAACAGTTACAATTCATTTTAATTATTTTTTTGAGTACACATTTCTCTCATAATATGGATAATTTATATATTCAAACTTATACAATGCTGCAATTACAAATTTAAAATTTAATTATATAAGTATATATATATTATCTATATACGCACGGGTTCTAAGCTACTAATAGAGTAAAAGTGTTACCACATACTTTTTTTTGGTGGTACTCATCCACGGACGGGTTTTCCTCTTTCATGGACGTAAATGATCATTATACCCTTTTATTTTAATGAGTTTATTTACTATTTCATTCCAATTCAACTAGTTTTACCCCATGCAAAATTGCACGAGTTTGGTTATTAAACTTGTTATTACAAATTAAAAGTTTAACTAAGTTACACAATATTGAAATCAGAATCCCACAAAATCAAATTTTAAAGTACTAATCAATATCATACATAAATAAAAAGTAATAGAGTTTACACATAATTTAACGACAGTACAAAGTCGGTGTTTTGAAAATTATACTCCAAATTAATTGTTATAAGAGGCCTAATACTCCGTAATATTGAAATCAGAATCACACAAAATCAAATTTTAAAGTACTAATCAATATCATACATAAATAAAAAGTAATAGAGTTTACACATAATTTAACGACAGTACAAAGTCGGTGTTTTGAAAATTATACTCCAAATTAATTGTTATAAGAGGCCTAATAATATTGAAATCAGAATCACACAAAATCAAATTTTAAAGTACTAATCAATATCATACATAAATAAAAAGTAATAGAGTTTACACATAATTTAACGACAAAGACAAAGTCGGTGTTTTGAAAATTATACTCCAAATTAATTGTTATAAGAGGCCTAATAATATTGAAATCAGAATCCCACAAAATCAAATTTTAAAATACTAATCAATATCATACATAAATAAAAAGTAATAGAGTTTACACAATTTAACGACAGTACAAAGTCGGTGTTTTGAAAATTATACTCCAAATTAATTGTTATAAGAGGCCTAATTTGGAGGTTTAAGGTCAAATTTCAAATATGGAGGTTCATAATATCTTTTTAGAAACACAAAATCTCATTGAAGACGGACGATATCCGTCACAAGCTTGTGACGGATACCATTTCCTCTCACAAAATGCTCATTGAGAGGTGAGTGAGAAGCACATGAGGGGTGCCTCACCTTGTCCCTTCTCCCTTTTTGTGAGAGGTCACAAGCTTTGAGAGGTGAGTGAGAAGCACATGGGAGGTGCCCCACCTTGTCCCCTCTCCTTTTTTGTGAGAGGTCACAAGCTTGTGACGGGATTAGCCCGTCACAAGCAAGAATAGCTGTATTAGAAAAACGGGGTGTTAAAATCAACGGTTTTTTCCCATGGTACCCTCGAACTTTGTCAGATTACACATGGTACCCCTCATTTTAAGTTTCTGCATATGGTACCCCTGTGTTTACCTTTTTCTTTCCCAAAATACCCCTTAGCTGACTTCCGTCATAACTCCGTTAATACTTTGACTAATGACCTTTTTTTTTGTTATTAATACACTAATCCTCATATCCAATACACTAATTAATCCTAATTTTATACAATAAACTAACTTTAAAATCAATTCCCAAACCACATTATAATCATCTTCTTCAAAATCACCCAAAAAAACCTCCTTTTTCACCCACCACCATATGAACCACCATCATCATGGTTTAGCAAATCATTCACCCAAAACAATCCTCGATCCCGCCGCCGCAATCTGCATCATCATCCGACGTTGACGGGATTAGCGCTGTCAGAGAGAAACCCACAATCGATTTCCAAATCGATCAATTGAAAACCACCTACCTCGAACCTCCGTCGACAGAAAATGACGTGGCAACGGCGACGACAACGAACTGTTTCTCGCACCTCCGTCTTCTCCTTAACCAAACCCGCAACCACCTCCGTCTGAATTTGTTGGGTTTTCTGGGTTTGGTTTCATGATTTGTTGCAAATTTTCAGCTTCAAATTTAATGAATATTCTTGGGTTTATTCACTTATGATAGATTAGGTTAATTGGGGTTTATGGGTCGTGATTTCCCTTCAAATTTACAGCTTCAAATTTGAGTAATTGTTGATTTATGATGAATTAGGTTAATTGGGTTTTTGGGTTTTTCTGGGTTTTTCTGGGTTTTGGTGGTCATGGTGTTGTTGAAGGAGTGCGGAATGAGAGAGGAGGGAAAGAGGACAGAGGCCGTACGGTGGTGGGCGAAAGAGGAGGAGTATAGAATGGTGGTGGGTGAAAGAGGAGGAGTGCGGAATAAGAGAGGAGGGAAATAGGAGAGAGGCGGTAGTGGTGGGTTGTGGACTGGTTTGGCGACGTCGGCATGGTGGTGGTTGACGAGGACGGGGCATGTGGCCGCAGTTAAGAAGATGATGATGGTGGCTGGTATGGTGGTGGGTGAAAGGAGGAGTGCGGAATGAGAGATGAACATGATGATTAGAGTATTAAATAACATAAAAAAGGGTCATTAGTAAGAGTAAAGTAACGGAGTGATGACGGAATGTCAGCCAAGGGTATTTTGGGAAAGAAGAAGGTAAACTCAGGGGTACCATATGTAGAAAGTTAATTTGAGGGGTACCATGTGTAATGTGACAAAATTCGAGGGTACCATGGGAAAAAACCGTAAAATCAATAACAGTAAGTCGCCTTTGTGACGGGTATATTTGTCACAAGTTTGTGACGGGCCAAATATGACCTATATGGCTATAAGGTAGATAAAACAAAAATAAGAATGTATAAAAAATCACAAATAAATTGTCTTTATTTATCGAAGTGACATTATTTAATCCGTCACAAGCATGTGTCGAATATTACCATTTAAAACTTAACCCAAAGAGTCATGACTCATGACATAAGACAATCGATCCCACAAACCCACATTGAACATTCGGTGGGTTAGACAACTGTTTTATACAGCGTAATAGTATGCTGCCCACCGACGTCTGATAAAACCAGCAGCAAATACTACTGCTTTAATTTCTTTTCTGAAATAAACTGTGAACCCCACTAATTAAAATCCACCATCATTTATTACCCTTGATTAAGAAATCTAGCTCCGTATATATATATATACATGCATAAACCCCCAACATTTAGTATTATAACCACAAATCATCATTTTTATTTAAAGTTGTTGCAAGTTGAATTGGTTAGTAATGGCATCTCTTGTATTGTTGGTATGTGAGTTTTTGCATCCTCATAACATTCATTTGGCATACAATTATAATACCAACAAAGAGAAAAACAATCAAGAATTGAACAAAGTTGGAGAAGAAAAGGGGAAAAGCAGGGAGACTGATTTAATTGTACAAGATGAAGAATTATTGTTTCATTTGTGTCTTGATTCTCAGCTTATTTGGCCTTAAGCATTCATTCTTAAATAATGCTTATTGACTTATTGTAACACTCACTGTATTACTGTAATTATTGATTAGGGGGATTATTAGTCGCTAATCCTAAAGTTTTTTTTTTTTCCTTAAATAATGCTTGTTTTATTAATTTGGGATGAAAATGTAATTATACCTTGATTGTACAATGCTTATATACAAGTGGATGTATAATCATATTTGTGCTTCATATGACAACCTAGCTATCGCAAAGTAGCCGTGTTAATCACATATAGGTGTTAATCGGTTAACCTTATTTTCGATTTCAGTTTGATTTGCTTTGGTTCAGCGACGGAGCCATGATTTAAAGTAAACGAGGACGAAAAATTAAAGTAGGACGAACGGGTAATTGTATAAGGTAATATAAGGTAATAAGGTAGCCTCGGGAAATATTCGAAAATTTGAACAAAAACTTCGAAATTTCATACGTTAGCGGGGGCGAGCGTCCCTACTATCCCCTCTTCGCTCCACCACTGTTTGGGTTCATTTCAGTTGGCAATTATAATCATAATTGGTTTGTACATAGTTGAGCCGGGTGCGTATCAATCGGATCAATATGATGAGATTAGATTAGTTTCGGGCCTCAATATTTTTTACTTACATGCTAATTATATCTCCTAAGGTTCATTATTTTTTATTTTGAAAATGTAATAAGGTTTTTTTTTGTCAAACACAACTTAAAAAAACAAAAAATCAAAAACCACCTTTAAAAAAAAGTTTGTCAGCTTAAAGCATTTCTAAACCTCTATTTGCAACCAACAACCACCACAAACAACATAACTACGACCTACCTTACACTCCCCCTACCTACATACCAAATTTCAGACCAAACAAAGCATCATAACTCCATCAAAAGACCCACGAAAAAACCCTGTCCACCCACTGTAAACCCAGACCTTACACTCCTCTCTACCTACATACCGGCCTTACTTTACACACAAATCGACCCCATATAAGGCCACATTTGACCAATGTGCTAACAACCCTTTTTTTTTTTTTTTTTTGAAGAAAACACTCGAAGAGTGTTACGATAGCATAGAAATATCAAAGAGTACAGCACTTTGAGCAGTCGGTGGTAAAACATTCGACCATTCCACTCGACCAACAGTTCTAGGATTAACATGAGCTAAACAATGCGCTACACTATTATTGACCCGACTCGTATAAGACCATAAAACTGACTCAAACTCGTTACTTAAAATAAGAATGTCATCGATCACTTGTGCGAAAATGCTACGCCCCTGCTTCCTTCCTTTGAGCGCCTCCACAAGCTGCAAACAGTCACTTTCCATAACCACCTTCCTCATGCCTTTCTTTCTAGCCTCCTCCAATCCGTCCCACATCGCAACCGCCTCCGCCACACTTGGCTCCCACCACTCGTCTCGAACAATAGCTGCCCCCCACATCACTGTCCCACTTCCATCCCGACAAACCATGCCCGAGCTAGTTCCTTCCCCTTCCTTCGCACCCGCATCCACATTTATCTTAACGTATCCACGCGGCGCTACAGTCCACGCCACCCCTTTCTCCTCGCTTCTTTCGCAGCCAAACCCCTTACACCGTAACCCCCTAGCTCCAACCCCTCCTCACCCTCACACCACACGTCCCGGACCCTTCTAACAATGCTCTCTGGATCAACCTCCACCCCATCAAACACCACCTTGTTTCTCCTCTCCCAAATAGCCCAACAACCCAACATAAATTTTCCATACTCCAAGGCACCCACATCTCTCCATTTCTTCTCAATCCAGCTGCGAACTTCTCCCGTCCTCTCCTCTTCCTCATTCGCAAAGCCCAACTTCTCCCATACCCACCTCGCAACCCCACAATCCCTAAACAAATGTATACAAGACTCGTCAGACAAGTTACAAAAAGAGCAAAGAGAAGACTCACCTCCCATTCGAGCGACGATGTTTGCCTTTGTTGCTAAAGCGTCATTACACAGCTGCCAAAAGAAGAGTTTTACGCGTGGCCAAACCGGTACTTTCCAGAGTTTGTTCCAGAAGCATTTCATACTCGTAACATCCGACTGCTCCGCCATCTCCAACCAGTGCCCAGCCATCATTCGGTAAGCTGACTTTACACTATAAATGCCATTCCGCTCCCCACTCCAATACCACCCATCCCGCGGCTTGTTCGGACTTAGTCGAATATTAGTAATTCGATCTCGCTTAAACGGTAAGAACAAATTAGCTATACTATCCATGTTCCAACCATTTTGGTCCGTGATCAGCTGAGCCACGACCATCTCCTCGTGACCAGTCGGGCAAGGCGAAATAACCCTTCCCGTCTGCGTACCCGACACCCAAGCATGCCCCCACACCCTTGTCGATGCCCCATCCCCAATCCTCCTCCTCAATCCTTTCTCCAACGTCCCCCGAGCCTCTAAAATGCTGCGCCAAGCATAGCTAGGATTGTGCCCAATCCTCGCTCCCAAGAAATCACCCTCCGCATAATACTTCGCCTTCATCATACGGGCCCACAAACTATCCGGGCAAGTCAACAATCGCCAAGCCTGCTTTCCCAAGAGAGCAAGATTAAATAAACGGAGATTACGAAAGCCTATCCCCCCGTGGTCCTTTGGCTTACACATCCTTTTCCAAGCTATCCAAGATATGCCTTGGAAAGCTTGTACCCCCATCTTTCCAACGAGTCCAAGAGCACCTCAAATCGACCTCGTTTACCATCTCAAATATCGCCTGAAATTAACCCTATTGCAAGTGGTTAGGAAATGCTTTAAGTTGACGGAATCCGGCCAAAATGTCGAGTTTGACAAAAAAATATACTAAAGGTTATGTTTGACAAACTTTTTTTTTTAAAGGTGGTGTTTGGAAATACTTTTTTTTTCAAAGGTTGCTTTTTTTAAAGGTTGTTTTTGGAAAAAAAAAAATCCATGTAATAATAAGTTAAATTCACTATACTAAATAAAAAGAATTAACTAGTGAACTCATGAAATTGGATTGTTTTCATGAGAAAATAAATCTCTTTTAATTCAGGTCAATGAGTTCAGTTAGAATCAGATCAGAAGATCGGTATCTTACGAATATGTAAAATTCTATTCAACTTTGATTCAGGATTGAAAAGAGTTTTACGGACGATTCCGGTAAGTCAAATCCGATCTTTGATCGAATATCAATTCAAAAACTTTTAATAATTTGTGAAATTAATAGTTCATTTTGACTCGTCTCTCAATTCAATTCAAATTTTATAAGTCCAGTTAATTTCAGTTCAGATTAAAAGGGTTTCAGTTCTAAAAAAATGCCTAAACCCAAAAAATGGGTCAAATTATCCCGAGGTCTTAATATACTAACAGGTGGAAATCAAGTTACTCAGTTGTAAAGTGGATCAAGTTATCTCAAGTCCGAGTTATGTTGGGTCAACTACATGTTGGAGGAGTGGGCCGGGGTAGGTTTATGTCTTGTCATCACCGGATCAAGTAATAATCGGGTGATATGTATGCTTGGTTCATTTCATGTGATTTTATCAACATAGTTTATTTTTCATGTTCAGACCAATTTTAAATGTTACAATATTTCAAGGTGTACTCGTTTTAGGATCTGTTTGACAAAATTAACTGAAAAGGTAGTTAAAGACTGAAAAACTAACTGAAATCTGATAAGGTAGCTGAACTATAGGAGCTGATAAGGTAACTGATTATATAAAAAAATGTTTGACAAACTAACTGAAAAGGTAGTTGATTTTGGTGAAATGACGTAAAATGATATGATAATTATTTAATAGTATAGATTTTCTTTTTTTTTGACAACAAGCAAAGAATAACTTACATTATTCCAAACGTTACGAAGTAAGCTATTCGACTAAGTAGCACCAGAAACCTGATGACCAAATCTAGTGCTACCAAGCCATTCCTAAAGATTACATAAACATTAATAACTATAAAAACTACAACAAGACAAACTAGAGCATCGAGGGCATGTTGGTGAAGGAAGGAGCAGGAATAGCCACGGGCCATAGAACAAGCTTCATACACACGGAAGACCTCCAAATACCGTCGTACATACGAGCCGCAAAGTGTCAATAGCAAGGTGTACTTACGCTCTTGCGATAAGAGCGTAGAAAGACAATATGGTAAGCAAGACTACGAAGTCTGCCACCGACGGAGATAAATCTCCTACACCTTAGAGATCGAACCCTCTGATCGTAGGACCAGCAGATCAAGAAATCCGACATGCAATATCCAACAAGAACACGAACCCACGGGGACAGGACACCCATGCTCATAGTCGGTTGCGAAGTTACCATAACCCTAGAAAGGATAAGAGACACGACACTACGAGCCACCCCAAAGATTAAAGGACAGGACACCCATAATCCAAAGGAGGTTTAATTTTTATTAAACAGAACAGAGAAAATAACAGCAACATGAAAGATGAGACTTAGACCACCGAAGCCATCCAACCCAACGCCTCATCCAACCCAACTAAGACCAACCCGACCACATCAAATCAAATCAGGTACTTTATTTTCCAAATGCTACTCTAGGTAGAATTTCATTTCAAGTAACTTAGTTGGTTAAATAAGCTACTTGTCAAACGCTTACAAAAAAATAAGGTACTTGAAATTTTGGCCAAATAAGCTACTTTGACCAAATAAGGTATCTGAAATGCCTTACCAAACGGAGCCTTGGTTTTACACTAAAACAATTAAAAAGAATGTCAATTTGATCTTATTTAAAGTACTATTAAGTTAATCCGTATTTGGGTCATCAATTGAGTTGGGTCAATACAAAGTCATGAGTTATCCCATGTTGCTTTCACTTTGGGTCGGGTTAGGGAAACAAGGGTTGTTAATGGTAGGCTATCGATTTTCAGTTGACCAAATCTTTAGGTTTTACAGGACAATGGTTTGACCGGTGTGAGTTAGGTTCTCCAGGTTAGATCAGCTTTTACCACCTCTAATTAAAAGAGACTAGGATATAGATAATAGGTTACATGTTTATGGAGTAGCTTTCACGAGAAAATCTATAAAATTAAAAATGGTTCAAATAATTTTAAACAGAATAGTTATATGAGACAATTTTATAACCACATTAATCTAATAATTAGAATGTGAATAGATATAATATAACTTATTTAAAAAACCAAAAATTTATGTTAGATATTCATATACATTAATAATTTGTCATTTTTCAACTGTACTCACTCAATCATAAATGCTAACAAAACTAAGAGTGCATATGCATCACAAAACTATAAAAAGCTAAAATAAAATAAAATAAATTAAGCATCTAATAAAAGGACAATATATTTGTTGAATTTTTTGTTTTCTAATTTTTGTATAAATTTATTATATAACATTACTTGAATAATACAACTTAATCACAATAATAATTCTATAACTCTTAGGGATACAATAGATTGCCTCACTCAAATTGTTGTTGTCAACAACATATTCTCTATCACTCAAACAAATATTTATAAGCCTAAAACATCAATTAAATTTCTATATTTGCGTTGAATTTAAATTAAATTAAATTAAATGGTGTAAGGTGGAGGCCTAGGCATGTCCTTAACAATGCCACAAATTGCAAAAGTGTCAGGAAGACTGTATTCATCCCTTAGTGACCTCTCTGGTGAAAGAACACTAACATACATTTGTTGTCCAAGGTAAGATCTTTCCAAGCACTCATTTCTCACGTTCCACATTCCGGAATTGTCGAAAGTTAGCATGATTGCTGCCCATGATTTCGGGTATACTTGTATTGTGTATCGGCTTGGTGCGTCTAGGAGATTGTAGTTCTTCCTCTTCTCGGGGGTCCAAGTCCCGACCTCAATCCTGATTTGGAAAACGTAAAGTATTAGTCGCGCGTGCAAAATTAGTGTTGTTCATAGACGGACAATTTTTTACAAAAGTCTACATTATTCTCGGTTTATGTCTGACCCAGGAGTCAGGACAAAGCTACGTTCAAATTTTACCTAGGGCCAAAACAGTAATATAACAACCTATATTTCTAATCATGGCTTTGATTCAAAAAGCTCACCCGGGCCGTGGCCTGGTCAGCCTGTGCTCAGCTTGACTCAAACTCGTATTTGATCACTATAAAGAAAGAAAAAGAAGCTTACGCGACAGGGAAGAAAGAGTAACCGTCCAAATGCCAAGTTTGGATGCTCTTCTCATGGTTCTCAAAGATGATCTCAACAAAGTTCCTAAAGGTAGCATTGAGCACATTGGGTCCCACAGTGAACTTGTCCAAGGTATCAATGTTAGCCGGTGGCTCATCACCGATGACATCATACTTGAACAGCTTGTCAGCCACGCCGTAGTACTCTGCAAGCTTCAATGGGGTGTCTACATCAGTGTGGGAAGCACCATTGATTGCATAACGAAGCTTGCCATCAACAGAGCCAGCAGTGTTAACCAACTTGATGGTTCGAGTAATGTTGATTTGACCATAGTGGTATGAGCCTTGTGGGTTTGGCCTTGCAGCGCTGGCGGTCAAATTCCACCTAAATGACCTAAACTGATTCAAAGACCATGCCCATCCGACTGGTGCCTCGGGTAGGACAGTTGATGCAGCTCCCTTTCCGCCTTCATAGCGTACAATGCCGGTGGCTTGGAGGTGATACTTTGTAAACCTAATCACACCAATACATCCAAGTTAATTAAAACTGCTTCATTGTGGCCAGCGTATCAGAGTATCAGAGCCAGCGTGACTAAAAGGTCACAGGTTCAAATCCTGGGAGCCTCCAAAAATCTCACAGGCATAAGAAAGTTCAAAGATGATGAAATTACCTCGAGGAAGCGACCATGTAATAGTCCTTAGGATCTTGATCAGCAGTAACAAGGACAGAGTAACATTGACCAAGGTGAATATCAAGTGAATCATAGACATTCTGAACAGTGTGGGACCCCTCAACTTCAACCAACTTCATTGTATGCCCTTGAAATCTAAAGTTAATCGAGTTCTTCATACCGACATTACAAATCCTGTATCTGTAAGTCTTTCCTGGCTTCATTGTGAACAAAGGCTCTTCATTCGAGTCACCAACCTTACCTTGTCTACCATTCATCAACACACCATCTGGCCTAGCCAAGGATTTTCCCCCGTCGAGACGTTTTTTAAGGACTGTGTGGCTGTCAGCGTACCAGTCACCGACTAGGACAGTGTAGTCGTCTTCAGGGTCAGCGAAGGGGACTGGGATTAAGAGACGGCTGTTGATTCGTAGACCACCGAACCCGCCTGCTGCCTTTTGGAAGCCTGTGGTTGGGAAGTAGTAGTAACTTCCAATTTGATCCTTTACTTGGTAATGGTATGTGTAGTTTGTTCCTGGTGCAATTGGGCACATTGTTCCTGGTGTACCATCTTGCCATGAATTCTTCCTTTGTTGAATTCCACTCCTATTCAAATAATTTAAATAAAATAATCATATCATATTATTACAAAATGGAACGTTAATTATTCGTGACACCACCAGTTGGAACAGTCTCTTTATTAGAATGCATGTGAAGTTCAAGTTATCTTAGTTACCGTGTAGCCTAATAAATAAGACACAATGTAACATTAAATAACAAAAAACAACGAATGCATAAACATACCAAGTGAAGAGCAAAGGCTCGTTAAGGTTATTGAAAACATTAATAAAAAAAACATTTCATGTAAAAAAATCATATTATATCTTACTAAATCGAACATTAATTATGGGACAGTCTCTCTATTTAGACGCGATATAATAACTACATTATTAGTAGGCCTCCGAAAAAAGAATGCATTATTGACTTTAAAAAAAAAAAAAAAAAAAAAAAGTGCATAAACATACCAGGTGAAGAGCAAAGGCTCGTCAAGGTTATTGAAAACATTAATAACGACATTGTTATTGGTGGTGGTATTCAAGTTCGGGCCAGGGAATTCATTGTTGATAAGAATAACTTGTTGAGGTACACCCAAAGGGGATCGAGTCCCATAACTAACATTCCAAGTGAAAAACAAGTACGGGTCCTCGGCCCGTGCCATCATGACAACCATAGAGAATAGCCATGGCAACAACAATGAGGAGGTAATTAATTTAATCTTTCCCATGTTAATTGTTACTTAAACCTATATAATTTGAGCTAACAAGGGAAAGGATATTTAAGGACCCTCCTTTAAAAAATAAATAAGGTATAATAATTTTTTAGCTTAAGAAAAATAATGTGCCTTTGTGTAAGAGATATTGGGAGCCTAGCTACTCAATTCTTGTTAGCTAAAACTTGTTCATAATCTCATCCTACTTATACTCAATGCATGGAAGATTAACAATTGTTTTTGCTTACCCAATTTTCTTGTGTAGTCTCCCATGATTTAAGGACAACCTTCCAATGTGTCCTAATTGTGGTTTTTGTTACTTCTAAATATTTTCTATAAAATTCTAAAATGGTTAAATGTCTAATTTTAGTGTTGATTATATATGGATAGTGTTCTTAATTGCTTTTGTTGTAATGTCCTAAGAACAATTAAATTAATTAGCTATGTTAATAATAAACATTATAGTTATCTAAGTGCTAATTAAGTTTTGTTAGAAAAGATAAATTGTGAATGGGACTTTTGGAATTGCCCTGACTTGGTCAATTTCAAATATTGCCTCCTATATAATCTTATGTTACATAAATTGGAGTATATTTATTGTTTCTCAAATTTTGAAACACTCACTTTTATTTTCGATATTTCTAAAAAGAAGTGGTTAAATATTATGAAATGTATAAAATTATAGGATAAAATATCTGTCGCAATGAGATTAATTACATAATTTTTACCGAGGCGGTTTCCTTGAAAAAGTTTAGTGCTTAAAAACAAACACATATTCTTGTGGAGGTTCAGCTTACATAATACTTTGTGTATTTATTTGTTTTTTCACTTTTTTCTTTTTAGTTAGACTAAAATGGTTATGCCGATTTTCATAATTATGGATACGTTTTACACAACAATGATGTAAGAAAGCTTAACGAGTCACGAGTGGACTAACTCAAAATATATCATCATATAGTTTGAAAATAAGAACTTTAAATATCGCAATCATCTTCACAACAATAGCACCAAAATATATTTCAATCTACGGTTACAAATTTGATGTGGGGATTATTAATCACAAGTCAAACATTTTTTTTACATTTTATTATTCGTTCAACTAAACTTTATATTTTATCCGCAACTCTTTTATATGACCGCGTTCTATGATCCTTAATTCCTAATGTAGGACGGACCCAAAATGAGGAAAAAGAATTTTTTTGACTAGTGTAACAAAATATGCTCACGAAAAAAAAAAAATAGAAACTAAAATTTTTAAAATATGGGCTTATTTGTGCGCAATCAATGTGGCCCGGTAGGTGTTAGGACTCATCAACTAATTGGGGCAGCCTAACTAAGACTTGGCCCATCACTGAAGTTAAAAAGGGAAGAACGAAAAACGACTCCGCTGGGGATCGAACCCAGAATCTCTGGTTTCGTAGACCAGCGCCTTATCCATTGGGCCACGGAGTCGTTGATGTTATACTAACCTGGTATAAGTTATTTAATTAAATCTTAATTGTGTGAGAAAAAAAGGGATGTCATATGATCTTTCTTTCCTTGATAGATGAAATACTAGTTTTCTTACCCGTACGTTGTACGAATATTAAAATAATGTGTGATAAATTTCACAATAAAATGAAATATAGACATATTACACCGTTCATATCTAAGATTTTATGTATGCCGCATGACCAACAAATAATTCCTGTTAACATAATATTGACATAAGAATAAAAGAGTGTTGATTAATAAAATACTTTTTTTTAGGAAAATAAAAACCAATATGAAGTTTATATATATGATACTTGGACTATTGGTTTTGTATTGGGGTTTAGGTTTCTTGTTGGTTATGCTTATTAACCTTGGTTCTAATGTTTTTGTATGGTGTGTTGACACTTTTTTTTTTATCATTGGAGTCCCTTGCCTATGTCTCATTCATTATTTATCGTTCATTTATATATTTTTCACTTGAATCATAAATGTGGAACTTATAATTTGTTTAATTACGTCATAACTATATGAAATGACATATTTTATTTATAATAAGAACTTTAATTCATTCATTCTCATTTATTTATCGTATTTCAATTATTGGTGATTTAATCTACTTGAATAATTGGATGAGCCGTATTCATGTAAAATTACCATTATACTATACTTTTGCTTGGCTTATAATTATACCTCACTTGTGCTGTTCTGGGAAGTGCGGGTTTATCTCACTCTTTGCCCACCTCTTCCGTGCTGTTCTGACGAATTTGGTATACCCGACTTCCGTTCTGTTGCCTGGGTCTTATATGTGAGATGTTTATTACATACTGAGAAGGTAATGATTTTGTGTGGTTCTTAGGTGTCTACTTACGGTGGTGTCATATTGTGTAGCAAACTAGCTTGACTATCCTTACGCCTCACTTGTAATGTTCTGGCAAGTGCGGATCTAACTTACTTGTGCTGTTCTGGCAAGTATGGTTATCTCTTTTCTTTTTCGCCCCACTTGTGTTGTTCTGGCAAGTGCGGGTTATCTCATTTTATTTCCGCCACTTTTGTGTTGTTATGGCGATTGGGGTACTCAATTTCCGTTCTGTCATCGAGTCTTGGATGCGGGTTGTTCTGCCGCATGTCGAATCGGAAGTGTACAGTCCGAGAGTCTGGCCAGATTGAGACTCGGACCGTATTATTATCGTAGTCCTACCAAGGAAATCTGAGTTTTAGAGAGTAAAAGTCTTGCATAGTTATGAGTCTTACATATGCCATTTACCATGAGAATGATACCTTTTGATTGTTTGGATGGTAAGAGTCTTTTGGTCCTATTGAGCACTACGGGTGAGATGCAGGCCACCTAGTATCGATATGATCGGCGGGATAATTGATGTTCCCATTCGTATTTATGGTGAGATGCAAGCCATAAGTATGCCTGGGACATTAGTAGCCACGTCCCATCTTATATGTTAAAATGATTTCAAAGTAAATGGCTACTGGTTTTCATTCACATGTATTCTATTGTTGGCCTTCGGTTACCCATTGCGCATGATATCTATGATTTACTTAGAGTTGTGTTACCATGTATGATGCATTGGTCGGTTTGTCTCACACGTATGTCTCATATGCCATTGTTCTTGTTTAACCTCACATGTAGAGAAGACAATGGGCCGTGCTGGGCCAGCCCGCGTGCCGGCCCTTCGTGCCTTTCTCCAAAATTGGCCCGGCCCAAGCATGGATATTGGGCTCCTCGGGCCGTGTCGTGCCAGGCCCACTGATCCAAACCTACGCCGTGGTCCGCTCAAGGCACGGTCATTTTCGTGCTCGGGCCGTGCCTGGCCCATGGGCTTTTCGTGCCTTGTCTGTGGGCTGGCCCATGTGCTTTAATATTTTTTTTATTTTAAAAAAAATGTTATATAACTGATATATTTTTATTACTTTTTGTTTAATAAATGATGATTAGTGGTTTAAATATATATTTTATTAAATATTAATGTACTTTTTGTTTAATAAATGATGATTAATGGTTTAAATATATATTTTATTAAATATTAGTGTACTTTTTGTTTAATAAATGATAATCAATGGGCTATTCTTCGGAACGGGCCGTGCAAGGCCCACCATGCCTGGTGCGTGCCGTGCTCCACCGTGCTTGGGTCGTGCCGTGCCTGGGCACAGATTTCTGAAGAAAATCGCGCCGGAGCCCGTCTCAAGCCCAGTCGTGCCGTGCCCGTAATTCCTCGATTTTCTCATCAGGCCGGGTCGTGCCGTGTCGTAGGCCGTGATGGCCGTGCCGCTGTAATACCCGGTATTTTAATATGATATTATATTAGGCCGAGTTACCAGCTGGGTCGTGTAGTGTATTTTTGACTCGGGTAATTATGTGACTCGGGTTTTAATTAATCTAACTAGGTTAGGCCTGTATCGTCTTAATAGCACCTATCCTACATGTATAACCCATCTAACCAAACCCTAATCTCCCTATCACCATATTCATTTTAACCATGAGAAAAGAGAGAAAAGAGAGAAGAGGGAGCCGTGTGTGAAGGGAGTCGCGTGAGGAATTGCGAGGCGATTTCTCAGCCTATTCTCATCCTATTTCGTAAGTAGACTATCCTATTACCTCTTTATTCAATTATTAGCATAATTATAGTAGAATTGGGATAATTTTCGTAACCCTAGAATTGGTTTGGGGGTTTTTGATTATAAATTGTATGAGATAAATGAATGGAATAGTTACAGCAATTTACAGATTCGTTGGTCTGTGTTATTTGAGTGTTTTACCTGTCTTAAAGCCGTGGGATGCAAAAAGTTTAAGAAGAGACTCATGTTTATTCCAAGCCTAGTTTATGCCTGTGAAAATTGGTAGCATTTCACCGTGTAGTTTTTCCTGAAGAAATTATTTGTGAACGTCTATCTAAAAAGTCCGCAAATCAGTAGAGGCTGAAAGATTACTTCTAAAACATAATTTAGATATTGAATTGGTACTGGATCTTTTTCATATATTTAATTTAAAGAGTTTAGATGAGTTAGGCGTTGGTTTTACTTAAGAATCATTTGTCAAACTCGTTTTATGAATCAATACTTTTTAGGCGACGGTTTCTGTCAGTTTTTGGAAATCAGTCTGAAAACCCTTGATAAGTTTGGAATTTAAGAAAGCACGTTGGATATAAATTGTAGCTAAGACTCATGGGGTTCCAATTCAATTGGCCTTGCATCAATTCGAATTTTCTGGAATTAGTTATTCATTTTATACCGAGTCTGCCATGAGTAGGAAAATCAGGAAAAGTCGTGTTTGTTCTTTAAATTGATATTCCTATTAAGTTATGATGAGTCTAGGTTATGTGCATGATTAATTGACTGAGTAGATGGTAATTATACATAATTATGTTATGTAGGTGATGGATAAGTGAAGGATCATAAGTGATTGCTTGTGTGTGCTTGGATTACGAAAGGTAGGGAAATACACTTGACTTATTATCGTTGATGTTGAATTGTGTTGACTTGTTTGTGTTTCGTATGACCAAACTGTGAACGTTGACTTGCTTCGTGGTTGTTGATTTACGTTATGATTCATATACTGGAAGGTGATTGACTGAATTGATCGTATTGAGTATGTTATCACAACATTTGGTAACCGGCATGATTTTATGATTGATCAGTTCAAAGATATATATATTGTGTTGCATTAATTTCTTTTGAGCATTCATATGCATTGGAGATAGAGGATGTTGTGGTGATGTGGTGTGGTGAAGATGATGTTGTGATAAGGCCCAGGCGGGTTCTGCAGGACTTGCCCTGGTGTCCTCAGCGAAAGTGGCAGATCGGCTACGGTCGATATATAGTCTAGGGGGATCGGTATGGTTTGGGTGTTCCGGGTTATGAGATATGAGTTGAGATGGAGATGAAGGTGACGGAGGAGCATGCATATCATATTTTGTTGTTTCATTGTATTCCCTACTCAACCTCGTGGTTGACCCTGTGTATTCGTGAACACCTGTGACGATCCAAATATTGGGGAGCAGGCTTGACAGGTTTATGAGATAGGCTGGGAGCTTGATGGGCGTGAGACACTGGATCAGAAGACTTAGTAGCTAGATCATCATTTAGAAGACTTTCACTTTCATTTATGTTAGTTCCTTGTAATTTGATGTAAAAGAGGTTTTGTAATAATTAAGTTAAAGTAATTATATATTTTGCCTTGGAGTTTAATTTGTTATTCACTACCTCGGGAAACCGAGATGGTAACAGTCCGGTTTATTAAGGAATGTCTTGCTAAAGGCTCCTTCATAAATCGGGGTGTTACAGCCGCCCACCAGCCCGCGACCCTTTATGCCAACTCTACTTACATGTATTGGATATTGTTCACATGTATTGAATATTGACTATGCCTTATATGCTATAATATGTTCTTGTTCATTTGTGTTTTGATATAATATGGTTGGGAGAACCCTGAGTTACTCCCCAGTCCCCACTAACTGTGGCATTCATTTTAATGAATGAACAGGTTGCAAGTTGGTGCTTATTTGGGGTTTACGACGAGTGAGTTAGCGAGCGTTGTACTTACAACGATTGGCCCTACACGTAGTAGTTTCTAGTAATGTATAGTACCTTATTTGTGTGTTATCAAGGGATCGGAATCCCTTGCATTCATTTAATTAAGTTAATATTTATATAAAAGCCTTTTTCTTAACTTTTCATTTCTTTATGTTTTATTGAACCCACGCTTTGAACTTAAAAAGTTTTAAAAATTTTATAAGTTCCGCTTCATTTTACTAGTTTTATGTTATGTTTATTGCGGGGGTTCACATCCGGGAGGACGACACTCCTTACACCTACGCTATTATTATATTATATTTGGTAGATTGTTTTTGAGGGTAAGGAGTACCGTCCTCCCGGAGGACTCAAGAATTTTTCTTGATTAAAAAGACGGGTTTGGACGGGAAATGAGAATGCGGGAGTCACAATCAAGGTCAAGTTTAACCTTCATTTATTTAGATTTAATTAATATCAAATACTTTCGAAGTTTTTAATCAAAGTTTTCCAACTTTGAGATTTTTCACCCACACTGGGATCAATTCCAGGCTCCGTTCCTGCATAGTAGTCTCAAGTAGCTCGATACCAAAAACAAGCGGGTCATCATTTATAAGCACGTCAAAAACGACTCATACTTTGAAGTTAGTTTGTTTTTGGCGATGACGATGGTCGAAGGGTATCTCCTTCCAACAGTTAGAGCAATCTATTTCGAGGTTTTGAAGACATCTTAGTTAATGGGTAAACTCCTGGTAAATTTGATTTTTTCATTCGTAAGAGACGAAAATCGAACCTCTGCCCAATTGTTTAAGAGATAATAACCCACCACACATTCACCCTAATGTTTCTGATACCGAGTCGTACCCACTACAACTAACATATTCACATACGGAGTAAGATTATTTTTAACTGATAATACGGTGGCTCTACCGATCCGATCCTAGGAAAAAAAAACGGCCAAACTATTAAATATACTAGTCGTCCTAAACTCCAATAAATAGGTGCCCATGACTATACAATACTATAGCTATCATGATGATTATAACTTATTTATGATTATGAGTAGTCCATACTATAGTATAGACACACTACTACTACTACTAGACGACCCTGCGCTGCCCTAAACATTAGCCCTGCCCTGTCCACACTAACTATATAACCTACATTTTTCACTTTCTCCGCGCCTCCTTAGCCTTTGCTCTTGGGCGTCCTTTTATTATCATTATTATTTCCTCTATATATTACTCCATTTCATTTTCATTATATATTCACTCTTTTTCTCTACAAAATTAATTACTAAATAAATTATTATTATAATAATAATAATAATAATAATTATATGCAACATCATCATCATCATCATCTTTATATTTCAAGGTAATTTCTTCATGTTTTTCCGGTGAGTAACAAATTTTTACGGCGAAGAAACTGCAAGTTTTCCATTATTATTGCACCAAACACTTTATCCTTCAAACTTGCATGATCCCTCTCTTTTCTCTCTTTTTTATTTATTTATTTATTTATAGTATTATTATTATTCTCCTTAATTATCTTCTTCAACTACTCAAGTAACACCAAGCTAACTAAACCAAACTCCAAAGCAAGGGATTATTTAATTAAAGTTTAATTATTGTGTGAGACGGTCCCATTTATTGTGATGAGTCTATCTTAGAGTGCGAAACCGTTTTATTTTATAATTTGTGTTTAATTGTTTAATTTAAATGATTTTGTTATTTAATTTGTTTATTGTGTGAGAATTAAGCAAACTTTTAATTTCTCTCTTGTTTTTTGTTTAAGAATAAAAAATAATTTTTTTGAAGGGTCTTTTTCTTCATAGTTTTCATCAACTAGTTGCAAATCGAGGAGGAAAATAAGAAATTCTTTTTGAAAAAAAAAATAAGGGTTTGACTGATTTGTTCGAGGAAAACTCATCATGATACTATAGTACTAGTATTACTCAGCTCATGCTAGTAGATAGTTAGATAGCTAGCAAGCTACAGCCTACAAGTAACATTTAATTTCATTAATTTGATTTTGTTTGTTAGTAACAATAATTTATATAAGATCGTTGTATAACCTATAACACACTATATAAAATAGCTTAATTACTGGTAATAATGAACGAGATACGAAAGTTATTGTAACTAGTTGGTCTCTTGGGTGTTAGGTCACAAATTCTAATAGAGAAAATGTGACATTTTTATCATAAAAAGTAACAATTCACAAATTTTTATTTGTTAAATGTTACTTCGTATAATTTATAGAAAATGCTAATATTTTTTTGTTATTATAACGATTTAATTTAAATATTTAATTATGTTAAATGGCATGATCCCAAGAAAGAATAAAAGAATATAGAACTAGTACTAACTTCACAAGTCCCATGGTCAAAAGGGTGTGACTTGTGATGTGAGTGATTAATTTTTCTCTTTGTTAGGACCCTTAAACTATATATTAATATTATTATACACACAACATTATATTTATTACTAATATAAAGTGTACTAAATCGCGTACCATATGGTTTAGGAAGCTTAATTAAGATGATCCCAAGATTAACTAATAATAACCCCCCACATAAAAAGTCCAAATTCTTAGCTTTTTACAGGTCAATTACATTGTATTTGTATGGAAATCAGTAATTCTTGTGTGAGACGGTCTCACACTGTGAAACGGTCTAAATATATAAAAAAAAAACTTATATATTAGCACTAATTTAACAACTTTTTTATATAAATGAATCGTCCTACGGTGTAAGACTGTCTAATTTTATAATTTATAAATTTTTTTAGCAAATTAATTAAAAATATGTTATACTATTAGTGTAATAATTATAATCCGTACTATATAGTGTATGAATTTGATGAAATCTATGAATTTTTAAGCAAGATCTCGTTTGACACACATGTATACAAACACACACACGCCCTTTCTCCTTTGAAATTGGTGTAATCTCTCTTCCCTTTTACTTTCCCTACACGAGATCCAAACACTCTTCTTCTTCAACACTTCTTTTAACTCCATCTTCCAATTTCGAACAAGTCAGTTTTTATATCGGTCGATTCCAAATCATTTTTACTTGTCTCTAATCGAATAGTTTTATATTAGTCATCTCCAAACTATTTGTGGTAAGTAAGTTACTATATACTCCTATGCTTTATCCACAACTCATTATCTTGTATTCAGTGTTATTTTCTCTGTTTCAATTATTTATTAGTTATTTCAAATTATTTACGATAAGTAGTAATTATGATTTATCGAAAACTCATTATCTGGTGTTCATTATTACTCTCCCTGATCTGTTTTAATCATTTATTTAAATAAATTAAAATTAAAACGAAGGGAGTAATAATATGTAATGTATTTACGAGAATTATACGTATATTTGTATGTTTTTATTTGTAGTTAATTATTATATAACCTATATAAGTTGGTGTATATATTTAGAGTAATATTTGGAAATTTGTGGAAGTGGTAATAATAATTTGTTGACTTTGGAAAACAAATTGACAGCTAAAAAAATCCTTGAAAGCTGCTGCACATCGATCATACAAACAAGCTACTCAAGTCACCAGAAGTTCCAAATTGGAGAAAATCCTCTCAACTGTTTTTGAAAGCTTCCTCCATATCTTTCCTTCATTTACATATATATCTGGTACATCTTCTTTTCTTTTCATTTTTTTTTATCATAAATAATAATACGGACTAATAAATTATCACTCCGTATTATTTATTATACTATTATCGTTATTATTATTATTTTCATAATAATAATAACGATAATAAATAATTAGCGTCATCTGATGGAATTCTTGACGCTAATTTTTTTAGAATAATTGAAAACCCGCCTTTCAAACTGGGGAAATGTTGTTATATATCGTAGTGTCGTGTATTAATTTTGTGTTTTTATTATATGAATTTATGAACAGAAAAAATTAGAGAAGATGGCATCAGCATCAAATTCGCCATGTGCGGCGTGCAAGTTCTTAAGAAGAAAATGTCAACCAGAGTGCGTTTTTGCACCATACTTTCCACCTGACCAACCTCAGAAGTTTGCTAACGTGCACAAGGTTTTCGGAGCTAGCAACGTGACGAAGCTGCTCAACGAGCTACACCCTCATCAGCGGGAAGACGCCGTAAACTCACTAGCTTACGAGGCCGACATGCGACTCCGAGACCCTGTGTACGGTTGTGTCGGTGTAATCTCGTTGCTTCAGCACCAACTCCGCCAGCTCCAGGTGGATTTATCATGTGCTCGATCGGAGTTGTCCAAGTACCAGAACCTAACTTTTTCGCCTCCAAGTGGTGGGGGTGGGATACTGGCGGCTGCTCTTGCGGCCAACAACACTGGCAGCCTTAGTGGGTTGGCCGCAAGTGCATCCCCTAACCACCACCACCACCACTCGCTCGGGATTGGACTACTAGGGATCGGTGGTGGTGGTGGTGGTGGTGGTGGTGGGGGAGGAACTGGTGGTGCGAGAGAACACCACCACCACCACCAACATAACTTATACTCGCACCACCAGTTCTTCCCCAGCAACAACCATGTTGGTGGTGGTGGTGTTGGGATTAACATTAGAGGGTTTGATATGGCGGTCGGTGGTAGTGGGGGACATGGCTATGATGCTGGATTGTTAGCTATGAACATGAACGTGTCGGCCACCGCGGCCGGGATTGGTCCACTTGGTCAGCTTCCTACTGCTAGAGCTGCTGGAGGAGATGATCGCAGGAGTATTGATCCATCTTAATTTTCTTAGGGTTTTCCTATTTCTCAACAAACCCTACTATAGGTAATTTCCCTTTTTTTTTTTTTTTTTTTTTTAAATTATCTTTTTTTTTTCCTTAAGAACATTAAATTTCTAGCTAAATAGAGTAATTATATGTAGATTAATAATTGTTGTGGAATGTTAGATACTCCTACTTTTAAGCTGAATTATCCTCAGAATGAGAATATTTGTTTTTAATCTGTTTTCACTTTTCAGTGTATGATTAATGCTGAGTAATAAATAGAGTATATATATAATTAAAAAGTTGAAAATATAAAGATCATATTGCTTAATACTAATAATAATCTAAATTATTTAACTACTAATTTTTCAAATCCGATGTTAGTTATGTTAGAAAAACCGATATATAATAGCCTAAAGAAATTGACCCCTAATAAGCACAAAACAAAAAATTAATTCTCCAATATGGAGTATGATTTAAAATTTCATGTTTTAATTAAGAAATTATGTTTTCTAATGTAATCATCTTCTTGTAGTCAATTGTTGGTCCTAAAATTTGAATACATTTACTTGTATACGAAGTTATGGTTATGGCTTTATGTTAGAATTTAATTAATTTTAATATTAATGTACGTTAGACACAATTAAGTTATGCTTGAATGAAGAGTTGCTAATTAAAACACACTGACTCATTTCTGACATTGTGTCTAAGAATAAGAATTTGAACACTGTAAGTCAAATGTTTACATTTCTCTTAAAAATTTTACCTACTAGATCAACCTTCTCAATCCATCCTACGTCCGTAGTAAATCAAAATTTGCTAAAATTAATCTAATTGATGTGTCGTATTTATAAAGACTTTTAATTACATGTTGTCCGACCCGTTACATCTTTACTTTAACTTTTAATACTCCATCCCATCCAGACCAAATTTTCGAAAGAGTTTTGTTTGATGTTTTTCTCTCATTTGGTTGTGGGCCTCTTAAATATGACTACTCACTAAAACAAATGCATACTCAACCATTTACTAGTCCAAAACTAATTATTTGATAGTTAATGATTGTAGGCATTCATGACTTTGCATTAATTAATATGGCCATGAATGAATAAACTTCAATTTAATAGAAAACAACACAAAATAGTATTAAAGAACTCATAATTACTACTCCGTACATTGTACTAGGAAAAGGGTTCTGAGACGCCACAAGCTTGTGACGGACAAGTAAGACTTGCTCGTAAGTTAAGCTTCTTAGCTTAGCTTGGAACGTTGAATTTTTTGTTGGTCCTTTTATGAGTAGTACAAAATATGAATTGAGAAAAGTGACAAAAAGGTCATGATTAGGGTTTTTGTAGCAAAAAGATGGAAAAAAAAAAGAATTAAAACAAGAAGATAAAAGAAAAAAGAAGACACAATAATTTTATGTTGATGAGGTCATGTTATAAAGGGCCTTTTGTACTGATTTACTAATAATAGACAGCAAATAATGCGCTCAACCACGTAATATAAACCCTCTCATACACATATGAAATCTTGTACTTCATATCTCTTCCTTTTGCACATTTGTGTTTTGTTATTTTGTCAATTGGTCACTTATATGTACTCTATTATGTGTCAACAATTTTTTTCTAATAAATTGTTTTAACCTTTTTTTCGATTTGTAAGAAATATTTTAATTAAAAATAAATAAATACTGTACAGTAATGTGATAACAAGAAGCAATTTTACGAGTTTTAATTTAACTGATATATGTATGTATGCATGAAATAGAGTTTTTAGCTGAATATTTATTTCAATTCAAAACCTGAAAATGTCACCTAGATGATTGTGTAACCATTTTTTTGGTTCAAAAGAACGCAATATATCGCAGGTTAGAATCGAACTCTCGAGTTCATAGTTAGGATAAAAGAACATCTACTACTTGAACTAACTCTTTTTCTTACGATTGTGTAACCATGATGTTGTCTAATCCAACCACAATTAGTCTTGCTTATAACCGGTCTAAGTTACAAGGAAGGGGTGTTATACTGGTATGCACCATCACATCTGAAAAAAGTGTTCGTTGAGATGATTTGATCCCCTCATTGTAAATTATTCTCATTTACAACGGTTGTAAACACGATTTTGTGATCCAAGAATGGTTATTGTGATGTAACGATTATATTTATTATGAGATTATGAGATCTAGTCAGTGTTATGAAAATAAAAAATTATTTTCGCATACTTTTATTTTGGAAATTTAATTTGTCCATTTATTTATAAATTAATTGTGATAATTTAGGTCATTTTGCAGGTTCATAAGGGTATTGGGAGTGACTATGGAATTATCCATGATGATGAGAGCGAAATATGAGGATTAAATGCAAGTGATAAGGACGAAAAGGATCGAAGATAAAATGTTGGTCATATATATCATGAACATCTATGTTACATTAATTTTTTTTGCCATATATATGTACCTATTAATTATTCCTCTAAAACTTTTATGGAACTAATACAATACTATGGTTTATTTGGTACGTAGTCTTGTCACTTGGGCCATTACTTGTCGGTGTTTTGTTTTATCTCACTTAGATACGTAAATTAAGTACCACAATATGTCCTTGGAGACTTTGGAATAGAGTTATAGAGAAATTAAGCTTGACTCATGGATTAATAAGTAGGTGCTTGTCTCTAACTCGAATTATCTAAAGCTTAATTCAGTTGATAAAGAAACCTTCGAAATCATATCATGAGATAAAAATAATTTATCGCTTTATACCAAATTTTATTACTGACAATTATTTTAAGTGAATAATTCCTCTTCGAGTTGAAATAGGAATATTCTCCAAAAGACAATGAAGGTCGACTTTCATTGTCTTTTGGAGAATATTCCTATTTCAACTCGAAGAGGAATTATTCACTTAAAATAATTGTCAGTAATAAAATTTGGTATAAAGCGATTTTATATATACATTTTAACTAAAATATTGCTACAAAAATAACATTCACAATAGTTGTGTATTTTGATCTCATAAAACTATTACTATTATGGTAATATATTCTATTAAAATGACAGCTTTTTTAAAATATGGTAGGAAATATATATACTCCGAATATGAGAAGATACTAAAATTTGTTTTTGGTGTAAAGGAAGTTACAAGCTCGAGTTTGATGCTGACATGATTTGAACCCTAAGTTATGAGCACCAGCTCTCATCCCCTATAGACTAAAAGAATAACACATCTATATTATTCCCGCTCAAGTTTCCCGCTCATCTTTCCCCCATACAAAATATTCTCTTCTAGAATATTCTCTTCTAATATATTGTAGTCAAAATATTTTAGTCAACTCATATATGGAATATTTCTACTACAATATTCTACGAAATCAATAATAATATTGCCGTCAATCACTAATCCCCATATATGAAATATTTCTTATGGTTACATTTTACATATAAAAGTACATTTACATTAAATTAAATTCATATTCAATTTATTAAAATAATATTAATACACTTGATGGGGCATATTCTGCACCCGCTGACCGAGTCAACATATTGAGCAAGGTCAAAGTCAAAAGACAGGAAGTCAACGTATTAGACAGCCTAACCGACTCAACCTGTCGGCCTGTCACTTGGGTCTCGGCTAGGCAACTAGCCAGCCGGGAGGCATATCCGCGTACTCACATCCAGTCCCCTCGGCATGAAGTCAACCAGGCCAGCCGGCCTGCCATGTGTCCCGCGGCCGAGGGTAGAACAGTCTTTCCACCTGCTCTGCCACTTGGCCACTACGTGACAAAAGGTAAAAGTCTATAAATACTCCTCAATTCTCATTGAGAAAACAATCCAATAATCCACAATTCATCCCTAAACTCACTATTAATCTGGTATAAACTCCCTTATCTCTCTACAATATATTTTGCCAAGTAACACACAACTTAATCTCTTTAAGTTTACTGACTTGAGCGTCGGAGTGAGTACGCTCGGTACCAAGCCGAGCCCTCAGTTTGTTCATCTTTACAGGAGAGAGCGAAAGGAAGAGTCAAGCAAAGACGTCATTCAACAAGCTTACGTGGTCACAAACACTGCTCCGAAATTACACCCGGAACAACACTAACTTTCTAGAATTAACCTTTATAAAATTACCGTGCTGTAGCACGGGTTGCTATACTAGTAACTTATCAACTAAACTAGTTAACACTTGAATTTATGATTGAAACTCCAACATGATTTGAACCCTAGGTTATGAGCACAAGCTCTCATAACTTATCAAATAAACTAGTTAACACCGAAACCCCAACATGATTTGAACCCTAAATTATGAGCACCAGTACACAAAACTTATCAACTAAACTAGTTAACACCTGAATGTAACCGAAACCTCAACTCATATTTCTTCCAATTTTACTTCACCATACTAGCTACTCTCCAAATTCTTCCTACTTATCTGTTTGTTAGAACACTTTGACAATGATTAAAAGTTGGTCAAATTCACAATTATACTTAAGCAAAGAAGGCTTATATTTGTTGTTTATTTGTGTCACTTCCATGCATGCATAAATATATGCAGTTAATCAAGCTTGAAATTCCCAATAAAAAAGGGGGGTTTCTGCCTATAATTCATTCAAGCTGACCATACCCTTTCTACACATTAATGTAATACTGCTAGCTAGCTAGTTGATTTCAGGGCCATGATGATGATGATGAGATATTAGTGACCAGAACAAAGATTTGAAAATTTAATGCAATTCAATCAATCAATAAATAAGTTCCATGAATTGCATTTTAATGGCCCTATAATACTAAATGCCTATGATATAGAAACTTAAATGCCATTTAAATACCTAATATGACAATTATTCTTGATGGCAGAATAATGATTTAAAGTTAGGTGAATGAAATATTTGGAGGGATCAAATTAAATGGAGAAATTTGAAATTAATACAAATAAAAATAGAATTTTCAAAGTTTTCATAGATTAAATGAACTGCATTGTCCTTTGTCTAAAAAAATGAACTGCATTGTTTTTAGTTTAAAGGGAGTCACAACTCATAAAAGCAATTTTAATGTTAACGGAATTCGAACTCAGATCATGAGTACCACTTTTTATGGCTTACCAACTAAGCTAGTTAATATCTATAAATTGAAAGAACTCCATTGTTAAATCTACACTCCGCCATTTGGAAGTTTATTCTAGAATAATTAAGCTTTGTTAAGTAAAGATATTAATTACTTGTTAAACTAGGGTGACAATCACTTGTCTTATTTTTGTGTCACCTATTATGTTCTGTTTTTATTTATTTTATACCTTTTAACACATCGCTGGATGAAACAATTAAAATGAAGCATAGAAAATATTAAAAACAAAATGAAACACTAAAATGATACAGAAAATCCTGGCTCAATAAACTAATCCGAGGAAGGTGGCATTTAGGAGTCAAAATATGAATGTGCAATAATTAATGGCTGATT
The DNA here is from genome assembly GCF_048544455.1 of Silene latifolia. Classification (NCBI taxonomy): domain Eukaryota; kingdom Viridiplantae; phylum Streptophyta; class Magnoliopsida; order Caryophyllales; family Caryophyllaceae; genus Silene; species Silene latifolia. The sequence continues at coordinate 86,965,736 of NC_133530.1, read as the reverse complement.
ATTAGTGCGGAGTCATCAAGATTTTAAGGCAAAAAATTCAGCTAGGACAAACATGTATTGTCATGAAGTAAATTAGAAAAAAAGTTGGAAAATTAACAAAAAAATTTCAATTTTTTCATTTCCCAACGGTGAAAAGCGTTCATACTAACCCTTCCTTGCTCACCCCAAGCTGATTTACTACTCTATTAAACAAATTGTAATTAAATTGACTTGAAATGAAAATCTAGCAAAGGAAAAAAAAGGACCTAAGAGTGTAACACAAGTTGGAAGTAAAAGAAAAATGGAGATAATATTTGAAATCACAAATTCTCAGTTGTGATGGGCATATCCGTCGTAAGTTTGTAACAGATTAAGTATTACCCATATGGAGTAGATAAGACAAAAGCATAATGTCTAAGGACTAGCAAATTTTTTTGTCCTATCTACCTACATGGTAGTACTTAATCCGTCGTAAGCAGGGGCGGACCTAGGATTTAAAGTTTGGGGTAGCAAAAAAAAATTTAGCCATATATATAGCAATAAATTTTAGAATCGAAAAAAATATACATAATCACATACTATAGTAATCAATTCATGTTATATTTATTATGGAAAAATGCGAAAAATGCACTTCATGGGAATTGAACCCGTGACCTTAGTAAGAAAACAAAGCCTTTACCACTAAACCACTTGATATTTGTTATATATTTGATGCATTAATATTTATTTATCCACTATTCAACAATATTTGGGGTAGCAAAAATCGATCCGCTAAACCGATTTTTTTACGTTTGGGGTAGCGGACGCCACCCCTTGCTACCTGGTGGGTCCGCCCCTGACTCGTAAGCTTGTGACGGAAAGAGGGAGACTTGCTGATTTGAAATTAATGGGAAAGGCTTGGCATTAGGGAGAGGCAAAGACAGGCGGTTGCAGAGGCAGAAAGAGAGAAGATTAAGGGTATTGTCAGGGGTTTGCATTTATGACTCAATGCCTGCTTTCCTCTCTGTTTGTTCTCTCTTTCAAATTCCCAATGCTCTTCTTTGATTCAACCCTCTTAATTTAGTGTCTAGACCGATTTGTAAATAAGCACATGTAAATGTCAGCTAACTTAACTGATAAATTTATAAAAGATAATATCATTTATGATTTGAGTTTAAATCCTATTAACACCATTGTAGCGCATGTAAAATTGTGATGAATACGTGATAGTGTGTTGTATAAAAATTAATGTTTATACCACTTCGTAATTTGTTTCTCCTTCTGTCCCGGTCAATTGTGTTGTCCTTTGGTTTGGCACAAAGACCAAGGAAAGAGAAGGAGGTCAATTATAAAATGACAAGTGGACCAAATTGAGTGTAATTGATCAAATTGTTCATCAAATGCAATCCTAAAATAAAAAGGGTAACAATTGACTGAGACGTCTAATAATGAAAATGGACAACAAATGACCAGGACAGAAGGAGTATTAACAAGGGATTTTATAATACCGTAAAGTGTGAAAATGATCGGAAAAATTCTTGATTATGAAAGTAATAATAATAATTCAAATATATATTAAAATTGTGTGGCAATCTAGCTTATACCATGCATATATGTTAGAATATAAAATCGATTTTGGGATTTTAACTATCAATTTAAACTTTTGGTTGAGATGATTTCTTGACATGGTATGAGAGAAAATGTGATCAAGAGGTCACGCGTTCGAATCTCGCCTCTTCAATTTTAAACTAGAATATTAGTACTAGATATGGGGAGACCTGTAGTTGCAAACTTTTGATTGAGATAATTTTTTGATAATATATAATTAATTTTTTTTATTTGAATGGTATAAAACTCAAAAAGACAAGAGAGAACTAATTAGAATTTATTATTATTATTAACTTTCAACCGTGTAGAAAATTGCATGGATGATAACAAAGAGAACGAAGGTACTTGGAAGCAATGATGACATTCTGCCCCCCTTTAAATGCTCACTCCTTTCTTGATACATCCATCCATCAGGTAGCTGACGCATTCCCCTTAGCATGCGCTTTTCTTTCCTCTATCTTCTCAACCTATTTTCCCTCTATTGTTAAGGGTAAGACGATTTTATATTGTAAGACGATTTATTTTCGTAAAAGAAATCACTCTTCTATTGTTAATAAATAAGTTATCTGTTTATACAATAGGTCTGCTCTCGTTGTAAGTCTGTCTCACGCAGCGATTTTTTTACGTACAGTACATCATATTGTCTTTGCAAACAATATTGAATTGGCAAATTTTGAAAAAAGAAAAATAGACGAATTATTAAGAGTATAGGACGGTTTTATATTAAGTACGAACTATGTTTTCTAACTTAACCGAGCAAATGATATACTCATAATTCAGATATAAGACCGTCTCACAAAAGACTAACTAATTTAACGGTAAATTTTGCTTAAAACCTTTGCAAGTTATACTGATTGCAAATGAAAATTTGTGCTAATTCATCTCAATGTAGTAGGATGGGTAGTTAACATAAATTCCCATATTAATACCTAATTTTGTCCCTAATATATCTTTGTTTTATTTTTCAGTTTAACATTTTTTATATAGATCAAAAGAATATGAAATTTATATAATTGGATTAGTTGTAAAAATAATTTAATGCTTATTTATGATAATAAAGATAATATTGAGATACAAAAATAATTTGATACAAAAACATGTCAATTGTCACATCAAGGAACATAGATGACAAGACTCTATATGTGTCCCCCTTTGGCTTCTGTTGGAGGTGGTTGAGTTGTGAAAATATGGCAACCCTAACTGTTTATGTTATCATTTTTCTTGAAAGCACACTGATATAGTTGACTCTTTTGATCTTTCAGGTCAAATCTTCTCATCATCTTTATACAAATACACATTGAACCAATCATTCTCCTATATATACACACTATAATGTCTATACACCACATATATAGATAGTAGCTAAATAATTTCATTTTTTTTAAGCCAATTTCACTTTAGTTTTTATCAATAGATTTTAGTTCATATGATACTATACCTAATATATACTCTCTATATTCCGGTCATTTGTTATCCTATTCCATTTTGAAGTGTCTCACTCAATTGTTGTTATTTCTATTTGAAGAATGAACTCGATGAGCAATTTGATCATTCACACTCAATTTGGTCAACTTGTTATTTAGTAATTGACCTTCTCTTCTTTTCTTGGTCTTTGTGCCAATATCAAAGAATAACAATTGACTGGAACATGGGGAGTACCCAGTAAATAGTTTACATTTGTTTTTAGCAAATGTAAACTAGTTTCTGGGACAAAGGGAGTGTATATTAGGTGGGGAGTAAAACAAATTCTTGTTTAAACACAGACATGTCCATCTTAAACAAGAAACAGGTTATAGCAATTTCACGGTGAAATCTAGGTTTTTTTTTTAATGGAATGAAACGATCATAAATTAAAGATGGGTAGCAGTTCGGTTACATCAAGGAGGGGGGTTGGGGGTAGTGGCGTACTTACCATTACAAAATCAATCGTACACAAATCGATTACAAAATATGGGGCAAAATCCCAATTAAAACATCAATTATGTAAGCTAGTGTACGTCTTTAATGGCAAAATGAGCAATAGTATCCGCGACTTGATTTGTTGATCTCTTCTCAAAGACAACTTTATCAAATCTAGCTTAATCAATGTTTAATCCTAATACCTCATGTAGTCATGGTCATTAATATTCTCTTATACTCGGTGATGAAACCAGAATTTAAAGGTATTAAAAAAAAAAAGCGAGATGATAAGGTAACATTGGAAAAAAACTTAAATTTTAACTAAATATTCAAACATTTCAATGTATATCTGGAACGAGCGCCCCCGCTAACTCCTTAATTTAGCCAATTCATATAACCATAAGATATAAGTTGAAGGTTTAGTATCCTAATAATAACTTTTTCATTAATGTTTAAATTTAACTAAAATAAAATTGGAGAGCATAGCAAGGGAATTATTATGTACTCCATAAAACTCCATATATATCTCCTAAAAAGCATTAATTTCGCGATGTTTCTGTGATTCTGACCTTTGCATGGGTTGATCCCCCACTATTTATTCTGTGTTTGTAGTACAATCACTGTTACTACTATCCTACTCTATGCAAAACCTTTCTTTATTTATTTATTAAAAAATATAAAAAAATAATAAATGGTGGGATTTTGCCAACTCAATGAAGGAGCATTAAATTGGATAGTGCCAACACAAAGATAAAACTCTGGCAAAATGAAAGGTATAATAATTTTCATAAAAAAATAAAAAAATAAATATATAATTTATTTATTTATAGTTAAAATAGCAAGCAGTAAAATAAATAAAATAAAGGAGATTGATTGTCTGATGAAAAAAGGTATAAAGAAGTGGCACATCCATCAAATCTTGACCTGTCAATAAGAATATAAGAATAATAGTAATATAAGAATAAATCTAATCAAATCATATCAAATCTTTCAGATCCGTCCATGCATGCCATGCATGCATATTTGATATACCTAAGCTAGTTTATTGTGTTGACTATTCCTCCCAAAGAGCTACGTTATGAGCTACTAGTACTAGACCTCACTCAAACCATTGATTTAAGTTAGGTCTAAATCAAATTAGCTAAAAAAAGGTTATTTAAAGATCTGATTGCACAAATTATAGAATAAGGCCGCTTTATAATATAAGGCGATTTATTGTCTGATTATGTACTATATCCATAAATCTAATGACGTACTTAACTCACAAATTACCATTGTATAGTTGTATATTGTACAACAGTTTGATACAAAAATATTTCGTTTATGATAATACGAGATATTAACGTGTACAGTTTGATACAAAAATATTTCGTTTATGATAATACGAGATATTAACGCAGACTTTTAGTTAAAATTGGGTATAGTTTAGTATATGCTCACATGCACCAGTGGCCGAGCTAGGAGAGATTTGCAAAGACGGTTGTCATCTCTCAAAATTTGCAATTTTTAACTATTTTTTTTTCTAATTTATGTTATTTTCAGTAACATTTTTTTTAATCTTTTTTTTTTTTATGTTACTCCTTATTCATTTGTTTGCTTAGTATCTTTGACTTAATTCGAAAGCTAATCTAAATATTAAGAGCAAGTCCAATGGTTTGGCTTAGGGACTTGCTTGCAATTTTTTTAAAATTGTAAGCAAGTGGCTAAACCATTGGACAAGTACATATAGGGTAGCTTAAACCAAGCAACTAGCTTCATTAAGCTAGTAGCTTAAATGACCCTACCACAAAATTCAACCAATAGAAATTAGTTTGCTTAATTAACATATGAGTAAAGCTAGTTAAACTTTTGGCTAAACCATTGAAATGAATTAGTAGCTCAAAAATAAACTAGCTTAAAATGTGATGTGGCAATGGTAAGCTAGTTGAAACTAGCTTACCATTGGACTTGCTCTTAATTCAAAAATGCTCCCTCCATTCCAAAGAATAATAAGGAGTAAATAAAGGGAGTAGTAGACTAGTAGTGAATACAAATAGTGGAGGACACCCACATTTCACAAAGCTAAAGCCTTTATTCATATCATCCCTTTATTTTTGTAACGTCTTAAATATCATGAATTATTTCCATTTACACAATAACCGAAATAAATCATTCTAAACCACATTTATACGAGAAAGCATGACAAAATAAGCTAATTTTTAGCCTCCAGAAATAAAAATGCATAAACTTTATAACCAATTAAGCAAGATCATCCATTAAAAATGGGTAAACTATCATTAATGCTCCTCTAATGCTAATCAATATTTGTTTCATTATAATCAGGAGTGAACCTAAAAATAAAATTTTGAGGTAGTGAATTTTGTTTTATGTTATTTTATGTTTATGTTAAGGTCTCATTTAAGAACTTTTAACTAGCAAAAATCGATAATCTCAACCATTTTTTAAAAGTTTAGGATAACGAATACTACCCTTCTGCTTTACTGCTAGTTAAATTTCCACTTAATTATAACACTAAAACTACAAATATTAAGATACATAAATGAAAATAAATGGAGCACGGCAATCAAAAAAAAAAGGGAGAGTAAATGAGAAAAGAACAGCACGAGGGGGGCTGATAGGTGTTTCTCTTATTCTTTATCTCTTCTCTCCTCAATTACATCTCTTTTGTCCCCCTCTTCTCTTCTTCTCCCTGTTTTTTTGTACCAACTCTTTCTCCTCTTGTTTTATTCTTACATCCCATTATACCCCATTCTTTTTGCTTCTTCTATGTCTATACAATAATGTCTTTAAAAGGGTACAGACTCGGTAAGTCTACTGAGAGACCGTCAAGTGAAAACTCATGAAAAAAGAGGTTTATTACCCTAGAGATTCTACTCGACTAAAATTCGAACTATATCAGATGGTATACACAAAGGAACATAGTATTAAATGACTTCTTCTATTCATACAATGATAATACAATGACTTCTTCTATTCATACAATGATAATAGGATTATCATGGACAATTAGCAAGTCGAATACGAATTTCGTTGAGCAAGACAATTGTACGTAATATGGACCCGGTTGCGAGCTTAGGTAAAACTTTCTAAATAGTATTACGGTTTTTATAACGTGTGTACTTATGACATAGTTAAAAAGCTAATTAGAGAAAAATTTACAAGATTATTTCATTAATTAATTATGGTAAATACTACTATACTAGTTTGTACATCAATTTTTGATGATATTTTTAAGAGTTTTTGTTTATTTAATTTCTTAATCAAAATCTCACAAAAAAAAAATTATCATTTTTTTTCTTTCTTTAAACATGTACCCCGTAATAATATTTGGCAATTATTATACAACTAATAAATTAAATATTGAAAAATTAACTTTTTGATTATCACTGCAACGAAAACATAATAGGGCTCAATTTTAAGATTAGATAAAATTAAAGAGATTCAGTTATCAATTTTGCGAATTACTAAATGAGCTATTGTTCTCTTTTAAGACGGACATATTCGTATTAAGAGTAAAACGAGTTAAAAAAGCACTTTATTTGGATGGATAAGATAATTATCTTTCTAATAGCAAGGCATTTTGCTTTTAGTTCATATATTTTATTAAACTAATTTCAAGCGTAAATAAATATGTCTATTTTATAAGATGTGTTATTTTATTTTTTTTGGGTCTAACGAGACGCGTACTTAGTCGTATTAAAATAAAGGGGAAACTAAATTCGAACTTAAAACCTATTATCTATAATATCTCAGTCTAAACTACTAGATTAAGACATCTTCAATACAAAATGTGTTTATAAGTCATGAAAAAAATGCTACAGTTTGACCTTACAATAAAAAGACAAAAATGACCCTGTCATGAGTTAGCTAAGCTGGCAAGTGAACAGGGAAAACAGAAAGAGGGATTTTGACTTTGACCACTTTTACAATAAAAATGAGATGAATGCGATTGGTGCTATTATATTGGACGGCCCAATTCACTGCTACATAAAGCTTCCCACCTTATAATTTGGGTGCTCTTTCATGCTATGCTCAGAGTGTTAACTGTTAATAACATGGATTTTTGGGACCTTGTAAATCATTTTTTTCCTTTTTTTTATGCTACAATTCTTCAGAATTGTCCCATTTCTAAAATTTAAGGAATAGTTTAATTAAATGGGTAATTTCAAAGAATTGGAGGGAGTATAAAAAAAAATGGTGTTCGACTTTGTTTATTGGGGCCTCGATGCAATGGTGGATGTTGCAGCCAAGCTCTAAATCATTAACTTTGTATATGAATATATACTACTCAATCACCAAGTCAAGAGATGTCGGATAATAATTTAATACAAAATTAAGAAAATCTAATGGGACCACGAATTAGCTCACGTTAGTCCATGGGTCGTAGGTAAGAGAACTTGGTCGGTCACTCTACCCGAAAACACTGCTGACATTGCTTTTGCGGATAGTTTATCAATGAATTAATTCCCTTACGGGTTTTTCCAATTAAAAAAAAAAAAAAACAATCTAGTGGGGATCGAGCTCAAAATCCCAGCATAATTAAGATCATCTACTAATTCAATGTATTTTAAGGAACTCTTTTTTTTTTTATTAAAAAATTGAAGAAAAAAAAATCTACTCTCACCATCTGCTATGCTTTGTTATTTTTGAATTTACTATGAGCTTAAAAAATAACTTAGTATTCTCCTTAGTCCTTCCCATCAAAATCGTTGTCATAATATTCTCCAGTAATCTTATCTCATCATCTACAATGTATGATGCACTAATTAGAGGTGGCAATTGGGTTAGTCGGGTCGGTCATATCGAGTTCGGGTCATATCGGGTTAGTCTACCATTTCTGGTCGAGTCGGGTCATTTCGGGTCAACTGATGTATTAGGTCGGGTCGGGTTTGGGTCGGGTCATTATCGGGTATGGTGATTTTATTTAATTACTTCAATTTTAAATCATTAAAATTAGTATTTCAACCATTATTTGGTTTAGTTACTTTATTATTTAGTTAAATGTATCAAACTAAACACTAAATCACTTCCCATTTGATCAATATTAAGCTTAATAATTAGCGGGTCAATACCCGGTCGGGTTTGAGTCGGGTTCAGATCACTGATTGCCGTGCCGTGTCGAGTTACGGGTAGGGTTGGTTCTGTAATACTACGTTTTTCTAAGTCCTGTTACTCGGCCGAATAGGGCTTACTCGGCCGAGTAATGCGTCGTGTGTTTCTAGTCAGGCTACTGTCCAGGAATACTCAGCCGAGTATGCTCTATACTCGACCGAGTATCCAGTCTGACGGGGATTATTTCCGCGGTTTGATTAAAGACGATTAGAATTATAAATTGAGATTGACTGTTTCACTTTTCACTTTTTACAAAACCTAAAACATTCTACGTAACTCTAATCATCTCTAATATCTCCCAAGATCGTTGATTGTTCGTGAGTCCTTGTTCATTCCTCTCTTGCGTCGATAAGCCACTAGTCCTATAAGTTTTGTCAGTTTGTCTTTTAGGGTTTACCCTAGTATTGGAATTTGGGGAAAGGGGTTATTTTGTATAATTGTTATTGGATTGTATGAGTGTTGTTAGGTGGAGAATTCGTAGAAGAGCAGTTCTAGCTTCATTGTTGACTCGTATCAGAATTGTGGTAAGGTAGGGTTTCCCTACTCAGTTGATTGCGTAATTAATTTAAGATTGATGATTGTGATGTTGTGATTTAATTGATATGATTAATATTGTTGGTTGATTGTATTCTGGAGTATTGGAGTTGTGATGGATTGATTGTGATTGTGAGGCGCGTCCTCGGCTGAGTGGAGTCACTTGCGGGAGTGGCTTCACGTCCTTGATTCGCCCCTTGTGAAGCCCACCACAAGAGGGGATGTGCACATTAAGGAATATGGGTTGTTGCTCGTTGTGATGAGCGGGACTTAGGTAGGCAAGGCTGCGGTCCCCCACTGGCGGTGATGATTATCTGTCGCGGCAGTAATCTGGCAGGACTACACACTTAAGTGTGTAGTCAGTTATGAGATGTGATTATGAGTTGGAGATGATTGTGGAAAAGTTGCTTTTGACATTGTTCCCTCTGAGCTTACTTTAATTATGCAGTGAACTGATATGACCCGTTGTTGTTTGTAAAATCTGTGGTGATCCATTCGGTATGGTGAGCAGATTGTGACAAGTGATGATGGTCTTTAGCTATGGGGACAAGATGGGGAGTCATCACTTCGAGTCTAGCTTCCGTTGTTACGAGTTTAGCTGTTTTGATTTCAGTTGTTTGAGATTAGTAAATATTTCTTTTGGTTTGGTTTTTGAGACAATTGAATAGTTAACTTTATATACTTTAATAAATGTTTTGGAATGGTTAATTTTGATATACTAGCCTCGGGTAACCGAGGTGGTAACAGTCTCTTATGCTAGGGTGGTCCTTGATAAGACACCTTGATATGTGGGGGTGTTACAAATTGGTATCAGAGCGACGATTCTGAAACCTAAAACCAATGAACCTAATGAACATAGGGAGTCTAAATAAAATGAACCCGGGTAGAGTTGTTTGGAGCTACCGCAAAGACTTGGGAGATGTCCCGAAGTCGCACTGAGGCCCTTACAATTTCGAGTCGGTCAACATGGGGGTGTCTTGGGGATCGTTGTGTATTTAAAGTTATGTGCATTGTACTTGTAGCTGTGATTCTTATGATGTGTTGGATGAAATGAGAAAGTGGATTGCGTAGTTGGACATGATAGACTTTGAGCATGATGTATGATTTATTACTTGGCTTTTGAAGGGTAGTAAAGTGTTGAGATATCGAATTGCATGTTTAAGTATGTTCTCGTAAGTATATAGCACGTTATTGGCATGACTCGGCCGAGCAGGGCGGGTACTCAACCAAGTAAGGGATACTCAACCGAGTGTTTGTTGTGTATATGAAGCAGTAGCTACTGGTTGTGATCACTCGGCTGAGTAAGAGGGGTACTCGACCGAGTGAGGCATGCTCGGCCGAGTAACATGTATACTCGACCGAGTGTGTTTTATGTGTTTTTGAGGTTGGCTACTGGAGTGGAATACTCGGTCGAGTGGTATCATTACTCGACTGAGTAGTCCTTACTCGATCGAGTATTTCACAGTACTCGGTCGAGTAATTCTTTGGCGGAGGTTTTTTTTATTATTATTTTGAGCCGTATACTATGTGCGTACGTTTCTTTGGTTATATCAGCTCAAAATGCCGCCAAATAGGTCAGCTGCATACATCCAAGCTTCTGAGATGTCTGTGGATGAGATTGCCCGTATGATTGAGGAGCAAGATGCGCTCATGGAGGCACTCAAGAACGTGGGTAAAGGAGGTGAGAAACCGGTGGACGCATCCCAACTAATCACCACCATTTCTCGCTTCCACCCCTCTACTTATGAGGGCACTGGTGAGCCGAAGCTGCTCGATAACTGACACCACGAGATGGAGAGTCTTCTTGAGGTTGTGAAGTGTCCGGCAGAGATGGCGGTAGAATAGGGGGCGTTCTACGTAAGAGGTGAGCCTGGGGTTTTGTGGCAAAATGTGAAAGAGGATGTCAGGGCATACTACAAGGACTAGGGATACGATGCTATACCGTGGGCAGGCTTCAAGAGCGCTATGAGGGAGCATTTTAATTTGTGCCGGAACACATCCGTCACAAGCTGAGAGCCGAGTTTGATTCTTTCACCATGGCTGATGATATGACTGTCACGGAGTACTATCACCGGTTCCTAAAGTTGTCACACTACACAGAGGATATGCAGTTGGGTCAATGGGGTTTAGCTCTTCGTTTTGTTCTATAGGACTATTTTTAACAAAAGATTAGCCCACTAGCACAAAACCCGGCTAAATAAATTAATAAACTTATAAAAAAGTAGTTTGTTTTCTTAACATAATATTTTATTGGGTAACTTTCATATTTAAATATGTTTCTATTTATTATAAAATATCCGTTAATTAAAATAAAAGCGAAATATAAATATAATTAAATGTAAACTCTAGGCTTTTCTACTTTCTGGCTAGTCCTATGCTATAGGGCGGTCTTAATAAGAGTTGATGCGACATTTTGATAGGTAGAATCCAACTAATTAATTACATCAAACAAGGCTTCTAATTGTGAAAAAATGGCCTTCAGTTGAATTCACAAGGGCCTTATAGCCCAACCATTAGATTCATGCAGAAGTACTAGAACCTGGGTCTCTTTATGTTCGCTTGCGTGGTACGGAGTAAACAACTGCCAACAACTTGGGCCGTTCTACTGTTGGACGGGCCCATATTAGCAAGTACGGAGTAACTTATTTTAGATCGTAGTTGCTCTTTTATAGGACCAAATGATAATAGAGCTGGTCCATAAAATTAGCATTTAGTTTTATTTATATTTTAACTTTATTTTAATAATCGGTTATTTTATAGGAAGTAATAAATAGTGACATATTTAATCTACAATCAATATAAAAGATTTGGTTATCAAAATAATGACTATACATTTTCATTATGTGTATAGAGAAATTGAGTCAACTAATTGTTGATGCAAACCGGGTGGGTCAATGGAAGGGTTTCAAGAATCAAGACTAGTCGCGACGGTGCGTTCCTAACCGATGATATTGACCCACCCGGTTTACATCAATAGACGAAATAAGCCACTTAAGTTGGAGTCTTGAAACAATTTTAGGTTAGAATGCAACTTAATAAGGAGTAATTTTAGAAAAAAAAATTCAAGAGGGAGTAATTTTAAAAATGTGGATTTAAAAAGGGAGTAAAATCTAATTAACTCATAATATTAGGTGATGCAATCAACCATTTCCACACGTTTATTAATTTTATTTCAAGATCAAAACGACGTGTTACATGATTTCTCCCAACAAATTTAGGAGTTGTTTGGTTACCCTCTTAAATTATGGGAAGTAGAACTTTTCATGAATTGTTTAAATGTGATTATGTTTGGTTGCCCATTTCATGGAAATTAGAACTTTTCTAGGAATTTTAATTCATCCATAATGTAGGAATTGTTTACCTAGCCTCCCCTTGATAAGTGGAACTTGCTAGATGAATTCACTTTCCACATGACAACCAACCAATATTTTTGCAATTCACATGAATTTAGCTTCCTAAGAACTTCATCTAGTGTATAAAATGATTATACCCTAAATTACTGTTAACATATACTATAACCTATATACTATTCTTAAAGAAAATTAGTTATTAACCGCTGAACTAAATTTTAATTGCTATCAATTTGGTGGGGTTATACTCTTAATATGAGAGTTTTAAGAGCTTTGATAGTTGATAACTTGATAATATGCCGAAGATCGATGTTCTAATTGTAATACCCTGATTTTCTATCTATGCACTCGGCCAAATACATCAGAGTACTTGACTAAGTGGCACTCACTCAACCGAGTAGAGTGACTGAGTGTCTTCTGGGTTTTAGCCCATGTTCTATTCAGGTGTCACTCGGCCCCGAGTGGCTGGTGCACTCTACCGAATGCCTTCGAGCACTCGACCGAGTGTACGGGTTCATGCCTAGTTTCTGCGTGTCAGGCTTCGTGTTTTGGGCCTTACTATATAAGCTTCCATTTCAGTTTCTCTTTCATTTTGAAACACTAAAAACTCTCTCTACTCTATCTCTACCACCGTAAATCCTCGCAAACACTCTCAAATTTTATCCTTTGGAAATTTTCTCTTATCTTGAGAGATTTGCACTTAAGCTTCACTCTTTCTTATTTCTTTACATTTGTAAGTTGTTATTTACTCTTTTTCCTCCTTTTAATTATTAGTAGTAGCCCCAGATTTTGGGGTTTTGTCTTATGGGGATTTAATTAGAGTATTGGGTAATTAGATGCTTTAATTAAGGATTTATGAGTATTATATTGTTGTGGGAGATGTTTGTGTAAGTATTACTCGATTAATTGAAGGATGTGGCTTCTTAGAGGAGGATTAATGTGCTTGCTTGTGCTAATTGGAGTTTGCTAAAAGGTAGGGTTTTCCTACTCGACTTCAATTGTATAAATGCCTACATGTGTCATTATTATGTTGCTGCATTATAACGTGATTATTGTGAGTAATTGTTGTTAGTCTCACAATAGTGTTTAGATTTCATGGTGGCATGATAATGGATTGTTAATATTGATTTCATGATATCATTAGAGTTGCATTATAACATGTTAATTGGGGAATTTTATCTTGAGTTAGTATTGTGGTTGTTGGTGTACATGAGTACTTGGCATAATTGACATTATCACAAGAGAAAGAGGTCGATATGGCAAGTGTAATACTCCACTAAACCGAATACGTTATTCTTGTGGGGTACCTCTTGAAGAGGTTCATTGATAGGTTTAAAATATGACTAGTGCTTAAAGGGATTGGAAATACTACTCATATCAACAAAGGCACTTTCTTTTCTGGTTATCCATGAGAAAAAACTCACCAACTAAGCGTGCTTGACTAGGGGTAGTATTAGGATGGGTGACCTCCTGGGAAGGTTCTCAGGATGCGCACGAGTAAGAACAAAATGCGCTTGAAAGGACCCATCTTGATCTGTGGACCATGTACACATCCTGAGGAGCTACCGTGAATGGCCGCTCCCGAGCCTAGATTTGGGCCGGGGTGCTAGAGTAAGAGTCATTCTTGTGAAAGCATTATACTTGACATATTGTGTGCATATTGTGTACACGTGATTGTGGTGGTTGTTGGCGGAGTTGTTATATTGTACGGTTGTTGAGGAGACGTAAGGCGGTTTGGGAGACCGTCTTTACGCTTGGGTCGCCTTTTGGGGGTGTCCCATCGTAAGAGGGACGTACACGTTAATGGCTTGATTATGGAGGGACTCGTATGGTGTCACGACGTCTGGCAGGGATCCGGTTAGCGCCCGTGCTCGATACCACGGACGTGTCCCGAGTAGCTGTTTTACGGACTGTGGTCCGACTGTTTGGTGGGCGGTGTTGCGGTGCCGTCACCGGGTTATATATGGAGATGGTTTGTGGTGGATGGATACTTGTGATTGTGTGCTTCATAGATGCATTGCATAGTCATGTCCACCTGTTAGGTCGTGAACATTTGTATTATTGTAACTGACTTGTGTTGGTTGTGTGTAACTTTCGCCTGCTTTAATTGGAGTGGCCTGTGATGAACCATATGATATTTTCGGTCATATGGGTGCAGTTTGAGTACAGGTTTAGATAGGGTGATAATCGAGCTTCAGTCGGCGTTGTGGATGTAGAGAATATAAATTGTATTGAATAGTTTGAATATTATTGATAATAAAGGGATGCTTATTAGCTTATATAGCAATTACAAGACGATAGTAATTGGAAACTCAATCTAACTAGAATATATCATAAAGATATATTTGACACAATATAGAAAACTAGGACTATGACAATCACAATATTACCATATTGTGAATTATATTATAATAGAAATATTATATTCCTTATACGCCCCCGCAAGATGGACGACCGGAGGGGAAGGACAATCTTGAGAAGAAGAAGACGGGACCGCAATGTTGACCCATGATAATCTTGAGAAGGAGAGGACTTGAGAGCAATGTTAACCCATGAGAAGTTGCAAGACATAGACGAGTGGTAAGTCGTAGGAGCCTTAATTCTGCCATAGTGAATAAGGGAGGAAAAGAGAGAACGTGGAGGAGCCTAGGACGCCAAGGATGTGCGATAGTTGAGCATAGGGTGAGACTTGATGATATTGGAAATGAAATTTGTACGGTGTTGTACGTAGTCGAATTTGATCGTTGGATCAAGACTTGTAGAGAGGAGATGAATATTTGGTGAGGGAATTATGTGTGAAAGATTAAGTGAGGAAACTGACCCGAAGAAATTTGGAAGGGTCAAGAAAGAGACATTAATTTGTGTGAGAGAGGGAAAATTATTCCAAAAAATTTGGAACAGCGAAGAAAAATAGCATAAGTTAATTGAGAAAGTGATGGTGGCCAGAGGAAACGATGGCCGAAATTTAAAGGACATGAGTAATTTGTGAAAGATTGCAATAAGGTTAGGGCATACTCTTAGAAACATGTCATGGATTTTATTTTGTGAGAGGGGAAGAAAATTATTCCGTATGTTGGAAAGGGCGGGAGAGACATACTCCGTATAATTTTAGGAGATAATAACGGTGACCAAGAGAAAGAGGGTCAATATGGAGGCATTAAGAAATTGAGATAGAAAATTTGAGATGAGGTAAACTTCATATATTTGAGGTAGACGAGTAAATTTGAGATAAGAAACGGGGTAATTTATAAGCAAGGTACGAGATATGCATAATAAAGATTAAGAGGGATAAAGCAGGGGGTAAACCTCAATAGAGATTAAGAGAACAAGCGAAAAAGCCAAGTGGCTAGCAATATGCGTCGAGACGGAAGAAAGAACAATGTAAGGAAAAGCAAAACATGACTTTGCTACGTAAGAAAGAGTAGGGCAGAAGTAGAAATTGTCTGAAAGAGGACACAACCATTATCACGATAGCATTAAGGAAAGACAAGGCTTTGACGGTGGACGTAAATTTGAGATAAGTGATTGGTGGGCTTATCAGTTTGTAAGAGAAATAAGAGAGCGCAACTGGGCAAGGACAACCAATTTAGAAGAGGAGCAAAGTTTGAGGGAGCTTGCCGTCAACAAGAGAACGATGAGAAGTGCAAGACTTTTAATTGTGAGATATGATTAAAAGAAGAGAAGATAGGAAAATTGGTTGAACAATATTATTCGAAAACCAAATAGGTAGCTAGCAAATAGCAATATGTGCTTAGAGACAAGTAATTAGGACTTGCAAATTTGTACCTCCAACTAAGGAAGAGCAAGGTCAGAGTGTAAATAATGGAATGGCTTGATGATGTCAGTAAAAATTGTAGAGAAAATATCGAAAGATGGCCATAGGCATGTTAGTTTAAAATTGCAGTAACAATGAAAAGGAAAAGAGATAACCGAATTTGTAGTGACGTGGTAAGAGAGCCACTGCCTTGAAAACTATATTTCCGGTACGACCGTGGTGGCGATCAGCAGATGACCGGTAGTTCCCCAAGGATTTACACTACTGCACTCAGGCACGCCCACTCGAGACTGAGAGCATTGGAACGACAAAATTTGTTTTACCCAGAAATTATAGAGAAAATGAGAAGAGAAGAAAAGAGTGTGTTATTGTGTATTCTGAAATGAAGAATGTCTCGTTTATATAGGATAAATTTAGCAGGTGAGGAGCCAAAAATTGATTCCGCATTAACATCAGTCAAACGTGATTAAGGAGCCATTAACGCAAAAGATATGGCTCTTAATTGCAGACGATTTGACAGATGCACCTGGTCACTTTCCTATAAACGAACCTGGTCACTTCTTCCTTAAACAAAAATACGCAGCTCTGGCCCAAAAAGATAGGCACAGCCCGCCGCAGGCGATTGACAAATCCCAAATCCCAAATCCCGAATTCCGAATTCCGAATCACGAATCCGGATCCGGGCCGGGACGCGTGTCGAGCCTGAATTAAGCACCTCGCAAAGCTTCTACAAAAGCCTCCCATGACCCACTAGTGATATGGTGAGGAGTGTGGTCATATATAAATACAACAAACACTCTTTTCCTCACCAATGTGGGACAATTGAAAAAATATACATGGCATAAAAGCCCCTATTTCCAACAATCCCCCACTAGGGGCGCCAGAGACAAAGAAACAGAATTCCTGGGTAAAGGAAGGATTGTATACTTAGGTATCAATATCTTTCGATTTGAATTGACACTTTAGTGAGATGAGGAAACAACTTATTTACAGCGAGAGAATATCTTGCGATTTGAATTCCTAGCTGAGCTTCGGTCGATACCCCCCACGACACATATCATACCTTCAGAATTATGATCGTTCCGCGATTTCAAAGTGCAACGCGCTCTTTTTAGAGCATTGCGTTTACCTCGGTACTAATAGATGTGTTTAGAAGACTTCTCATAGTCTTTATAGTCAACACACCTACGTAGGTGGCTCAAGTGCTTCTCAATAGCACTTCTTGCATGAGCCATTAAGGACATAAGTCCAACCTTATGTGTGATTCATCAAGTGCGTCTCAAAAGCACCACTATTTAAGGCTATGAATCACATAAAGCCATAGGAATAGAAACTTTAGGCCTAGTCACTCTTGACTTAAGGACTTAAGTCCCATTCCCCTCGACGTTTCAACGACTAGTCTCCTAGTCAATCCCTTAGTAAAGGGATCAGCCAAATTGCTTTCGGACTTCACATAGTCCAAAGCGATAACTCCATTATCAAGGAGTTGTCTAACTGCAGCGTGCCGATTCGAATGTGTCGTTTCTTAGCATTATAGACACTATTCTTAGCAAAGACCAATAGTGCTTGTGAATCACAATGTAAGGAGACCGGAATATTTTGTCCCATCCCCACATTGGTACATCTGCCAACAGGTTTTTCAACCAATCAGCCTCTTGACCTGCCAACTCAAGAGCTATGAACTCCGACTCCATGGTAGAGCGTGCAATACAAGTCTATTTAGAAGACTTCCACGATATAGCACCTCCACCCATGGTGAAGACATAACCACTAGTAGAACATATCTCATCGTTACCTGAAACCCAATTTGCATCACAATATCCTTCTAACACAGTAGGAAGTTTACTATAATGCAAGCAAAGGTCAACTGTTCCTTTTAGGTATTTTAGTAAACGACGAAGAGCATTGCAATGTTCACTACTAGAGTTATGTGTGTAACGACTCAGTCTACTAACTGCATAGGCAATATCTGGTCGAGTACAGTTCATAAGAAACATCACACTACCTAGGATTTTAGCATACTCTTCTTGGGATACACTCTTACCCAAGTTCTTACATAAGTGTATACTAGCATCGTAGGGTGTCCTAGCAGGCACATCATCAAAGCAGTTAAACTTTTTCAACACTTTTTCCACATAATGAGATTGACTTAAAGAAATTCCTTTAGAGTTTCGAATGACCTTAACTCTTAGGATCACATCCGCTTCTCCTAAGTCCTTCATCTCAAATTGTGATGACAAAAATTCTTTGGTTTTAATTATTACCTCCAAATTATTACCAAGTATTAACATGTCATCAACATAAAGGCATATAAGCACACAATCAGATTCTATTACTTTTGAATAAACACATGAATCAGAATTGTTTACCATAAAGCCATTACTTACCAAAGTGTTGTTAAATTTCTCATACCACTGTTTAGGTGCTTGTTTCAGACCATATAGTGATTTATTCAGTTTACATACCTTATTCTCTTGACCCTCTACCACAAACCCTTCAGGTTGCGACATATAAATCTCTTCCCTTAGCTCACCATTCAAAAAAGCAGTTTTGACATCCTCTGATGTATAAAAAGGTTATGAATAGCAGCTAAGGCGACAAGAGTTCTAATAGTCGAAATTTTGGTCACGGGTGAATAAGTATCAAAATAATCAATATCTTTCTTTTATGTAAAACCTCTAACCACAAGTCTAGCTTTAAATCTTTCTATTGTACCGTCAGGTCTCATTTTCTTTTTGAAAATCCATTTACTCGTAATGGGTTTACTACCTTTAGGTAAATCAGTCAACTCCCACATCTGATTAGACACAATAGAATCAAGCTCACTTTTAATAGCATCTTTTCAAAAATTAGCATCAATGGATTTCATAGCCTCATTGTATGTTTGTGGACAGCGGGCCGCCCACGGGGGCGCTTGGTGAGAAGCGAAAACAAGCGTTTGCATTTTGTATGGAGTCGCCACCAATTTTTATGGGAAATTGGAACCGTTCGAATACCTCATGTCATGTCAAGACATAAAGTAGAGACATGAACACTAAGCAATCGTTACCCTTAGCATTCTATGTCTAGAATGACTCTCGTGGATGCCAATGAACATGGGTGCTCACGGAGATCTGGAGTAAGGGGTGAGGCACGATTAGGAAGCTCTTTTGATCGAACACCTAATCCCGCCCGCCTCGATAGCGGCCTCTACTAATGATTAGGGAAGTTATTCGTACTTGATATATCGTCGGTTATATGCATGCAATGCAACATCCATTAGATTAATCCTAACATGTGAGAATTAGGCTAAGTCGGTGAACAATTAGTTAGGCATACAATTATGTCAAAGTAGGATTTAATGCTCATTTACATGTGAAAGCATACAAATGATACAAAACAATAAAGATTACAATGATAGAAAATTACAATAATGAAAATTACAATAATTACATTGGAATAGGCGATTTATGTCGAAAATACCTTTAAAACGGATAATTTGAGAAAAAGAATAAAAGAATAAATTAAATCAATTAACGAACAGGAATTAGTGATATTACGGATATTAGTTAGTTAATTACGTAAGCTAATTAAACTAAGTCAAAGCAGAAACGGAGTCCAGGGATAGAACTCAGCCAGGAACAGGCGCAGCAGAGCTGCGTCCCTTTGAATAGGCGCAGCAGACGCTGCGTCTGTTCCTTGGCTCAGTTCTGGCTGTGAAGCCGTAATTGCAAGCCGTTAATACAAATTGGTGATTTTAAAGATCGATTAATAATATTTACTCGGATGAAAGTGATTATCAGGTTATTTAACATATGAATGGGTCATAAAAACAGTAAAACATGGATGAGACGGATGCAAACGAATTAATTACTAATAATTTACGTGAACGAATGATTGATTAATGACATGGTGAATGAGATAGGTTAAACACGATGGATTAATAACAAAATAATGACGAATATGCGAATAAACAGATGAAAATATATCAATGATCGAATTCCAGAAACTTAATACGAACGAATTGAATTTCTAGAACCCGGAATTGAATTTAATGACGAAAACCCGCAAATATGAATTACTTGGGATTTAAGTCGGATGAATTATGAATTAAACATGTGAATGAATTATGAATTATAATATACATGTGAATTATATGCTATGATGACGAATTAACAAACAAACATATGAAAACAAATAAGAAAGACGGAATTACAGAGGACGAAGGAAGAAGAAAGGAAGCAGGAACTGCGGCAGCCTCACGAAGAGGCGCGGCAGGAACTGCGCTCCTTCGAAGAGGCGCAGCAGTTGCTGCGTCCTTTCTCTTCGTCTGTCTACTGGAAATCCGTAAAGAGAGATTTTTAAAGACGGTTTTAGAAATCGGTTTTAATGGTATTTTCGATGTAAATCTTACAATTGTGATACGATAATTAAAATACAATAAATAAATAAATAAGGATTATACACCCTCAGACTTACATGTTGACGAAACGAGAAGAACTAAGATATCGATTAGTGATGCTCGACGCGAATGCAAAGAGAGTGCCCTCGTAAGAGAAAAACGATTGATTAATTAAGTTGATTGATTAGTGTAGTTGGTCAAATTGGTCGGTCATGCAACGGAGAGGCTGGTACCCGGAAGGATCCGAGCTTACGTGGTCGAATGTTCAAGCACGTAGGCGCCAATTAGTAAGAACAAAGTCTAGAATGCAAAGGGAGAAGAGAAGGGCGGACACTCGCGTGAGAAATATGAGGAGCGAAGGCTCCTATTTATACTAATCACGTGAAGGTTTAGGGTTTCGGAGACTCTTTGGAAGTGAATCTCGGAAAGATATGAAAAAGATACGCGGAACATGCAGAGAAGGGCCTGGGAAGAGGCGCAGCAGCCACTGCGTCTCTTGGAAGAGGCGCAGCACCTGCTGCGTCTATTCCCAGGAGGTTTCCTCCTGTTGAAGAAAGATTTCCGTGTTTGAGTTATGGTAGGACGGAAATAATCCGATTTTCCTTAATATTTAATATGAATATCACGGGATATTATTTGCCAAAAGATAAAATTTATAAAATATGGAATAGAAATATCCGTAACATTCCAGAACATTCTGACTCGGGATTTAACAGCTATTAGAAAATGGAGACGGTTTTTGACCCGGACTCCGAATGTACTCTAATTACTGCCAAAACGACCGTATCAGAACGTAGATGACAACTAAGAGGTCGACATTAATATTTGAGCAATCACTTGACGATAATCTTACGAACTGTCACAAATCGTTCCGCGAATCAAACATGCGGCCCAATCATCACCGGGTGGTTTGCGGGAGGTGCGGAAACGAGGTGTCTCTGAGAGCCCCCACTTTGACCGAGGCTTGGACAAGGCGAAAGTCAAAGTATAGCCATCAGGTCAATCGAAGATTACAACCTGACGACTATGGCGACGCGAGGCGCTCAAGGGGTCCGAGCCAAGGACTGTCGTCGGGAACATTTTAGAGTCTGTCGACTATCGGGAGGGTCGTTTAAAGTCCATTAGACTACGTAAGGAAGCTCGCCAGCCATAAGAAGAAACCATACCTGAGATACCCCTGGGTGAAACGGGACTGAAGACGCTTCGGCAAAACTCTTTGGTCTGAAGATAACTTGGTGTCTGAAGGCATTAGGGGTCACAGGTATTTTGAAGAAACTTCTTAATACTTCTGAAGGCTAAACTCCGAAGGCTATCTCTCTAAAGGGAAGGCTGAAGGATGATTCTCTCTAGAAGACTGGAAGGGGACTTAACTGAAAGATTACTGATCGCCTGGGAGTATCTGCCTGTCTCTGTCCTCAAGCAAACTCTCACTGGGGAACAAAATGATGACTTTGGGGAATCTGCCTGTCTCTGTCCTCAAGCAAACTCTCACTGGGTGATTAAAGCGATGACTTTGGGGAATCTGCATGTCTCTGTCCTCAAGCAAACTCTCGCTGGGGAATAAAACGATGATTTTGGGGAATCTGCCTGTCTCTGTCCTCAAGCAAACTCTCGTTGGGGAATAAAACGATGATTTTAGGGAATCTGCCTGTCTCTGTCCTCAAGCAAACTCTCACTGGGTGATTAAATTGACGACTAGGAACATCTTGATCGTCATGGGAGAAATCTTGAGTGAGCAATACTGCAAAATACTACTGCGCTAGATATAAGGATTTGAGCAATACTGCGAAATACTGCTGCGCTGGATATAAGGATTTAAGCAATACTGCAAAATACTTTTGCGCTGGATATAAGGATTTGAGCAATACTGCAAAATACTGCTGCGTTGGATACTTACCTGCATGGTTAGTAGCCACACAAGGATGCAATCTAATATATGCACGTAAGCAATTATCACATGGACCTCGAATGAGGAAACACATAGGCTTTGCAAAAGTTGTTTCTTTATAAAAGTCGTTTAAAACTTGTTCAAAGAAGCTTGTCGTTTGTAATGCGTTATGCATATTCAATGGGCTTTAGACACGTGACTGACATGACGTAGACCTTTGTACGGATGCAGAAGGTAGACTTAGGTTTGACTGACGCGACACTAACTTAGATTTGACGCGACACAAGGATGACTTTGACAGACTTTGCTTAAGCATGCGCAACTCCTAGCCAAGTGTGGGTGACAATGCGTATCAGTTCCAAAGGCATAAGAATTGCAAGAAAGATGGGGGCATATAAAAGCAAGGCATGAGCCATGGATCATCTGTCTGCTAGGACTTCTTTCGCCACCGTTTGCTGTAAAAGAGACTCCTCTTGAGGCACGATGACTTTGAGAATCGATCTAAGACCTTTGTCATCGTCCGGACCGAGTACTAGCTAGACTTAGAGGAATAAAGGAAGGGTGGCATCTTGGAAGAGAAGCCCCCAGGATGAGAAGATGACTCTGGAATTCGGTAAAAAGGAGGCTGGGCGACAATAAGGAGCCCCCAGTATATAGGTGTAAACGGAATTTGTGGTTGGACGGTTGAAAGTTGGGAAAATTGGGATGGTTGATAGTTGAGGTTGAAAGTTGATAGTTGAGGTGGTTGATAATTGAGATTGAAAGTTGGAAGTGGGGATGGTTGTGTCCTTGAGGACTGCCTACGTATTCACGTGAAGTGAAATCAAACCAGATCGTAGTTCAAGTTTGGTTAATTTTATTTGAGTGTTGTGGTTGTATCCTTCTTGTGTAAGAAAGGACTGCCTACGTATCCACCTGAAGAGGTGAAATCAAACCATGCTCGTAGTTCAAGTATGTGCCTAAGCTATGTTGTTAGGACCTAAAAGTGCATGGGTCAGGAAGGTAGTATTCCTTTGGTGACTCCAAGAATCGATTTGAGATAACTCCCTCTGATCATAGACCAAAGAGGTATAATTAAGTTTGTAAAAATTTCCTTGTCGTGTGAGCACATTTAGAAGTGGACCCTAAGGATGTTGGGTATGTCCCATTCTGGGTAGCAAAGTATTTGAAGACTCCGTGTATGGGTCAAGGTGAAACTGGATTGGATATTTGGAATGTGGAGCTCGGTAATAAGAGGCTTTAGTGAAACAAATCTCTGGAGCTTAATTTTGTGGAGTTAAGGCTTTATGGGGCTACGGCTTGTAATGTGGCTCGGAAATGGAGTCTCTTGGCTTGATGTAGCCCGAGCACATAAAGGTAGGTTAAAATGACGTGGGTTCAAATGTCCATGTCTTGGCCCTAAAGGATGGGTATACTTGACGAGCTTGAGAGGATTCTCAAAATTCCTAACTATCTCCCTGTAACGGTCTCGAGAAGGACTTAGGGTGTGTGATGTATGAAAGGCTAAGTAAGGGTGCTAGCTGACCATCTTCATTGATGTCTTGATTCTATAGAGACTTCAGCAGTATTCCGCTCAATATTGTTCTAGGCTTGTTCTTGATTCAGACTCAGATTCTTGGTCTGGAATATATCTCGGCTTTTTTGCTCAGATTTTTTATTCTGGTTTTTGATTTTGAAGATGGATTTGACCTTGGGTATCGACATTGACTTGCTTGATTGAGCCTTATTCTTTTGGCTCTTTTGTGTTGGATTATGGGCATAATTGTGGCCTTGGATATTGACCTCAGTTTCTCTTGATTGAGCCTTTTGTCTTTGATCACGGCTCGTATCGTCTTGGACTTGCTTGCTACCATGGATTTGGGTCAGACTAGCACCTTTGGTGTGAAACGGGTTGGTCTTTTAGTAACACGGGTTGTTTATTGTGGGGAATGGGCTTGCCTTCCGTCATGGATTGTTAACAAGGGAGACGGTCTGGATTCGTCCTAGAATCTCTTGAGATATGCTCGTCCTAAACTAGGGTTATATTGTGGTTTCTATTGCCAGACATGGAATAGGTAACAAAAGAACACAGAGTCTTAGGTCCTCTACAACTTTGAACGGAACATCGTTTAAGTGCACTCACATCGATTGACACGCGTTGTTGTTGTTCATTTTAAAAAAATGTCTCAAACCAATTCTTGTTGTCACAGGAAATGGTAAAGGAGGAGATATGATAGAATATGTGGATTGAAAATTGTATTTTTATTGAATTGAGTAATGAATGTATTTAACATAGACTTGAGAAGACATGTGACTCGTGGGACAGCCCCCAGGTTGTCACTAAGAATGAAAGTGGACACAAAGAAAGACACTAGAATAAATATTATGGGATAGAAAGCCTAAGACTCGGACTCGGACTCGGACTTTGACGCGATCTTAGATCTAGACTCGTAATCGTCGGCCCATGCTTGAGCATTTTCTCTTCCAGCAACTGGCTTCGGCATCTGACTTTGAGCATTCATCCATTTGAGCACCATGTCCTCATCATTGGGAATACTAGAAGGGTAAAGGCCCAAGAGATCTTCCTGTCTTTGAAGAGTAAGACACCCATGAGGGTCATTCTGTTCTCTTAACGGATCAAGGGTCGATAAAGATATCTTGCCGTGATCGAGCATATAGTGGATGGTATATTTGAGTTTGGAGCATTCTTCAGTGTCGTGCCCATTACCCCTATGGAATAAGCAATATTGAGAACCGTCCCAGAAGCGACCTCTCCTCTCGTACCTAGGGTCTGGGGTTGGACCGATTGGTTGGATCAGTCCTTTGGCAAAGAGTCTTTTAAAGGCTACCGTATAAGGTATGCTTAAATTGTGGTATGACCTTGAATGCCGAGTTCCTCTTTCCGGTGAAGATTCTATAAACTTTACGTCGGTATTGCGGATTGTTTGATTGTTGGGTTTAGATGTGGACGGTGAACCTTTTTGGATGACTTCATTGATACGAACAATCTCTGCCGATAAGTTTTCAACGGTTTTGATGCCACCTTTCAAATGAGAGGCGTAAAATGGGTGTAGACAGTCAATAACGCCCTCAACCAATGTCGCCTCCTTCGACTGATCGGGCATTTGTGAATCTATTTTTCTTCTTTTCACCAAATGATTGGTGGATCTTTCATCTTTTTGATCATCTGTGATATTGAACTCCCTATAAGATCGCTTAACTTCTGTACCCAAACATTTTAGGAGTGAGATAGAAATCCTACCATCCTCAATCCCGTCTTGTATAACATGCTTGAGCTTATAACAATTTTCGGTACCATGCCCCCTACCCCTATGGTATTGACAATATGAATTGCCATCCCACAATTTAGATTTCTTTTCTTGATCTGGTGTAGGTCCTATTGGTTGAAGAAGACCTAGAGTGGATAATTGGT
Source organism: Silene latifolia (assembly GCF_048544455.1). NCBI lineage: Eukaryota > Viridiplantae > Streptophyta > Magnoliopsida > Caryophyllales > Caryophyllaceae > Silene > Silene latifolia. The sequence continues at coordinate 86,939,819 of NC_133530.1, read as the reverse complement.
TTAAGGCTAGGGCATAAGGTATTCCTGGATTTGTAAATGACCTGGGAGAGTTGTTTAATTCCTTTGAGGAAGGCTCCATGAGGTTGCCTTTGATTTTGGCTCCTGGATGAGAGAAACTAGGAATAGATTGCTCACTTTTTGCTTTCTCCTCGAGACCATGAGGTTGAGGGTTTGTCTGGGTCTTAAGCTTCTTATCCATCTCATCAAATTGATTCCCCATGTGGGAAAGCCGAGAGTTTAGAGTATCAATGGCTCCCTCTATCTTGGAAAGCATGAGCATTCCACTTTGGACATCGTCCTCGTTCGGCGCTTTGATTTCTTTGTCATCACGAGGATCGAGAAGATGAGAAAAGTCTAGGAACGATCCTTCATCGTATTTAGTGCTGTTAGACCCAGGAGGGTCGGTCCCATCGAATTGCTCCACAAATGGTGGCATTGGAAGCTTGCCATCCTCGATTATATCTTGAATAATATGCTTCAAACAAAAGCATTCCTCTGTATCGTGTCCCTTACCTCGATGGTACTGACAATATGAATTGCCCTTCCATCTAGGCAGTATCTTTTCAGGGTCCGGGGTTGGACCAATTGGATGAAGTTTCCCTTGGGAAACTAGTCTTTGTAGAGCTACTTCATATGTGATTCCGAGGTCAAGGAATTCCCTATGAGCTCGTCCCGGCCTTCTGGGTGGAACTTCCAAGAGGTTTACTCCCTTGCCTTCATTGGCCTTCTTAGATGGGTGAGTTGTGATGAAGCTATGCCCTAGCCTTGGGGTATGAGAAGACGGTAAAGGTTTCATCATGCCTATTTTGTTTTCCATATTGATGACACGAGTTCTCAAGTCTTCAACGGTGGCCTGAAGCTTAATGACTGCAGCACTTAGTCCCTCGACTTCGACAGATAAACGTTCTTGAACACTTTCATTGGAGGTTGCAGAATTCCTACCGAGAAGAAAGTGATGCGCATTATAACTTGATTTGACATGGGATCACGCATACTAAGGCAACAAACAAAGGATACATGACGAGACGAGATGACTAGACTCTTGACTTGTGAATCTAGGAAATGTCGTGAGTGACCTCTCGTGTTTGGATTCATGGTGTTTGACCTTGACCTTTAGACTCGAGTGTTGACTTTGACGGAGTGACCCTTATATGACTGACCTTATTGACGGGATTGATGACACATGTTGATTCTGGACCCGAGGTTTGCTTATAGGTGTTAAGAAGACTGTTGTAATTTAGACTCAAATATGAGGCCCATTAAGACTCGTGTGTTAAGTCTCGGAACGTGTGACTCGAGTGTTTAGATCCTAACTGAATTGGGGTAGGGGGTCCAAAATGACGGCGTGACGCCTTAGGACTTGACTTGAATTTTGAAAAGACCCAAAATGTAAAGGAAGACGGGTTTATGACTCGACGGAGTTCCGACTAGGACATAGTCGGGTTGAATTTTGACTCTAACTTTGCCCAGTTGAATTTACATATTTACATGGTTTGAAAATATTTTGATTAAAACATTCTTTTTTCTTTTTTTTTTGGACTTTTTTCTTTTTTTTTTTTTTACGTTTTTTTTTTGTGTGTATTTAGTTTTGAAATGGGTTTGAGGCCCGAAGTTTGACTCGACATATGGACAGAGTTTTGACTGGGTTTTGCACTAATCAATGGCCTTTTTCGAAATTCTTGTTTGAAAAAAGGGTTTTGATTTTTGAAAAATTCGTCATGGTTTTGTTTAGAAAAGGGTGATCACGTATGGTACATATATACAGGCATTATAACGGGATGCTGAGTGCATTTAAAAGGGTTTTGGTTTAAAGGGTGGGTTGCCATACCGAACCATCAAACCCGAAGTCTGTGGAGAGGCTCGTACCAAACAAGAGTAAGGGCGATTCCTAGTCCATTTCCTCAAGTAGTGAAAGCCCTTGACACAAACAAGAGTAAGCATCATGGTATGGATGACGTCAATCGCTATCCATCCTTAGGCCCAAATAAGAATTAGGACCGTTTAGACGGGACGATTGGTCGAATGGGTTGGGTTGGGCTTAGGAAGGCCGAATGAAATGGTCTAGGAAGACCGAGTTATGAAAACCGACAATTGTCTTGTACAAATTATTCCCTAACCTTGTTCAAGTTTCACCCTAGCTACACATAAGTGTATTATCCCCAGCGGAGTCGCCAAACGTGGGACACGGGCCGCCACGGGGCGCTTGGTGAGAAGCGAAAACAAGCGTTTGCATTTTGTATGGAGTCGCCACCAATTTTTATGGGAAATTGGAACCGTTCGAATACCTCATGTCATGTCAAGACATAAAGTAGAGACATGAACACTAAGCAATCGTTACCCTTAGCATTCTATGTCTAGAATGACTCTCGTGGATGCCAATGAACACGGGTGCTCACGGAGATCTGGAGTAAGGGGTGAGGGTACGTATTAGGAAGCTCTTTTGATCGAACACCTAATCCCGCCCGCCTCGATAGCGGCATCTACTAATGATTAGGGAAGTTATTCGTACTTGATATATCGTCGGTTATATGCATGCAATGCAACATCCATTAGATTAATCCTAACATGTGAGAATTAGGCTAAGTCGGTGAACAATTAGTTAGGCATACAATTATGTCAAAGTAGGATTTAATGCTCATTTACATGTGAAAGCATACAAATGATACAAAACAATAAAGATTACAATGATAGAAAATTACAATAATGAAAATTACAATAATTACATTGGAATAGGCGATTTATGTCGAAAATACCTTTAAAACGGATAATTTGAGAAAAAGAATAAAAGAATAAATTAAATCAATTAACGAACAGGAATTAGTGATATTACGGATATTAGTTAGTTAATTACGTAAGCTAATTAAACTAAGTCAAAGCAGAAACGGAGTCGGGACGAGAACTCGGCCAGAAGCAAAGCAGCAGAGCTGCGTCCCTTTGAATAGGCGCAGCAGACGCTGCGTCTGTTCCTTGGCTCAGTTCTGGCTGTGAAGCCGTAATTGCAAGCCGTTAATACAAATTGGTGATTTTAAAGATCGATTAATAATATTTACTCGGATGAAAGTGATTATCAGGTTATTTAACATATGAATGGGTCATAAAAACAGTAAAACATGGATGAGACGGATGTAAACGAATTAATTACTAATAATTTACGTGAACGAATGATTGATTAATGACATGGTGAATGAGATAGGTTAAACACGATGGATTAATAACAAAATAATGACGAATATGCGAATAAACAGATGAAAATATATCAATGATCGAATTCCAGAAACTTAATACGAACGAATTGAATTTCTAGAACCCGGAATTGAATTTAATGACGAAAACCCGCAAATATGAATTACTTGGGATTTAAGTCGGATGAATTATGAATTAAACATGTGAATGAATTATGAATTATAATATGCATGTGAATTATATGCTATGATGACGAATTAACAAACAAACATATGAAAACAAATAAGAAAGACGGAATTACAGAGGACGAAGGAAGAAGAAAGGAAGCGAGAAGCTGCGCGGCCCTCACGAAGAGGCGCGCAGAATGCGCTCCTTCAAGAGGCGCAGCGATTCTTTGCGTCCTTTCTCTTCGTCTGTCTACTGGAAATCCGTAAAGAGAGATTTTTAAAGACGGTTTTAGAAATCGGTTTTAATGGTATTTTCGATGTAAATCTTACAATTGTGATACGATAATTAAAATACAATAAATAAATAAGGATTATACACCCTCAGACTTACATGTTGACGAAACGAGAAGAACTAAGATATCGATTAGTGATGCTCGACGCGAATGCAAAGAGAGTGCCCTCGTAAGAGGAAAACGATTGATTAATTAAGTTGATTGATTAGTGTAGTTGGTCAAATTGGTCGGTCATGCAACGGAGAGGCTGGTACCCGGAAGGATCCGAGCTTATGTGGTCGAATGTTCAAGCACGTAGGCGCCAATTAGTAAGAACAAAGTCTAGAATGCAAAGGGAGAAGAGAAGGGCGGACACTCGCGTGAGAAATATGAGGAGCGAAGGCTCCTATTTATACTAATCACGTGAAGGTTTAGGGTTTCGGAGACTCTTTGGAAGTGAATCTCGGAAAGATATGAAAAAGATACGTGGAACATGCAGAGAAGGGCCTGGGAAGAGGCGCAGCAGCCACTGCGTCTCTTGGAAGAGGTGCAGCACCTGCTGCGTCTATTCCCAGGAGGTTTCCTCCTGCTGAAGAAAGATTTCCGTGTTTGAGTTATGGTAGGACGGAAATAATCCGATTTTCCTTAATATTTAATATGAATATCACGGGATATTATTTGCCAAAATATAAAATTTATAAAATATGGAATAGAAATATCCGGAACATTCCAGAACATTCTGACTCGGGATTTAACAGCTATTAGAAAATGGAGACGGTTTTTGACCCGGACTCCGAATGTACTCTAATTACTGCCAAAACGACCGTATCAGGACGTAGATGACAACTAAGAGGTCGACATTAATATTTGAGCAATCACTTGACGATAATCTTACGAACTGTCACAAATCGTTCCGCGAATCAAACATGCGGCCCAATCATCACCAGGTGGTTTGCGGGAGGTGCAGAAACGAGGTGTCTACAATGTTTTCGGATCATCTTCTATTAAAAATGCTGAAACAAACTCATCACTAGCACAAACAGTGTAACCATGTTCATACAGCAATGTTGAAACAAAATAAGGTCCAAAGTTTTTAGGACATCTAGGTCTCTTAGTCCTTCTAGGTTCAGCAACATGATCAATAGAAGTGCTGCTACTAGCATGTGAAGAGATATCAATAGATGTAACAGGAAAACTAGGAGATGAATCAACATTCTTCTGTAATGGAAAAACATGCTCAAAAAACACAGCAGCTCTAGCTTCAGATATAGAACGATCACTCAAAGACATGAATCTATATGCAGAACTATTTTGAGCATAGCCTATAAAAACACAATCATAGGTTTTAGGTCCAACTGTAGGTCTTCTAAAGTCAGGTAAACCCACTTTAGCTAAACACCCCCACACCCTTAGGAAGCTCAGGTTAGGAGGATAGCCTTTCCATATCTCGTAGGGTGTCTTGTCTAACTTCTTATGAGGTACACGGTTAAGAATATGACAAGCCGATATAATTGCTTCCCCCCACATATCCTCAGAAAGGCCAGAACTTAAAAGCATACCATTCATCATTTCTTTTAAAGTTCTATTTTTTCGTTCAGCTACTCCATTGGATTGAGGTAAGTAAGGTGGACTAGTCTCATGTATTAGACCATTTTTGTGAATTAAGAAAGGCCAGAAAACTAGGACTATGACAATCACAATATTACCATATTGTGAGTTATATTATAATAGAAATATTATATTCCTTATACGCCCCCGCAAGATGGACGACCGGAGGGGAAGGACAATCTTGAGAAGAAGAAGACGGGACCGCAATGTTGACCCATGATAATCTTGAGAAGGAGAGGACTTGAGAGCAATGTTAACCCATGAGAAGTTGCAAGACATAGACGAGTGGTAAGTCGTAGGAGCCTTAATTCTGCCATAGTGAATAAGGGAGGAAAAGAGAGAACGTGGAGGAGCCTAGGACGCCAAGGATGTGCGATAGTTGAGCATAGGGTGAGACTTGATGATATTGGAAATAAAATTTGTACGGTGTTGTACGTAGTCGAATTTGATCGTTGGATCAAGACTTGTAGAGAGGAGATGAATATTTGGTGAGGGAATTATGTGTGAAAGATTAAGTGAGGAAACTGACCCGAAGAAATTTGGAAGGGTCAAGAAAGAGACATTAATTTGTGTGAGAGAGGGAAAATTATTCCAAAAAATTTGGAAAAGCGAAGAAAAATAGCATAAGTTAATTGAGAAAGTGATGGTGGCCAGAGGAAACGATGGCCGAAATTTAAAGGACATGAGTAATTTGTGAAAGATTGCAATAAGGTTAGGGCATACTCTTAGAAACATGTCATGGATTTTATTTTGTGAGAGGGGAAGAAAATTATTCCGTATGTTGGAAAGGGCGGGAGAGACATACTCCGTATAATTTTAGGAGATAATAACGGTGACCAAGAGAAAGAGGGTCAATATGGAGGCATTAAGAAATTGAGATAGAAAATTTGAGATGAGGTAAACTTCATATATTTGAGGTAGACGAGTAAATTTGAGATAAGAAACGGGGTAATTTATAAGCAAGGTACGAGATATGCATAATAAAGATTAAGAAGGATAAAGCAGGGGGTAAACCTCAATAGAGATTAAGAGAACAAGCGAAAAAGCCAAGTGGCTAGCAATATGCGTCGAGACGGAAGAAAGAACAATGTAAGGAAAAGCAAAACATGACTTTGCTACGTAAGAAAGAGTAGGGCAGAAGTAGAAATTGTCTGAAAGAGGACACAACCATTATCACGATAGCATTAAGGAAAGACAAGGCTTTGACGGTGGACGTAAATTTGAGATAAGTGATTGGTGGGCTTATCAGTTTGTAAGAGAAATAAGAGAGCGCAACTGGGCAAGGACAACCAATTTAGAAGAGGAGCAAAGTTTGAGGGAGCTTGCCGTCAACAAGAGAACGATGAGAAGTGCAAGACTTTTAATTGTGAGATATGATTAAAAGAAGAGAAGATAGGAAAATTGGTTGAACAATATTATTCGAAAACCAAATAGGTAGCTAGCAAATAGCAATATGTGCTTAGAGACAAGTAATTAGGACTTGCAAATTTGTACCTCCAACTAAGGAAGAGCAAGGTCAGAGTGTAAATAATGGAATGGCTTGATGATGTCAGTAAAAATTGTAGAGAAAATATCGAAAGATGGCCATAGGCATGTTAGTTTAAAATTGCAGTAACAATGAAAAGGAAAAGAGATAACCGAATTTGTAGTGACGTGGTAAGAGAGCCACTGCCTTGAAAACTATATTTCCGGTACGACCGTGGTGGCGATCAGCAGATGACCGGTAGTTCCCCAAGGATTTACACTCTCGCACTCGAGGCACGCCCACTCGAGAGGCGAGAGCATTGGAACGACAAAATTTGTTTTACCCAGAAATTATAGAGAAAATGAGAAGAGAAGAAGAGAGTGTGTTATTGTGTATTCTGAAATGAAGAAGGTCTCGTTTATATAGGATAAATTTAGCAGGTGAGGAGCCAAAAATTGATTCCGCATTAACATCAGTCAAACGTGATTAAGGAACCATTAACGCAAAAGATATGGCTCTTAATTGCAGACGATTTGACAGATGCACCTGGTCACTTTCCTATAAACGAACCTGGTCACTTCTTCCTTAAACAAAAATACGCAGCTCTGGCCCAAAAAGATAGGCACAGCCCGCCGCAGGCGATTGCCAAATCCCAAATCCCAAATCCCGAATTCCGAATTCCGAATCACGAATCCGGATCCGGGCCGGGGACGCGCGCGTGTGCGAGCTGAATTAAGCACCTCGCAAAGCTTCTACAAAAGCCTCCCATGACCCACTAGTGATATGGTGAGGAGTGTGGTCATATATAAATACAACAAACACTCTTTTCCTCACCAATGTGGGACAATTGGAAAAATATACATGGCATAAAAGCCCCTATTTCCAACAATCCCCCACTAGGGGCGCCAGAGACAAAGAAACAGAATTCCTGGGTAAAGGAAGGATTGTATACTTAGGTATCAATATCTTTCGATTTGAATTGACACTTTAGTGAGATGAGGAAACAACTTATTTACAGCGAGAGAATATCTTGCGATTTGAATTCATAGCTGAGCTTCGGTCGATACCCCCCACGACACATATCATACCTTCAGAATTATGATCGTTCCGCGATTTCAAAGTGCAACGCGCTCTTTTTAGAGCATTGCGTTTACCTCGGTACTAATAGATGTGTTTAGAAGACTTCTCATAGTCTTTATAGTCAACACACCTACGTAGGTGGCTCAAGTGCTTCTCAATAGCACTTCTTGCATGAGCCATTAAGGACATAAGTCCAACCTTATGTGTGATTCATCAAGTGCGTCTCAAAAGCACCATTATTTAAGGCTATGAATCACATAAAGCCATAGGAATAGAAACTTTAGGCCTAGTCACTCTTGACTTAAGGACTTAAGTCCCATTCCCCTCGACGTTTCAATGACTAGTCTCCTAGTCAATCCCTTAGTAAAGGGATCGGCCAAATTGCTTTCGGACTTCATATAGTCCAAAGCGATAACTCCATTATCAAGGAGTTGTCTAACTGCAGCGTGCCTGATTCGAATGTGTCGTTTCTTAGCATTATAGACACTATTCTTAGCAGCACCAATAGCTGCTTGTGAATCACAATGTAAGGAGACCGGAATATTTTGTCCCATCCCCACATTGGTACATCTGCCAACAGGTTTTTCAACCAATCAGCCTCTTGACCTGCCAACTCAAGAGCTATGAACTCCGACTCCATGGTAGAGCGTGCAATACAAGTCTATTTAGAAGACTTCCACGATATAGCACCTCCACCCATGGTGAAGACATAACCACTAGTAGAACAGATCTCATCGTTACCTGAAACCCAATTTGCATCACAATATCCTTCTAACACAGTAGGAAGTTTACTATAATGCAAGCAAAGGTCAACTGTTCCTTTTAGGTATTTTAGTAAACGACGAAGAGCATTGCAATGTTCACTACTAGAGTTATGTGTGTAACGACTCAGTCTACTAACTGCATAGGCAATATCTGGTCGAGTACAGTTCATAAGAAACATCACACTACCTAGGATTTTAGCATACTCTTCTTGGGATACACTCTTACCCAAGTTCTTACATAAGTGTATACTAGCATCGTAGGCTGTCCTAGCAGGCACATCATCAAAGCAGTTAAACTTTTTCAACACTTTTTCCACATAATGAGATTGACTTAAAGAAATTCCTTTAGAGTTTCGAATGACCTTAACTCTTAGGATCACATCCGCTTCTCCTAAGTCCTTCATCTCAAATTGTGATGACAAAAATTCTTTGGTTTTAATTATTACCTCCAAATTATTACCAAGTATTAACATGTCATCAACATAAAGGCATATAAGCACACAATCAGATTCTATTACTTTTGAATAAACACATGAATCAGAATTGTTTACCATAAAGCCATTACTTACCAAAGTGTTGTTAAATTTCTCATACCACTTTGTTTAGGTGCTTGTTTGACCATATAGTGATTTATTCAGTTTACATACCTTATTCTCTTGACCCTCTACCACAAACCCTTCAGGTTGGGACATATAAATCTCTTCCCTTAGCTCACCATTCAAAAAAGCAGTTTTGACATCCATCTGATGTATAAAAAGGTTATGAATAGCAGCTAAGGCGACAAGAGTTCTAATAGTCGAAATTTTGGTCACGGGTGAATAAGTATCAAAATAATCAATATCTTTCTTTTATGTAAAACCTCTAACCACAAGTCTAGCTTTAAATCTTTCTATTGTACCGTCAGGTCTCATTTTCTTTTTGAAAATCCATTTACTCGTAATGAGTTTACTACCTTTAGGTAAATCAGTCAACTCCCACATCTGATTAGACACAATAGAATCAAGCTCACTTTTAATAGCATCTTTTCAAAAATTAGCATCAATGGATTTCATAGCCTCATTGTATGTTTTCGGATCATCTTCTATTAAAAATGCTGAAACAAACTCATCACTAGCACAAACAGTGTAACCATGTTCAGACAGCAATGTTGAAACAAAATCAGGTCCAAAGTTTTTAGGACATCTAGGTCTCTTAGTCCTTCTAGGTTCAGCAACATGATCAATAGAAGTGCTGCTACTAGCATGTGAAGAGATATCAATAGATGTAACAGGCAAACTAGGAGATGAATCAACATTCTTCTGTAATGGAAAAACATGCTCAAAAAACACAGCATCTCTAGCTTCAGATATAGAACGATCACTCAAAGACATGAATCTATATGCAGAACTATTTTGAGCATAGCCTATAAAAACACAATCATAGGTTTTAGGTCCAACTGTAGGTCTTCTAAAGTCAGGTAAACCCACTTTAGCTAAACACCCCCACACCCTTAGAAAGCTCAGGTTAGGAGGATAACCTTTCCATATCTCGTAGGGTGTCTTGTCTAACTTCTTATGAGGTACACGGTTAAGAATATGACAAGCCGATATAATTGCTTCCCCCCACATATCCTCAGAAAGGCCAAAACTTAAAAGCATAGCATTCATCATTTCTTTTAAAGTTCTATTTTTTCGTTCAGCTACTCCATTGGATTGAGGTAAGTAAGGTGGACTAGTCTCATGTATTAGACCGTTTTTGTCACAAAACTCGGCTAAATAGTTTGATTTATACTCGCCTCCTCTGTCAGACCTTACCCTTTTGATTTTTCTGTCAAGTTGGTTTTCGACCTCATTCTTAAAACTTATAAACGAATGTTCTGCTTCATCTTTTGTCTTAAGCAAATAAACACGGGTGTACCTTGAACAGTCGTCTATAAAAGTGACATAATAATTTTTACCACCTCTACTTGCAACATTTTTGAAGTCAGCTAGGTCGGTGTGAATTAGCTCAAGAAGACTCGTTTTCCTAGTGGTAACTGGTTTACTAGGTTTCTTTGTGAATTTAGCCTCAACACAGCTAGCACATTTAGAGAATTCTTGACTCGACAAACTTGGAATTAAACTCATAGTTCTAAGTTTTTTAATGTAGTCAACATTCACATGACCTAATCTACCATGCCAAACATCAATAGACTCGATATAAGGTAGTAGAAGCAATATTATTAGAAACGAATCGGTGTTCAATACAAAAGACCTCGAGAAAGATAACCCTTGCCCACAAATTCCCCATTACGCGACATTGCCACCTTGTCAGCCTCAAAAACAAGTTTCAACCCAGCTTTGTTTAATAAGGCACCAGACACAAGGTTTCGACGTAACGAGGGTACATACAAAACATTATTTACAGCAAGTGTTTTCCCCGAGGTGAGTTTGAGAAAGAGCTTGCCTTTGCCTTTGATCGGTGCGGATGAAGAGTTACCCATGAAAACGCATTCCCCATCGCCTACCTCCTCGAACTCAAGCAAATAATCCCTTATCAAAGCCAGAGGTGTCTAGAAGCGCCAGTGTCCAAGACCCATTCAGCAACATTACCCACCACATTAGCTTCCACAACCACAGCAGCAATGATGTCATCAGTCATAGCATTGGCTTCAGCAGATTTCTTTTCGGAGCATTGGTAGGCTTTATGACCAGCTTTTCCACAGACATAACAAACAATTGGCCCCTTTGGTTTCTGAATCTTAGCAACTGGTTTGGTATGCTTCCCTGGACCATTTTTCTTAGCAGGACCCTGGTTCTTCCCTTGACCAACCTTGGCCTTACCCTTACCCTTGAATTTCTCAACATTGGACGGACCACTCGACTCAACCAGATTAGCCTTGACAGAAGCATTAGAAGCATTTACAAACACACTAATGGTTTTGTCTTTGAGACGATTTGCCTCCTCGGTCCTCATGTGACTCACTAATTCTTGGAGGGAAAGGTCTTTTTTCTTATGTTTCAGATGGTTTCTATAGTCAGACCAGGAAGGGGGGAATTTTTCCAGTAACACATTTGCTAGAAAAATCTCATCTAGTTTCATCCCTTCATTAACTACGTCAAACACGAAATTCTCATAGACATGAACTTGTTCCATTATAGGTTTGTCATCTACCATCTGGAACCCCAGCCAATTCCCAACGACATACTTCTTTTTACCCGCATCATCAGCCCCATATTTTTTCTCAAGTAATTCCCATATGGTTTTAGAAGATTTATGAACCATAAACAAGTCAAATAGGGTATTAGTCATAAGATTAAGGAGGTGAAACCTAACTGTTTTATTATCCTTATCATGTTTTTTAATAGCCTCTTCATTTGACTTGACTACAGAAATTGCAGGAGGTGTGGTCTCAACAGAGATGATGCAAAGCAATTTCGATTCTGCGTAGGCGGGTCGAGAAAATAAAACGTAATCAATTTCAAATTGTTCAAAAAACATCAGTAATTTTTGAGACCAACGCTTATAGTTCTGACCATCTAAGGGTTCGACTTTTGACAAATCAGGAGCATTCTTAGACATGATCGACATTGTTACAGCAACAATAATATAGTTTTCAAATTGTTAGTTTAAAATTGCAGTAACAATGAAAAGGAAAAGAGATAACCGAATTTGTAGTGACGTGGTAAGAGAGCCACTGCCTTGAAAACTATATTTCCGGTACGACCGTGGTGGCGATCAGCAGATGACCGGTAGTTCCCCAAGGATTTACACTACTGCACTCAGGCACGCCCACTCGAGACTGAGAGCATTGGAACGACAGAATTTGCTTTACCCAGAAATTATAGAGAAAATGAGAAGAGAAGAAGAGAGTGTGTTATTGTGTATTCTGAAATGAAGAAGGTCTCGTTTATATAGGAGAAATTTAGCAGGTGAGGAGCCAAAAATTGATTCTGCATTAACATCAGTCAAACGTGATTAAGGAGCCATTAACGCGGAAGATATGGCTCTTAATTGCAGACGATTTGACAGATGCACCTGGTCACTTTCCTATAAACGAACCTGGTCACTTCTTCCTTAAACAAAAACACGCAGCTCTGGCCCAAAAAGATAGGCACAGCCCGCCGCAGGCGATTGCCAAATCCCAAATCCCAAATCCCGAATTCCGAATTCCGAATTCCGAATCACGAATCTGGGCCGGGCTCGGGCACAGGCGCGTGTGCGAGCTGAATTAAGCACCTCACAAAGCTTCTACAAAAGCCTCCCATGACCCACTAGTGATATGGTGAGGAGTGCGGTCATATATAAATACAACAAACACTCTTTTTCTCACCAATGTGGGACAATTGGAAAAATATACATGGCATAAAAGCCCCTATTTCCAACAAGGCAGAGTCGCACAAAGGCTTGGACAAGAGAGATGAGAAAAGAGGATAAGCATATTGGAAGATGTGAGAAGGAGATTTTTTTTTTTCTTTTCTTTTTTTTTTAGAGAGAGATTGACGAGATAATAAGAAGGGCTAGAGTAATTATTTTCTTTTGATATCGATATCACGAGAACTAAAGGATTGGAACGAGAAAGAAAGATTTTTTTTTTTTGAAGTTTTAAGGGATAGGCTAATTATTAAGCCTGCCGGAGATGGAAGAGATGACAGTCATCTCCGGCCGGCAGCGGAAAGACGGTGGTGGTGGTTGTTTTTGTAGTAGGGTTTGTGTAAGCAGAGGTCCCTAGGATTTTACCGTTCTGATACCATGTAGAGAATATAAATTGTATTGAATAGTTTGAATATTATTGATAATAAAGGGATGCTTATATAGCAATTACAAGACGATAGTAATTGGAAACTCAATCTAACTAGAATATATCATAAAGATATATTTGACACAATATAGAAAATTAGGACTATGACAATCACAATATTACCATATTGTGAGTTATATTATAATAGAAATATTATATTCCTTATAGTGGACACTCTTGGAGTCGAGTTGCTTAGTCCTATGGTAAATGACGTAGACCTTAGTTGAGTCGGATAATGTATAAATCACATTTGTTATTCATTTTTATTCCGGGTTGCGAAACGTCGTCGACGTTTTATAACGAATCGTCGACGTTTTTCATAAAAAAGACGCAACTTACCCTTGACATACATCTCTCTTACTCTCTCCTTTTTTCCCTCTTACACTTTATTCACCAACCATTTGAATCCCCACAAGTCCACGACCCAACCACCGCCGCCGCTACTGCCGCCATTAGCCCCACTGCCACCACGGTACTGCTACCATACCGCCGCTGCACCACTAACCACCACCGCCTCGCCGCCACGGTCACAACGGAATTACCAAATGAGAACGGAGTTGATTAAAAATCGCACAAGACATTCATGAAACGAAAAATCTAAAAGAAATCAAGGATTACAAACAAAATCATGTGAAAATTCGTATAAACAAATTCATTTGAATACTCTCAAAAGATCAATGCCATATACTGAAATTCAACGTGATGCTTTGATGAAAATTGTTACTCCGCTTGACGAATAGAAACAAAAGATATATTGGACGTTGAATCTCAACGTCAAGTAGGGCTAGGGACGTTGAAATTCAACATTGGGTGGGGAGGGAGACGTTGAGTATTCACGTCTGATTTGGTCACGGACGTTGAAATTCAACGTCTGACCCATGGTCGGACGTTGAATTTTAAAGTCTGTCAATGGTTCGGACTTTTTAATTTTATTTTCACTGTTAATTTTGTATTAAATTTATTTGTCTAACGTTTTAATTTCGTTAATGCAGATGACGATTATTAACAAGGCAATGTCATGAAAAGAGTTGACGATTCGTTAGATAATTATTAATTAGTTAATTTGCCGATGATTCGTTGTTTGTCATTGAATTTGATTAACAAAATGCTGATTTTTTTTTAAAATTTGTTATTTGGGAGAATTTGGTAGAGAATAGAGTAGAGAGAGAGAGAGTGCAAGGGTAGTCTTGGTCTTTTTTCTAAAAAAACGTCGACGATTCGTTATAAAACGTCGACGACGGCCCCTTTTTTATTCATTATGTAAGTCATTAAATATGTTATTATTTAATAGGAATAATCCAACCAACCTATGCCTATTCTTTTCAGATTAATCTATACTAAGGTTTAACTGAGAAAAATTTGAATTTCTGTATCATTTATCTTTCATTGAACTTGGCCTAATTTCAATAATTCAATCTGTTACAACCGGTAAACTATCACGTTACAAAGTTGTGGGCCCATTTTTTGTTCTTAATCCTTCTGGATCTATTACTTCCCCATTTTCCTTTTCTTCCTCCCCCTCGATTATTTTTTCATTTTCACTGTCTCTTAATTCTTTCATTTGTTTTTCTTCATTTTTAATTGTCAAAGTTCTATTTCTTAATTATTTCCCCCTTATTTGTTTGAAGTTGTTAATTAATGAAGAAATAATTAAGAGATGTAATTAAGAAAATAAATGGAACTGTTTATGAAGAAGCTTTCCATGAGATTATTGCTGGTAATGGATCAAACGCAATGTCCAATCTTATGCAACAACTTTATGATATGTCAATGGAACTCAATGATTTCAAAAGCAAGTGTCAGAGTGACAATGAAAGTTTGGGTTATCTCGAAACAAAAGCTCATGGAAATTCAAGAAAACGGAAAGCTGAAGCATTAGGTGTTGGTGCTTGAAAATTTAATCGAAGACAAGTATATATCCTTGTTTAAGGTCACAAATGAACTTCACAAACTAATTTAATTGGTAACAACGGGATATCTACATAGTATAAAAGCTGAGTTTTTTTAAGCTTTTTGATTGGTCGAGAAATTTTAGGAAAAAAATACATTTGTTTTGTTAGTGGTGGGGACCATTTGAAAGAACAAATTAATTAATTTCAGTTCTTTTCTTTTGCGCATTTAGTTTTGCAAATTCATATGTCTATTCACTAAGTTGTATACCAACGTTGCATTATTATATTAATAAAATTGTTATTTAAAATCTACTTTATGCACCTCCGCACATTAAATTTTAATAAATTACTTTACAATACCCCAAAAAAATCTACTTTTAATTTTATACAAATTTAAGTCAACAAATAAAAGTAACTTGCAAAAGGAAAATCGATTTCTGAATCCAAATAATATAATGTGATTTCAGATTATGTATAATATATATTTTACAACTTTTTAAGTAATTTTACTCTCCAATCTTTGGAGAGTAATGTATTTTTCATATCTAGCTTAGTGTATTTATGAACGTGATGTTTACTTTTTTTCAAGTTTCTTAGTAAAAATTCATTATTAAAAATATCCGTGCATTTTTTGCACGGGATTAAAACTAGTATACTTGGCTGAAGTCGGCAATTTGAATGATACGCTTTTAGGGGTCGTTTGGTTGCCCATTAAATTACACAGGAACTTTAATTCATGTGAATTGCAAAATGGGTAGGTTGTTTGGTTACCCCAATTCACATGAATTGGAACTTCCCATGAATTCCAATTCCTCCATAATGGAGGAAGTTGCTTACCTAGACCCCCCTAGGTAAGTGGGAATGCCTACATGAATTACAATGCCTACATGTAACCAAACAACATTTTCTAATTCACATGAATTCTAAAATCATGTGATATGACACTTCCTAGGCATTGTAAGTTCCCGTAGGTAACCAAACGACTCCTTAGTCTTTGAAAGTACATTGGGGGAGTCTGATTAAGAAAGGAATTTAGGGTTAGATTAATTTAAACAGTCATAAATTTAGGGATTTTGTTTTAATTTAGGTTAGATTAATTGAAAAGAGAAACGAATTTTGGGTTTTGTTTTTAATTTGATTTAGGGATTTAAAGAGATTTTCTTTTGTTTAAAGTCAAAGTTAAGGAACCGGTTGTTCAGGTCTCTCTACCACAAGTTCAATGAAAGATAAATGATGCGAAAATTCAGATTTTTCTTAGTTCTTAGTATATGGATTAATCCGAGAAGCATAGGCATATGTTGGATTATTCCTATGAAATAATCATATTATTTACATAAAATATTACTTAATTGTAGTTCTGATTCACTGCATCGGGAAAACGAGATGGTGACATCTCCCGATTACCTTGGCTGGGTAAGAAAGGGGTGTTACACTAATGCTTTATTATATGGTACCACGGATGTTGTTAAACTATTGGGTACCATCTATCCAGTTAAACAAAACCGATTCTCTTCAAAACTTCACAAGATCTCAAGAACCACTGTTAAGATATACTATAAAAAACCGAAATAATAAAGGATATGCAGAAGCGGAACAGGAGATCTTTGTTAGATGGAGAATTTATTTTGTTTGATTCTTATAGATTTATATCTCGTCAAATTTGAAGTAGGTCTCGCTCCTAAGAGATTGTCCCTCAATAAATTTATTGGGAGACCAATTATAAACTGATATAAAAAATGTACAAAAAATAATAAAAAAATGTACGTATACTATTAAATCGAGTATTAATAAATATGATTATATTACATGGCAAAATAGGTACAATTGTTATGAAAACATGTAGCAAATAAAATAGACATTGTGATCACAATCCATAATAACAAGGGTACGAAAATTACATAAAGTGGTACGATAAAATGGTCTCTCAGTAGCTTAATGAGAATCCTTCTCTTCAAAGTTTTTGTGATTTGCCATATTTTGTAGATGTATGACTTTATTAACGAAATGATCTATTCGCTAAAATAAAGAGGAATATATATAATTTAAAATAAATTACTTTACCTATCATAATTAAATAGTTTTATTCTTTAACACTATTTTAAAACAAACATTATTAAATTTCGGAAAAGTACTTGCATTAAACTTAGAATTAACGATCTCACAATTTACTATAACTATAGTAAATGTATTTGATCATATAAGTCAAACATCATCTCTATAATAACTTTACACAAGGCTTCAATAATGAGCTAGGAAATAAAAAGTGGGGAATCATACATCCACTTGTCTCTTGTACTTTCTTAATTCTTATTGAAGGATGTAAAAATGTTGCTTTGCACAAGAGGAAAAGTTGATTTTACCGAAGTGACTTGGGTGTAGTGGTGTGCGGGAGTGCCTCAAAGCGTTGAATAATTCAACGAACTGCGATGTCTCGGGTTCGATGCCCTACACAGGAGCATTGAGGTATTTGCACGGTGGCCCTTTGGGGTCTGTTAAACGAGGTGCCGGCTTTTCGTACTGTCGCGTATCCTCGCGGTTTGGGCTCTCCGAACTCTTCTTTATGATCTCTGGTGTTCTGTACACTCGCCATAGTTCTGACTAGGCGGATCCTCTAAAGATTGAAAGGAAGTCATTTCCCCGTTCAAAAAAAAAAAAAGTTGATTTTCGTTTTATTTGTGGAAATTAGGCCAAGTATTTACCTACGTCCGAGTTAGAGCTGATCATGGGCCGGGCCTATGTGGGCTTGGGCCGGGCCGTGATGATAAAAATGGCCCACATGTGCGGGTTGGGCCGGACCGGGCCAAATGAGAGGACCTATTTAGCGAGCCCAAGCCCAGCCCTTATGGGCTAAATCGGGCTTTTGGGCCTAAATGGGCTTTTCGGGCCCTAAAATTTACGACTTACCGAACGAGATAAGTAGTATAATACCTTCAACTTGTACTTTAAATGTGCACTTAGTATAAAAAAATCGTACAAAATATGATGAAATACATATGAATTAATCTCCAAAAATAGAATAAAAGACAATCATCGACACATTATAATGTTTAATCATATCTAGTAGATATGATTTATGTTACGTGAACATCGCTTTTAAATCTCAATAAATATATACACGAGTTTATAAGGAATTATATATAAAATTTACGCTACTTAAAGAAATTTTATAAGAAAAATATTCCTTAATTAATAAATATGGGCCGGGCCGGGCCAAAATTTGGGCCAAATGCTTGGCCCAAACCCGGCCCAAAAGTACATAGGGCTTTTTTGGGCCGGCCCATGGGCTTTTTTGGGCCAAAATAAAAGGCCCAAGCCCTTCAAAAAAGCGGGCTGGGCCGGGCCGGGCCAATGGGCTTGGGCCATTTGATCACCTCTAGTCCGAGTATGGGTGCATTGGTATGTCAGCAAACTAGCTGTTGCTTTTCTGTAATGAACAATTTTGATATTTATGGATATGGTGGGCATATTCGTCGTAAGTTTACAACGAGTCAAATATTATTTATGTGAGTAGATAAATTAAAAGCATCTATTTTTCCTTAATTGACATCTTAAATTTAACATTTTTGAATGTTTTTTCGACTGCTATAGTCTATAACTCTATAAATACGTTTTTTAAGGATATATATTATTTTTTCTTGTTTACGTCCTTTTTGTGTATTACAATTTTGCTTAAAACAAAAAAGTAGATAATTAATTAGGACAGAGCAATAATAATAATAAAAAAAAAAAAGACGATATTTTTCACGAAGGTCGATCCACGTACCCAATCTTGGGTTTGAATATTATTTTCCTAGGAATAGGATTTCATTGATTTCTCTTTAGGGGAAGAAAATCACATCATGATAATAATTCAAAGTACAAATGCGTGTCTAAGTATTTTGTTAGTTTTGGGAATGGAGTAAAAACAGAAAACAATTGAGTACACTATGAATTTGTAAATTGTGATGTTTGAAAATGAGGTTCAATGACAGTTGTTTACGTACGTACATACGTTCATCTCTATCGAAGCCAGCTTAGAGTAGTTTCTATTTTAATCAAGCAGCCTTAAATTTAGAATAATAAGACATGCATAAAGATGCACTTTAAATGCGTATTTTGTCAAGAAATAGAAAAATAAGAGCCTTACCTTAGTTGCCATCCTACATGAGTCATGACATCCTAGTTCTTAAATCTTAAGCATGCCTTGTTTATTAGTGACTCATTTTGCCATTTGATTTGAAGGAAATGCTTGCAAATGCTAATGATAGTAGCTAGATTTGTGAGATTTGTAAATGTTAGAAGTATCCCGGTTATTTGTTGTCCTTTTTCATATTGGGGTGTATCAGTCAATTATTGTCATTTATATTTTAAGAATGAACTTGATGAACAATTTGATTATTCACAATCAATTTGTTACACTTGTCATTTAGTAATTGGCTTCTTTCTATTTTCTTGTCTTTGTGCCAAAACCAAAGGACAACAATTGATCGGGACGGAGGGAGTAATTGTTATTGATTGAATATCGTATTTACAATTAGCGGTTGAAATTCCGTCATCAAAACGTACAGTTATTATTATAATGACTTCGTTTACACTTTACACACAAAAAAATACATTTAGAGAAAGGATAATGAAAATCAAAACGTAACAAACGTGTTTTAAAACTTGTTTATTATTTTTCAGATATAGCGGATCAATTGAATGTTATACAAAGATTGATGGAGAAACTGAGTATATTTGATTTAGAAACTCTATTAGGCCGGAAAAGTGATATTTCCAGTATTAAATTCAACAACGGCCTGAGTCACACCCAAACGAAGGAAAACGAGTTCTAATCTTCTCTAATTCTCCAATATAAAATTCTTATATATGAAACTCATACGAGTTCGAGCATACTCAGGCTCTGTTTGGTAAAACTAACTGAAAAGGTAGCTGAAACCTGAAAAGGTAGCTGAAAACTGAAAAGCTAACTGAAACTTAAAAAGGTAACTGATAAGGTAGCTGAAAATTAGGAACTGATAAGGTAGTTGATTATATAAAAAAATGTTTGTCAAACTAACTGAAAATGTAACTGATTTTAATGAAATGACGTAAAAGAATATGATAATTATTTAATATTATAGATTTAAAGGGTAAAAAAGGAAAATCAAACTAAATCAGGTACCTGAAATCTCAAATGCTACTCTAGTAGCATTTCATTTCAGGTAGCTTATTTTGTCAAATAAGCTACTTGCCAAACGTTTACAAGGTACCTGAAATTTTGATCAAATAAGCTACTTTGACCAAATCAGGTACCTAAAATGCCTTGTCAAACGAAGCTTCAACCTACAATAACATGCAAATTCATCTCTTCCTATTTTGTTTTCAAGCTCGGACATATTCTTATGAAACAAAAATATTAGGAACATTTTGAAATTAAGTGTGTACTAACACTTTGACATAACTCTAACCCTAATTTAGATGTTTCAATTTGGATAATTTCAATTTGGGCACATGACCTCTAGGCTCTAGGTGCTGCTACTCTGTGGACCTCACATTTGAACTAACTAGTCGTTGCGTCGCGCCCTCCCGGGCGCGGAGCCCCAATTCGGTTTATCATTTACAAAAAAGACTAACTGAAATTCTGTTGAGGTACCGTGCGTTGGCGTATAGAATAGAATGTTAATTACTTTGCCAATTTGGTCTAAACCATTTATTAGACATATCGGGAACCTTACTCCACTATTTTGGGTGGTCAAATTCATATAGGATGACTTAGGGGTTGGAGTGTACAATTTTACAATTGGGTCACGAATTTGGACAGTGCAGCACTGTATAGTCATAATAAAGGCACGATGATACATGCTACATAAGATTAAGATGGAACAAAGTAAGGAATAAGGAGTAAGAGTAGGGTTTGTCTAGTAGTCATATGTAACTATCCGCTACACCCAGAAATTAACTGCTAGTTTTATTTCCGATACAGCTTTTCGTACAACTATTTTTGGGCTATTTAACCTGAAACATTTCCTTCTGATGCTTGAAAGTGTGCACCTGTTACAAAAGTGTACCGGAAGTTGACAAGATAAGCCTGAACTGTTTTGTGTTTAGATTAGAGAGACAGACTTGTTTGAGCACCCACTTATTCTTCAATATCTGCCCCATTTTTTTTTTAAAAAAAAGCAGCAGCGGCGAGATTTTTGTAACAAAATTAATAAGCACCAACCATTTACATAAATTCTAAAATTGCAGTAGCCATATTGCTCCAAACAGATCAGTGTAGCAAATGATGAATTGACATATTAGACAAGTACCATACACACACTGCATATGAAGCATGTTTCTCTAAAGTTACTAACATTTATCTAGAGATCCTTCACCCGTCAAAACAACTATGGATTTCGTTTTTACTGGTAGAAGCAGATCCTTAAAATGATTATACCACAAATACACTCAACCCTGACTCTTGCGCCTTAGCCTAAATGAGTAGTGAAAACAACCCTGCCATCAAAATAGGTTACCCTAAGCCTTAGTTATCTTTTTATGCATCTTCAAAGGTCTCTTGTAAGGCGAAGGTTTTACATTTAATACTGATAGTGAGCCATAAGTATATGTCCCTTCCTATGAGAATTTACATATGTTGACTTAAAAGGTTCGAGTCTTGTATAGAGAAACAAATCACTAAAGCGGTTAAGACTACCTCTAGAATTACGTGTTCCCTAAGATACATTCCCATTTAAAAAAAGGCTTCTTGAAAAATGCAATGTGAATAGCTACCTTCATCTCCTCGATCTTCTCCTGTCGATTTGAGCTATAGTCCTTCAACTTCGAGGATGTACTCCCACTCTTAAAGTGACTCAGTATTCGAACACCGCCAAAACGCCCGTCTTGCCAGGTTCTAGGTTCTAGTACTGGGCCTGATTGTATAAACCTAAGCATGATTTAAATATAGTGGTCACATACAATACATATGCACCTCAACTTACACGTAAATTTGAGAGATAAAAGGTTTACTTCTCATCCAAGCTGTCCCCAAGTGTCTTCTCCCAACAAGCTTTAGAGCTAGAAGGTCAACAAGAATCAGATCTCCCTGTGACGAGGAAAGCATTCAAATTAAGTGATAAGAAAGTATGAGTTTCTCAAATTAACAATCGACCACAGTCAAAATCCTCATGCTACCAGTAATAGAAAATCAGTGCATTAATTCACGTGGGCACTGTGATAGCGGCAAGGTGAATGAGAGGGAGCGGGATACAAAGTAAAATTTGATGCTAGTAGCTGAGAACATTTTTTAGCAGCAAATATGATCCATAAAGTCACAAGACCCTTTAGTGAATCTAGCTGGTAGCGCCTTTATAACCTTACTTTTGGTTCCCTTTTCAATGGTTCCCTCCGTAAAACCCCAAATATTAGCACAAACACTAAGTCATGCCATAAACAAAGGCTTGAAAGCAATGACCAAATCAGTGGCACAATACAATCAGTTCTAATAGTTGCATCAATAAGTGATGTATTAATCCACAACCTAAAGGCCTATGTCCATCGTCAGAAACGTCAATACCTATCTAACTTCGGAGCAATTAAGCGTTAAAACGAAAATATAAGCCTTAGAAAATGTTCAAGATCTAAAAGACAAGCAAAGAGTTGGTAAAAGAAGGAAAGGCGGGGGAAACGATTAACGATTACCTGCAACTCTGCAAGGTTCTTATGGTTGTCGTCCGACCACTTAATAACAAAGGAGTTGCTACTGAGGTGAAACCTGAAATTATCGCGAAGCATTACCACGAAAGTTAGTAGTACGCTAAATCTATCACGCATAAAACAACGAAAAAATAACGCCCGTCACAAACATATGTCTAACTGGAACACGACACCGACACAAGCACAGAATACTAATCACGAGCGAGAGGCATCTCAATAAGGTCTTCCATTATGCTTGGTATCATAATAGCTGAATCTAGGCGACATATGAGATTAGCTACCAGGGTGCAAGGTTTAAATCAAGCGACACAAGAAGAAGACATATGGAGATATAAAGCGAGGGGTTTTGCCTATATTTAGCTCTTGAATTTAGAGCAGACAGAGATAAGGTAGAAGAAGCATAATGAAAGATTGCTAAAAAGGAGGAACACTGAAAATTATAGCAAAGTGAAGGCAATTGTCAGTTCTACAAACTAATTAGACAGTCCTGGAAGACAAATGGAATATAAAAGGCAGTATAAGAGTTTAGTGGTGCAACATTATGATACTAATCCTAAGCTACAATCCCAACACTCTTGCAATGCTTCGCAACAGCTGACTTTAGGAGCATTTTAATAAAATCTTTAACATAGACTACACCATACGAAATCACACATTGATAACAAGAGCTATTGCGCAACCAAAGCTCACACAGACCGAAAATATCTATCATGCATTTTTTCCCCTTCTTTCAAGTATAATACCAAAGCAGAAGCAATTCCTTCTGAACACTGAAATTTTGTACTGATATCATTTCCTGACGATCTCCTACTTAACAACGAGCAATTCTTACTGCTATCGTTTTACTTTAATTCTTTAAATTAATTCCTTTCAAGAAAGTGATGCCATCCCTATAACTAAATCAAAACCCAATTTTATTTCAGAAATTATCCCCAACTCTAGTAAGAACTAAAAAACACAAACTTAAATGTAAACCAATAGGCGGAGCTAAAATATAGACAGAAGAGTTCGTCGTATTTAAGACAGATTAAAGTTTACAAACATACTTATTGTAACTAACATTAAGTGAACCGTACAATACTGAAATGGGTTTGCAAAGGAAAATAGGGAAAAAAATTCCGTAAATGAAATTGGTTAGCAATGACGTGCTCACCAAAATAAATTAACAAATTAAGAACTTGAATGAAAACAGATCTCACATAAGGGCAATAATACGCTAAGTCTCAACACTCACTACCAATGAGGCAGACCCCGGCCAATTGTATTAGTATTGCCAAACAACTATCCCGTTCTATAATACAGACGCAGAAAGCAGTCTTCCTGAAACACCCAAACTATCTCCCGTGCTGCTGCCTAAAGCGACGGACAACTATATATATAGCAGGCAAAAGAAACATAAACTAAACACAAAATTCCAGTAAACCCCACTCCCGCTTCAAACAAACACCAACGGAAGAATAAGTACAAATCCAATCCAAGGAAACCCTAAAATAATAACAGACTCGAGATAAACCCAAACATATTACACAACCAACAATCCAACATCTCTTTAAAACCCACACCATTCTTAACACGCCACCCTAACAGACTAACGAACTAAGCAAAGAAGCCCTAAAACCCAAACATAAAAGCATCTAAAAGCCTAAGACCACATTCAGTAACCAAGCTGCAAGTCTGCAACATAAATCGGAAAGGGACATGTAGATGATACTTATGCAGATGAAATTGAATGACCGTAACTACATTCCCGTTTAAAAAAAACTGTCAGATGATTGATTAAAAACCCTGTAACATATCACAAGACATATCACAGCTACAATACAGAGCCTCAGCTCTCGAGTAAGCAATGATCACCCCGTGAGCCTATGACATCCGTACCGCCTTTGAATCCATCAATCAAAACGATTCTTGTAACTATAAAATAAATCCTTTAAAGGGAGAAGTAAACACTTAGAACAACACCTCATAATTAAGAAACTAACAGAAACGGTACCAAGGTATTGCAACAGCCAGCATGATCGGCAATCCTAGCCGAGCGACAAATACAAACAGGTAACCCCAAACCGCGTTGTGACTACAACAGTAAGCAGATGCAAGCGCAGGCCGAGGAAGGTGATGTAAAGGAAATAGGGGAGCAAACAAAAAGGTTCACATAGAGTAATAGACGAACAAACTAAAGGATCACATTCAGCGACGGGCCAACACAGAGAGCCAAGGGTTCGAATAGTAGCAATGCTAACCTTAATAAACCACCACCATAAACATGATAACTTTACTTAAGGCAACTTAAGTAACCGATGTTCTGACATCTTTGATACACAATCCCTCACACAGTTGCAGCAATAACAGCTAAGCGACATTCGACCAAACCAATATGCAATTAACAAACATACGAAACCACACAATGAAAACAAATGTTAAGTCGGCAATGAGGGAAACCTAACCAGGCTCTTCTGCGACGAAAATATATTCAAGCTTGTGCCTGTCAAATCAATGAGTCTACTTTCTTAGTGTACACATTTTCGATAACAAGAAAGCAATAAGTCTACTTTCTTAGTGAATACAAATTTTCGATAACAAGAAAGCCAGAAACCATAGTAATGCATTAATGCCTCCATACCTGATGTATGCTTCATCCCAAATAATAAACTTCCTGTTCAAACATGGAAACAATTAATTAATACTCAGTAAAAAGTGGTTGAAATTCAACATATTACACGCACTACTACAATCACGAGATTATAACTCAAAATTACAGGAAAACGCGTATTTGAATAGATTTGCCAAAAAGGAGAAACAAATAAAATGAGAATGGATATGAAGTCATAATACCATTGCTAATTTGAGAGGAAATGAGCTTATTGACAAAGTGAATTGCATAACCATGGACCGAGACCGATGCTTACCAAGTGATCCACTGTATAACAATAAGAACCAACAGAAAGTTAAATGAGGCACTTCAATCAACCAACTAACGATACTAAATTTGCAAAGAACAACAATAACCCACGAAAACTAAGCAAAGACCAATTTCAATCAAATCCGAGATTCATAAGTATGCAAATATATCGGCGAAGCAATCTAAATAATAAAAAGAAATGCAAACTGGCGAGTGAAAGATTGAGCAAAAAATAGCACATACCAGTATACCACACAAAACTAAGATCTAAGAATGGCCTACTCTAAGATCTAAGATCGAAAAATATGGCCTAATCTAAGATCTAAGAATGTATGAAGAGTCTTATTTGACTAAAGTGTCCAGTCGTGTGGTGTTTAGTCCACATTGTTCTCGATTAGAGACGATTTTAGAAATCTAAAACCAAATTAAAACCACCGATGAAAAAGAAAAACACCCAACTTACCCCAGAATGAAAATTAAAGACAAAGTTGAACTAAGCCAACACAATTTATAAAAAACAACAAAAAATAGCAAACTGGCAGCAAAAATTTTACACCTAAATCAAAGCTTCGATATATATTAGCCAGGTGGTGAAGCTGAAACCCTAGAAATTGACAAGGTTGAGTGGCTCAGAATTAGGGTATCAAAGTGTAGTTGAAATAAATTGTACTTTTTAAAAGGATAAAGTAATAAACGTAGAATCTGACGCAGTGACGTCCACGAGTCAAGCTGATTCAACTCGGTCAGGTCATTTGATGCTTACTTGTTGATTCTTGCTACAAATAAAAGGTAATCAAAGTTAAATGGCTTCTCAGAAAGCTAAAGAAAGGTAAGAACAAAAAGCAAGAATCAACAAGGAAACAAGAATCAACAAGGCACCAAACAACAACAACAAAAAAGTCGAACGACACAAGATTCAACAAGGAAACTACCTTAGAGTTGATCTCCCGAATAGTAGAGGATCGAGGAGAAAGTAGTAGAGCTGTAAGTAGAGCAAATAGGAGAAAGTAGGCAAGAATTGTGTGGTTTTAAAGGGAAGACATGTATGAGAGAAAGAGGAGGGAATGAATGGTTGAAACACGGATTAATTGGGAATGAGAGGCAAAATGAAAAAGATAGGGAATGAAAGAGTATAAAACATAGAGTGGAAGGTGAGGATTCAGAGGGGGGAAATCAAGGGTGGGGAGGCAATGAAAGTGAGTCCAGAATTTTTCAGAATCTACAGCTGCTACAATAGCTCATGCAGCTGCATAAACAGTAAACAATAGAACAATAAATCAGCTCAAACCACACCTCAAGACCCAAATTTATCAACCTCATTTCCTGAATTTGCTAAAACAATAACTCACTTATCAACTTAATCGTAATAAAAACTGAATTCTCACAGATTAGATACACTGAAAAATCTAAATACGGCTTGTTGCCGCATCCCTCCTCAATTTCTTTTCAATTAACAGATACTTCATTGATACCTCACATCTTCGGAAAACATATACAATCAAATGGAACCGACTAAGTATTAACATAAATGAATTCATCTCACTAAAATCATCATCCTATAAATTCCTGGCACTAAACCAATAAAATCTACAAACAAAGATTCAAACTTCATCAAAACCACACACAACCTAATTATCAAAAACCATAACACGAACATCAATTGAACAAACTTACATCGGGAGGACAATCATTGAGTAAACAAGGAGATGACGATAAATTCTGAAGAAGCTTCAAATTCTGCTCCAACAATTCAGTCATCCGCTTATTCTCGTTTCGGATATCGTTCAATTGTTCCACAGAAAGAGCGTAATTGTGTTCGTCGGCGTGAAATTGGGAATTAGGGTTATTATGTTGGTGGTGATGAAGGTGTTCGACGGCAGACCAAGCGAGTTCCGCCACCTCTACTGCTTCATGTGCGTGCCCCATAAACTAATTGTTTTTCCCAAATCAATCTGCCATTCCCTCTGTTTGCGCCTAAACTGCAAAGAAACTACAAAAACAGAGCTCGCAGAGCACCAACATCAATATCGTAACCCCCTAACAATAATAATAATGAAATAAAAAACAGAAAATGAGATTAAGATTTAAAAGTAAATACCTTTTGAGAGTGTGAGATGCTAGGTTTTGCTGAGGGAGTTGTATTGAGGAGTGAGAAGCAAAGATGGAGGAGAAGGCGAGAATGAGTGGAGTGGAATAGAGCGTTAGAAACAATGGGAAAAGGGTGCGGTTGTGAGTAAAAGAGAAATGGAGGGCTGGGATCACAAGGGCGATATCAACGGCAGAGGGTCATTTTCAGCGATACTATTCATCGCTACAGTTGTTCCAAGTTCATTCTTTTTAAAGGGTGTAGATTCCACCTTTTACATGTCCAAAAAGTCCACACATGTTGTCAAAAAAAAAAAAAAAAGTCCACACATAGTCTCACTTTTGTTTCTTCAAATAGAAAAATATTTTGTTTTTCTTTAATTTAGTGGTATAATAGTATATAATACACACATACATTAATGAGCAGATGACAAATTTTTTGAATATAATTAAACCGTTAGCTTTCTAAATACAATTCATCATTTAATTAATACGATTTTTGTGTTACCAAACAAAACAAAAAGTTCTTCCATAATTTACCTATATCAATCAATCAATCAATACTATATATTAAATCCAGAAACCAAGGGACTTCAATATAATTAAAGAAAGTTATACAAATTAATTATACTATATAGTTTTAAATCACTAACACCGTGTGATGGACCCGATTAAGGGATCTCAATGCAAATATTATATAGTTTGGGTTAAAATTAAATTATATAGAAGCTTGGTAATTTTCCTAAACATTGTAAGAAACTATAACATGGTCAATTTCCTTAAAATAAAATAATTAATTAAAATGGTCAATTTCCTTAAAATAAAATAATTAATCAAGATAGTCAACTTCAAGGAGACTAAAAGAAAGAAGATGTTTGATAATTTTCCTAAATATTTATAGAAGATTAGAATATGGTCAATTTCCTTAAAATAAAAAATTAATTAAAGGAGACTAAAAGAAAGAAGATGTTTGGTAATTTTCCTAAATATTTATAGAAGATTAGAATATGGTCAATTTCTTTAAATTAATTAGTATAAACATGCATGGTATTAATTACTATCACCATAAAATTGTATATTAAATTTAAAATCTATGCAATTTGATTAAACTTTATAGTTTATTAGTTGTATAGAGATGTTAATTATTTAACATAAAAAAAATATAATATAAGTAGGTTATAAATAATTCAAGTTAGATTCAATAATATATAATATTGTATAATTCTTTTGATTTGATTTAGTACATATATGTAATATATTTATATAAATAATAATCCTCTTAAAATTGCATGCCTAAGTAGTAAAAGTAATTTCGTCAATAAAGAAAAGAATTGTAATAACATTAGATATTGTTATATGATAGTAATCACTCATTTGAATAGTAAAAGTAACAATATTGTCAATATTAATGCAGCAATAGTGAAAATAACCATAATTACGGCGGGAGTAGTGAAATTATCAATATTAATACAGCAGTAGTGACAGTAACAATAATTACGACGGGAGTAGTGAAAGTAACAATGATTACATGCAAATAGTGAAATGTTATTACTATTGTTTCATTAATAAGAGTAAAATATTAATAATGGGAGTAGTGAATAAAATATATTAATGATAAATTTATAGGTTATGCAACTTTAATAATTTTATTTAATGAAAAAAAAAATAATGGTAAGTAGAGGTAGCCCGGACGAAGCCGGACACCAATACTAGTAAATTACAAAACTAATACTCCGTATCACCGTATGTGATAGTCCCATACATCATTTAAAGCATTATCAAAATGCTATTAGAATTATTTATGTTAATAGTTAACTATACATCCTAAAATATATAGAGGCGAAACATTAACGAAAAAAAAAGGTCATTCGATAGAGATAGCCTTGAAAGATAATGGCATAATAAAATTCATCCCAACTAACACCTTTTTTCGGGGTGATAGTGTAATACACCCTTTCGTTGTAATTTACAACGGTTAAGGAAGACTAATTGTAATAAAATATACAGCATTATCAGAAAATGATGAACAATTTTAGGTTTGTATAACAGATTAGGTTGAAATTGTTCCGGGTGTAATTCCAGAGCAAGTATCGTTACCACCCGTGGCTTGTAGAGTAATGTCTTTGGTTGGATTCTTCTTGTCCTTATCGTTCCTCTCGGCCTCTCCTGCAACAATGAACGGCGAGGGCTTGGCTTTGTGCCAAGCGTACTCACTCCGACGCTCAAGTCAGCAAACTCAAAGGATTAAGTTGTGTTGCTTGGCTAGGTATGTATTGTAGAGAGATGAGGGAGATATTACCAGATGAATAGTGTATTTAGGTTAAGTTGTGGGATCCTTTCCTCAATGAAGGTTGAGGAGTATATATAGGCTTTCACCTTTTGTCACGTAGTGACCAAGTGGCCAAGTGGCTGATCAGGTGGAAAGACCGTTCTACCCTCAGCCGATGGACCTACGGCAGGCCGGCCGAGGGTCTTGGGTGTGAGTACGCGGATATGTGCCCCGGCTGGCGGGTTGCCATGCCGATACCCTGGCTAGCAGGCCGATGGGCTGCATCGGCTAGGCGGTCTAAGTCGTTGACTTCTTTGTGGATATCTTTGACCTCGTTCAATATGTTGACTTGGTCGCCGGTGCAGAATATGCCCCATCAATTTGCCCCCAGCGTAGTCTATGCCGTGGTATAGGCTCCGATGTATACTGAGCGTATATTCTGCGGAGTAAGTTTCGAAAATCTCTCTGTACCGGCCGTACCATATACCATATCCCCCCTCCGCATGGATGCGTGAAGGGTATCCGATGTGGAAAAGAATCAAGACGCTGGCCGAGATCAGGGCTGAGGGTGCCGGTTGACTTTGAGATGCCCCCGGCCGGTGCTCCCTGGCTTGGTTGATCGGTGGCCGGCGGAGACTAGGTACCTACATATTTGTTTGCGGGAGATGAACAGTCGAAGAGATGTGAATAGGCGTGTTGAAGACGTTTGGTCACTGTTGCATTGATTGACATTCAACTGTTGCGACGATTGACATTCCGCTGTTGCATGCTTGACACGTGTGTGTTCGCTGATTGGTTGACGCTTCATGGGTTGTGCCCTGATTGGTCCTTCTTCATGGGCTTTTCTCTATAAATAGGGTAGTTATTCCGTGATTTTGGCCTCCATTTTATTTTCGAAAATTTTTCTCTAAGATCTTCATTTCTCCAAACTTTCAAGGGTTTTCTTCTTCTTAATCTTCGGAGTATTTGATCCGGCGTGTGTTTTTCTTTAAGGTAAACAAGCAAACTTTTTATTTTTTTTCTTGCTAGTAATTTGTTGTGAATCATGTCGTCACGATCTTTGGACCGGTGAACTGCGTCGGGGGCCCTAAGTCCCCTTCTCCTGAAGTTGATCCTCAAATTCTGGAGGAATGGGAGGATTCTGACTCTTTTGGTGATCTTGGTGATGATGCGGAAACGTCTCGTCTTAGCGAGGGGAGACAGTACGTCATGGATCACGGCTATGTCTGTAAGATCCACCTTGACCGTATTGGTCCCGTGAGCTTGCCGTTGTTCGGCGGGAAGCTTCTCGAGGGTCATTTTTCTTTGGTAGGGGATACGAAATTGTCATCCCCGAGGAGGGTCAGGCCGTTCTTTGCCCTCCGTCGGTCCTATCTTGGCGTATACCTGCGGCATTTGGAGTACGGGCTCCGGTTTCATTGAACGGGTATGTTATGGCCATAATTAGAGCCATGAACGTTGTTGCCCAATCGCACCACCTGGCCATGAGGACCATAATTGGTTTTGTCTCGGCTTTGTCTTTTTAAGGGAGAAACTCCGACGGTGAATTTATTCCGCCGACTCCATCATCTCAAACCGTCACTCTACGGCCGTGTTGGGTGGTACGGTGTGCAAACGGAGCGGGGTTATGTCTCTCACGACAAACCTTCTTCTTGCAAGGACCGGCAAGGTCGGTGGGTGTATGTTAAAGTGCCGAATGACTATCCGCTGCCTCGTTCCTTCCAAAGACCAGGTTAACTTGCGGTGTGAGACTAGGGCGGAGCATGACAGATGGGTCACTCGAAAGCATCTTAAAATGGATGCTAGCAGGGTTCCTCTTACGGAGGATGAGAGGGCCGGCAACGAGGCTCTTTGAGGTGGACAAGCGTGGGATGCCGAAAGATGGATTCCCCGACGCAGATCATTCTTCGGGATGAGCCGCTTTGCTATGCTCGGCCTCATACCGGCCCTAGCACGGGGTGAGTGGGGTCGGTGTGAGGCCCTCCACCGTTCTCAATGTTTCTTTATTTTCGAATTTTGATTCATTTCTTCTACTTGACTCTTGCTTTGTTTCTTTCGTAGACCACTTTGGACCGGACCTTTTCGAGGATCTTCTTCGGAGAACGGGCCGCACGAAGATAAAACCGTTCCGACTTGCATCCCAAGGCTGCAGCCCATGACCGCAGGATGTCGCCGAACGATCTCATGGAACAGCGGCTGAAGGTCTTGAGCAAAGAGGAGGCGCAGGCGAGGGTTGTTAGCGGCGTGGTGCGTCGGACGCGGAGAACAAGGCCCTTGGTGGCAACGGGGTCGACACCGGCTTCAACTCCCATACCCTCCCCTAAGAAGGTGGAGATTGTTGAGATTCCCGATGAGGGGGGTTCTGACGCAGAGGGATCTCCCCTTATCCGTAAGAGGAAGGGGACGGCTTCTACCGCTGGCAAGGAAGTGCCTTCTCCGGTCAAGAAGGCCAAACATGGTACCTATCTAGCTCGTGGCTTAAATTCAGCCGTGCCACTAGGTATTTCTGATGGGTCGATATCGATATCGATGTTTTAACCGATTTTCGCAGATCGCCCGCGATCGGCTATTGCTCACGTTAGGCGGAAAGCGGTGGGGTCCTCTGCGCGCAGTTGGTGGTCGTGGCACCACCGTCAACCCTTCATCCCGAAGGCTTTCGTCTCCCGGCCCGCAGGCTAGTGGCGATTGCCACCACCGTCCCTTCATCCCGAAGGCTTCCGTCTCCGAGCTTATAGAGGAGGGTACGGAAGCTTATTAGGGGAGCTGGCGAGGTGGAACGTGGCTACCGCTGCTCGTCTCAGGGAGCAAGAGAAGGCCGTGGCTCGGGCTGTTCATGAGCGTAATGCCACTAAGCAGGTGGCTGCATCGGCGAAGCTGGATCTCCTCAATGAGCAGAGGCTTAGGGAAGAAGCTGGGAAGGCGCTCTTGGCAGAGAGAAAACTCAGGGAGGACGCCGAAAAGGAGGTCCTTGCTGAGAGGGCTAAAGCCGAGGCTGCGGCTGCCGAGGCCGCGGATCGGCGAGGAAATGTGAGCTCGCTCAGGGGCGCGCCGACCTCTACCTCAAGCAGAGGAACGAGTCCCGGGACCTGTTTAAGGCTCAGGCGGAGGTGGTTCGGGGCAGGGATGCCATCATCAAGCAAAAGGAGGCGGACATCGAGATGCTGCAAACCGACATGCTTCCCAAACTGTGCGCCAAGTTCCGGGATTTGGCCGAAAATGCTGCTAGGGAAGTTATCGGGGAGCTTTTCCCTCTTGATGGCTCCTTCCCGTGGGGGCGGAGTTCGACGCGTTGCTTGATGACAAGCTCGAGGCTAAGGAGAGAGCCGCGGTGGAAGAGGCCAAGGAGGCGGTGAAGGCGAAGATGGAGAGGGAGGCGGCCGCGGAAAAGGCGACTCTTCTTGGCCGAGAAGGCTAGGGCGGTGAAGAAGAAGCCGAAAGGATGAGGGCGGTGAGGATCTTTGAGGCCAAGGCCGAGGTCGCTAAAAGGCTTCTGGGTCGCCTTTCTTTGAAGAAGATGCGGCTTGATGAGAACAAGTTTCTGAGATCCGCTTTGTCCGGGGGGCCAATTACTCACCCTTCCTCCCCATTTGTCTCATGATACATGAACATAGTGGTAGTTTTTGTCTTCTTTTTGTACGACCTTGGTAGGTTGTGTTTCGGCTTGTCCCTATGGGGACGGCCGTTGTCTGTATTCTTTTCACTTGTAATTTTATAACTTCTAATAATAATTCGTTTCCTTTGCCTTCGGCGTGGCCGAGGTCTTTGTCCCATCTTCGTCAAAGTTGTCTTCCTGTATTCTCGTTTTGGAGTGCGTATCTCAACTGTGCTTTTAACGCTTCCAAGACGCTTCGTCCGTTTTTGCGGGTGTAGTGTGTGATGACCGTTACTGTCGTGGTATCCGCCTTATGAGGGTGATTGCCGCCCTTATCGGTACGACAAGATGAGCGCGCTAGTTTTTTGACAGAGAATCCCGCTCTTGTCGGTATGACAATGTGAGCCGGCGTCTGTTTCTTGATAGCGTGTTACGTGGCGTCTACCACTTGGAGTGACTGCGACGGCATCAAACCTCTGAGGGTGACTGCCGTGGCGTCTACTACTTGGGGTGATCTGCGACGGCGCTAATTTCTTGACAGAGAATGCCGCTCTTGTCGGTATGACAGTGTGAGCCGCAAGATCTGTTTCTTGATAGCGTGTTACGTGGCGTCTACCACTTGGAGTGACTGCGACGGCATCAAACCTCTCGAGGGTGGCTCGCGTGGCGTCTACTACTTGGGGTGATGCGACGGCGCTAATTTCTTCTTGAGAGAATGCCGCTCTTGTCGGTATGACAGTGTGAGCCGGCATCTGTTTCTTGGTAGCGTGTTACGTGGCGTCTACCGCTTGAGGAGCTCGACGGCATCAAACCTCTCGAGGGTGATCGCTAGTGGCGTCTACTACTTGGGGTGGTGCGACGGCGCTAGTTTCTTGACGAGAGAATGCCGCTCTTGTCGGTATGACGGTGTGGCCGGCATCTGTTTCTTGATAGCGTGTTACGTGGCGTCTACCGCTTGGAGTGACTGCGACGGCATCAAACCTACGAGGTGTGCTGCCGTGGCGTCTACTACTTGGGGTGACTGCGACGCGCTAGTTTCTTGACGAGAGAATGCCGCTCTTGTCGGTATGACAAAGTGTGAGCCGGCAGATTGTTTCTTGATAGCGTGTTACGTGGCGTCTACCGCTTGGGTGCTGCGACGGCATCAAACCTCGAGGGTGACTCGCCGTGGCGTCTACTACTTGGGGTGACTGCGACGGCGCTAGTTTCTTGACGAGAGAATGCCGCTCTTGTCGGTATGACAGTGTGAGCCGGCATCTGTTTCTTGATAGATAACTGATGGGAAGAACCTTGCTTTGATGGAAGGCGGGGATGTTTTTGTTTTCACCAGGTAAAAAACATGCGTTGGGGTGTCCACAGCTATCTTGGACACCTCCGTAGCTACATAAAATTTTACAAGACTACAAATGCCCTAACGACTCTAAATACCCGAATCAGCCACTAGTCGTATCCATGAGGTCGCTCCCCGCTTGTAAGGACGGACTTTTCCCTTTTTCGGACTTCTTCGCCTCTTTGAGGGATTGCATGTTGCAACCTCGGGCAGCTATCTGGACGTTGACCACCTCATCCTTCTCGTCTTTGGAGACGAGCTTATGCGCTTCCCCCCGGTCCGAGACGTACATCAGTGTTAAGGCCCGGATGGACATCACTGCGTCAGCCTCGCTCAGGGTGACTCGGCCTATGAGAACGTTGTAGGCGGACGAGCCGTCAATGACGACGAACTCAGCTAGGATGTTTTTGGCCGCGTTCTTTTCGCCGAACGTCACCGGGAGTCTAATTGATCCCCGTGCACCGGCCCCCCGAGAGAAGTCGTATAGGGGTTGGTGCGGGGGCTTAAGTCTCGACCTTCGGCCGAGGCCGAGAAAGCACTCCCTAAACATGATGTTCGTGTATGCACCTGTGTCAATCAGGCACCTCTTGACCAGGTGGTTGGATATGTCCAAATTGACTACGGGTCATTTGTGAGGGGCGATGACCCCTTCGTAGTCCTTTCTTCCGATAGTCATATCGGGGATGCTTTGAGGGGATCCTCGAGTTGGGCACAAAGTTGATGGCCTGATATAGCTCGTTTAGGTGCCGCTTGTGCCCATGAGCGGACCCTCCGTTCTCGTTGCCCCCGATGACAACATGAATCACGCCTATTCGCTCGAAGACGGACTTCCTATCTGAACCGCCGGCGTCCGTCTTTTGGCCTTTTGCAACGTACTTGCTGAGGCTTCCTTCGGATCGCTCCTCTATAGCATTCTTCGGATGGCGGCGTCGTTGGTTAAATGGCGGTGTGGCCGTGGTACTCACAAGATCTTGGCTCGTGTCGCCGTCACTTTTTGGCTTGGGGGTCTCTCCCACCGGCCCTCGTTCTTGCTCAAGGCGAAGACTTCGGCGGCCGATGCGATGAGGGGGTTTTTTCACTATACCGCCTCACGGTGGTACGCCTCAATTCCACCGGCGCCCGCCGAGTCTTGCTTCCGGTCGGGTCTGTCCGACCGTGACCTATTATGCTCATGGCGTCTTCCATTGGACCGCGAGCCGGTGTTGTCGCGGCGTCCTTCGTCCTGACTGTCCTGCTTGCGACTATTCTTTTCCGAGTGCTCGGCTTCGCGGGGATCTTCCCAGGTCTTGTGGTAGTCTTCCACCTTGATGGCTTGGTCGGCCAATTTTCTGGCGGCGTCCAGGCCCAGGCCTCCGCTCTTGATGAGCTCGTTTTTTAAGGCTCCCCTTGGGAGGCCCTTCATTAGTGCGAAGGCCGCCAGCTCGGGATTAATTTCTCGAATCTGCTGGACCTTTCCGTCAAATCTCTTCACATAGCTCCTGAGAGACTCGCCCCCCTCCTGTCTGATAGTCAGGAGGTCGGATGTCTCTACGGCCCTTCTCTTGTTGCAGGAGTACTGGGCTAGGAAAGCGCCTTTCAGGTCGGCGTAATAATACACCGAGCCGTCAGGAAGCCCTTTGTACCAACTCTGAGCCATCCCATGCAAAGTTGTTGGGAAAATTCGGCACCAGACCTCGTCGGGCTGCTCCCATACCGACATGTAAGACTCGAAAGCCTCAGCGTGGTCGACTGGGTCGCCATCTCCTTTGTACGACAGAGGTGGCAGCTTGAGCTTGTTCGGCACCGGGACTTCTAGGACGTAGGCGTTGAGGGGCTGTCTAACCATATGTCGAACGACGCGCGGCGATCGGCTCCTTGCGTCCCTAACCTGGCTTCTTCCCACGTGACGGGAGGGGCTCCTTCTTCGACTCGGGCTTCTTCTCCAACTCGCCGAGTCGGACTTCTCTGGCTCCTCCGGTGAGCCTCGTTCGTGTGGCGGGGACGCTGTCCTCCCACGAGTGCGGGAAGGACTTAGGTCTACCGCGCCCACTTTGGGCTCCCGGCGTCTTGACGGGTCGGCTTCTCCTAGTGCTCCGTTCAAATTTTTCGAGTCACATTTTGGGCCCGGTCTCCGGACAGTTTCCGCCGCTCTTGTCGGCGTGATGTGTGAGCGGGCGTATTACTAATTAGGTCCAGGAGCATTTTCAGCTTTGCTATGTCAACCATACGTCCCATGATGGTGACTGGTTATCGGGCGGCGGCGTGTCGGGTATTGGTGGCATCCGAACTCCGGTTGGATTACACACGGTGCATGGGTGTATGACTCCAGAATTGTTGAAAGTATCATCTTGGTAAAATGCGGTTTCGTCAGTTACGACTGCATCTTGTTGTTTCGACATTTTCTTAGCTTTTTGGGTGGGTTCTTGTTGTTTTTTTTTTTTTTTTTTTTTTTTTTTTTTTGGGAATGAATGTGACTAGCTTCTAGTGTCGTTTCCCACAGACGGCGCCAATTGTTCCGGGTGTAATTCCAGAGCAAGTATCGTTACCACCCGTGGCTTGTAGAGTAATGTCTTTGGTTGGATTCTTCTTGTCCTTATCGTTCCTCTCGGCCTCTCCTGCAACAATGAACGAACTGAGGGCTTGGCTTTGTGCCAAGCGTACTCACTCCGACGCTCAAGTCAGCAAACTCAAAGGATTAAGTTGTGTTGCTTGGCTAGGTATGTATTGTAGAGAGATGAGGGAGATATTACCAGATGAATAGTGTATTTAGGTTAAGTTGTGGGATCCTTTCCTCAATGAAGGTTGAGGAGTATATATAGGCTTTCACCTTTTGTCACGTAGTGACCAAGTGGCCAAGTGGCTGATCAGGTGGAAAGACCGTTCTACCCTCGGCCGATGGACCTACGCAGCAGTAGCCGAGGGTCTTGGGTGTGAGTACGCGGATATGTGCCCGGCGCGGGTTGCCATGCCGATACAACTGGCTAGAGGCCGATGGGGCCGATCGGCTAGGCGGTCTAAGTCGTTGACTTGCTGTGGATATCTTTGACCTCGTTCAATATGTTGACTTGGTCAGCGGTGCAGAATATGCCCCATCAGAAATATAAAACAATATTTTTTGAAACTACCAAGTACACTAATTAAAGAATTTTAAAAAGTATTTCCATCTTTTTTATTAATAAATAATTGACAAACTATATATATTACTCCACCATATAGATAATGTCTTCCCTCATAGGAGGGTTAATTACAAATCTCAGAGGTTGTATAAATCCGAGTTGATTTGAATATTTTTTTCACTTTTGAGAAAAACACTTTAATTAAAATATTCTAAGATATTCTCCTTTGATTACTATATCATTTGGGACAGTTTTTTTTTTCTTTTTTTGTCAAATAAGGCATAAGATCAGCATAATACAAAGGGTAAAGGGATTTCAAACACGTGATCTTTTATCACGATACTTCCGCCTTAAGGCCCTTAACTACTACCTTAAAATCTCTAGGATACAATTATTTGTAGGATGGAATGATTTTATCACCTAGAAAAGTCTTATACTGCGTACAAAATTTAGGGCGATGATAACGCCACTACCATTTTTGTTAATGCCACTCAAATTGTGAGAGAATGGATAGTAAGATACCCATATAATTGACTTGTAATTGAGTGACATTAACAAAAATGGTAGTGGCGTTAACATTACCCAAAATTTAATGATTTAATAGTACATGCATGGTCAAACACTATTTAATTATTTATACGTTAGACTACCCTAGTTATCATCACCACCATAAATCACCTTCTTTAATCACCCCATCCCCTAATCCCTAATTAATCCTCTTATATAATCTATTTTTAGAAATCTTTTTATTTTTGTGTTACAAACTTTTAAACACGCTTACATGTAAATTACACCAATACCCTCCACCAACTTTCCACAACACACATTCTCTTTTTTTCAATTCCTTTGTTCTATAAATACACTAGTCTTTCAACCATTTTCCCCTTCCTAGTACTAGTCCAAAAAAAACTAATCACTCTCTCTTTCCTACTCGATCACAACAACAACAACATCAGAGCCTTAATTTTAAAACAAATTCGACTCATTTCAACAACAACAACAAAGCCTTAGTCCAAAAATTATTTTAGGGTCGGTTAAAATTACTTTTAGGCCGATTCTCGAAATAAAAATGCATAATTCAAATTTATGGGGAGGTTCATTTGAGGTACAAAAGGATTTAGACCAAGAGGATCGCGACGAAAGAGTAAAAACAATCGAAGATTGGGATAAATCAAGTCTATTTTACCAAGAACATCTTAATAATCCTCATGATTTAGATGAAATACAACAAAGTTGGCTATTAGCACCACAAGAATCTCGTAAAAACAGGAAAAATAAGTACGTTGATTTGGGTTGCATTGTTGTAAGCAAGAAATTGGTGAAATGGGTATTTTGGTCATTTTTCATTGCATTCATTGTTATAGTCATGCCTATAATTATCGCTAAGTCTTTGCCTAAACATGAGCATGGACTGCCTCCGCGTGATAATTACACTCTTGCCCTTAACAAGTCTCTTCTCTTCTTTGATGCCCAAAAATGTAAGTCTATTTTTCTACTCTATTTCTTAGTCATTAATTCTCTTGGTTTTTTCTTAAATGAGTCATAAATATTATACCGATAAACATACTCCCTATGTTTGAATTATTTATTTACATTTAATTAAAATAGTCATCACACATAATTATAGCTAGCTCATTTTCCTTACTTTTAAACATAAATTTGAATTTGAATATTTGATCACACATATATGTAAAAATGAACATTTTGGCCATCACAAAAAAATGGGTCGAATCATTCTATCTTAGGAAAATATTTTTATAATCAATTTTGAGATCATCAATTTATGATTTTCTACCTTATAAATAATATAATGGGGCTGATTTACTAGAAGAAATAAATTATTAATCCATTTTTTACATAGAGGGGAAATTTTCAAAATAATTGACTTACTAAAAATTGAAAATTTCGAAATTTACAAGTCTTGGGCAATACTTACTACTGTAAATGACTAAAATGATAGTCGGAGTATAGTTGGACGTAACTACGTAAGTGCTTGCTAGGTTCATGCATATGCCATATTAAGACGTTACACTAAATTAATGTCATACGAGTATATGTGATGTGAACGTGGAATTATATATACAGATTTCATTGAAATTTTATCAACGCAACTCAGTAAAACACACGAAAGAGGAGGATGGATACGTATTTGAGATTTATCGTGCACAATATCTTTGTCTTAACTATTAAACTAAAATATCTTACTCTCTCTGGTTTTATGTAATAAACAATATCATAATTTTTTTGGATTATCGGGCTATAAATGATTATAATTGGATTATCTTCTAATAAAATGTCTTTTCTACGTAGTATATATTGTTGTGGTATTGTTGTGGTGAGATTTGAACCCTTGACTTTTTAGTTACATGACTCTGATACCATGTCAATAAACTATCTTAACCAAAAGGTTGAGCTGATGGTTAGAGTCCAAGATCAATTTTATACTTTTAACACAATACAACTTCTATTCTAAAAAACACGTAGAGACTGTTTTCGAACACATTTATTTATAATTGTTCCTCCCTAACACGTAGTCGTGAATTACAAACCACATATACCTGGTGCTTAATATTACACTTTAGAAATTAGGGGCTGTGAGATTTGAACCTGTGACCTTTTAGTCACATGGCTCTGATATCATATCAAGAAACCATTCTAACCAAAAGATTAAGCTAATGGTTAGAGTTCAAGATATATTCTAGAAAACGCGTAGAGACTGTTTCCGAACACATTTATTCATAATATAACTATTTCGAATGTGTTGTAACATAGTTTGTGTTTGTTATAATATAGCTGGGAAATTACCAAAGCATAATCCGATTCCATGGAGAGGAAGCTCAGGATTAAAAGATGGATCAAAATTGAGTGATGTAAAAGGAGGATTAGTAGGAGGATACTATGACTCTGGGGAGAATACTAAGTTCCATTTTCCGATGGCATTCGCGATGACAATGCTGAGTTGGAGTGTCATCGAGTATCCTCACAAGTATCAAGCCATTAACGAGTATAATCATGTTCGAGAGCTCATCAAATGGGGCACTGATTACTTGCTTAAAACCTTCAATCACTCTGCCTCCACCATTGATCATATTTATAGCCAGGTTTGTTTATTTTAATTAATCTGTCGTCTTTCGAACACTTATCGTGTTATATTTAGCTCCATTGTACATAAGATTATGGTGGGATAAGCCGTAAGGACGCGGAATGCTTAATTTTACCTATGTTGTGAAAATGATTGCTTAGTTAATAAAATCATGAGCGGTGAGAGGGCTGAGAATCGGTCCAAGACAGGACCAAACCGTATCGTATCAAAGACCGAATCTAAAACTTTCGGTCTTGTACCAGACCAAACCCAAAATATTTAGTCCGGTCCGGGATTGGACCGAAATGGATCTAAAATTAGTTTTTTTGACTATTTCGTATACGATAATTAAATTTTAATTCTGCTAAATAAAATGCATTTAAATTATTAGACGACTTTTTTATGAAAATCATTGACAATACTAATTTATAATGTCTTTTGAAGATATAATATTAATTTGATTTATAATAATATTTTAATGTTGCGTCATTAAAAGCATGAAATTTGGTTCATTCGGTCCGGACCTAAATTAACCGGTTTTGGACTGGACCGGACCGAAGACCAAACCGTGAAAAAATGAGGATTGAGGACCGGACCAAAATAATTAGGTCCAGGTTTGGTCCATACCAAATGGTCCGGTCCGGACCTAAATTAACCGGTTTTGGACTGGACCGGATCGAAGGCCTAACCGTGAAAAATTGAGGACTGAAGACCAAACCAAAATAATTCGGTCCGGGTTTGGTCCGGACCGAATTATTTTGGTCCGGCCCTCAATCCTCATTTCTTCACGGTTTGATTTATAATAATATTTTAATATTGCGTCATTAAAATCATGAAATTTGGTCCATTTGGTTCAGACCTAAACTAACCGGACCAAAATAATTCGGTCCGGATTTGGTCCAGATCAAATTATCCGGTCCGGTCCATTTTCCCGCTCCGAACCTAAATTTGCTCACCCCTAATTAATATTCATGACCTGGTTCAGAATTGCCTCGCGGCTCCCTTTACACACAAATTTTGCTAACTCACATTCACATCGACATTCAGGTGGGCGGTGGTCAACCGAAGTCAACAGTTCCGAGTGACACAACATGTTGGGAGAGGCCAGAGGACATGGACTACGACCGTCCTGTACAAACAACCCGTAAAGGCCCTGATCTTGCTGGAGAAATGGCAGCAGCATTAGCAGCGGCTTCAATTGTATTCCGCGACAATAGAACCTACTCGAAAACACTCATCAAAGGAGCAGAAACCCTGTTTAAATTCGCAAGAGACGCCGAAAAAAGATCTCCCTATAGCAGCGGGGGAAATGCCATGATTTCAGCATACTATAACTCAACAGGATACTACGACGAGTTTATTTGGGGTTCGACTTGGTTGTATTATGCAACGGGGAATAAAACCTACATTTCCTTAGCTACTAATCCAGATCTATCGGAGACTGCTAAGGCGTTTAGGATGAACACGAACACGAGTTATTTAAGCTGGGATAACAAATTGCCTGCTGCAATGCTGTTGTTGACGAGGTTTAGGATGTTTTTGAATCCCGGGTTTCCGTATGAGCAGACTTTGAGTCAGTACCATAATGTTGTTGGGTTGAATATGTGTTCTTATCTTAGCCATTTCCAGGTCTACAATCGGACTAAAGGAGGTTTAATAGAGTTAAACAACGGAGGGCCGAAACCATTGCAGTATGTGGTGAATGCAGCATTTTTGGCAAACCTGTTTGCAGATTACATGAATGTGACCGGAGTTCCTGGTTGGAACTGCGGTCCTACTTTCTTCCTCGCCTCTGAACTTCGTAAATTTGCGACTTCTCAGGTACTAATACTCGAATCTTCTCCCCATTGTTTTTTTTTTTGTCAAAAACTACCTAAAATTTACCTCATTTTCATAAATACTACTATCTATAGATGTGTTGTGGCTTACGCTTTATATATTTTGTCGAATACTACCAAATTGAAAAATCCGATCAAATTAGACAAAATTCTAACTCGAAAAAACATTATTTAATTTTTGGCATTGAACACATTATTTACTATACTTAACCACCGCCAACTGTTTTGATTAGCTACTAACACATTTATTTCAATTTGTTTTACTACAATTTTGACTAGTTTGGCGGAGATTGTGGCTAATTTGGACAAAATGATTAATTCGATTGGCATTTTGACTTATTTGTTGGAATTTTAGTTAATTTGGAAAAAAAATTGTCGTATTTGCTCATTAATTTCAATTTGGTAGTTTTCGACAAAAGTAAAAAAATATTAGCTACTCTCTCGCAAAATTAAAAACTTTAGGTAATATTTATGAAAATGAGGTATATATTATGTAGTTTTTGACAAAAAAAGAAAACTCTTTTCTATTCATAACCAAACGACCAAAACCAGGCCATATGTTCATTTTCCTGGCAAATACTTAACATTTTGTGACTTTACCAGCTAAACAAGTCGATATCAAATTCCAATTATATACTTGTATATAACATGGAACTCATTTTTTGATTGAACAGATAGACTACATTTTAGGGAAGAACCCATTAAAAATAAGGTAAATATTAGGTAGTTTTTGACAAAAAAAACTCTTTTTCTAAACTGAGTTATAGAAGTTATAGAAGTCCGCATTCATAACCAAACGACCAAAACCAGGCCATATGCTCATTTTCCTGGCGAATAACATTTTGTGACTTTACCAACTAAACAAGTCGATATCAAATTCCAATTATATATACATAACATGGAACTCATTTTTTGATTCAACAGATAGACTACATTTTAGGGAAGAACCCATTAAAGATGAGCTATGTGGTGGGATATGGAGACAAGTACCCGAAACACGTACATCACCGAGGAGCTTCAATACCGCGCAATGGAGTCAAGTACTCATGTAAAGGAGGATACAAATGGAGAGACAGCAAAAGTCCAAACCCACACATATTATATGGAGCCATGGTTGGTGGACCTGGCAAATCTGATAAATTCCTTGATGACCGTAAAAACAGCCGCTACACGGAGCCCACATTGGCCGGGAACGCTGGTCTAGTGGCGGCTCTTATTTCGTTGACATCAACCGCTGGTCCTGCTGTGGACCGGAACCTTATGTTTTCCGGTGTCCCGCCTTTGTACCCTCCAAGTCCACCCCCACCAGCACCCTGGAAGCCTTGAAAGAGTATTAGGAAGCCGTAAATGATTATACTAGGAGATTTAATTTATGTTCAATTCTCGTCTCGACGAGAGCTTAAAGACACTAGGATAATGTTACTGTTTTATAGAGTGAAATCGCGTATCTACCAATTTTGTCGAAACCATAAAACCATAATGGTGAATGTATGTCTATACCATGTTAAGCAATCTTTTTTATAATCATGATCACATTAATGAGCTTATCAACTACATTAGTATTGACCTGGCAAAACTGACCCAACCCGATACCCGAACTGAGGACCCGAGCATGACCCAAAACCCCAAATTGATCCGAACGAATTTGACTCGACCATAATGTTTATTATTGCAATACTTGCAAACTGATCATATCCCTAAATAACTTGATAATAATAAACCTGAAAATGACCTGAATCCGAAATGACCCTATCTGACCCGAATTGACTCGACATAGTTGACCCGTTTGCACTTTGCCAGGTTTACTTTAGCCATGTTCTTTGATCCTTGACTGAAGAAGGCCATATTCCAAATCTTGGATGTGGAAGATTGACTTACAGGTTTTACACA
Organism: Silene latifolia; assembly: GCF_048544455.1. NCBI lineage: Eukaryota > Viridiplantae > Streptophyta > Magnoliopsida > Caryophyllales > Caryophyllaceae > Silene > Silene latifolia. Next base: position 86,894,890 of record NC_133530.1, on the reverse strand, counting down.
TGGTCATGTACTGGCCTAGCTGAAGTAATACAGCAATGATAAACTTATATACTAAAGTATTAGTTAATTTTCGGTCAAACTTAATGACTTTGTTTAATTTAATTATTTCTCAAGATTTCATACCAAGATTTGGCACTAGTGGAAGTGATATATAAATCAAATCAATCAACACTAACATTGATCAATACAGCAATGTTGAACCTCATTGCCTCACAGGCCTTGAAACGGGTCATTTGGTCCATCGTTATCGCTACCTGGCTAAGCGCGGCAAAACCCATATCTGCAACCTCGTCTCAAACCGTGCCTATGCAAAGCTCAGATGACAGTTATTCTGCTGCTCTACATAAAGCTCTGCTGTTCTTCAATGCTCAGAAATGTAAGTGCATCATATTCATCCCTTCTTTCATTTTTACATGAATATATTTATGAGATTATGGTGCAGCCGGAAAATTGCCTAAGGATAATGGAGTTCCATGGAGAGGGAACTCAGGAATGCAGGATGGATCACAGTTGAAGGATGTTAAGGGTGGTTTGGTTGGTGGATACTATGATTCCGGCGAAAATACTAAGTTTCATTTCCCCATGGCTTTCACCATTACAATGCTAAGTTGGAGCGTCCTTGAGTATCCTCATAAATATCATGCCATTAACGAGTATGACCATATTCGCGAACTCATCAAATGGGGATCTGATTACTTGCTGAAGACATTCAACACGACTACTTCCAGGATCGACAAAATCTATACCCAGGTAGGGACCGTCTTCTATTATTCAAATTTCCAATGCACCAGTAGGTCTCATGAGAGACCGCTCTCACTAATTTAGTAGGAGACATAATAAGGAAAAAAAGAAATTCAGTGGGTCCCTCACCCCATCCTGTGAGAGGTCTCTCAATAATGCTATTGAATACTCTAATATCCCCAATGACATGAACTGCTGGTGCATCGGAATACTGTAAACCTTATGATTCTACAGGTTGGTGGTGCATTGGAATACTCTAATCTCCCCAATGACATGAACTGCTGGGAGCGGCCAGAAGACATGGACTATCCAAGGCCAATACAAACCACCTACGCAGGTCCCGAACTGGCTGCAGAAATGGCTGCAGCCTTAGCTTCAGCCTCTATGGTGTTCACCGACAAACCTGCATATTCCAACAGACTGATCAGGAATGCTGAATCACTTTTCATATTTGCCAGGGACCGGGAAAGAAGAAGTCCATATAGTCGTGGTAACCCTTGGATCGAGCCATACTACAACTCGACAGGGTACTTTGATGAGTACTTGTGGGGTGCAACATGGCTGTACTTTGCCACTGGTAACTCCACGTACCTGTCGTTGGCTACTAATCCGACTTTAGCTAAGAATGCTATGCCTCGGAAATGGACAAGGAAAACGCATGTGTTAAGCTGGAATAATAAGCTTCCAGCCGCGTTTATGTTACTGACGAGGTTGAGGACAATGCGGTCCCCTTTTTACCCCTATGAAGAAATGCTTTTTGAATATCATAGGCTCACTAAGCTTTCCATGTGTTCTTATCTCAAACCCTTCCATCTATTTAATTGGACTCGAGGTATGAAAAATCAGACAGTCAATTGTAATTGCGGTCTTTTTTTTTTTTTGACAACGATAAACTGTAATTGAAATCGACTGTTTTTTGCAGGAGGCTTGATACAGCTCGAGAATGGAGGATCACAGCCTTTACAATATGCCGCGACTGCTGCTTTTTTGGCAAACTTATTTGCTGATTACCTGAATGCTACTGAGACTCCTGGATGGCTCTGTGGCCGAAACTTCTACACACCCGATACTCTCCGAAAGTTTGCATCATCTCAGGTTTACATCCATCTTTCAGTCATAACTAGAGCTGGACAACAGTGCGGGTTGGCCCGGCCCGTCCCGCCTTACCGGGCCCCATATTCCCCAGCCCGCTGACCCACTCAGCAATGCGGGCCGGTCCCGGGTTTCTCTTTTCCCCAGCCCACACTACCCTAGCCCGTCTAATTTTCAACCCATTTTATCCAACCGGGCCGATTCAGGGCCATCACTCCCCAACCCGGCCCGCCCCTGGCCCGTACTGAACCGGCCTAAAGTCATAACTAGCAAATTCACCAGCCTATTCTAGATGAACTGACATTTATAAATTTTTATGCATAACACAGATAGACTACATCTTGGGGAAGAACCCGTCGAAGCTAAGCTATGTGGTTGGATACGGCAACAAGTATCCAAATCGGGTGCACCACAGGGCAGCTTCGATCCCATCAGATGGTAAAAGATACACATGTAAAGGCGGATACAAGTGGAAGGACAGCAGACAAGCCAATCCAAATATCATTGTAGGGGCCATGGTTGGTGGACCTGATAGACTTGATCGTTACCAAGATGATCGTGCAGACAGTGGCTCGAGTGGACCCACATTGGCTGGAAACGCGGGGCTCGTGGCAGCGCTTGTCTCTTTGACTAGTAGTGGAGGTCATGGTGTTGATAAGAATCTCCTGTTTTCAAACATCCCGCCACTCTGGAAACCGTAACTATCAAATCATATCCAGTATTAAGAACAAAAGCTGGTAAAAATTGAAATTTCGGGTTAATAGTGTTGACGAACTCATGTACAATAAGCGGATAGCATTCAAATTCCGTGACAGAAATATCAACAATAGTATATCCAACAAGAATATTAAACTCAACTTACTGCGGTATAAGTGTATAACCCAGGCTGTCAAAAAAAAAAAAAAAAAAAAAAAGTGTATAACCCAGAAGATATTAACGGATTGTATTTCATATTTCTTTTATTCTATTATTTCACCTAAAATTTCAAGACATTAACATCATTCCAACTTTTGAATTAGAAAAATCAATCCTATTCATAACTTATTCTCAATTATAATATCTCAATTATCTCTTAGAGCCTTTGAAAATCCAACACCTCATGTTATAATTAAGTTGGCAGTAATGTTAGCAACCCTATGACTCACGACTTCACGAGTGCTTGCGTAGACGGCGGGTAAAGCTATAGAAGCTAGTTCATTGAATTGCCAATCTAAAAGGGCACACCTATTATATAATTGACCATTATGTTTTCATTAGCAAAATCATTAACCCCATCAAACTTAAGCTGTCACATACAAAGTATCTACTTTGACAAGTATTATGATTATGATACTGTTGTATACTTAAGACGGATATAACCTTCTTAAATACTCCCTCCATTCAACAATTATCACCCCATTTCAATATAATACCTCTCACATATAATGGAGAAATGGGGTGATAATTGTTGAATGGAGGGAGTATGTTCTAATTTGACTATCCATCCACCAAAACTAATAAAACTTGATAGAAGATATTACGGTATATTACAATATACCGTCGTAATCGGAATAATATCAGTATTAGAAATAAGTTATAGTATTATATTGCAATATTAGTTAATAAGTCTTGCACCGGTGTACTAAAGTACGAAGGTCAATGCTCACAAGTTGATCTTCATTTATAATTTTGAGACACACGCTTCGTTTCCATATGAACCAACAACTTAGGAAAACATTCCGGATCCTCACGAATTGCAATCTGGTAGCCAATGCCATGAATTCCGCTCTCATGGATGTGCATACACCACAAGAAAAAGCAACCACCGAGACAAAAATGCCAATTTCATCTCGAATTTACTCTGCCACCTCCGACAACACTATCTTCGATTGTTAAGACACACGTTAGAAAAATTGATAGCTCGAAAACGTTGAAATCGGGTGACTATTGACAAGCCTACTTTCGAACAATTATTTGGGCTAAAATAATAGTTCGACTGGCCCCACCCACACTTCCCCCAATCCATAGCTGTCCCCTCATTACCGTCCAACTAACTATACACTCTCCCTCCATTTTCTCTATCTATAACTACCACTTTCCCTCTCTTCCGCCATGGACGACGCCATGGATTTACTCTCACCTTCCTTCGATAACTCCACATCAATCTCTTCTCGTACTCCTAGAATCTTCGATCGCTTCGATTCTTCTTCATCTTCCGACGCCGATGACTTCTCTCCGTCGTGCTCCACTTCCGACGCTTCCGTCAAAACCGCTGGTAAAAAACTCGATTACATGATTCAATTCCTCGATCGTAAACTATCTACCTCAACTTCCATTTCCGAATCAACCGCCGCAATAACCACCGCAAACTCCGCCGTATCACTGCCGGAATTCACCGGCGCCGCAGAATTCGACGGAATGTTTAGACCGCCGGTTCGGTCGCCTGTCCGACCCGACCGGCCTCCTTGCGTTGAGGTCCGGCCTAGACCGCTGCGGGAGTTGGAGATTGGGCGGGGGTTAAAGACGCTGACGTGTACGGCGGAAAAGTTGTGGGCGGGGGGAGAAGATAGGATTAGGGTTTGGGAATTGAAGGATGTGTTGACGACAGCGGGAGGTGGTGGTGGTAGTAGTGAGGGGAAATTGGGGGATGAGATGACGGCGGAGTTTACGGAGTCGTGGCAGGTTGGTGAAGAGGTTGTGTCCATGGTGGCGGATGAGGGGACCGGGGTTGTGTGGAGTGGACATAGGGATGGGAAGATTAGGTGTTGGAGGATGGAGAGTGGGAAGATGGAAGGGGACGGGTTTCGGGAGTGTTTGTCGTGGCAGGCACATCGTGGGACGGTTTTTTCATTGGTTGTCACTTCTTATGGTAAGTGGTCGAGGTTTGAACCTCGAAAATTCTTAGTTATACCGGGTGTACATGTTCGCATATTAGTCAATAATACCATTATCATTTGTATTTGTATTTGTATTTGTATTAGTTTTTGTTGATTCTGTTTCTTTAATATCATCTTGCGATTCCTAGTTTTAGCTGATCTTGGAAAGATTGGGGGATAGTTGATGTTATAGTTATGTTCACTTAAAGGTAGGTTAAGATAGTTTCGTCCAAAGAAAAGGACTTTAGTGTGTAAAGTTTTGATCTTGGAAAGTTATTATGTGATGTAGGCAGGTGAACCTCTAGTGTTTAGTTTGTAGAATTGGAGAGACAATTATTTGGGAATGAGAACTTTCCTAGGAAATGCAGCATTGCGAACATGAGTATGCGTAAGTCATATATAGGAAGTCTATAATACGGAGTAGTAGTTTTTGAGTAGTACGTACTACGTAGTACTTTTAATTGATGAGAAGATATGGTGATGCGGTTTATTAATTTGATCTCTGCAAAATGAGAAGAAGTGTGATGTGAAGCTCATGTCTTGGGTTGTAGCAAGTTAGTAATTTTTGGGAAATGGAACTTTGTCTGAGAATGTAGAATTGTAGATGTATGGTAAGTGTGGTAATGTTGCTATTTGGGTCTTCGCTAGAATTATGTGATAGGCTTGGTAGTTGAAGAAGCTACTGTATGTCTGTATGTATACACAATACAACATTCAAGCATGTCTTAGGGAATTGGTATTGGAAACCAATAAATACGGATTTGCGGGTGTCTGTGAACAGAAATGTTTATTTGTGAATGATGTTACTCATCCTTTTCACTCTGTTAAATGATTGGTTGACTCAAGTTTTCACTTCTGTGATTATGATAATGTGTTACGAACTTGCTGTATACGAGTGTTCAGAGTTGATTTCTTAGCATGAGCCTGACAGTTGAGATGCTAGGTTGGTGCAGACTAAGTGATGAAAGGAAGTGAAAGGAGATACTACTTCCCTGCATTTGGCTTAAATTAAGTATGAAATTGAGTTGGATTTTTTGAATAAGATTTTATCCTTAGCTAGAAGTTGAATTTACCTCCCACATAAGTTGGTCGAATTGGAGATAAACAATGCAGATAACCATATAGATTTTCACATTATGCTCAACAATTCTTTGTATAAAGTATTGATTCAGCTAAACACAAATTTTATAAGCACTCGTACAAACTATGCCAAACAATGGAATCACTTGACTGGTTTCATTACCTCCCCAATCCCTTTTGTCCTTTAAAAAAAAGGTGTTATTCTTCAGTCCTGGGATTTTTTCATTCCATGGTGTTGCTTTTGATCTAGGCTACCATATGAGTGGAGTAGTGTTATAACCATCAATTTTGTTATTGCACACAATTACACAAATAAAGTGTCCGTTTCCACCACATTATATAGGATGCTGTGGGTCTAAATTTACTCAAGTTGCAAGTTCTGATGTTCAGACATGTACGCCCCTCACTCAAAGTAATAGTACCAATAAATTCATGTCAGAAATCTGGGATGAAGGCTTTGTTGTTGACTTGCTGTACATATTTGTGGCCACAATAGTTGCTAGGTTACTAATTTAGGTTTAATTGTCCTCAGGTGATCTCTGGTCAGGATCTGAAAATGGTGTCATTAAGATCTGGCCATGGGAAGCTATTGCAAAAGCACTGCCCCTGAAGGCAGAGGAAAGACACATGGCTGTTTTGACAGTTGAGAGGTCTTATGTTGATCTTAAGAGCCAAGTCACAATAAATGGTGTGTGCTACATGTTCACGTCAGATGTGAAGTATTTGCTGTCAGATCATTCCGCAGGAAAGGTCTGGAGTGTTGGACTTTTTTTGTTTGCTATATGGTACGTAATCACCCAAAATTGTGTATAGGCACTGCATTCCTTTTACCAGCACCATTAACTATTGTCTCAAAGGCTCCTTCCAATGTGGTTCATTGTGGGATAAGGAGCGGATGTATAAGGCCTTACCCCTATGTTTACAACATAGAGAAACTGTTTTGAGATGACTCTCAATGAAAATTTCATCCAGGATTGCATGTGTTCACTACACTTCCTGTAGCCTCATAAATAACTATAGAAGTTGTGCTGGGGTGTAATTACTGCTGAAGAAGTAAGGGCAAGTGCAATGGAAGAACTTTTTAAAACTTTTTAAACGTTCTTCCATGGCCATGTCATATTTTGACAATCTCAAAAATTAAGTACTTTTCGACACAATGGAAGAACTTTAATAAAGTTCTTTAATGGGACCATAATTAATTTGGTATGTCTACCAATTTTCTTGGTTTTTGGAAGAACTTGGTTCTTTTCAAACTCAGTTTGTTTATTTAAGAACCAGCTTTTTTATGCAATGGGACAAACTTTTTTTTTAAAGGTTCTTATTTATAACCCCAATACAAGAACATCCCATTGCAAATGCTCTAATAAATATATAGAGTACCTAATAAATGATACAGAATCATGTATGCTGTGAGTAAGATCAAAATTATGCACGTGGTTCTCTTTTGGAGTAATACGACAATCAAGGGGAGTGGGGATGTTAACCATAAATTGTACCCAGTACCTCAACCATAACCACTAGCCTAGGACATCTTTGGTTCTCTTGCTAATTCTATTATTAGTAGCCATTGTCATTTTATTGCATGGGATTTTCATTTGGTCTGTCAATACGCAAACAGGGATGCCCGAACTCGAGAGCTGCTGAAAGTCTTCAACACTGATGGCCAGGTGGAGAATGGGGTGGACATGTCTTTGATGCAGGACTTGACAGCTGAAGATGAGATAAAGATGAGGTTTATTGCTGCTTTAAAGAAGGAAAAACCTCAAGCGTCTTTCGGTTTCCTGCAGCGCTCACGTAATGCCATTCTAGGTGCTGCTGATGCAGTCCGTAGAGCAGCAGTCAAGGGTGCTCTGGGAGAGGATAATAGGAGAACAGAAGCAGTGGTTGCGGCAGTAGATGGAACAGTTTGGACGGGGTCTACCAGTGGGCTTCTTGTTCAGTGGGATGAAAATGGCAATCGTGTACAGGAGTTCCAGTATCATTCCTATGCTGTCCTCTGTCTTGCTACTTATGGTTCCAGAATTTGGGTGGGTTATGTTAGTGGGACCGTGCAAGTACTTGATCTTCATGGAAAGCTCCTTGGAAGCTGGGTTGCTCACGGTAGTCCTGTGATTAAAATGGCTGTCGGGTCTGGCTACGTATTTACTTTAGCAAGTCATGGTGGTATAAGAGGGTGGAACATTTTATCTCCGGGACCCATTGATAGTGTGATTCGTTCTGAGTTGATTGGCAAAGAGTTTTTGTACACAAAGCATGAGAAGTTGAAGATTTTGGCCGGTACATGGAATGTTGCTGAAGGAAGGGCTTCTGAGGACTCTCTCATATCTTGGTTAGGCTGTGCTGCTTCTGATGTTGATGTTGTAGTTGTTGGTTTCCAAGAATTGGAAATGGGTGCAGGTGCTCTTGCAATGTCTGCTGCCAAAGAAACAGTGAGTTTTCTTTGTGTAGAGTTCTTTAGGTCTCATTGATATCACTTCCACCCAATTTGGTGCAACCAATATAAGTGAGTTATACACATAATTCTCCACTGCCAGTATTTAGCTGAGAGAGCATGTCTTATGCTCTAGAGACTAGCAGCATTTTTTTATTCGTGAATGCAATGGATCTGTCAGATATTGTCCTTGTAAACAGCCAGTATGTCAATCAAGATCCATGCCAGATTTTAATTACTTTTTATTGGCACTTTTTTTGTCCCACTCAAATTCTGCAGGCATCACTTCTATCTTGATCTGATTGACATAATCTCAGGAATGATAAATATTTGTACAATCCCTTCTGCAGGTTGGATTGGAGGGTAGTTCTGTTGGACAGTGGTGGCTTGATTCCATAGGGAATATTTTGGATGAAGGTTCTACTTTTCAGCGTGTTGGTTCTAGACAATTGGCAGGTTTGCTGATTGGTGTTTGGTGAGTATAGTTGTTTTAGACGAAAAATAGACTTGTTTTGTGCTATATTTATAGTTAAGTATACGGTGCTCTAACAACACTACCAACATTCGGCCATCGCCTAAAAAGGCTCTCACTAATGGCGGTATAAGGGGGTTGGATTTATGAAACCTTACTTTATGAAACCTTCCCCTTCATTCTTTTTTTTAATCCCTTTCCTTTCCCCTCCGTAAACCTAACTGCTCCTAAAATTTATGAATTTAATTTTTTCTACGATCTCTTTCATGTTTCAGGGTGAGAAATAACCTTCATGCTCATGTTGGGGATGTTGATGCTGCTGCAGTACCATGTGGATTTGGGCGTGCCATTGGTAATAAGGTAAACTTTCAATTATTGGTGCACCGTTACTATTTGTTTATGTATGTTGCTCAGGTGATGACTTCTTCTAATCTGTAGCATCTACGTTTGTAATCCACAATAAACGGCTATTTGAAGATGTTAAGACTAAAGAAGGCTCCATTGTTTTTTTTTACGGCCCATTCTTCTGGATTCTTACTATGTCCTTTTTTATTAAATTCCTTTTAAATTCACTAGAAGGCTCTTAAAAATAAATAATACTAACTAGGGAAAACTGATCGGTCAAGGGATGTGGATTTAGAAATTAAAGTGTAAAAAAGCAAGGATTCCCCACCGTAATGCTACTTTCTTTGGTTTCTTTACCAAAAGCAAGCCATATGAATTCTGAGAATCAGATGTAAGTATGTTTTTATTTTGGATTTTGGAGCCATATTCCTCACTCGAATCGAAACTTGTGTTACCTTAATGTCGTAGATAAGATTACCCACGATAGTTTGAGAGCATTATTACTAATATCTCATTTTGTCAACGCTCATCACTTTTGTCTTTTTTGTTTATGGGTGTCGCTACCCATTGTGTCTTTTTGTTTGTAAATGGGCATCGTCTCTATGATATCTTTTTGTACATGGACCTCGCCGTCCTGCTGTTCATTAATTGATGTTACTTATAAACAAATTGCTTGTCTATTTCTTCTAATGCTGCAGCAATTTGGCTTTGTATGAAATTGTTAATCTAATTACATGTGGCTCTTAGACTTGTTCTTTACTAATTTTGATCTTAAATAATTTCATATCCTTTTATTCTGTGTCTGATCTGGCTTTAGGTTTTTGTTTCAGGGTGCAGTTGGCTTAAGGATGAGAATCTTCAACCGAATAATGTGCTTTGTAAACTGTCATTTTGCTGCACACATGGAAGCAGTTACCCGCCGAAATGCTGACTTTGACCACGTGTACCGCTCAATGGCTTTCACTCGGCTACCATGGGGGGGAGTTCGCTCTGCTGAAGTATTCCCTGAGTTATCTGAGGCTGATTTGGTCATTTTTGTTGGAGATTTCAATTATCGACTTGATGGTATATCTTATGATGAAGCCAGAGATTTTATTTCTCAAAGATGCTTCGATTGGCTCAGAGAGAGGGATCAGCTCCGAGTAGAAATGGAGGCTGGGAGAGTATTTCAAGGGATGCGTGAAGCCATTATCAAATTTCCTCCCACATACAAGTTTGAGAAATATCAGCCTGGTTTAGCAGGTAATCTCCTTATTAAATTTTGGGGCTGTTTGGTTTAGTGTTTATATTATATATAGGAAAAGGAAAGGAAAACCAAATTAATGATATCCTTTGATAGTGTGCTTGTTTCACCATTGAATGATACCCTCAAGGTTGTGGAAACTCCCAAATCCCTCTATTTCCATTCCCTACCCCAGGCCAAGGGTTGGGAAACCCTTACCTTATCACGACCCTCCTCTCCTTCCTCCCACCACTGTCCAACGTTGACGACCACCTCCGACGACCTAACACCGTCAACCCCATTTCCTCCCTCGCCGCTGCCAACTTCTCCCACCTCTAACCACCAAAGCCTGACCAATGCCACCCACAAAACCACCGTATTCCACCCTAGAACAACCACCTCTTACCCGTTGGAAACTCACCTCACCCGCGAAACACCACCTTCATCCTATAATCCCCCTCCCCCACCCTGACTGTTTTTCAGGACGGGTGAGGGAGTTTCGGGGTTTGGAGAGGGAGTTTCTAGGGTAGGAGAGGTGCTTCGGTGAGTGGAGGGAGATTTTCGGCAGAGTAGGGGTGGAGCATGGTGGGAGAGGGTTTCAGGTGGGGTGCGCTGGTTGGTGTGCGCGGTGGGTAGCGGAGAGGTTTAGTGTTGTGTTGGGTTGTTTGGTGGTGGTTGTTGGGTTGTTTGGTCTAGGTGGTTTAATGGTGGTTAGTTTATTCTTTTTCATGGTTCAGACTTCAGACCAAACACACAGGTATCAACAGTTATTCCATGCCTTTCCCTTGTATCCCTTTCTTGACTTCTTTTCCCTGTGTGAACCAAAACACACACATAATGTCTGTGTGATTGTTGATTGCTTTCTCATGGTAGTAAAGGATAAAGTGGTAGGTACTGTTGGACATTCTGAGCCCAAATATACTTTTTAATTAACTTTTTCTCCAAGTTAATCTATGAGTTTTCTGGAATTTTACATATTTTTAAAACTCCCCTTACAGGTAGCTTTAGTACTACTCCATACTATATAACTTGAGAACTGAAACATTGGTACCGTCGTACACTCGTACAGATACAATTTGTGTTTTCTTAAAGTTTTCACATTAGTCTTTTGGTTCAAGGCGCTATTCTTGGTATTTGAATTTGAGCAGCTTCAAATGTAGAGTAACTTTCATGAATGTCTTGAACTGAGCTTAAAGTGATGGTGAGTGGAGATGTATATTGTGGATATATACTGAACAGAACTCAGGGTAAAAATGTGAGCCCACTGTCCCTATTATTCGGCTTTGCAAATGTTAATAATTTGTTATTTATTTGACACAGGGTATGATGCTGGTGAAAAAAAGCGCATTCCTGCTTGGTGTGACAGGGTTTTATATCGTGACAACCGCTCCTCTTCAGTATCTGAGTGCTGCCTTGATTGCCCTGTTGTCTCCTCAGTTTCAGAGTAAGTTAGTTACCTTATATTTAGGGAGGACATATTCAAGATATTTCAGGACTATTTGACTTAAATACCCTTACAATTCCATACTATAAAAGTAACATGAAAAATCTTTCCCCATTTCGATCATATGCACTAATCAGTTCAACTCCCGTGGAAATTTGTATCTGTATGCAAGTCTTTGGCAATATGGAGTCACTATAAAACCTATTTGTCCGAAAGCGCCATGAAGAGCAACTTTAATGGTTTCTTCACACTTGCCATTGTTAACAACTTTTTCTTTACCAGGTACGAGTCTTGCATGGACGTGACTGACAGCGATCACAAGCCTGTGCGCTGCATATTTAGTATAGAGGTTGCTCGTGTCGATGAAGCAGTAAAGAGACAAGAATACTGTGAAATTATTGAAACCAACCAGAAAATTCAGTCCCTACTGCAAGAACTAGGTAGAGTCCCGGAGACTGTTGTCAGTACAAATAACGTAATTCTTCAAGATGATGGTACATCACTTCTCCGCATCACAAACGAAAGTCCTGCTGTTAAAGCAATCTTCACAATTATTTGTATTGGTGAATCCGCCATCGACGAGACTGGATCAGCTTCTGACCACAGTCCAAGGGGTTCATTCGGCTTCCCTCACTGGCTGAAGGTATATTTTTTTTTTTTTCTGCTTTCATCCATTCAACTGTTCTTGAAATAATATCCTACCCGAGTGTGAAAGCAAAAAAAAATCACTTTAGTTTTGACCATCAATTTAGTAGAAATAGATTTTAAAGCTTTCTATCATCTATTTTGGGCATGGAGATGGAAGCCTTTTTAGGGTAGACTTACTGGGATGAGACCATTATTCTAATCACATGTTAGCTTTCATGGAAGATTGTATCTATCTGCTTTCATCCCATATTGACCCGACCTGCTTTGCCTGTTTGGTAGGTCTAGGGTACAAAAATCAGAAAAGAAAATCTCTTGTTTCGCGTTACATTAAATGTACGCAGCCTTATCTTTGTGCTGAGAAGCTGAATCTGGATGACATATAATGAAAGATGCATTGAAAATTGCATCAAATAACTAATATTACACTAAAAAAAATTAGCGCAACAAGTTTAGGTGGTCATTTTGCAAATTCTGTTGTAATTGAGGACCAGAGAATAGTTAATCTTTGGCTTCGGCAGAACGGAAATCCATTTATGGCTTAATTACAGAAAGAACATTACCTATGTGCTTCAAGGGCTCCTGCAAAATGTGGGGTAAAGGGAGCTGTATTTACGCAGCCTTGGCCTAGCATGGTCACAAGATTAAAAATTGAAGGCTTAAAGGTTTTCTTGATTGATTACGATGTAACTGCTCAATTTTTTCTCAAGTATAGTTTCACATGACCAGGTAACACCGGCAAAAGGTTTGATCGAGCCTGATCATACAGTGGAGATCACGGTTCATCATGAGGACTTTCAGACCCTAGAGGAGTATGTTGATGGTGTTCCGCAGAACAGTTGGTGTGAAGATGCCAGGGACAAAGAAGCCATACTGGTAGTGAAGATTCACGGAAATTGTGGCACTAAGGTCACTGATCATCGCATTCGTGTTCGTCACTGCTTTTCAGCAAAGAGAAAAGGCTTGGGCCTTAAACCAATGAGAGAGGAGAGAAAAGTAGCGAATGTCTTGCATAGGTCTAGCATCCAGGACCTCAACACGTCACATGACGTATTTGATCATTTAAGTAAGCTTCATACTCCTTAGGGCTTAACCCGTTAATCTCATACATCTTCTCTTTGCCCTCTTTTACTTGACCAGACTTCTTGGTCAAAGCTGACGTGAGGGCGGTTAGGTTTTTTCAGTGGCTGTGCCTAACTACCCTTGTGTAAATAGAAGTTCTAATAGAATTTCTCCCTTTTACTTCTTGGCTTTCTCATATAATCGTTTTCAAACGATGATTTATATTACCAACCCCAAATCATTTTGGGATTAAGGCTTTGTTTTTGTTGCTTTCTCTCGTCTTTTATCGATTCGGAAGTGCTCTCCACAACCCTCTTAGATTTGACCGTTGATGGGTGAATAATTCAACCGTTGGCAAAGATGTCTCGGCAGTCGGCACTACTGTTTCTCTCTCTCATTTTCCCTCTAAAAAGGGGTAATAAGAAGAGAAGTAAACAAAATCGTATAGCTCGGAAGAACATTGGGAATTGTGAGAACATAATTTCCTCTCATTGTTGTAGTTTGTGCTAATTATGTGCTCCAGTGATGTGATTATGGGAAGGAATTTGAAAATGCTGGATTTTTCTTCGCGGTGCTGTGGCGAGACCTGCCTGGTCTATAAACCTGAATTCCTGCTGTACACTAGATTTTGTGGTATTGATCTGCCTATTTGGTAGTAATAATTGAAATGCACAAATTCTCATTTGTGACGGACACTTTTCGTCACAAGCTTGTGACCTATCGCGTAATGCAAGTGGGAGAGAGCTTCTGGCCGTCACAAGGGAGACTTATTGATTGAAAGGATGGTGACTTATTGACTTGGCTAAGGTCATTATTAAACTAAGGTTGGCTTTATCCAATTTTGAATTACAGAGAGTCAGCGAGTTATATATTTACTTCGTATTTTAATTGTATCTGTTGTTTAAAATCGGAATACAGTGTTGTAATTGCAGCTTGATTTTAATATCTGTGTTGCTTTAGTTTTTTGGTTGCAAAGGAGCTATAATGCCGAATATATTGATTGATGTACTTGGGTTTTGAACACCGGTCATGCGTTAATAAACTCGTGATTTTTTGTTGCTGCCTCGAACGCTCCTGTTGAATATTAGCGAGCTATAAACTCGTGATTTTTTGTTGCAGCTTGATTTTAATATCTGTGATTTTTTTATACTTGATTTTTGTGCAAAAGCAATACAGAACCTCTTATAGAACTGGAGCGAGTGCTTGTTAATTACCCTCTCCGTTTCCTTATATGAATTGCGGAATCAAAAACAAAAGGACATGGTGTGTGTGTGTGTGTTCGCGCAATCAAGATTGTTTTTACCCATTTGGGTTGGTAGAGTTTAATAACTCCCAAAACTTGAAACTTTGTTGCTGTTTATTATCAAGGCTCTCTTGATTCAGACACCTACAATCTGATTCTGCACTGAGCCTTTTAAATGTATATACTGAATACTGCGCTAGCTCTACTCATGACGCCAACGACAAGGGGGGAGAAATAGTTCTTCCCTTATCTCCGAGTTCACAGAAATGGCATAATAATTTAACATCTTTTTTAGATTGCATCTTGATTTTCTCAGCAAATTGTTCATACATAAAATATCTAGTTATTTTCCGCAAATTTCAATCATAGTCCTACGCTCTTACGTGATTTAAGGAACACCGCAGCATGATTGATAAAAGCATCTCAGTCCTACATCGTCTACATGGGAAGAGCGTATCCACGCAAATAAGTTGAATCCACCCCGGATTCTCGAGCTAACGCTACCCTTCCTGTCCGAGCCACCTACGATGAGAGGAAAGTCGTTACAGTTCACAAATACTCACATTTACGCTTGCCTTCAAGGAAACCTAAGCAAGATGCGCGCGCACAAACATTTAACTAACGATTTGGTTTTAAAATAGTAACTACATTTTCCCTGGTAAATATATGATGGAATAAAACCAGGAAAACATATCATTAAACTGTTACTAATTCTTATACTTTGAAGCCACGGTTGGTTAGATGCAATTCCCAAAGCAACTTCATTTCTCGGGGTTTTCAAAACAAGGTACGTGAATAAGTCATGAACAATCGTTGAAAGAAAAAGAGTGTACAGACCTCACAAATGCCGTAAGGTTCCAATAACCTCTGCAACGCAACCATCTTATTTATATCACCAGTAAGCTGCGAAGACAAATCACAAGTGTAAGACTAACCTTTAGCGATCTTGAGAACAACTCTCTACATGAGACTCACAATAAAGAGACCCAAAGGTTGTCGAGTCTTAAGGCGGGTCTTTGGAGTCCAAGACTCATCTTGAGACCGATGGATGTTGAATTGCGAGTGAAATAAGTGAACCCCATATATTGCTTTACAGTTTAGATGAGTACGAGAGATGAAGTAAGAAAATAAGAGTTCCATTTGCACCTTAAAAATAAAATATTCCGTAGTACTCTAATATTAGTTCGTGTTAAGACTCAACGTTGGGTTTGGCCACCGTTTGGGATATAGATAGTCTAAGACATATTAACCTACACAAATGACCAGAATTATATTTTCCTCCTGAACTTAAATTGGTTTACACAAAAAACTTCATATCAGACGGTCTCTATACGCCTCATATACAGTACTCCCTCAATCCCTCCGTCCCAATTTTATTGTCCCCTTTTCCTTGTTTGTTCATCCCAAAATTATTGTCCTCTTACTAAATATATAAAAATAGTGAATTACCCATCTGATCCCTAGTTAATTAACATTTTTATTATCATTGATTGGGAATTCACAATTTCACAAGCTAACTTGATTAGTCAAGGAGTAGTAATGCTATTTGGCCACAATTTCGAAAATCTCACCTTTCATCGACGGGGACAGTAAAATTGGGTTGGAGGGAACAATACTCTCACTTAGTAACCTATTTTTTATCACATTGCATGTTTTTTACCTGTAAAGTAACAGTATGGTCAGATACATCCACTGCTTTGGCGCGGAAGATGTTGGCAATATCAAGAACATCTCTTCTAGCGGAAGTATTTGCAGCAACTTTGATCAACATCAACTCTCGCTCAGCAAATGGCATGTGTGTAAGGTCCTGAACCTGCAACAATGACCTTTCCACTGTCACACGATGCCAATCTCTTCAAACCACATTTAGGTACTACGTAATACTCATACAAGTCACCTTTTGCAAAGCTCTTGGAAAATTTTAGGAAAGATTAGGGATAAGATGGATAAAGAATTATAAATGAAGGCAGCTCTTTAAGAAAGCTATGACCCTGCGACATTAATACTAGAGCGGTAGAGCCTGACAATGGAGTTCACTCGTGAACTGGTTTCTTATAGTTTAGTATATACTTGAATCCAGTTTAGGGTAGTCAACATAACAAAAACTCTAATTCGGGAATCAAACATTGAACCATGCAACCCCAATGCTACTACATTGAGAACAACATGAGGCAGCTACCACAATACTAACAAGAGCATATACAAATACCGAATGCATATTATTACCTCTTTCTCTATGTAAGTCATTATTCGTAATTCGAGATATTCACTTCTTTCTTGAACATTTCTCAAAATATGAGCAAATATTCTGAAATGTACTATTTTGGAAAACATTGCAATTAATGCAAGTACTTTTTCATAAAATCGCAAGTCAAAGGCTTACCTAGAGAGAATAAACGCCTTAATATTATGAAAAAGTAGGGAATAGCTTTATCTTGTTTAAAGATAAGGTGACAACATTAACAAATATTATAAGGAACTCACTTCATGAAGATCAATTATTTTGTTAAGCTGCTGAACCAATCTCCCAATTGACTCATCATTCCCAGGAATGACGGTTGTAAGACGAGAAAGACCTTCCTTTTCAGCAGGTCCAACTGCCAGGCTCTGAGGAGAGAAAACAGAGAAATATCACTTCACTTAACACGATGGGTCGATGGGGTTTCCAGCATTCATGTTTCAAGAGCAATCAATGATGCCAACCTGAATATTATAACCCCTTCGAGCAATCACCCCTGTAACAGTATTGAGAACTCCAGGAACATCGTTGACGAGCATGGACAAAGTATGCGACCTGAGCCCACTTGACTGACATCATATAACAAGCATATCAGGAGACTAGAAGAGCAGATAGTCATGTTACAATTAAATGACCTTCAATTTCAAGCCAAAAAAAAAAAGATATAAGATCAGAATGACAGCGTAAGGATAAGCTGAAAGATTTTAAATTTACAAATTCTCAAATCAGAATAATTTTCAGGAGGGGGGTAGCCAAAGCCAAGTAGGTATATCATCAGCCTTTATCTTTATAAACCCTTAAACAACCCAACACATTAGCTGAAACTTTTGTATGTATCAGTTTCGACAAAATGTAAAAATAAAAAAGAAAGATTAGGAAACGTCCAGGGTGCTTACATCTTCATCATAGAGGACACCCCAGTGAGCATCAAGTACTTGATTCATCCTAAAGTTATCGTAAGATTCCACAGGATAAACATCACCCTTCATAAAAATAAAGCAGTTTTTAGTCCAATAAGCAAAAAGTATGCAGATTACACAGCATCAGTAATTCAGTAGTTCCGAGGAAGGAGAACATCTCAGTGAAACTCAATGCCACACAATGCAATATAAAAGATATATAAGTGAGCAAATCGCGTAAAGTCACTAAGAAAAAAATGTCGTTCGAGCCCAAGGGAGAAAGACAGGGATAAAAAAGAGGAACCATGAAGAGAAAATTTTCACATACTCCTGTTGATAGATCAGGGTTGCCGTTGAGGCTTTGCTTTGCTGACTCAACAAGACCATCAACTACTTTTTCTTCTAGATCTGGATAAGAAGCAGCAGAAAACCTCCAGAAAGGAGCTGTCTGACCCATCCTTTCGCGTCTTAAAGCAATCTAAGGTATCAACACAAATAACCATTTCTGGTGTAAGCTTCTCACCCTTAGAACTCGGAGAAATAGTCAATAGTGGAAGTCAAATACAAAAGGTCGATAAACTACCAACAACATGGTTGCTTGGTTCGGAGTTCATTCGGCTGATTCTCGAACCAAAATGTCCCTAATAGAATGGATTTTGTTTGCGAACTTCGTTGTGTGTCTTCATATTTGATCTCATTTCAAGTAGGTAGGTTTTGAAGAACTCAACCCTAGACCTTGAACCGAGTCGAACCCCGAACCATGCAATGCAGACATACAACAATATAAACTCCCTTCGATTCTTTGGAATCGCCTCGCTTTTTATGATTTGTGAGGACTATTTTAAACAGATGGGGCAAGTCCTAAGAATCAGAGGAAGTAATTTTTTGGTATATGATATGACATGGTTGTCTTTTTGAAACTCTGAATGTTGTACAAATGTCCGAAAACCTAACCTTTCCTGTCCTAGCAATTTCTTTAATTCCAAATTTGTTGAAATTTCTCAGAACAGCAGCCAGTTTTCCAGGATCCCCAGTCACCTGTGCATCACCAGAAACACTGTGGATCAAAGACTAATCAAGTACCTCAACTCAGACATCAAAGCTTAGTATTACAAGGTTCGAGGCACAACAAGACAACAAAGCAGTGAGAACCTGTCATGACTATCAGCAAGCCTCCTGCACACAAGGTACAGTGTTTTGCAGACAAATATGCATTTTAAGATAAAATTATGTGCAACGATTCCCCTTTTTTTGGATTTTGCAAAGGGCTAACACATGAATAAATAAAATAAAAGGATGATGAGTGAACGGAAGGGATGGCAATTGGATGCTACTGCGCCTAGCTAACTGCCCTTTTTACATTATAAGATGCACCAAGTTTTGTGCTTCACTGAGCTTTTTGCCTAGGCACGTGTTTTTATATGGTGTTTCTATATTATCAAGATGGCTTTAGGGTAAGGTTCTTAAATTTGAGAAAAAATAGCATCGCCATGATGGCATTGTTTTAAATTAAGCATCAAGAGGACATTGGAGTAAGCTTAATAAATTCAAGGAACAAATGACACCACGAAAGTGAAGGAATTGCAGACTATTCATCTCTATTATTGCACAAACAATTCAAGCCACAGAACCAATACTAAAAGCATCTTCTGTAAGCATACAGTCTGCCACGTTTCACAGTGCCTCACAAAAGCACACACCTCAACAGTTAGCGAGTTTTCTGAGATATCTACTATTTTTGCTCTGAAAATGTCCACCAACCACATAATCTGAAAACCACAAGTGTAAACACTGAAGTTAGTTACTGTAACATTGTTCACACAGGCACACTCAAAAGACAGAATCAGACTCACAGCTAGAGAAGTAGTAACGATTACTTTAACTACCCGTAACAAGTTTAGTAGCAAGGGTTAGGCAAACCAAAACATTGCTGGTCTCCACAAAGTACAATTGCTCATTCAACGGGATTTTATGGAAAAGAGGTAAGTCAAAGGAAAAGTTTAATGAATGATTAGAATATAATTAGGTTTAGTCGCGTAGATTAACACATAGTGCTTTGTAGATAGGTTCGTAAAAATCAAGACCGCTATCTAAATAACGAGGCAAAGTTTGATACTAGTCCCAAGCTAATAGTAAGTTGGGATTAGTTTGGCTAGACACGCTAAAGTTGAGATTACTCCCATTTACTATTCAATTCAACAATATAATTTTTCTCTTCAGTTTTAATTTTTCTTTTCCTATCCACATCCTCTGCGGTGTTTTTCTGACAAACCCCTATCCTACCACTTAAGATTTTAAGTATGCCATTCAAGTTCAACAATACACTACAGAAAGCTTCCAACCGAAGAATCATTGAATGTATAGAAACTGGTACCTCTGCACGGGTATTTGCATCTGCCTTAAGCTTTACAAGCATCAGTTCACGTTCAACTTGTGCCTCTTTTGACAAATCTTCAACCTGCAATGAACAAACTGGCTAAGGCCTAAGAACAAGAGGTAGCAGCACATAAGATCTCCTGTTCCACAGAAACAGTATCAAGGACAAGTACACACATGCATACTGCATGAGGTGTTACCTTGGGGCTTGGGAGGTATCATCAATGACATATACAAGAGAAAAAAATCCGAGAATTACCATTAAGACATTCACAAGCTTGTTAAGTTGTTCCACTACTTGCTGCAACACCTTTTCAGTACCACACACTACTATAGTAAATAGAGCCTTGTCCTTATTCAAACCTACTGCCAGTGACTCTATGTTGTATCCTCTTCGAGAAATAACTCCTGCAATTCGATTGATTATCCCGCTTTCATCCCCAACAAAAACCGAAATTGTGTGGCGCATTACTCTGCAAATAAAAGATAGTTATATGAAATATGGTCCTAGGACTCCTATATATCTTCCCACTTCCAGCAAAAGACACGAGAATAAGATACAGTAAACATACGACATAACAAATGACATGTGATTCTAATTTCTAGCCACGCTCACGTAACTACCTCAAGAATACCTCCCACCACGAAACCTAATAGCAGAGCCTAGGAACTCGCAAGGGATGATTAATTGATGCCCCTACAAAGCAATGATAAAATCTAATTTTTTGGTTAAAATTTTCCTCTTTTTTCCAACTTACTTGAAATGCATTACAAATTTGCCTTCAAAAAAAGTCAGTCAACATTTTATGATTCCTGACACCGAATAAACCCATGTCAGGGTTTAGAGGGGGGATGCGGAAAGCGGAAACTTTTACCAATTTCAGCTTCATTAGACTAAGGAAACATGAGTGATTCTTTCATTGTCTACACAAGTCCAAATTAGTTGGAATACAAATAAAAGTACATAATTTACCAACAACCTACTTTCAGAAGGAAACGGAACATAATTAAACTACAAAAGAGAGTGACACATTCTAATAATGGTTAATTAAGAACCTAATTCTCTCATTTGACCTAACTAACAAACATTCCCTCCGTCACAATCATTTGTTTACCTTTGATTAAAATAACCTCGCAAAGAATAAAGAATATACTTATATACAGTAAAAGGTAATCAATAGACTGGAACGGAGGGCGTAACATACAAAATTGCTTCCACCAAATCATTTTAATAGTAATTTTTACCATCAAAGTTCACTGCAATTAGCATCATTTAATAAAATTACTGTTTCCTACATAATTAAATGATAAATCATCAAGATTTAAGCTAATTTCTACACACCATCTTTACTTTACCATAAGCATTTCACCATGAAAGTAACTAATTTAGACATGCAAAAACAGTAAAAATTTATAAAAATTACAATATTCCATCAAAATTCGAACAAAAGGCAAAAAAAATATCATCAAAGAATAAAAATTTGAAAGAAAATGTAGAAATGATTACTTAGAACGAGTTGATACAGGAAGAGCAGTGACAGCAGCATTAGCAGAAACATTCATAGCCTTTAAAGTTGAAGTTCTGGAAGCGGGTTTAACTGTGTGAAAAATCGGAGCTCCGATTTCACATTTCCTTGAAAACCCAGTAATTAAATCAGGTTTAAGACATGGGTTTGCAACCATTTCGCCATTGATACAGAAGGAAGCAGCCGCCATTGACGAGGGATGGAGTAGAGAGAGGAAAATGTGTGTGTGTGTTCTGAGAGGGAGAGATAACACAAGGGTAAGTGGGGAGGGGATTGTTCAATGGAAAGTGGAAACAACTATTTATATAAATAGAATCGGAATCATTGTAAAAAAAAAAAATAGAATCGGAAAAAAAAATATAAATTGGATGTATTAACTATACTTTATTTGTTCGGATTAGCGGATGGTTTAGACCAAAAAAAAAAATACTTTATTTGTTTTTGAATATATTTGTATTTTTTCTGAGCTTATTACTCAAATTTTATTTGTGTTTTAGTATATGAGTATTTTTCTGAACTTATTAAAATTTATGAGTTAGATTTTAATTTATTTTTTCCGTTAAAACTCAAATTTAACTAAATTTATATGTAATGTTATTGAGTTTTATTATAATTTTTTTAGCTTAATGTTTAGGTGAATGAACTCATAAACTTTATAGTAAAATTCATAATTTTTAAAATAATACTCAAAAAATTTTATTATACTGCTCTGAAACTAAGTGGTCAGGGACGGAGCTATGCCTGGGCCGGATGGGCCATTTACCGAGCAGACTCTAAAAGAATAATACTCCCTCTCATTCATCATAATCTACCCATTTTGTTTTGGCACAATACTTTAGGAAAAGTATTGAAATAGGAGTAAAATAGTTGTGTGGGGTTAGTTATAGAAGAGATGGATGAATTATTATTAGTTCAATAAAGAATTGTGGGGCCAAAACATAAAGGAAAGTAATAAAATAGGAGTAAAAGAGTTGTGTGAGGTTTGGTGATAGTAGAGAGGAATGAATAAAATAAGAGAAAAACTTTCTAAAAATAGAGAGATGAACATTAGTTGAATAATTCGTTTTGGAAAAGAGGGAACATTATAGTGACTGGGAGGGTGTATAAAACAAGTAGTGAATTAGCAGTTGATATGTGTTTGGCATAGTGATAGCTTGTTAGACCATCCCCAAGCAAAAGGTCGACTTAATCGGGTCAATCATAATTTTTACTCTTAATCACCCCTTATTAACTTGACCCATTTTCACCCTCCCAAACAGAAGGTCACGACCTTGGTCAATTAATCCAATTATTTTTCACTTTCATCATTTCCAATCATTTTCCACATTCTTTACCCCACTAAAACTTCTCTCTTACTTTTTCAATTATTATTCTTAGTTGCTCATTCATGGACAAAGATTACTATTTAATGGACTTTTTGTCATAACTTTTCCATAACTTACCCTTCCCTCAAAAACAAAATAAACAAACTCTCTCTAATTCTCTTCCCCCAAAATTAATCAAATCCGTTCAATTACTCAATTATGTACGTTAGTTCTCATGTCGATCAAGTAGTAATTCAAATTTATTAACTATCAAATTAGGGAAATTAAATTGCTTTAGACTAATGGAATGAGGGTTTGAAGAAATTTTTTAGAACGAAAAAGGAAACACGCCTGTTCCGGGTGTAATTCCGGAGCAGGATTTGTTACCACGTAAGCTTGTAGAATGATGACTTTGCTTGACTCTTCCTTTCGGCCTCTCCTGAAACAATGAACAAACTGAGGGCTCGGCTTGGTACCGAGCGAACTCACTCCGACGCTTAAATCAGTAAACTTAAAAGAGATTAAGTTGTGCGTTACTTGGCGAAGTATATTGTAGAGAGATAAGGGAGTTAATACCAGATGAATAGTGAGTTTATTTGATTATCTTTTTGGATCCTTTTCTCAATGAGAGAAGTGGAGTATTTATAGACTTTCACCTTTTGTCACGTAGTGGCCAAGTGGCAGAGCAGGTGGAAAGAATGTTCTACCCTCGGCCGAGGGACCCATGGCTGGCCGGCTGGCCGAGTTGACTCCATGCCGAGGGGTCTTGGATGTGAGTACGCGGATATGTCTCTCGGCTGGCAGGTTGCCTAGCCGAGACCCAAGTGACAGGCCGGCTGGTTGCGTCGGCTAGGGTGTCAGAGATGTTGACTTGCTGTGGATATCTTTGACCTTGCTGAATATGTTGACTCGGTCAGCGGGTGCAGAATATGCCCCCATCAATTTGCCCCCAGCGTAGTCTATGTCGTGGTATGGACCTTCGATGAGTGTTGAGCGTATTCTGCGCAAGTTGAATTTCTTCCCCGGCTTCTTCTCCTCGGCTTGGCCTCGCTCAGCCGCATCAGTATCCCCCTCCACATGGATGTGTAATGGACATCAAATGTGGAAAAGAAAATGGTTGGGCCGAGACCGAGGTTGTGAGTGTCGTGTGCTTTTGATTGCCCCCGGCCGGTGCTGCCAAGCTCGGTTGAACAACGGGCCGTTTGGCAAGTAGATACCAAGGATCGTGTTGAAGAAGGTACGTCGATTGGCATTCTGTCAAGGAGCGTGTTGAAGAAGTTTTGTAACTGTTTGTCGATTGACATTCCATGGCTGCATGCTTAACACGTGGCTCGGTGTTGATTGGTTGACGCTTCATGGGCTTTGCCCTGATTGGTCCGTTTCATGGGCTTTGCTCTATAAATAGAGCAGTTAGCCCCTGATTTTGGCCACCAAAAGTTCATTTTCTCAAAAAAAATTCTTCCCTCTAGCTTTCTTCGAAGAAACCTCTCTCTAGTCTTCAAAGCGTTACTCGGCGTAACACTTTTTCCAAGGTAAACAAACAAATTTTTCAACTTTTATTTGATAAGTATTTGTTGTCATGTCTTCTGCTGATGTTGGACCCATACTTCTCTACTGGGGCGAAATCGTCGATCCCGATGAGCAGGAGCCACTTTGCCGTCACCCCGATAAGGTTCGGGGGTCCCAGGTCTCCTTCTCCTGAAATCGATGAGAGATATATGGAGGGTATTGATGATGATGAGGATGATGATGATGATGAGGCGACCCCTTCTGTCGTAAGGAGGCCGCCTATTTCGGGGCACGGTGATGCCTGCTCGATCAGTCCTGACCGTTCCTGGACGAACAAGTTCGCCAGTTGTTCCGGTTCTGAACTTTTTGAACACCATTACTCCTTCGGTAGGGAGTATAGAATTGTTATCCCTAAGGAGGGTCAGGCCGTTTGTTGCCCTCTCACGGGCTGTATCGGCGTATACATCAGACACCTGGAGTATGGGCTCCGGTTTCCTCTTAATGAATACGTTGCTGCTATTGTTAAAGCGATTAATGTTGCCGTGGCCCAGCTGCATCCGTTGGCCATTAGGACGATTGTTGGTTTTGTATGGTTGTGTCTTTTCAAAGGGGAGGCCCCAACGGTGAACCTCTTCCGCCGGCTCCACCACCTTAAACAAACCACCCTAGGCGGCCAGGGGTGGTACAGCATACAAACCGAGTTGGGCTTCGTCACCGTTTCCAAGCTGACGTCTTGTAAGGACTGGAGGGGGCGGTGGGTATACATTGAGGTTCCGGAGGACTATCCGCTGCCCCGGTCCTTCCAGCACCGCGTCAATTTGCGGTGCGAGAGTAAAGGGGAGCATGATAGATATGTCTCCCGGAATAAGCTTAAGATGGACGCCAACATGGTCCCTCTTAATGAGGACGAAAAACGGGCAATGAGGCTGCTTGAGGACGAGAAGGATGGGACGCCGAAGGGATGGATGCCCCCGACGCAGATCGTTCTTCAGGATGAGCTGCTCTGCCACGTCGGCCTCATACCGGCCCTCGAACGGGGTGAGTGGGGTCGGTGTGAGGCCCATCTTTGCTTTTTATGTTTCTGGTTTTGAACTTGTTTTATTTCTTTTGCTTAACTTCTTTTTCGTTTCTTTTGCAGACCGATTTGGCCCGGGACTGTCTGTCTCTGTTCTCCAGAGGTTGGGACTTGACGAGAACGGGAGAGTTGTTGACCCGCATCCTAAGGCCCAGACACGTGATCGCCGACCGGCTCCTAACGAACTCATGGACCAGCAGTTGAAGGCACTGGATATGACGGCGGCTCAGGCGAAGGTTGCCAGTAACGTGTCGCGCCTAGGGATGTCAATGGATCGGGTTCGGGTCGGGTGAAGCCTCATCCGTCATCCATCCGTCTTTTTAAAATCTCATCCAACCCGTCCGTCATCTGTGAAACATATCATCCGTCATCCATCCATCCATCATCCATGGATGAAACGGGTGGATCGGGTGATAAACGGGTGTTGTGCATTTATAATTTCAAGTTTAAAAAAATGATGATTTTTTTTTTTCTCTACAAAAATAAAGTTAGATAATTAATTTAGTTTAACTTTCTAGTGGGTAGGATTACAAAATATTTATATTGAGAGTAGAAAAAAATGAAAATTTAAATATTTTATATCTTAATAATGTGTTATATGTAATAAAAATTAAATAAAAAATAATAAAATCGGGTGATGGATGGATGGCGGGTGGATGGCGGGTGGAATTTCTTCATCCAACCCATCCGTCATCCACATCCGTTTCATCCGTCATCCATCCACCATCCATTTAATTCGGGTTTTCATCCATCTTTTAGGATCGGGTGGATCGGGTTTTGATGGATGCGGGTGAAATTGACATCCCTAGTCGCGCCGCAAACCAAAGATAATGTCTATGGCGGCGACGGCGTCAACTCCGGTTCAGTCTTCCATCCCTGTGGTCCAAAAGCAGCCGGTGGTCATCGATGTTGAGGAGGAGGTCACTGTTGCGGAGGCTCCTCCTTCTTTGAATAAGAGAAAAGAGACCGAGTCCGCCGCTTATTACACGAGTAGGTAAAGAAAAGAGTCCTCCAACCAAGAAGGCCAAGCCTGGTACGGATCTAACCTGTGGCTCAGATTTAGCTGGTTCATTAGGCGTTCCTGATGACAGGCTCTCTGGCATGTCAATGTGTGGACAGCGGGCCGCCCACGGGGGCGCTTGGTGAGAAGGTCGGAAAACAAGCGTTTGCATTTTGTATGGAGTCGCCACCAATTTTTATGGGAAATTGGAACCGTTCGAATACCTCGTGTCATGTCAAGACACAAAGTAGTGACATGAACACTAAGCAATCGTTACCCTTAGCATTCTATGTCTAGAATGACTCTCGTGGATGCCAATGAACACGGGTGCTCACGGAGATCTGGAGTAAGGGGTGAGGGTACGTATTAGGAAGCTCTTTTGATCGAACACCTAATCCCGCCCGCCTCGATAGCGGCCTCTACTAATGATTAGGGAAGTTATTCGTACTTGATATATCGTCGGCTATATGCATGCAATGCAACATCCATAGATTAATCCTAACATGTGAGAATTAACTAAGTCGGTTGAACAAGTAATTAGCATACAATTGGGTCGAAGTAGGAATTAATACTCATTACATGTGAAGGCAAGCAATAAAAGAAATACAATAAAAGAAAATTACAACAATGAAAATTACAATAATTACAAAGGATAAGGCGATTTATGTCGAAAATACCTTTAAAACGGATAATTTGAGAAAAAGGAATAAAAGAATGAATTAAAAAGAATCAAATAAATTAACGAACAAGAATTAGGGTGATATTACGGATAATAGTCAGTTAATAGGTAAGCTAATTCAACTACATCAAGCGTAAACGAATTCGGGGAGAACTCAACCAGAACAGGCAGCGTGAGAATAAGCTGCGTCCTTTGAATAGCAGCGACGCGCGCGCTGCGTCTGTTCCTTGGCTCAGTTCTGGCTGTGAAGCCGTAATTGCAAGCCGTTAGTGTGAATTGGTGATTTTAAGGATCAATTAAATTATCTACTCGGATGAAAGTGATTAATAGGTTATTTAGCATATGAATGAGTCATAAAAACAATAAAACATGGATGAAACGGAAATAAGACGGATTAATTACATGGATGAATGAAGGATTAATTAACGAATTAAACAAACAAAACTAATTAATTAGACTAAACATGATGAATGATGACGAATTAATGAGTAAACAGATAAAAATATATCAACGATGAATCCCAGAAACTCAATATGAACGAATTGAATTTCTAAAACCCGAATTGAATATTAATGACGAAAACCCGCAAATATGAATTATAAGGGATTTAAGGTCGGATTTGATACGAAAATTACTCAAAAGAATAAGATTCGTTAGAGTTGCAGCGGAATTAACTTAACTGAACAGTGCTGAAGACTGTTTAATTGTCGGATTTATATGATTTGAACGGTTTAGTAAACTGTTTGGATCAGAACGTGAACTTAGTAATTTTTATGTGTTTTTTTGTAATATAAACGAACAAGAAAATAAAAGGATATTTGTTTCGAAATATGTGAATAAATCGAACCAATGGGATATTTGCTTGAGCTAGACCTATAACTCAACCAATGGTGAACTATAATCAAGACCTATTGATTATAACTCGGGTTAATGCTTGAAAACGCGTCAAACAATAACAATTTGGAACGAAACGCGTCGAACCTAGGGTTTACAAAACTTGCAAACACAATAAAGCAACAGCTTCAATTTTCTTAATCAATATATCATATCATGCTTAAAATAAGAATACAATGACTCCTATTTATACTAACTAGAATGACTCCTAAACCGATTAAGGAAACAAGCTTCCTTAAACCGATCTCCTAGATCTACTCGTGTAGATTAAGACTTCTATGGCAATTCTAATTGCCTTATTACACACTCCTTAAAGATATAAGAAATACTTCTCTAAAACATAATAGGAAAACTGAATTTAGGAAACTAGTAAACTTTCCTAAAACCGAATAAGCTACTAATTAGGAAAGTAGAACTTCTAACACAAATAGGAAATAAATAACTTATACTAATTCAACTAAGATATGACTTCTTTTAGGAAAGAAGTCTCGACACCTCTTCCTTGGGCACCAAGTAACCGAGTAAATAGTTACTAAGACTGCTTCTTCTGCGCATATAACTGAACAGTCACGAAGACTGTTCATTTCGACCAGTTCTGGCATCATTTTCGTATCATCCCCTCCCCCTTCGAAAGGAATTGTCCTCAATTCATGATGCTTCAATCCTCCGGGATCAAATATGAACTTCACAAACCTGGATGCAAATTCATTTATAAGAAATAGTAATAAACTTGAATTATCTTTTAGTTCATCATCTTCAATAAAAACTTCAAGCTCATCTATCTTGTTTGCTTCTAAACTCCTCTCTTGCGTTCCATGTTCATGGTTTCGACTCCCCATTCTCCTTTTCTCGTGCCTTCCTCCCCTCCACCCTCCTTGCACAAGAATTAGAAACTTGTTAATATCTGCAAATTCAAGATCAAGTGAACATGATGATCTTTTAACAGTTGCAGCATTCACATCCATTAGAATACCGAACACATATGAACTATGCACCTCTTTCAACTCTATTGAGCCAAATAAAAAGTTATCATTGCCTTCATTATCTTCATAATTCCCCATTAACACCGAAGTGAAGAAAGTAAGATCAGAATCCCTATCACCATATAAGAACTCATCTACATACGATTCCAATGGTGATTTATATTCGCTCTTCATCAACATAGGTTTGTCATGAATTAGATTGCTATGAATCGAACTTAACTCCATTGTCGGTCCTTCAACAATTTCTCTTTGCTCTACTTTTTTGTTATCATCCTTATCTAAATTCACAATCTTTGAAACTTCATCTTCAAGAGCATCAACCGTTTCTTCATCACCATAATCGTCAAATATTGGTGGATGATTTAAATCCAGGGAAGAATCAATGGTGCTGTCTTTAAATTCCTCCTTGTTTAGCTCTTGGTCAAGTTCGTTTTCCATAGCAAACATTGTTAGACTCGATCTTTTGTCACGGCCAGAATGCATAACATAAATTGCTTCGGACGACATAGGCCTCAAGACGATTTTCTTTCCACTAGATGATAGAATATATTCATTGCTTCGACCTTTATGTGTCACATCTCTATCAAATTGCCAAGGTCTCCCTAAAATAATATGACAAGCATCCATAGGGACTACATCGCATAAAACCTCATCTTTGTAAGGACCCATTGCAAAACAAACTCGAACTTGTTGTGAGACGTTCACCTTCTTACCATTATCTAGCCAATGTAAAGTGTATGGTTTAGGATGAGTTGTAGTTGACAAAGCAAGTTTACTTACCATCTCGGATGAGGCGGCGTTGGTGCAACTTCCTCCATTTATGATCACACTACACCATCGATCATTCACTTGGCACTTGGTATAAAAGAGTTGATCTCGTTGCTCCGTGTTGATAAGTTCCATATTCCTTTCCCCCATAGGACCGTCTTGTTTTAAGGAAATCAAGAGCCGAAGCTCTGATACCAAATGATACGAAAATTACTCAAAATAATAAGATTCGTTAGAGTTGCAGCGGAATTAACTTAACTGAACAGTGCTGAAGACTGTTTAATTGTCGGATTTATATGATTTGAACGGTTTAGTGAACTGTTTGGATCAGAACGTGAACTTAGTAATTTTTATGTGTTTTTTTGTAATATAAACGAACAAGAAAATAAAAGGATATTTGTTTCGAAATATGTGAATAAATCGAACCACTGGGATATTTGCTTGAGCTAGACCTATAACTCAACCAATGGTGAACTATAATCAAGACCTATTGATTATAACTCGGGTTAATGCTTGAAAACGCGTCAAACAATAACAATTTGGAACGAAACGCGTCGAACCTAGGGTTTACAAAACTTGCAAACACAATAAAGCAACAGCTTCAATTTTCTTAATCAATATATCATATCATGCTTAAAATAAGAATACAATGACTCCTATTTATACTAACTAGAATGACTCCTAAACCGATTAAGGAAACAAGCTTCCTTAAACCGATCTCCTAGATCTACTCGTGTAGATTAAGACTTCTATGGCAATTCTAATTGCCTTATTACACACTCCTTAAAGATATAAGAAATACTTCTCTAAAACATAATAGGAAAACTGAATTTAGGAAACTAGTAAACTTTCCTAAAACCGAATAAGCTACTAATTAGGAAAGTAGAACTTCTAACACAAATAGGAAATAAATAACTTATACTAATTCAACTAAGATATGACTTCTTTAGGAAAGAAGTCTCGACACCTCTTCCTTGGGCACCAAGTAACCGAGTAAATAGTTACTAAGACTGCTTCTTCTGCGCATATAACTGAACAGTCACGAAGACTGTTCATTTCGACCAGTTCTGGCATCATTTTCGTATCAGGATTAAACAATGAATTTAAACATGTGAATGAATGATAAATATGTACATGTGATTATTGATGATTATGACGGAGAATTAGCAAAACAAACGAAAACAAATAAGAAAGACGGAATTTACAGAGGACGAAGAAGAAGAAAAGAAGCAGGAACTGCGGCAGCCTCACGAAGAGGCGCAGCAGGAACTGCGCTCCTTCGAAGAGGCGCAGCAGTTGCTGCGTCTTTTCTCGACTGTCAGTCTTCTGAAAATCCGTAAAAAGAGGTTTTAAAGACGGTTTAAGAAATCGGTTTTAATGATATTTTCGACGTAAACCATACAATAATGATTCAATAAATAAAATACAATAAATAAACAAGGATTATACACCCTCAGACTTACATGTTGACGAAACGAGATGAACTAAGATATCGACTAGTGAATGCTCGACGCGAATGCAAAGAGAGTGCCCTCGTAAGAGGAAAACGATTGATTAATTAAGTTGATTGAGTGTAGTTGGTCAAATTGGTCGGTCATGCAACGGAGAGGCTGGTACCCGGAAGGATCCGAGCTTACGTGGTCGGAAGTCCAAGCACGTAGGCGCCAATTAGTAAGAACGAAGTCTAGAATGCAAAGGGAGAAGAGAAGGGCGGACACTCGCGTGAGAAATATGAGGAACGAAGGCTCCTATTTATACTAATCACGCGAAGGTTTAGGGTTTCGGAGACTCTTTGGAAGTGAATCTCGGAAAGATATAAAAAAGATACGTAAATCATGCAGAGAAGGGCCTGGGAAGAGGCGCAGCAGCCACTGCGTCTCTTGAAAGAGGCGCAGCACCTGCTGCGTCTATTCCCAGGAGGTTTCCTCCTGCTGAAGAAAGATTTTCGTGTTTGAGTTATGGTAGGACGGAAATAATCCGATCTTCCTTAATTTTTATCATGAATATTGCGGGATATTATTTGCCAAAAGATAAAATTTGTGAAATATGGAATAGAAATATCCGGAACATTCCAGAACATTCCGACTCGGGATTTAACAGTTATCAGAAAATGGAGACGGTTTTTGACCCGGACTCCGAATGTACTCTAATTACTGCCAAAACGACCGTATCAGGACGTAGATGACAACTAAGAGGTCGACATTAATATTTGAGCAATCACTTGACGATAATCTTACGAACTGTCACAAATCGTTCCGCGTATCAAACATGCGGCCCAATCATCACCGGGTGGTTTGCGAGAGGTGCAGAAACGAGGTGTCTACAGAGCCCCCACTTTGACTGAGGCTTGGACAAGGCGAAAGTCAAAGTATAGCCATCAGGTCAATCGAAGATTACAACTCGACGACTATGGCGACGCGAGGCGCTCAAGGGGTCTCGAACCAATGACCTGTCGTCGGGAACATTTTAGAGTCTGTCGACTATCGGGGAGGGTCGTTTAAAGTCCATTAGACTATGTAAGGAAGCTCGCCAGCCATAAGAAGAGACCATACCTGAGACTTCTTTCTCGAGATGCTTTCGGAGTTGCGTAGGAGCTAAGGTTAAGACCTAAAAGATATATAAGGATTGTGCTAGGGTATGGGGACCCTAAAGTAAAGCATCGACGGGAAGGAGGCCAAATATAAGTTCAACTTAAGGGGTAAACCGAAGGTTGGGTACCTAAAGGTTTATGAACCTAAAAGGAACCGGGATCCTATGGTTAAAAAAGTCCTAATTTCGGGTTTACGAACCTAAGAAAGAAGGCTTTGGGTTTGGGAACTTCTGGAGAACGACACCTTTGACGAACTCCGCGGGGAAACAAAAAATATTGAGAGCAGCAGGACGTTGGTAGAAAGCCTGGGAATCCGCTGCGTCGGTCTCAAGCGAACTCTGGCAAAACTTGAGGTTGAATCTGCTTGCGTCGGTCTCAAACAAACTCTTACTGGGGAATATACTGACGACTTTGGGGAATCTGCATGTCTCTGTCCTCAAGCAAACTCTCGTTGGGTGATTATATTGACGACTAGGAACATCTTGATCGTCACGGGAGAAACTTCGAGTGAGCAGTACTGCAAAATACTACTGCGCTGGATAAAATGATATGAGCAATACTGCAAAATACTGCTGCGCTGGATAAAAGGAACTGAGCAATACTGCAAAATACTGCTGCGCTGGATAAAATGCGGGCCGGAACGAAAGAAAATCATCGAAACGGACCAAAAGAATACGGTAGCGTTGAAGAAGAGGCGCACCAAAGATGGGCCCACAAATAACGAACTCATAACGAATTTTTGAAAATCCGTATGGAGGGAACACAAGGAAGAGGCGCAGCAAGAGCTGCGTCTCTGGAAGAGGCGCAAAGACCGCTGCGTCTTTTCCCCAATTTGGCTATCCCTGCGTGAAAACGCGAACTCAGAAGGATTGTGTTCATTATTTCGAAACACAAAATCTGCAATTTCTCTCTCGAATCTTCACCATTTCCGTCGAGGTTTGATCCAAAAGCTTGCATTAAATATGACTAATCGAGGTATGTGTTCCAATCTTGCATTAATCATCTACATTTGTTGAATTTTGAGCCGAAAATTCTAGGGTTTTCGACCCTTTTGATCGAAAATTTGGGGCTTTTCCCCCAAATGGATTTGCCATGCCAAATTGATGTTAGGAATGGATAGTAGGCAATGTTAGGAACATAACCATGTATTTACTTTGAATTTTCGTCGAGTTTTGAGCCCTTGAGTGAAATTTGAGACGGTTTCTGACTAAACCCCAAATTGCTTCGAAAATAGCCTTAGGATTGCCCATTGGCGATGAAATTTGACATTTGGAATCCTTGAGTGATGGGTAATCTTCCTACCATCTCGGAAATTTGGTTTGTAACAACTTTTTCAGGACACCTTTTAGGGCATAATCGCCGTTATAGCGAAATGCTGCCGAATTTTCGACTCGAACTCGGAACTAGGCTTTGACTTGGACTTGACTTGACCCAATTTATCACATGAGTGATCGGGTTGGCGGGAATATGGCCAAAGATGGCCGGAAAAGGGCGTTTTTTAGGGCTTTGAGGGCTCAAAAACTCCTTAGTCAAAGGCTTGTCGTCACGTGACGCGGCCTGAATTCACTTTAATGTTGCAGGTGATGAGGCTTCTACTTCTGGGAGGACTCCCATGGAGATAGACGCCACTGCTGTTGAGGAGGTTTTAGAGCAGGCCTTCACCGCTGCGGTGATGGCTGCTGAGTTTCACGAGGAGGAGGCTGCCGAGTAGGAGGAGACTCCGAGACGAGCCAACGTAGGGCGAGGAGGTCGTCAGCTGAGGGGAGCTCCTGCGTGGGCCGAGACCTGGGAGAGTAGGCACCTGGTGTGGGCCGCAGAGGGTCACCTGTCCTACAGGACGGTGAAGAGCTTGGTAAATAGGAATTCACTACTCATTATCCATTCTCTTTCATTCTTTTTGTCCAAATTTCTTTCATATTTCATTCAAAACTAAAGATAGCTTTATTTCAAATCATAATAGGAGGCCGGGAACATCAGGTTGTTCTCGGGTTACACGACAACGATGGAGCACTACGAGCGGCTTTCGGCGGAGGAGAGGGCCATGATCGAGCGCGGAGCGTTCGGTCCTCTGGTTCAGGTCTGGAGGGATATCGTGAAGAGGAAGTTGCGGGCCAACCTTAGCCTGGTCCGTGCTTTCTTGGATCGATTCTGGGATACGACTTCCACGTTTCACCTGCCTTTCGGTGAGGTGGGAGTCACTTTGGAGGACTACGGCATGATTTCTGGTCTGCCGTGTGGGACCGAGGAGATGGTGTGGCCGGAGACTGCCATGAGGGCGGATTCTGCTGAGGCGAGGAGGTTGATCGGCTGGAACTTGTCGCCGAAGGTCGTTGCGATCGTCGGGTTTGGTACCCGCACCTACGTTCGAGACTACTTTTGGGGGAAGACCCCGACGCCGGTGACGATCGATGGGAGGGAGACGGCTCCTCCTCCTGTACACCTGAAAGGAGGGCTCGCCTTTGTGGCCGTGGTGGTTTCGTCTTCGATTTACCTTGGAGACAAGGGCGAGAGGTCGTCGACGAAGCTTCTTCCCTTTCTTTCGACCGAGTTCCCTAGACGCCGGGACTGGTCATCTTTGCTGGTTTTTGCGGTCCTCATCCGCTTCATGAGGGCCATGGTTCGTCCAGAGCTGATGGAGAAGGGGACTTCTCCAGGTGCTGTCGGACCTAGACTGCTGTTGGAGGTATGAACCTTCCTTTTAATAGCAAATTCCTTTCTTAATTGAATTACGGAGGATCGTCATAGATTATTCTGTTTTACAGGCCTGGGTGTACTCCTACTTCCCGAGTCTTGCGCCGAAGAGGACGGAGCCACTGGAGAAGGCCTATCCCGTGGTGAGGGATTGGGTGATGTGCCGGACGAAGAGCAAGCGTTCTTCGCACAATGTCTACCGGCGGGACGTGAACGCCCTTCAGCTGAGCAGCGGGAGTATCCCACTCGTATTCATTTATATTTCTTATCCTTTGCCTTTAATTGATCGTAGGAATGATCTTTGCCTTGTCTTGTCGCAGTGGGTGCCCCAGGACCTGGGCGGAGTACGCTGGAGCGCCTCCTTTTGTTGCTGAGGTCCTTCGACCTAGGAGCTCGAGTCGGCTGCTGTTGTGGACGTCGATGGGTCCCGTGTGGTATCTGGGCGAGCGTTTGGCTCGTCAGTGCTCTCGGGGCGCGTTGACGGTTCCCGTCGATCCTCCGAGGACGATGTTCAGGGAGCCTACTGAGGCTGAGAGAGAGGCGGACCTGGCTGGTGCCAGTGGCGACGACCTTCTTCTCGTTGGCGAGGACTACTCGGCGTTCCTTTACGGGAGGTTGGCGTACTGGCCAGTAGTGGTGAGTATCTTTTTACTTTTCCTTGATTTGAGAGTTGTGACGGAAGATCATCAATTAATGGGGGCTATTTGTTTTTGCAGGAGGTCGAGGCGGCGGGCATCGAGCCCCCAGTGTACCCCGAGACTCTTGAGTACACCGACGCGACCGGGAGGACGACGATCTCTGAGCTGCGTGACTTTGACGTAGCGGTGACGGATCGGCCTAGACGATCGCGGCAAGATCTCGATTCGGAGGGTGAGCCTCCAGCTTATTTACCTTTCGTGTAAGAACACATTCGATTAAACTTGTTCAATTTGCTGAGAATTTCTTTGAAATGCAGGTCGCGCCGTCCCGGTTCGTGGCACTATAGAGGGTGGCCAACCGGCTGCGAGCTACTGCCATCGAGGCACTTGTCGGTGGTCGCGGTCGTCAGGTATGAACCTCATTTGATTTCTTTTGATTTTTGATTTTGGTTTTGTTTTGAATTGATTGACATGAGCCAATTTGTTGCTGTTTACAGGCTGGCCGCGAGCTGGAACGAGAGTTGGCCCAGGCTCGGGAGGAGACGGCTCGCTTGTTGAGGGAGCTCGAGTTTCGGGATGCCGAGAATGCCGTTCTTGCGGCGAGGGTTGCTGAGTTGGAGGGTGCCCAGCAGTAGTTTTGTGTAGCTTTGTACATTTTGACTTCTGTTTTGAACATTTTGGACTTTGTTTGGGGTGCAAGCCCCCAGTTTACTTGGACATTTGCTTCATTTGGTGTATATATGATGGCCTGAGTGCCTTTGCTGCTGGGTTGTGTTGTTTGTATCTGCAGTAGGGATGTCAATTTCACCCGCATCCATCAAAACCCGATCCACCCGATCCTAAAAGATGGATGAAAACCCGACTTAAATGGATGATGGATGGATGACGGATGAAACGGATGATGGATGACGGATGGGTTGGATGAAGAAATTCCACCCGCCATCCACCCGACATTCATCCATCACCCGATTTTATTACTTTTTATTTAATTTTTTTTACATATAACACATTATTAAGAGATAAAATATTTAAATTTTCATATTTGTCTACTCTCAATATAGATATTTTTTGAACATACCAACTAGAAAGTTAAACTAATTAATTATCTAACTTTATTTTTGTAGAGAAAAAAAAAATCATCATTTTTTTTAACTTGAAATATATAAATACACAACACCCGTTTATCACCCGATCCACCCGTTTCATCCATGGATGATGGATGGATGGATGACGGATGATATGTTTCACGGATGACGGACGGGTTGGATGAGATTTTAAAAGGACGGATGGATGACGGATGAGGCTTCACCCGACCCGAATCCGATCCATTGACATCCCTAATCTGCAGGTTAGTTTTGAACAGGTTTGGTAGACAACGGTTTACGCCGTCATGCTGCCGAAATTTACATGGAAATTACGCAAAACATACATTTTATGTATATGGCCTTAATTAGCGCAAAAGGACTCAAAAGAACGTAACATGCAAAAATTTTGCCGGAAATGACCAGACGGTAGGGAGGGTTACCCCCTAAAAAAAAGAAAAAAAGGAAATCTATAAGTGTAGAAATGCAGAAATGAAATGTTGAAAGTCATTATAAATGAAAACAAAAGAAAATTATTTCCTAAAATGAAATTTATTTCCTAAAAATAAAATTGAATTTATGTACTAAAAATAATAAAAAAGAATTAAGCGTGATGAAATGGCGAAGGTGTCGATGTTATCTCGAAATGCGCGCCTGCGAATTTAGGAAACCTGAAATATGGTAATCTTCCCGTATTTACCAAAATACAACCTCGCAGGAATAGGAAATCATGCGGTTATAGAATTAGGAAAGATCCAACGCGGAAATCACAGAAGTGAGACTGGGGAAGAGGCGCAGCATGAGCTGCGTCCCTTTGAAGAGGTGCAAAGAGGTCGCGCTACTGTTCCCGTGCTTGTCCGTTCTGACGGATTTTTGGAAACAGCAATTAGTATAAGTAGAAGCGTCGATGGAGTTTTAATTCGCATACATCTTCCGTCCTTTCTTTCGTCTATTCACATAAAATTCCCAAAATAAATTTTCAAGAGAACATTATCACTATGAATACTTTGGAGATCCGCTTGAAGAAATGGACCAACGAATTCTCGAATATGGAAAAGCACGACATGGGTGCTTATAACTTTGGGTCTTTGTTGAGTTTGAAACTCATCAAAATTGTAAAACCATTCTTGAATGCTTGCCTTGACTATTGGGACCCGAATTATCATGTTTTCGCGTTCCCGGGAGGTGATATTTGCCCATTTCCTGAAGAGATAGTTGCTATTGGTGGATGGGATCCCGAACATCTTCCTGCCATACCTTCCACTTCCCAAGGGTATAAGAGCAAATTCAGGGACTTGCTTGGACTGGCCAGACTTGAGGTGGATCGCCTAGTTACCCCGAAGGGCGTGAAAATGTTGGACTTTATTGATCGATTCATCAATAAGGCCGACCCTACTGTCTCTCATGTTGCTAGAAGGAGAGCATTTGGCTTTTTTTTGTTGCATGTACATGTCTTCCAAGGGCATGTTGATGAAGACTTGAGAGGTGATCCTCGTCTTTTGTGCCTTATCGAGCAAATGGAGCTGCGCAGGAGCCCAGCTTGCTTATGTTTAGGGGAGATTATTGATCGATTCATCAATAAGGCCGACCCTACTGTCTCTCATGTTGCTAGAAGGAGAGCATTTGGCTTTTGTTTGTTGCATGTACATGTCTTCCAAGGGCATGTTGATGAAGACTTGAGAGGTGATCCTCGTCTTTTGTGCCTTATCGAGCAAATGGAGCTGCGCAGGAGCCCAGCTTGCTTATGTTTAGGGGAGATTATCTTGGGTTTGGATAATAGGAAATCTAACCGCGAGCTGCCATTTTTGGGGAGTCCCGTCATCCTACAGGTAAAGACACCTTTTCTTTTCTTCTCTTTTTTTTTTTTTTTTTTTTTTGTTTTTTTTTTTTTTTTTTTTTTTTTTTTTTTTTTTTGTCGTCTTCTTTTTTGTTGTCTTTTTTTTTGTTTGGTGTCTAATACCTGCTTTTGGTAGGTTTGGCTCATGGAACGGCTCCGATTGATCGAGCCCCCAGTTCATGCACTTTCCTATCATTCCCGCATGATTGCGATGAGGACGCGGTTGTACATGGTGGATTTCACTCGGGTCTGCGATTATTGGAAGAACAAGCTGAAGAGTGATGATGGCCCGTTGATTAGGTGGGTCGTACCGTGGTGGCACTTCAAGTCTGTCACAGGAGTGTCTTCTTTGGATCCCACTAGGTCTGTGCGTCTTCCGGGATTGGAGTTCATGGTATGCATCTTTCCGGAGAGATTGATGAGGCAAGTTGGGTTGAAGCAGACGATCCCGAGGCTAGACACCGTCCCGCAGACTGCTGTGGCGCTTACTACCGAGAGCCGAAGAGAGTGGGCTATCAAATGGGCCCAAAGAAACATGTGGTTCTTGAACTTCTCTGCCAACGCCTTATGGGTGTCAGATTCCTATCTGAGGTGGAGAAAGGCTGCGACTTCGGAAGAGCGCGAAGCGAGGAAACGCGAACTCGTAGACTACAAGGTGCGCGAGGGAGAGAAAGAGAAGGAGAAGCATCCGGCGAGGGAGAAGAAGAAGCCGGGCTTCAGGTCATTCGTCCTTCAAAGAAATCAAAGACTACTCCTGTTGCAGAGATGGTGGTTGGAAAGAATGGAAGAGTTAGGCCTCGAGAAAGACCGTTGGTGATTAGGTCGGAAGTGGTGCATGAGCGCCCAGCTCGAGGTCGTGACAAGAAGTATGAGAAGAGTGACAAGGGCAAAGGGAAGATGGATGAATAGCCCTAGTCTTTATTTATTATTTTATTATTATTATTATTGTTGTAATAAGAAGGAGGGATTTTTAGAATCCTAGCCTATTCTATTTTTATTATGTAACGTACTATACTATTAGAAAATGAATGGAATAAAAAAGGTTGAATGGTTAAGAAACCGTTGTGATTTTCTTTTATTATTCTTGTCGAATTTCAAATGCAATGCAAATGTCCTTCTATTCACATTTCAGATATAATGGGTTGAATCCTGTGAAGGATTGCCTACGTATTCACTTTAAAAAAAGCGAAATCAAACCCTTGCGCATAGTTCGAGTAAATGTAAAAGAATATTTGTTCGAAGCAAGAGCTTGTAATGAACATAGAAAATAAGCATGAGCTTTTGCTTGTTCTCAAGGTGCGAATTTAGTTTATTTGATGATATGAGGACGACAAGTTTGTCAAAATGCAAGAGCATAGTAACACTTAGCTTATTTCAGCTTGGCCAGGGGCCGTGTATTTAGTGCCACAAGAGCGACACATGGGTTTACGCGAGGCGCGTGTTTGGTCCTATTCTAGGCATAGTATCGTTTCAGTTGGTCAAGGTTTGTGGGGTTTGAAAACTCGTTCCCATCTAGGTCTGTGATTCTAACCGCACCCCCTGGGAGTATGGATTTGACTAGATATGGTCCTGCCCAATTAGGTTTGAATTTTCCCCTTGGGTCGACAGGTAGAAGAGCTCTAACCGATTTGAGTACTAAGTCTCCTTCTTTGATGTTTCTTGGCCTAACCCTTTTGTTGAAAGCTCGTTTGATACGTGCTTGATATGTTTGGATATTATGTAAGGCGCGTAGCCGACGTTCATCCAGGAGGATGAGTTCTTCATATCTATCCCTCTTCCAATCGGCTTCAGGGATTTGGCTTTCGAGTAGAATACGCAAGGATGGTATTTCTAGTTCGACGGGTTGTACGGCTTCCATGCCGTAGGTCAAATAGAAAGGAGTAGCCCCGGTGGGCGTCCTAAGCGATGTACGGTACCCCATAAAGCAAAAGGTATCTTACTTGGCCAATCTCTCGTAATTGTCGGTCATTTTCTTGAGAATTGTGACAACATTTTTGTTTGCCGCCTCTACCGCGCCGTTAGTCTGTGGTCTATAAGGCGAAGAGTGGTGATGCTTAATCTTGTATTTGGCTAGCAATTGCTCGGTTTCAGCTTGGAAGTGTGACCCATTATCACTAATGATCTCATGTGGGCAACCATATCGACAGATGATGTTGTTTTGTATGAACTTTGCCACATTCTTAGCCGTAAGACCAGTGTAGGAAGCCGCTTCTACCCATTTGGTGAAGTAGTCAATCGCTACTAGAATGAAACAGTGACCTCCTGTTCCGGCTGGGGTTATCTTTCCGATTATGTCAATTCCCCATGCAGAAAATGGCCAAGGAGATGTCATTGTATAGAGCAACGAAGGAGGGACATGTTGTACATTTCCGAAGATTTGACAATTGTGGCAATGTCTCACGTATTTGATGCAATCAGATTCCATTGTGGTCCAATAATACCCCAAACGTGTGATTTTCTTTGCCATCATGGGCCCACTCATGTGAGGACCGCATTCTCCGTCGTGGACTTCTTCCATCACCTTTCGTGCCTGTGAATGATCAAGGCAACGTAGGACTACACCAAGTGGTGTTCTTTTGTATAATTCTCCTTGCATGAGAATGTATTGGGAAGCTAATAGGCGTATAGCACGTTGTCCCCTCTTGTCCATATCCGGTGGATAGGTACCATTGAGCTTGAAATTTAAGATCGCTTGGAACCAGGGTTCCTGCGCGATTTCCTCTTCATCGGTGATTTGGTGGACATAAGCTGGTTCTGACCGTCGTTCGATGCACAAAGGCATGTCCATCATGTGGTCTGGCATATTTATCAAAGATGCAAGTTTCGCAAGAGCGTCTGCAAATTGATTTTCCTCTCGAGGTAGGTGTAAGTAGGTTACGTGGTCGAAGAATTGAGCGACTTGGTCTATCCTAGCCTGATAAGGTGCAAGGCTCTCACTTCGGATTTTCCAAGATCCTGTGACTTGGTTGATGATCAGTGATGAATCCCCATGTACTCGGAGGTTTTTGATTCCTAAGCTTATCGTCGCTTTCGTAGTCCGATGAGACAAGCTTCATATTCTGCAGCGTTGTTTGTCACCTCGAAGTCGAGTTTGACAGCAATCGGTGTATGCTCACCTTCGGGAGAAATGAGCAACACTCCTATTCCGAATCCTCTTAAGTTTGATGCTCCATCAAAGTATAGATCCCAGGAGTCTACATCTATTTGAAGTATATCCTCGTCGGGAAATGACCAAGTATCTATGGTTTGTGCGTCGTTGATAGGATTTTCTGCGAAGAATTCGGCGACGGCGCGGCCTTTTATGACTTTCAGTGGCACATATTTGAGGTCGAATTTCGAGAGCATCGAGTCCACCTTGCCGTACGTCCGTTGAGGACGGGTTTCTCGAAGAGGTATTTGATGGGATCCATTTTGGAGTATATTTTGACGGAATAGCTAAGCATGTAATGACGTAGCTTCTTCGTTGCCCACACAAGAGCGAGGCATGTCTTTTCGAGCTGTGAGTATTTGCACTCATATTCCAAGAATTTCTTACTTAGGTAGTAAATAGCTCTTTCTTCACTTCCTACAGTTTGAGCTAGCATGGCGCCCATGGGCGATTTCGATTCTTGTGAGATATAAACCAAGAGGTTGATCTCGTTGTGGCGGCATGAGCACCGGTGGTTTAGCCAATATTTCTTTGATTCGGTCAAACGCTTTTTATAATCAGCATCCCACATGGTGTGGTCTGTTTTCTTGAGTTTCTTGAAGATAGGCTCGCAAATCATCGTAAGTCTCGATATGAATCGACTTATGTATTGTACTTTTCCGTGAATCCTCTCGACTTCTTTTTTCGTCCTGGGGGTTGCGGCATTTCGATCGAGCTTTAATTTTAGAAGGATCTATTTTATTCCTCTTTGACTAACCACGTATCCCAGGAGTTTGCCGACGTTACCCCGAACGTGCATTTCGAGGATTGAGCCTCATGTTGTACTTCCGTAGCCTTGCGAAGAACTTGCGAAGGTTTGCAATGTGTCCCTCTCTTTCCTTGGATTTGACGATCATGTCATCTACATATACCTCAACTTCTTTGTGCATCATGTCATGTAAGAGCGTAGTTGCGGTGCGTTGGTATGTAGCTCCGGCGTTGATTAATCCAAACGGCATTACCGTATAGCAATAGGTTCCCTACTGGGTGACGAATGCAGTCTTATGCATATCTTCCATGGCCATCTTTATTTGGTTATAACCCGCATATCCATCCATGAAGGATAGTAATGCGTGGTCTGCAGTATTGTCTACTAATATGACGATGTGAGGTAGAGGAAAGTCATCTTTTGGACTTGCTTTGTTTAAGTCCCTAAAGTCAACACAAACACGGATTCTCCCATCCTTTTTGGGTACGGGTACTATGTTAGCTATCCAGTCAGAGTACTCGGAAACTTTGATGAACCCGGCTTTGAATTGCTTGTCAACTTCTTCCTTAATCTTTAGAGCCCATTCGTCCTCATTCGTCGAAGCTTCTGTTTCACTGGGTTTGAAACCGGCTTAATCGGAATCCTATGTTCGGCGATATCCCCTGTCGATCCCTGGCATGTCTTTGTAGGACCAAGCGAAAACGTCTTTGAATTCATTTAGGAGGTCTATGAAATCGGCCCTTTCGGTAGAGCTCAAGGTAGTCCCTATCCTAAGTTCTTGGGGTTCTAGTTCGGTTCCTACATTAATGGGTTCGGTATCTTCTATTACCGGGTCCCCCTTCCCCTTCCCGTAATATTTCTTTGGCTACGTAGGGAGGTATTTCGGTCAAGTCCGGGTCTTGGTCATCTCTCGCATCATCATAAAAGAATTGCACTCGAAAGAACACAGAGAGTAAGCGTAGAACCGATTTATTCATATTAAAATTTGAGTAAAGTTGAAACAAAGAAGCCAACTGATCCATGGTCAGTGGCGGCAGAGGGACAGTGGTTGGGGCATTTCCCGAACTACTGTGACTACTC
This sequence comes from Silene latifolia, assembly GCF_048544455.1. Taxonomy (NCBI): domain Eukaryota; kingdom Viridiplantae; phylum Streptophyta; class Magnoliopsida; order Caryophyllales; family Caryophyllaceae; genus Silene; species Silene latifolia. Next base: position 86,851,192 of record NC_133530.1, on the reverse strand, counting down.
GAGGCTAAGCTAGGAGAAACGAAGGGAGTGGGGATGACAACAGGAGTAGACTCTCTAATGACTTCTCTAGACTCCGACTCTGACTCCGACTCGAACTCGTCGTCTTCTGGTTCTCCTTTGAACATCTCTCCTTCTCCGAGTGAGCTTCAAGAGCCTTCCTTGGTTGTTGGTCCATTTGATTGACTTTCTCCATCCTTTCGCCTTTGTGTCGGTTTCGTGATCAATGCGGTAGGGTTGAAGCGATCGTCTGAAGTATCATAGTGATGATCTCATCCTGCGCGGCCCTAATGAATCTGTCCTCTCCAAACAAAAGGCTAACAGCTTGTTCGTCTAAGCAAGGTGCTTGACGGGTTTTGACGGTAGGAACCGTTTCTGGAGGAATGAAGTAGCAATCGTGAAAGATTTCGATTCCGGCTAGCTTCCTCTCAAGGTAATGCCAAGGTTCGGGAAATCCATGAAAGAGTTCCGAACTTCCTTCTTGCACGAAGTACCCATTTAGAGTGGGGAGATATGGTCTCATTTGGACTCCCACGTGCTTGCGATTTTGGACTTGGGCCAGCATTTCGAGGACTTCCTCTTTTGTGGGTTTGTACCCTAGTCCGAGTGGTATCCTTGTTGAGTTGCCTTTTTTGTGTGGTGCGAAGGTATTCTTCCGAATTGGGTTCAAAGGCATTCCAGGGAAGTATCCCTGGGACTTGAGTATGTGGTTGACCACTAAATTGGAGTAGGGATTGTAGTATAAAGGTGCCAACTCACTTTCTATGACATTTACGCTTTGGAAGCCCCCAAGTTCGTATATGGGATCCACAAGGACTTGATTGTTTGATTGTTTCTCGATTATTGCCTTGATGGGTGACGAAGTGATCGTCACTACTTTGCCATTTAGTGGGATCTTGATCTTTTGGTGCGGGGGTGGATGTCACCGCTTTGGAAGCATGAATCCAAGGCCTTCCCAGAAGTATATTGAATGAAGCTTCGATGTCCACTATTTGGAAGTTAACTTTTCGTTCGATTGGTCCTGTAGCTATGGTTAGGCTAGCAAGTCCAACCACTTTTCGTCGTGTACCGTCATATGCATGTACACCTTGATTGGTGGGAGTCCAATCCGACTCTTTCATGCCTAGTTTGTATGCCGTTTTGAGGGGTATAACGTTGACCGCGGAGCCATCATCTACCAAGGTCATTGGCACATTCTTCTTTAGGCAAATGACAGTGATGTATAAAGCAAGGTTGTGACTAGCGCCGAAAGGTGGCAAGTCTTCGTCTGAGAAAGTAATAGGATTACTTAGCTTCGGTGATTCTTGGAAGACCAAGTTGACTACATCTTCAGGAGTGGAGTTATGTGCTACACTTAGCTTGGCCAAAGCTTGCAGTAAAGCTTGGCGATGTGGGAATGAGCTTGCTATTAATTGCCAGACTGAAAGATCAGCCTTGGTCTTTTGTAATTGCTTGAGCAATTGATCAGTGGGGTCATCTTCGTTGTCATTTGGTGTGATGACGTTGGTTGGACCGTTTTGAGTAGCATTTTGATATGGGCGACCCGAACGAGTTAGGTGATCCACATCTTGGTCTTTGCCATTTTGGACTATTTCCTTGACTACGGAGTTTTCAATGAGATACTCGTCTTCATCATTATCGGCCCAAACCCCATTGATTGCAGCTAGTTCCCTCATTCTCATGATGTCACTTTCTAGTCGTATGATTTGATCAACTAGTTTATCAACCACGGTAATTACCTCTTGTATAGTGGCATCTTGGGAGAAGGTTAGTGGTACACGTTCTTCGGGTATTGCGTTGGGATTGCGTAAGATTGTCACCATGCTCTCTAGCTCCCAAACTTGTCTATCTACACTCCTTGCCCATGTGATGAAGTCGGAAATGGTAGGGTAGATAGTAGAGTAGAACCCCTCTTTCTCAATTGCATGAATCTCATTTTCGGTGGGAGAAATGAGGTGTGAGCAATCTAAGGTAGATTCATCATTTGTAATCACTAGAACTCCAAGAGGATTCTGAGTGTTGTTGGGTTTACCTCCTGGTGGTATTGGGAGTCGACCATCTTCAATCATATCCTGAAGCACATGTTTCAACTTGTAACATTTTTCTGTGTCGTGCCCCTTGCCCCTATGGTACTCACAGTACGAATTTTCATCCCAGAACTTGGATTTCTTTTCGGGTTCGGGAGTAGGTCCAATGGGTTGGAGTTTACCTTGTTTCATTAGCTTTTTAGAGCGTTGGAGTAAGTATCCCCAAGGTTTATGAACTTCCTTGGTGGGCTAGTTTTCTTGGATGGCTCGAGAAGGTTAACCTCATCGGTCTTGCTAGTAGAGCCGTATGAACGACTTGTGGACCCTTGATATCCTCTACCTACTGTTTTGGACAAGAGTCCTTTACGGATGTCATCTTCGATTCGTGTCCCTAGTACAGTTAAGTCTTTGAAGCTTTTGATGTTTTGATATCTCAAATGATTGGCGTATATGGGTTTGAGGTTATCCACAAACTTTTCCACAAGAGTGGCCTCATCCGGGCGTTCGACTAGTTGAGTGCTAGTCTTCCTCCACCTACTTAGGAAGTCGGTGAATCCTTCTTTGTCATTTTGGGTAAGAACCTCTAGAGTACGCATGTTGACTTGGATCTCGGCATTATCCGCATATTGTTTAGAGAACTCGATTGCGGCGTCCTCCCAAGTAGCGACCTTCTTATGATCCAAAGTGTAGAACCATTGCTTCGGGATGGTGTCAAGAGATGAAGGAAAGATCCTTAAGAACATCTCGGGTTTGATGCCTTTGATAGACATGTAATCCTTGAAGGCACGGATGTGGTTCAAAGGGTTCTCGTGCCCCTTGAATTTAGGGATATCCGTCATGCTAAAGTTAGTTGGTAATTTGGAATTGACGGCTTCATACTTGCGATTGTTCTCAATGTAAATGTCATTCCCCTTAAGGTACATCAATTGTTCCTCCAGATGTTGGAGTCTTTTCTCAGCTATAGTCATCCCCGCGAGAGGATTTTCATCTTTAGACTCGTCATCAAAAAAACGTACTTCACTTTTAGGGGAAGGCAACCTTCCCTCTACCTCAAAGATACGACCTTCGATAAGTTCAAGGCGGTCATAGGTTTGTTCTTGAGTGATTTGCATTTGGGCTAGCGCGGCTAGGATTCGATCACTATTCTCTTGAAGTTGCTGAAGATTTGTTTCATCACTTGATCCGGGCATCTTGGAAACTGGATAAGAGATCGCGATTTAATCAAAACACGATCGACCATTCTATCACACTTGCTAAAAGAGGAAAAGTTTTGGCTCGTGAAGTGGGTGTGTGCCACTTGTGTTGAGTGAGTTTTGAAGAAAGACAAGGTCTTTGAAAATGTGTGTCCTAATCAACTGTAGTGTAGTTGTAGGAGTGGACTCGAAGTGAGGTTTTGAAATGGGCTTGCGGCCCGAATTTTGACGCGACAAATGGACGGAGTTTTGACCGGATTTTTGCGCTAATTAAAGGCCCTATTTCGAAATTCTTGTTTTTAAAAAAAAGGATTTTGATTTTTTTGAAAATTTGTCATGGTTCTATTTAGAAATGGCGATCACGTAGGGTTTACACATTTATACAAGCATTATAACGGGATGTTGAGTGCATTTAAAAGGGTTTTGGTTTAAAGGGTGGGTTGCCATACCGAACCATCAAACCCGAAGTCTGTGGAGAGGCTCGTGCCAAACAAGAGTAAGGCCGATTCCTAGTCCATTTCCTCAAGTAGTGAAGGCCCTTGATACAAACAAGAGTAAGCATCATGGTATGGATGACGTCAATCGCTATCCATCCTTAGGCCCAAATAAGAATTAGGACCGTTTAGACGGGACGATTGGTCGAATGGGTTGGGTTGGGCCTAGGAAGGCCGAATTAAACGGTCTAGGAAAACCGAGTTATGAAAACCGACAATTGTCTTGTACAAACTTATTCCCTAACCTTGTTCGAGTTTCACCCTAGCTACACGTAAGTGTATAATCCCCAGCGGAGTCGCCAAACTGTGGACAGCGGGCCGCCCACGGGGGCGCTTGGTGAGAAGGTCGAAAAACAAGCGTTTGCATTTTATATGGAGTCGCCACCAATTTTTATGGGAAATTGGAACCGTTCGAATACCTCGTGTCATGTCAAGACACAAAGTAGTGACATGAACACTAAGCAATCGTTACCCTTAGCATTCTATGTCTAGAATGACTCTCGTGGATGCCAATGAACACGGGTGCTCACGGAGATCTGGAGTAAGGGGTGAGGGTACGTATTAGGAAGCTCTTTTGATCGAACACCTAATCCCGCCCGCCTCGATAGCGGCCTCTACTAATGATTAGGGAAGTTATTCGTACTTGATATATCGTCGGCTATATGCATGCAATGCAACATCCATAGATTAATCCTAACATGTGAGAATTAACTAAGTCGGTTGAACAAGTAATTAGCATACAATTGGGTCGAAGTAGGAATTAATACTCATTACATGTGAAGGCAAGCAATAAAAGAAATACAATAAAAGAAAATTACAACAATGAAAATTACAATAATTACAAAGGATAAGGCGATTTATGTCGAAAATACCTTTAAAACGGATAATTTGAGAAAAAGGAATAAAAGAATGAATTAAAAAGAATCAAATAAATTAACGAACAAGAATTAGGGTGATATTACGGATAATAGTCAGTTAATAGGTAAGCTAATTCAACTACATCAAGGCAGAAACGGAATTCAGGGACAGAACTCAACCAGGAACAGGCGCAGCAGAGCTGCGTCCTTTGGAATAGGCGCAGCAGACGCTGCGTCTGTTCCTTGGCTCAGTTCTGGCTGTGAAGCCGTAATTGCAAGCCGTTAGTGTGAATTGGTGATTTTAAGGATCAATTAAATTATCTACTCGGATGAAAGTGATTAATAGGTTATTTAGCATATGAATGAGTCATAAAAACAATAAAACATGGATGAAACGGAAATAAGACGGATTAATTACATGGATGAATGAAGGATTAATTAACGAATTAAACAAACAAAACTAATTAATTAGACTAAACATGATGAATGATGACGAATTAATGAGTAAACAGATAAAAATATATCAACGATGAATCCCAGAAACTCAATATGAACGAATTGAATTTCTAAAACCCGAATTGAATATTAATGACGAAAACCCGCAAATATGAATTATAAGGGATTTAAGGTCGGATTAAACAATGAATTTAAACATGTGAATGAATGATAAATATGTACATGTGATTATTGATGATTATGACGGAGAATTAGCAAAACAAACGAAAACAAATAAGAAAGACGGAATTTACAGAGGACGAAGAAGAAGAAAAGAAGCAGGAACTGTGGCAGCCTCACGAAGAGGCGCAGCAGGAACTGCGCTCCTTCGAAGAGGCGCAGCAGTTGCTGCGTCTTTTCTCGACTGTCAGTCTTCTGAAAATCCGTAAAAAGACGTTTTAAAGACGGTTTAAGAAATCGGTTTTAATGATATTTTCGACGTAAACCATACAATAATGATTCAATAAATAAAATACAATAAATAAACAAGGATTATACACCCTCAGACTTACATGTTGACGAAACGAGATGAACTAAGATATCGACTAGTGAATGCTCGACGCGAATGCAAAGAGAGTGCCCTCGTAAGAGGAAAACAATTGATTAATTAAGTTGATTGAGTGTAGTTGGTCAAATTGGTCGGTCATGCAACGGAGAGGCTGGTACCCGGAAGGATCCGAGCTTACGTGGTCGGAAGTCCAAGCACGTAGGCGCCAATTAGTAAGAACGAAGTCTAGAATGCAAAGGGAGAAGAGAAGGGCGGACACTCGCGTGAGAAATATGAGGAACGAAGGCTCCTATTTATACTAATCACGCGAAGGTTTAGGGTTTCGGAGACTCTTTGGAAGTGAATCTCGGAAAGATATAAAAAAGATACGTAAATCATGCAGAGAAGGGCCTGGGAAGAGGCGCAGCAGCCACTGCGTCTCTTGAAAGAGGCGCAAAGACTCGCGTCTATTCGGGGAGGTTTCCTCCTGCTGAAGAAAGATTTTTCGTGTTTGAGTTATGGTAGGACGGAAATAATCCGATCTTCCTTAATTTTTATCATGAATATTGCGGGATATTATTTGCCAAAAGATAAAATTTGTGAAATATGGAATAGAAATATCCGGAACATTCAGAACATTCCGACTCGGGATTTAACAAAGTTATCGAGAAAATGGAGACGGTTTTTGACCAGGACCGAATGTACTCTAATTACCGCCAAAACGACCGTATCAGGACGTAGATGACAACTAAGAGGTCGACATTAATATTTGAGCAATCACTTGACGATAATCTTACGAACTGTCACAAATCGTTCCGCGTATCAAACATGCGGCCCAATCATCACCGGGTGGTTTGCGAGAGGTGCAGAAACGAGGTGTCTACACAATGAATGTTGACATGGATGCTTAGTCCGAATTTTTTGTAGATCAACCGCCGCCGGCTGTCCCTCTCACTGAACGGCAATTGGAGAAGCGGCCTGTGCAGACGGGCAATCAAAATGTCACCGTCGACTCCTCATCCCTGAAGCCTTCTGCCGCTCAGCTTGTGGCGGAAGGCACAAGGTTGTGCAGGAAGCTGGCGAAGTGGAACGAACTAGTCGGTGCTCATATTATGGAGCAAGAAAAGACCATGGCTGAAGCTGCCCCTGTGCTTGAACGGCTTAGGTTCGAGCTTGCTGTCTCTAAAGAGGAGGTCGAGAAGGCGAAAAAGGACCTCCAGGCCGCCGAAAATGATTTCCTCGCTGAGCGAAAGCTCGGGGAGGATGCTGAGAAAGCGGTCCTAGCCGAGAGGGCCAAGGTTGAGGCTGCGGAAGCTGATGTCGCTAAGCTGCGGGAGGAGCGGGACAAGTTTCAGGGTGCTTACGACGCTGCGGTTGAAAAGAGGGAGGAATGTAAGTCTTTGCATTCGGCTCAGGCGAAGGCGCACAGGAATACAAGGGCTATCCTCGCCCAGAGGGAGAAGGACATTGAGACGCTCCAAACTGTCATCATCCCTAACATGTGCGCCCAATATCGGGACCAGGCCGAAGAAGCCACCAGGGAAGTAATCAGAGAGCTCTTTCCTGAAGGCTCCTTCCCGTGGCAAAAATTTGACCAGCTGCTTGATGATAAGGCGGCTGCTGCGGAGGCAAAGGCTGCGGAGGAGGCAGAGGCGAAGAAGGCCGCTGAGGAGGCTGCGGAGAAGGCGGCCAGGGAGGAAGCTGAGAGGGCAAAGGCAGCTGAAGCTGCCAAGTCGGCTTCTGGGTCGCCCACTGATGGTGATGCTGTTACTGCTGCTGATGGCGAGCAGAAACATGCATAGGGAGACGGGCGGTCGTCACCGGATTCACCCGGGCCCTTCAGACAGTTTCAGCTGTTCGGGGGGCCAACTATTGAGCCTTTCCTCCCTGCCATCTTTTTTGGCGCTTTCAATTCTCATGTCTGTAACCTTTTGCTGTACCTTTCCTTTTTTTGTTGAACTTTGGTAGGTAGTGTTTAGGCTATCCTCATGGGGACGGCCGTCGACTTCTTTCTTGTATTACCTGTGAACATTTTTAATAAGAGTTTGTTTATTTTGCCTCGGCTTGGCCGGGGCTTTGATCACAATCCTTCATTTAGTTGTCTTCTTTCGTTATTAGTTGAGCGCTTTATTTTTTCTTTTCGTTTTTACCTTCGGTTTGGCCGAGGCAGTTAGAATGCGTATCTCAACTTGTACTTAACGTTTTTTAAACATGTTGGCATGTCGGTCGCTTCCTCCTTCACTCTCGGTCTGGCCGAGGTGTCAGATTTGCGCTTCCCAACCGCCGTTGTGAACATGTTAGCGTATCGGTCGTTGTGTCCCCGTCACTCTCGGTCTGGCCGAGGCAATCGGGGTTACGGCGCGACAGCGTTCGTATCTGTAGACGTGTTGATCGCTTCCTCTTTCACTCTCGGTCTGGCCGAGGCGTCCGATTTGCGTTTCTCAACCGTACTTATACGTTCCTAAGCATGTTGGTCGTTGTGGCGAGTATCAACTGCTGTTGGCAAGTCGCGTTTCCCTCGTCACTCCCGGCTTTGGCCGAGGCAACCGAGTTTACGTTTTGACTGCTTTCCGTATCTATAGACATATTGATCGCTTCCTCTGCCACTCCCGGATTGGCCGGGGCAGTCAGATTTGCGTCTCAACAGTGCTCATACGCTTTTGTACTTCGGTAGTGACTATGGAGGGGACAAGTATTTTGATGGAAAACTTGGATCACTTTTATAAGGTATAAACACACGTTGGGGTGCCCACAACGATCTTGGACACCTCCGCCGCTATATGAAATATTTCCTTAGGTTGTCTGTGTTCCAGTGGCTCATTAGAGGCACTCCCTCCATGTCTGTCAGCCGGTATGTCCCCGGCCTCATTTCTTCAACCACTTTGTAGGGTCCTTCCCAGTTGGCCGTCATTTTACCATGAATGTTTCCTTTGTTGGTCGCGGCTGACTTTCTTAGGACTAGATCTCCTACTTTTAAGTCTCTTTTGTGGACCCTACGGTTGTATGCTCTTCTCATTCGGTTTTGATACACTGCCAAGTTAAGCCGTGCCGTGTCTCGGCTTTCTTCGACAGGTGTCAGGAGGCTTTCGTGCCTTCCTCATTTTCGATCGGGTTAAAGGTTTGCGTTCGAATGTCGGCACCGCCGCTTCAATTGGCGGGACGGCTTGGACCCATAGACTAGGTGGAATGGACTGTACCCCGTTGCTTCTTTCTCCGTGGTTCTAAGGGACCATAGGACGTCGGGTAGTTCATCAGCCCACCTTTCCTTTAGATCTTCAACCTTCTTTTTCAGCCCGTTTAGGATTGTTTTATTAGCTGCCTCCGCCTGCCCGTTGCTCTGAGGGTGGCAGACGGAGGAGTATGCAAACTTGATACCGAGCTCTTCTAGCCAGTTCATCACCATGTCACTCCAAAACTCTCGGCCGTGGTCAAATACCATGACTTGGGGTAACCCAAAACGAGTTATGATGTTTTCCCAGATTACCTTTCTCACTCACGCCGCCGTGGTCTTGGCAGTACCGCGACGCCTTCGACCCATTTGGTGAAGTAGTCAACGGCGACGATCGGTACTTCCTTCCTCCGAAGGCCGACGGAAATGGCCCTAATAAATCCATCCCCCACTGTGCAAATGGTAGGGGCTAATCACTGGTTGCGGAGTCTCGGGAAGGTGCGTGTGTACACGGAGCATGCATCGACAATTCTTGCACTTCTTGGTCTTAGCTCGGAATCCTCAAGCATGGTGGGCAGAAGTAGCCAGCTCCGAGGAGCTTTGTGGGCTAGCGTTCTTGCCCCCATGTGATGTCCACAGATGCCTTCGTGAATCTCCGTCAAGATGAGCTCCACGTCGGCCGGGCCGACACATTTCAAAAGTGGTCTTATCACGGACCTTCGGTATAGTTCTCCTTCGAACACCAAGTACCTTGCGGCGATCCTTATTATCTTCTCGGGAGAGACCTGCGGTCCTCCCGGTAACTCTTTTGTTAGTTTGTATTTCATTATCGGAGTCATCCACGTCGTCTCGGCTTCGATGTCGCACACCATGCCGACGGTCTCAGTGATACTTTTAGCATTCCCGATATCTACCAAAGACGGTTCTACGACATTCTTGATGCTTGAACGGCAAGTTTTGAGAGAGCGTCGGCTCGGTTGTTCTCGACACTGGGATGCATTGGATTTGGAAAGATTTCAATTTTGCAGTGTGAGCTTTTACCCTTTCCAGGTATCTTACCATCCCATCGTCTCGAGCCTCATACTCTACTCTGATTTGGTTAGTCACCAATAGTGAGTCTGTTTTCAACACAATGTGTTCCGTCCTCCAGCACTCTAGCTAGCTCGACTCATTATCACCGCCTCGTATTCGGATTCGTTGTTCGAGGCCGAGAAGGTAAACTTCAAGGCATACTCAAACTCGTCCCCGTTTAGGCTGATGATAAGGATGCCGGCTCCTGAGCTATTCGTCGTGGAGGACCCGTCGGTGTATACTTCCCATACTCCGGGATTTGGTTCTTCTTGATATGTGCACTCGGCCAGGAAGTCTGCAAGTGTCTGCCCCTTTATCGAGGGTCTCGACTTATATTGAATGCCGAGGCCAGATAGCTCTACTGCCCATTTGATGAGTCTGCCAGTTTTTTCGAATTTTTCCAATGCTTTCTCCAATGGCTGGTCGGTTAAGACCGTCACGGGATGTGCGTCGAAGTAAGGTTTCAGTTTCCTTGCGGCAACGACGACAACAAAGGCTGCTTTTTCGATTAGTGGGTAATTTCTTTCGGCGGCCAGCAGTGTATGGCTGATAAAGTAGATTGGGTGTTGCTGCTTGTCTTCTTCTCTGACGATTACGGCACTGACCGTGGCCGAGGTAACTGCTATGTATAGATATAGCGTCTCCCCCAGCATCGGCCTGGATAGGGTCGGGAGAGTTAGAAGTAGGGATGGCAGTGGGTCGGGGACCCGACCCAGACCCTGAGGGTCGGACCCTAATGGGTCGGGTATGGGTCTCATTTTTTCAGACCCAATGGGTATGGGTCGGGTGTGGGTCTTAAGAAAATATTTCGGGTCCGGGTCTAAGTTATGAGACCCATACCCGACCCTTAGACCCTTTATTAAAGAAAAAAAATCAAAATTACAACTTTTCTGAATTCATACTAGCAGACTGTAGAAACCCAACTAAAGTCTCTTTCTCTTCCCCCATCCCATAAAGTGATAAAACTCAACCAAACTCTTCTGACAATACCACCATTCCACCACTGACACAAGAAAACCACCACCACAAAGACGATACGCGATTGGCAACCACCTCTCTAATAGCCGCGACCGACAACCACCATTAACGGCAGATTAATAAACTCATAATGTTAAAGTAGTATGATTTTTTTTTTTAATATTATAGACCCTATAATCGTTAATCTTGTTACTAAAGTGGTCGAAACTCGGACTGGTAGACTAGACCCTACCCTTACCCATAGGGTCCGGGTATGGGTCCTCAAATTTTAGACCCTTACGGGTCTGGGTCGGGTACGGGTCCAAAGGGAAAATCTCGGGTCGGGTACGGGTCTAGGCGGACCCTACCCAGACCCTACCCATTGCCATCCCTAGTTAGAAGATGAGCTTTCAGTTGCCTGAAAGCTGTGCTCTGTTCCTCCCCCCAGCTGAAGTCTTTATTCCCCTTCAACACTTTGAAGAATGGGGTGCTCTTGTCGGCTGACCGAGAGATGAAACGGGCGAGAGCCGCCATCCTCCCGGTCAACATCATAACCTCTTTTCGATTCCTCGCCTCTCGGTAGGTCCAAAGATTGCTTGGACTTTCTCGGATTGGCATCAACCCCCGGCGCGCGCCGACAAGCACGCCGGGAACTTACCGCCCGGACACCGAAGTTGCATTTCATTGGGTTAAGCTTCATCTTGTATTTCCTTAATGAACAAAATGTTTCGCTCAAGTCGGCCAGTGCTCATTTCGTCGACTTGCTTTTTACAATAGCATCGTCGACGTAAGCCTCGATGTTTCGCCCTTTTTGATCTTGAAACACTTTGTCCACCAGCCTAGTGTAAGTTGCGCCAGCGTTTTTCAAACCAAACGGCATCATTTTATACATGTATGTGCCGTGTATGGTGATGAATGCGCACTTAGGCATGTCTTCTTCGGCCATAAACACCTGATGGTACCCTGAGAAGGCGTCTAGCAGGCTTAGCATAGTGTAGCTTGCCGTTGCGTCAATTAAGCTATCTATTCGAGGCAAAGGATAGCAATCTTTAGGGCATGCTTTATTAAGATTTGTAAAATCAACACACATCCTCCACCCCCCTGATGACTACTTCACCATTACAACATTTGCTAGCCACTCAGGGTAAGTACAAGGCATGATAAAGCCCGCCTCTAATAGTTTATCTACCTCGGCCTTGATGGCGTCATCCTTTTCGGCCGAGGAGTTCCTCATCTTTCGCTTGACGGGCGAGCGTTGGAGAGCACGTTCACCTTGTGAACGATCACCTCTCGGCCACGCCCGGCATCTCGGCGGGCCGAGTACGCGAAGACGTCTTTGTTCTTCCTCGGCAGTCAGGAGATCGGCTCGATTTTGGCTCCACCAACACCGACAGATTACGGTGCGTCCCGGGTCAATTTCCACTTGCTCGGTCTCGGCTCCCTCGACCATGCTGACGTTGTTGGTGCTCATCGGATCACCCTCCTGTCGTAAGGATGGGTTCTTCCCCTTCTCTGATTTCTTCGCCACTTTGAGGGATTGCATGTTACACCCCTCGCGGATATTTGGACATTGACAACTTCGTCTCTCTCGTCCCTCGAGACGAGCCAGGCCTCCCCCCGGTCCGAGACATACATCAATGTCGGGCCCGGATGGACATTACAAAGATCGGCCTCACTTAAAGTAACCCGCCTATCGAACATTGTAGGCGGACGAACCATCAATGACCACGAACTCGGATAAAACATTCTTGGCCGCATCCGTCTGGCCGAATATCACCGGCAACCTGATTGACCCTGGGGTACAGTGCCGGCCTCCGAGAAGTCAGATATCGGGTTGGTGCGGGGGCTCGGGTCCTCAATCTTCAGACCGAGATTGAGGAACCATTCCCTGAACATGATGTTCGTGTAGGCGCCTGGATCAATTAGGCACCTCTTAACCAAGTGGTTGGATATGTCCAGTGGACTACGGTCGGGTCATTGTGCGGGCTACGACTCTTTCGTAGTCTTTCTTTCGATGGTTATATCGGGGGACGGTGGAAGGGATCACGTGGTGGGCACAAAGTTGATGGCTTGGTAAAGCTCATTTAGGTGCCGTTTGTGCCCATTAGCCGACCCTCCGTCTCGTCTCCTCCAGTAACCACCGGATCACTCCCATCCTCCGGAATATCGATTTCTGTTCGCCCGTCGGAGCTCGTTTCCGGGGCCCCGCCTACGTACTTGCCGAGGGCCCCTTTCGGATCGCTCCTCAATGGCGTTCTTCGATGCCACGATCGTCGGTCTTATGGCCGGCTGTCCGTGGTAATCGCAAAATTGGCTTGCGTCGCCCTCCGCCCTCGTCTTGGGGGTCTTGCCCACTCTCGCCCTTCATTCTTGCTCGGGGCAAAGACCTCGGCCGGTGATTTGACCAGGGGGGTGAGACCGTGGTACCGCTTTTGGGTGTATGGTCCCGAACTCCCCCCGGCGCCCGCCGAGCTCGTTTCTGTTAGATCTTTCGTGCCGTGACCTATTCATGTCACGGCGACCTTCATCAGCGTTGTCCCGGCGGCTCCTCCTTTCTGGGTGTCCAGCTTCACTGTGGCCTACCCAGGTCTTGTGGTAATCCTCCACCTTCACGGCTCGGTCCGCCATCTTTCTGGCGGAGTCCAGGTTGAGGTCCTTGCACTTGATCAGCTCATTTTTGAGCTCGCCTTTCAGGAGGCCTTTCATCAGTGCGAAGGCCGCCAATTCGGTGTTCAGCTCACGGATCTGCTGAGCTTTCGCGTCGAACCTCTTCACATAGCTTCGTAGAGACTCGTCCTCCCCCTGTCGGATAGTGAGGAGATCCGATGTCTCCACGGCCCTTCTCTTGTTGCAGCGCATCTTGGGCTATGAAGTTATCCCTTAGGTCGGCGTAGCAGTATACCGAACCATTAGGCAGCCCCTTGTACCAACTCTGGGCCATCCCATGCAGGGTTGTTGGGACGACTCGGCACCATACCTCATCGGGCTGCTCCCATACTGACATGTACGATTCGAAAGCCTCGGCATGGTCGGTTGGGTCGCTATCCCCTTTGTATGATAAGGACGGCAGCTTCAGTTTGGTCGGCACGGAGACTCCGAGGACATAGGCACTGAGGGGCTGTCTGACCACGTGTCGAATGACACGTGGCGGTCGGCTCCTCGCACCCCTAGTCCGGCTTCTCTTCTCGTGGCGGGAAGGGCTTCTTGTTGCCCGACTTTGGATAGTCGGACTTCTTTCTTCATTTCTTCGGGGCGGGCCTCGTTGTTGCCGCGGCGACGCTGTCCTCCCGCGCGTGGGGTAAGGACTTTGTTCGCCATGGCGACGCACGGGCTTCACGGCGTCCTAGCGTGCATGGCTCCTTGTATTGCCCCGGACAAGTTGTTCGGGGTCACTTTATGGGCCCTGGTCACCTGCGGGTGTGCTGCCGTCATCGTCGTTGCAGCGGGGGTGATCGGCGTATTACCCATCGGGTCCAGGAATAGCTTCAATTTGGCTGCATCGACCACATGTCCCATGACAGTGACGTGGCCGGTAGGCATAGGTGTTTCTGGTAGTATAGGCATCCCGTATGCCGGTTGAATTACTCGGCCGGTTGGGGACTGCCCAATCTCAGAATTAGGGACGGTGTCATCTTGGTAGAATGCGGTTTCGTCACTCACAACTACCTCTTGTTGTTTTGACATCTTCTTAGCTTGCTGGGTGGGTTTTGTTTTTTTGTAAGGGATTTGACTAGCTTTTAGTATCTTTTCCCACAGACGGCGCCAATTTTTCCGGGTGTAATTCCGGAGCAGGATTTGTTACCACGTAAGCTTGTAGAATGATGACTTTGCTTGACTCTTCCTTTCGGCCTCTCCTGTAACAATGAACAAACTGAGGGCTCGGCTTGGTACCGAGCGAACTCACTCCGACGCTCAAATCAGTAAACTTAAAGAGATTATGTTGTGCGTTACTTGGCGAAGTATATTGTAGAGAGATAAGGGAGTTAATACCAGATGAATAGTGAGTTTATTTGATTATCTTTTTGGATCCTTTTCTCAATGAGAGAAGTGGAGTATTTATAGACTTTCACCTTTTGTCACGTAGTGGCCAAGTGGCGAGCGCAGTGGAAAGAAGCTGTTCTACCCTCGCCGAGGACCCATGGTGGCGGTGGCCGAGTTGACTCCATGCCGAGGGGTCTTGGATGTGAGTACGCGGATATGTCTCTCTACAATTTGTGGGGTTGCCTGGCGAGACCCAAGTAATGACAGTAAATTTGGTTGCGTCGGCTAGGGTGTCAGAGATGTTGACTTGCTGTGGATATCTTTGACCTTGCTGAATATGTTGACTCGGTCAGCGGGTGCAGAATATGCCCCATCAACGCCTGTACAAACTACATGGCATACTGTTGAGTAGTATTTTAGTCGTATTTTACCCCTCATTTATACCTTAATCCGACTCGATTTTGCGTGCATTAATCGATTAATAGCTCATTTTACTATTTAATTAGAAATAATTAGTTTTAGTATATTTATTGAAGTAGTTATTGTTTTTCGAGAGTTTTGTACTGCTCTTGCTACTTAAAATTTTGTAGGAATCGATTGCGGTCGAAAGAGGCAAATCGAGAAACAAGTGGATCAAATAGGCCATAATTGTCCGAAATTAATATTGATCAAGTATCGTCCAAATGAAGTTGATGCATTTTGTTATTGGGTGTGGGCTGTTTCATTGTGAGAAATACAAGTAAACAAGTTGCCATATTTTGATAAGAAATGGTCTTGTTGGTGCGTCATTTGTTGGGCCACAATTTGGTCCTTGTTTTGCTTGTTAGTTGGTGGAGATATTTATGCATTGGGCCATTACTCTTGAGTGGTCACGGTATGCACATGCGAGACAACGGGAAGCTGCTTCACATTTTCAGAAGCGAGAAACAATAGGCAGACCATATTATTCAACCAACCCTTCAATTTAGACGCACACATCAACTTTAGACGCAGCAATAGAATAGGAGAAATAGAAAACAGTAGCTTAGCATTAGGAGTAGTTTTAGATCTAGAAAAACTCATCTTATTTTTCCTCTCAATTTCTCCCTAATTAAATTTGTAATCTTTCTTTTGTTCTTAGTATACAAATTCCTCTCTTTTCAATAGTTTACAATTAGTATTTTGGGTTGTATTTGGGAGACTTGAAGAAATTCCTTCTTCCATTATTGTCCAAACTTGCTACTTTCCTCTTTGTTGGTACAATTCTCATCTTTTGTTTACATTACTTTCATTAGTTTACATTTCTTATGTTGTTTTATCATTATTCATCTAAAGTAGTAATCTTTATCATGTTTACTTGTTTATTGTTGCAATTTGTTGTTAATTTCTCACCCATGAACATGAGTGAGTAGTCTTATCTAAGGTCATAGGGGGAATTTGGGTAATTAAGGGGATGAATTTGGGTTGTTAACCTTTTGAATTGGGTGATTATGTGGTTTCTACTCTTAATGCATTTGAAGTGTTTGTGGAAATGCCTCAATGAAAATTGGACATCTCATTAACATGTTTGGCTTACCTTGGTGCATTGTGCTATTAGATGGTTATAAAAGTGTTTATAGATGAGTTTTAATGAAAGTTAGAACATCTCTTTGATGCATTCGGTCCGTCTTGGTGCTCATGCTATTGGGTAGTCTTTATGCTTTATTTGTAGCTAGTTCATCTCGATCAAGTGACAACTTATTGAGGAGCTTAAGGTGACTAAGAAATTAGTCTTAAACCCTTGACCACTATTATTACCCTTCTCTTGTTAGACCTTGTTTCTCCCCCTAATTGCCCTTTGTGAACCCAAAGACCTTAGTCTTCCCTTATTAATTAAAAACAATTTCATTTAGTTTAAATTTTATACCTTGTTGCATCTTAGTTTATAATTAATCAACTTTATTTTTATTTGACTAAATTGAGACTTAAACGGACTAAGTATACACCCCCGCCATCTTTGTGTTCGACACCCGAATAAATACTACTTTTATTGGGTTCTTTATAAATAGTTTTTGGTACCGGAAGTGACGGCAAAATCCGGTTATCAAAATGGCGCCGTTGCCGGGGATGGCGTTAGGTTATGCTTAGTTAGTTAGAGTCTTAGACTTAGTCTTTACTTGTTGTTTGCTTGTTTGAGTAGTTTCTTGTTTCTTGTAGAGTGAGTGTTTTATTGCTTACCCCCTAGTGCCTAAAAACACTAGGAGACTAACGGTTTGTTGAAGTATATGCCTAGAGGAAACGGTAATTTTTTGCTTAGTGACCCGGAATCGGAGTGGCTCTTTAGAGCTTTAATAAGAAGGACCTTAGCAAGGATTGAGAATTCCGACTTGGCAACTTTAAACCAAGGTAGCTCATCCACCCAATCTCACTAAGAAACATTTACCAAAGAACAACCAAACAACACAATTTATCCCTTCTTAAAAAATGAAAAAACACCAAAAATATGTATTTAATTTCCGAATTTCCTTCACACATTTATTTCCATTGAAAATATGTAAATAAATAAGTGTGGGGAGGAAATTCCAACATTTTAAAAATACAAAAACATGTTATTTATTTTCAAATATTCAAAAAAAAAAAATCCAAAAACATGTTCTTTAATTTCGAAAAAATCAAAAACCACCAAAAATATGTTGTTTATTTTTCTTATTCTCTCCCTATACTTTGTTCCATTGAGGACAATGTAAATTTCAAGTGTGGGGAGGGAAATATCCACTTTGTGAATATTGTCTATATTTGTTCATATCATTATATACTTGTAAATTTAAAAAAAAAAATTAAGAAAATGCCTAAAAATCGAAAAAAATTCCAAAATTCCAAAAATATTGCATTGTATATATATATGTTTGTCTAACCTTTGGCATGGCGCATTGACCACTTGAGGCAAAAGGAGCTAGAAGAACGCTTGGTATAATCCTTCCTATCCCTTACTCCTTTTACTATTCTTTCTTTTTGGTATCTTGGATATTTTGAAGGAGAATGGGAATTTTGTTGCCTTGGGTGTCTCCTTGGGAGACCGTTTGGATTGTTGGTGTTGATGTGCTGCTAGGATTAGCCAACTTGTTGCACGTTTCATTTCATGTTTGTTTAAATTTCCGCATGCATTTGTTCACATGTATATATATGTTGTGTTCCCTTCTTGTTGCATTGAGTTTGTATATAAATTTTTGAACAAAATTTGGTCTAGAAAGGGAGTATGATACCCTCTATGATGATATTGTCTAGGTCGTGTCTTTCCCCTCTTAGTGGCTTGCACCTTGTGACCTCCTTGTTAGGGTGTTTGCTTGCAAATACCCGGGAAATGAGGCTAGACCGGAAAGTTTTGACCACCTTGTGAGACCATAGACCGTAGACTAGGCCTAGATTTCGACCTAGCTACTCAAATGTGAGGATTAGAGCCTCCTAGGGTCGGTGCATTCATACCCGACCCCCACTTAGGATTGTGAGTAGGTCTCCTCGCGAGACGTGTTATGTCTAGACGCATAAGTGTGTCATTCCGTCCTTAGACCGTGAGTTGCTTTCCTTTTTTGCACATCTTATGAAACGAATTTGTTTACATATACTTGAGCCTCACATAGCCTTAATAAGCCTTGTTTCGACCCTTGCATTGGTTCCTCTTTTGATTCACCCCTTTTGAGCCTTAGCCTATTTCACTTGGCATAACCACAAAATGAACTACATCCTATAAACGACCTTCCTTGATCAAGAATGAGTCATGTTTATAGTAGTGAGCTAGGTGGCGTCTTGGGTCCTATTGGGTCGGAGTATTGGTTTCTTTTGGCATTTGTGCATAAATGAATAAGAGGTATTAATGTTGAAATGAAAAAAAAAAAACAAAATAGAAAAGTGAAAAAAAAATTGTGAAAAATCCAAAAAGAGTTAGTTGTGTTGTATATATATGTGTTAAGAAAAGAAAAAGGCAAGCAACACCCCTACTCATCATTTAAAGGGGTAGAAAAAGCCGTTGCTAAATAAATAGGTCTTATGATGTTTTTCCAAGTGAGTCGGGTTTACACAATTTTTGCATGAATTTGGGATACAAATTCTTTGTTAGGGTGTAGACGTTATTCATTGTGTTCAAATAAGGGCCGAGTTGAAAGGTTTGTATAAGGATTCTAACATTTTTCCAATTTGAGTCGGGTTTATGCAATTTTTGCATAGTCTTGGGTAATCAATTCTATGTTACGGTATAGACGTGTCTCATGTGTTGCAATAAGAGATGGAAAAAGCGGTATTTTGGCTATTCTTGATTTGAACCTCACGTGACCAAATGTTGCTTGCAACAATCCTGTTTCGTCCTTCTCCCTAGCCCCGATACAACCCTTGTTTCATATTATGTGCATTTTCCCTTTTTGTTTGCATCTCACTTGGTCATAGGATTGTCTAACACTCTAGATTGCGGACACGTTCTCACGAGTCGTAGTAGTTGAGTGCTTTGAGTACTTTTTGTACACATAAAAACACCCGTTCTTTAAATGAGAGACTAGTGACAACCGTGAGGAAGTCGGTAATCTTGGTCCCCTTAGTCATGGGTCAATTTGGTCGAATCTTGTGTGTGTCATGTAAATCTCGAAGGTTTGGCTTTGCCTCCCCCTTTCCCGCCTTTGAATTTGTTTCCTAGGCATTTGGTTGTCATATTGAGGTTGCTTGAGCCACCATTAGGGCATTGACACCCCGCCAAGACTATGAGACGGTATCTCCCGACCAAAACCTTTATTTGTTCAAAGTAAAACGGCCGCTTAGATGAGGAAAGCGGTTTGATTTTTGTGATGCATCATATATGTTGGCTTGTGCTTAATTGAATGATTGCATCAAAGTTTTCCGCAAGCCCCCACTTGCCTTGCATCGGAATGCATACCTCATTGTATTTCAATGTGAGTTGAAGGGACGGAGAAGGCCCGTTAATTGCCTTTCGTCGGATATTATTAGTTTAGCTAGTTCTTTATATTATGGGTCATGGTCTAGTTTAAATGAGCTTACTCGAGGACGAGTAAGGTTTAAGTGTGGGGAGATTTGTTGAGTAGTATTTTAGTCGTATTTTACCCCTCATTTATACCTTAATCCGACTCGATTTTGCGTGCATTAATCGATTAATAGCTCATTTTACTATTTAATTAGAAATAATTAGTTTTAGTATATTTATTGAAGTAGTTATTGTTTTTCGAGAGTTTTGTACTGCTCTTGCTACTTAAAATTTTGTAGGAATCGATTGCGGTCGAAAGAGGCAAATCGAGAAACAAGTGGATCAAATAGGCCATAATTGTCCGAAATTAATATTGATCAAGTATCGTCCAAATGAAGTTGATGCATTTTGTTATTGGGTGTGGGCTGTTTCATTGTGAGAAATACAAGTAAACAAGTTGCCATATTTTGATAAGAAATGGTCTTGTTGGTGCGTCATTTGTTGGGCCACAATTTGGTCCTTGTTTTGCTTGTTAGTTGGTGGAGATATTTATGCATTGGGCCATTACTCTTGAGTGGTCACGGTATGCACATGCGAGACAACGGGAAGCTGCTTCACATTTTCAGAAGCGAGAAACAATAGGCAGACCATATTATTCAACCAACCCTTCAATTTAGACGCACACATCAACTTTAGACGCAGCAATAGAATAGGAGAAATAGAAAACAGTAGCTTAGCATTAGGAGTAGTTTTAGATCTAGAAAAACTCATCTTATTTTTCCTCTCAATTTCTCCCTAATTAAATTTGTAATCTTTCTTTTGTTCTTAGTATACAAATTCCTCTCTTTTCAATAGTTTACAATTAGTATTTTGGGTTGTATTTGGGAGACTTGAAGAAATTCCTTCTTCCATTATTGTCCAAACTTGCTACTTTCCTCTTTGTTGGTACAATTCTCATCTTTTATTTACATTTATTTTCATTTGTTTACATTTATGTTCTTTACTTAATGTTTTCATTCAAAGTTTCTATCTTTATTATGTTTAGCATGTTTGTGTGTGTATTGTTCCATGTTATTGTTAGTTTTTCATCCTTAAACATGTGTGAGTAGTTCTCCTCTAGGGCTTAGGGGGATCTCGGGTCTATAATGGGTACGATTTTGGGTTAGAATTATAAGGAATTGGGTGTTTTATTGGTTGTCACTTTCTTGCACATGAAGTGTTTGTAGAATTGCTCCTATGAAAGTTTGAGTATTTTCTCACATGTTTAGTTGTCTTGGTGTCTATACTAGTGGATGAACAATCTTGGTGTGTAGACTATTGGATGATCTTTGTGTATGTGTGTGACGGGTTTTAGTTAATCACATGAAAGTGGGTTAACGAATTCTAGGTGCCCTAAGACATTAGGCATAATTTCTTGACTAATTGAATCACCTATTCCCCATATTTGCCTTGTTTCATGCCCAATAACCCGAGTGAACCCGAAAGCTCTAGTCTTTCTCATATTGATTAATTACATTTTCATTTAGTTTAATTTGATATCTTATTCGCATCTTAGTTTACAATTTAATCAACCTCTTTCATTTGTTTGACTAAACTAAAGACTAAAACGGACTAAGTATACACCCCCGCCATCTTCGTGTTCGACACCCGAATAAATACTACTTTTATTGGGTTCTTTATAAATTGTTTTTGGTACCGGAAGTGACGGCAAAAACCGGTTATCACATACATCCAATATAATTGACGGGGAACGGACCTGCTCATGGATTAGTATCAATAGAATACTTTGGGAGGCTCAAATGCATGACAACTAAGTTACCAAATTCTTACTTTGCTTTACAAACATCACTGTATAATAAGAATTGATAAGTTTGCGGATGGATCTGCAATTGTGACGTAAATTGAGATGAGATAATAATGGATGAGGGTTGAGAAATCTCGCTTAGTACTCCTCTCAGATTTTAGGAAATAACCGACTCAGTTGAAACGGGTGGTCCGGTGGTCTGAGTGGTGCGGTGGTTAGTCTGGTCGGTGATTGGTTGGTGGTTCGTTGGTGTGGGTAATTGAGAGATTTATTAGATTCAATTAAGATTAAGATGGAAAATGAGGGCCTAGAAATGACAAGGTATAATGGTCATTTATGTCCATGATTGAGTAAATCATGTCCATGAATGAGCATGACCCTTATTATTTACTAACTAAATATGCACAAGTTATTTTTGTATTTTTCACAAAATAAAAATAGTCCAATATGTTAAATATTAATTTAATGGGGTACACTACGGAAAAAATTATTAAATAACAATGTTAAAATTTAAAAATTGAAAAGACGATTTTATTGACAACAAAACAAACCGCAAACATAATTAAAAAAACCGCATAAATAATTAAAAAAAATAAACGCATACATAATTAAAAAGAAAAAAAAAAGCAAACATGATTTGAAAAAACATGAAATACTATTTGAATATTGAGTATTTAGTTTTCTTTTTTTTTTAATTATGTTTTTAATGTTGTAACCAATCACAATTTGCCACATGGAAGGTCAATCCTTGTGTCAATTTGAGCAAGTGAAGGTCATCAATTGACCTCTTCTCGCCTTTTCAACCTTGAGCCACCCTAATCTTTAGCTTAATATTGGATTAAGATGACCTTCCACAAATTGACCCCCGGGGTGGTCTTACATGTTAGGCAAGTGTGGCAGTAGTCCTTGAAATCAAGTGTTCAAATCTGGGAGATCACAAATTCTCACTTGTGACGGATATTATCCGTCACAAGTGAGTGACGGGTCACCTCCCTCTCACATAAATTCAAGTTGGAGGTAAGAGTGTCCGTCACAAGTGAGACTAGTTGCTGGGAGTAATTTATCGAAGAAAACAATGTACTCGTATAATTTAAGTATTTAATTATGTGTTTAATATGTAATCTAAAAATATTACACCCTCGTTCCAATCATTTGTTTATCCTAATTGGGAGTAATAAATATCGACAATGTTGAAGAAAGGTGTGAGGCCTATGATAAATGAGTATAGGTACCGACTGTAACACCCCCATACTTCAAGTGCCTTACCAGGACCGCTTAGGTATAAAGATGCTACCATCTCGGTTGCCCAAGGCAATGATAATCATAAGACAATAACGAAACAACATTTAAATAGTATAACTTTAGTGAATAAGATACAATCCAAAACCAAATACCAAAATACGGTTACATGTTCTCAAAACCAACAACTAAAAGAAATGTTTGATAAACTAATCATGCTACAGCGGAAGACTCTATCATCAGACGGGTGCACATCCCAGCTATCCCATGTAACTCGACTCATACCTGCTCAACAACTGTTCACCATCCCCGAATGGATCACCACAGTTTTTAAAACAATAAACGGGGTCAGTACTAATCACACAATCTATATAAACCAACAACACAAGAAAACAACACTCAATCATCACAGATATACTCCGAACTCCAATCCCAACTCCACATTCGACTACACACTAAAGTGTGTAGCCCCCGCAGAGTGCCCATCGCAACAGGTCACTCCACGCCGCCAGTGGGGGACCGCAGCCGTACCCACCAAATCCCCGCTCATCTCTGTCGAGTGAAAAACCCAAATTCCTTAATGTGCACATCCCTTCTGTGGCGGGTTCCACAGAAGGCGAATAATGGGCGTGAAGCCACTCCCGCAAGTGACCCACTCAGCCAGGGACGCGCCCCGAATAACACAGACAGATACAAACAATCACAACTACTATCAACAACCAAATCCAACAATCGTCACAGTACGAGTATGATAATATTCAACAACCACAAAACACATTATGGGACTAATACTGAGTAGGGAAACCCTACCTGGAAAGCAACACAGTCAGACGATCTCACAGCTGATATCAAAAGGCTTCCTCTACGAATCCTCCTCCTAACATACAATCAGATAATTACTACCAATCAAGAAACATAACAAAAAACCCCAAATCCCCAATTAGGGTTTAACTAACTTTAACGAAATACTATAAAAACAGTACGTGGATCTTACCCTCGACGCAACGATTACAAAGGTATAAAGAAACACGAATTCCGACCTTCCAAGCTCCGGGCTTTGCCAACAATGCGATTGATGCGAAGAACGTAGTTTGTTTTCTCTTTTGAAAGCAATTAGGTTTGTAAAAGTGTTTAAAGAAAGTGACGGAAGTAATTATATACTAAATCGCATTATTGACAAAACCCGACAAATCATCCTCCCGTAAACCGGCTACTCGATCGATTAGCTGAGATACTCGATCGAGTATCAAGGTTACTCGATCGAGTACCCAACAGGTCAGAAACTATTTTAAAACGCAACACACCCTTACTCGACAGAGTAAGGCCCACTCGATAGAATACCGAGAGACTCATAAAACCGTAGTATTACACCGATAAAATGGATCAAATTGGCCCCAGTCATAATTTTGACCTAGCTTCGTCCCTGCAAGTGGTGGTAGTACATCGAATGTATGATCTACTAGCGAATCGAACTCGATAAATTTCACAAAAAAATTGGAGGGCCGGTTTATTGAAAAATCACTTTTGTCGTAACTTTTTATCTAGGATTAGTTTTTTGTACCTTTTAAATTTCTTTTTCATTTGATACATTTTGTCATGTCATGACAACTGTATATATTTTATCTATATATTGTAACCATTTTTATTAGTAGCCATTTTATATTATGCATACTCATAGGGGCGTCTTAAAATAAATGGAGGTTTGGTGCACCAGAGAAAAAATGAGGCCCCAAATATGAATAAGAAGTGTATTATATGTCATGTTTTGTATAGAATTTCATCAATAAAGCTTTTAAATTCGGTGGTTAAAATCGGAGGCCCGGTTCCACCGCCCGTGGCCTTAGACACCCCTGCATACTCATTTTGTCACTTTTTGTACCAATTTTCCATCAATTTGTAATTGTTCTCCCAATAATTTATTGTCCACTTGCCATTTAATAACAACATCCACAAATGGCCCTCTTTTCTCCTTGACATTAAGTAGACTATACAACCAGTTGTACTAGTTGTATAAAATAAAACTCGAGCTTTATAATGTGTTTATTTAAGCTAGGACCTACAGATTGCGAGCTGTATTGAAAGAATCCGAGCTCCATTATAAAAATATTGAACTTAAAAAATTAGAATGAAACTCAAAAATAAAAGATATAATCTCAATTAGATTTTAATTTTTGACATTAAAAAATTAAATATAAACAAAAAATTATAAAAACTCGAAAAAATACACATAAGCTCAGTCAAATTGGGTATGGTTGTACAATGCTTCTATACAATCAGTTGTATAATACGGAGTAGTATTTGTGTCTCCTTGGTCTTTGTTAATCCTTTTACATAAAAAAATAATAATTTGAATTAATGCCCAGAATAAAACTGAATTGAATTAAAGTGGAGAATGAGACTATAAATTAAACTCAGCCAAAATTAAGTTCAGAAAAATAGGTTATAAGCTGTAAATATTGTGATACACTTTAAAAAAAATTTGGTACGAGAAATATCCAAGATAAATAATACAGTGAATAAAAAACACATAAAAGTAGTACTGAATATATTTAACAAAGCGTCTTGTTTGTGACGGACACTATCCATCACAAGCTGAAGACGGATAGTGTCCCTCTCACAGCAAGGCACGTGGGAGGGCAAGTGGGGGAAACATGGTGCACCCTATGAATAATGCCACTTGCATTTTGTAAGAGAGACACTATCCGTTTCCAGCTTGTGACGAATAGTATCCTTCTTCAATCAGTTTTTGTGTATATTCAAAGCGATAGAAATTCGGATATGCCATTAATCGACTAATCGTACGCAGTACATAGTACTACTACTGTGTAACGAAGACATTTTGGACTGTGCGGGAAGTTGAATGTAGATGAATGTCATTAAACTAATTTGGAGACCTTTACTTGTTGATGAAAAGGAAAAGATACAAAGTATTAAAAATTAATAAATGAGTACAAATTTATAATACGCCCTCCATTCAAATGAATATAAATATATAATACCTTTGATCACCTCACATCTACCAAAAACGTACAAAATGCATTTTAATAGAGGAAGTAGCAATGTAGCATACTTACAAAAACTATTACTGTATTCATTTATTTTAGTCAATCGAATTTTACCTCACATATACCAAACAATTATCAAGCGGAATGAAAGAAGTACCGAGTGCTATATCAATAATAATGACCATTAACAACGTTATTAAAACACAAATTGTTGGGTTCTGTAAAGAATTGAGTTATATTATAATTGATGAGATAATTTACAAGAGGAAGTCAGGCTGCTATTTATACACAAATACAAAGCTAGGTTAATGTAACAGCAATAGCTAACTACACTAGTCTAAAGCCTAGAACTTAGGAAGATAAATATTAACAATTAACAAACTGAAGACTAGGAGTAAAACGTGGATTCAAGTATTGACTTGGTTGTTGTGCTGCGTTTTACTTTGCTCGAATGTAGACGATATTTTATCCTTAATATGCTCCCGCAAGATGGACGGTCGGAGAGTAAGACCAATCTTGGATACTAATGAATCAAACCGAGCTTTTGACAGTGGCTTTGTTAGAGTGTCTGCAATTTGATCATCGCCATTAATGTGTTGGATACGAATGACACCCAATTGAACTTGTTCACGTACAAAATGGAATGCAAGTGCTAAATGCTTCATACGGGAGTGAAACACCGGATTTGCCGAGTAGTTTGTAGCACTTAGATTATCACAAAATATAACAGGAGTACGTGGTAAAGAAATGCACAATTCAGAGAGAAGCGATTTTAACCATAGCATTTCCGAAGTAGTGTCTGCAATAGCACGAAATTCGGCCTCGGTAGAGGAGCGAGAGATAGCACGCTGCTTTTTCGAGGACCATGAAATAGGGTGCTGACCAATAAAGACAACATAACCAGTAGTAGAAAGATAATCATTATGATCACCACCCAAATCAGCATCACAATATGCATGTAGATTAAAGGGATTGTGTTTTCTGAAATGTATACCATGATGAATCGTACCCTTTAAGAACCGAAGAAGACGTTTTAAAGCGCACCAATGAGTAGAGGTCAGATGAGTAAGAAATTGAGCCAACTTATTAACGGAAAATGCAATATCAGGCCGTGTAAGAGACAAGTATTGTAAGCTTCCAACAGCAGCGCGATAATTGGTGGGATCAACAACAGGTAAAGAATCTTGACGGACGAGCGGCGGATGAGGTAGCATGGGAGTGGAGGACGGGCTGCAATCAAGCATGTCAAAGCGAGTAAGAATATCAGAGACATACTTGGATTGATTAACATGAAAACCGGATGAAGTAGGAGTGATTTCCATGCCGAGAAAATAAGAAAGGGGACCTAAATCCTTCAACGAAAATCGAGCCGAAATAGCCTGGATAAAACGAGACACCACCGTAGGATCAGGACCTGTAATAATAATATCATCGACATATACAAGCGCAAATAGACAAGTGTTAGTACGGCCATAAATAAATAATGACGAGTCGGATACTGAGTTGTGAAAACCGTAGGAAAGGAAATAATTCTTCAATTCCGTATACCAAGCACGAGGTGCTTGTTTGAGACCGTAGATAGCTTTACTTAGTTTACAAACATAATTGGGAGTATCGATATTGGAAAAACCCGGAGGTTGAACCATGTAAACGGACTCAGTCAAGGTTCCTTGAAGAAAGGCATTATTAATGTCAATTTGGCGCATAACCCAGTTATTAGAAATGGCAAGGGAAAGTATAAGACGGATGGTGGTAGGCTTAATAACGGGGCTAAAGGTTTCAGAATAATCGAGACCGGGACGTTGATGGAATCCTTTAGCAACAAGACGAGCCTTGTGTTGCTTTAGGGAACCATCCGGATTATATTTTATGCGAAACACCCATTTACACCCAATGACATTATGAGCGTGATCGGGAGGGACAAGAGTCCAGGTTGAATTACGAAGCAAAGCATCATATTCGGACTGCATTGCGGCTCTCCAACTCGGGTCAACTAGGGCTTGCTTAATGGTAGTAGGAGTAACATAGGTAGAAGGAGCAGTAGAAAGTTTTGCATATTTCGGGTTCGGTTTGCGGATATTGTTGGAAAGCCGAGTAACATGAGAAGGAGGGGGAGGAGGAGGTGGGGGTGGGGATGCGGAACCAGAGGAGGTGGCAGTAGGGTTCGTGGAAGGGAGAACGGGAGAGGTGGCGGTAGGGGTTGTATTGGTGGGAGAGGCAGGGGAAGCATTAGGAGAGGAGGCAGGGGATGTGATAACAGGGGAAGCAGAGGACGAAATTACTGGGAGAGTAAGGGAGCACCATTCGAAGGAGGTAATAGAGGACGGGTTTTGAGAGAGTTTTAAAATATCAGAATAAGGAAAAGTGTCATCAAGAAATCGAACGTGTCGGGATGTATAGACACGTGAGGTAATAGGATCGAGACATAAATAAGCACTTTGGGTTTGAGAATATCCAAGAAAGACACATTGAATTGATCGGGGGTCAAGTTTGTGCTGCGTATATGGGCGAAGCCAAGGGAAACAAAGACAACCAAAGCTATGGAGTTTGTGAATGTTTGGTTCTTTATTGAATAAGACGGAATATGGGGATTTATTTTGAAGAGTGGAAGTGGGGAGACGATTAATAAGATATGTGGCAGTGGCGAAAGCATAGGGCCAAAATGAGGTCGGAATACGAGCATGAGTAAGTAGCGAGAGACCCGTCTCGACAATATGACGGTGACGTCTCTCGGCAAAGCCATTATGCTCCGGAGTGTGCGGAGGTGAAGTAAGAAAATTTATCCCGTTATTGTGGAGATGTTCAGTGAGTTTAATAAATTCTCCACCATTATCGGAGTAAAATTGACGAATCGGCTTATTAAAGAATTTTTCTATAATAGCTTTAAATTTGATGAAAGTGGGTGCAGTGTCGGATTTTCGTTTGAGCGGATAAAGCCAAATATAGTGACTAAAATGATCGACAAACACAACATAATATTTGAAGGAGTCGGGAGAAAGAATAGGAGATGTCCATATATCCGAGAAAATTAAATCAAGAGGGGCGGATGACTGTAAAGAAGAAAGTGCAAACGGAAGCTTATGACTTTTATTGACGTGACATGAAATACATTGATCAAAACTGGAAAGACGTAAATTAAATCTAGAATTTAAAAGCTGCATAATTTTAATGGATGGATGTCCTAGACGATGATGCCATGAAGATGAACCGGGTGAGATAGCTATTTGTGCTTGAGGCGGAGAGAGTATCCAAACGTACATGCCATCAATTAGATGCCCTTGAAGAAGGAGTGCTCCCGTCTGAATGTCATGAAACGAAAAGGAGTCGGGTAAGAATTTCGCATAAGCATTATTATCATAACAAAATTGTGAGACGGAAAGAAGTTTGTGAGAAATTTTTGGTACAATAAGAACAGCTGAAAATAATAAAGAACGAGAGCGAAGAGGAAAAGTAAAAGAACCAGTGTGTGTTATGGTGAGAGGAGAGCCATCTCCAATAAGGAGATCATCAGGGCCTTCGTACGGATGATGAATGGACAGGGTATTGAGGTCGTCGGTAATATGATGCGATGCACCACTATCAACAACCCAAGAACGTGGAGGCTGGGTATTGGAGTGGGAGGCCGTGTTGGCTTGAGGACGAGGGTTACGATTTTGGCGAGTAGGAAATACAACATTCGGGTAGAGGCGTTGTAATAAGGGACAAGCAGAAGCTACATGGCCGACTTCGTCACAAAAGTGACAACGGCCACGGTAGGGTTTCGGATAGTTTTGTTGTTGACCTGCGTTGGACTGATTGTAGCGATTGGTGTTGCTGGAATTATTGTTGGAAGTGTGGTTGGAATTGTTGTAGCGGTTGGAATTGTTATTTGAATTATTGTAGTGATAGGGACGGGGTTGATTTGATTGGGAAAAGCGAGAGGAGGAAGCAACATGGGCAGATGGCTGGAAGGCAGGAGTGTCGGGTGGGGATTGTTTCAGACGGAGTTCTTGCTGAATGAGTTTTTCATG
This sequence comes from Silene latifolia, assembly GCF_048544455.1. NCBI lineage: Eukaryota > Viridiplantae > Streptophyta > Magnoliopsida > Caryophyllales > Caryophyllaceae > Silene > Silene latifolia. The sequence continues at coordinate 86,821,485 of NC_133530.1, read as the reverse complement.
GAGATCCTCAAAGGTAATCGGATTATCGCGAGCTCGGACATGTTCAATGACAGAGCGATATTGAGTTTGATTGAGGCCAGTGAGAATTTTGTTTGTGATATCGTCAATATCCATCGGGTGCCCAAGTTGAGCAAGGTCATCGGTGCAAGCTTTGATAGAGGTCATGTAGTCAGTGATACTCATGGTGTCAGTGTGGGAAATGTTTTCTAGGCGGTCCTTAATCTGAAGGCGATGGCCGCGTGAGGAATTGGCAAAGGTTTTGGTGAGTGTGGACCAAGCCGCGTGAGAGGTATGGTCATTGACAATGAGACCAGCGATGGGAGACGAAAGAGTGCCCGTAAGAGCACCTAGGATAAGCTGATCTTGACGATACCAAGTGGTGTAGGCGGGATTAGGTTTGGTGGTGGGTTCAGTTGCAGGAGGAACGGCTGCAACGGTGGTGGTTTTGGGAGGTTCGGGATTGGTACCATCAAGATAGGAGAAGAGTTGAAGGCCATTCATTATGGCACGGATTTGAAAACGCCACTGACAGAAGGTCATTGTATCCTTAAGTTGAATACAATTGGAAAGAGTGACAAGGGTAAGAGGAGAGTCGGGATCGGCTGGGTTGGCGAGTTGGAGGTTGTTGTTGGCCATGACAGGGAGAGGAAAAAGGAACGGATGACTGAGAACGAGAACAGGGAACAAAAACCGAGAAGTCGTTTTATGATCGTGAGGATCGAAGGACTCGTGATACCATGTAAAGAATTGAGTTATATTATAATTGATGAGATAATTTACAAGAGGAAGTCAGGCTGCTATTTATACACAAATACAAAGCTAGGTTAATGTAACAGCAATAGCTAACTACACTAGTCTAAAGCCTAGAACTTAGGAAGATAAATATTAACAATTAACAAACTGAAGACTAGGAGTAAAACGTGGATTCAAGTATTGACTTGGTTGTTGTGCTGCGTTTTACTTTGCTCGAATGTAGACGATATTTTATCCTTAATAGGTTCCTTATGTTGATGATAACATGCTTATTTGATTTGTGTCATCTTAATTTACCTTTTCAGGATATATGATCATATCAAGCATGGATTAAGAAGTGTTGAAGTTGTTAATCATCCCATTATATTAAGTCAAGTGTCATCTAATGTACAAGTGAGAAAGTAGAGTATATTAGAGTAATAAAAAAATCCAGGACGATCGTTGCTTTCACGAGTAAATTTTGCTTGGATTATTGCCACAACTCGTAAAACTTGAAGTCCCTTTTTATCTTTCAAAAGCTTTCACGTGACTCCTATTTTTCAAAGATAAAAATCAGATTTTTATTAAGGAGATGGTCTTCATTAAAGAGTGGTTTGAATTATTATTTTCAAAATGTTTCCTCTTTATGCAAATTCAACCCTTTGGTTCTTTAAGAAAACAAAGAATGCTTTTTGCCATTTTAGTGTCAACTTGTCATCATGTGACTTGTCTTTTCTCTCTTTGTTTTCTGAATTTGCAAGAGCTTTTAAGGTTATCTTTCAAACACTCTTTCTCTATTCTTACCTTTGCAAAAGAGGCCTTTTTGGTGCAAGTTTTGGGTGGTTGCAAATGTCCTTCACATGTGAGTTCTTTGACCCTTCAAAACCCTAGCAACCCCTTCACTCACCTCCTCTATATAAACCGTGCCATCCTCCTCATAAAACCCAAGACTTCTTTCTGAATTTATTTTCAAGTTTGCAAATTTGTTTTTCAAAGTTTTAAAACCGTGTCATTTGCAAAACCTTCAAAGAGTCTTCAAGTTGTTACAGTCGTGGCTACTGTTACTTTTATACTAAACTCTCTTGCTTAAGAATTGTTGATCTTGTAAAAGTTGTCCATCTCTATTCTTTGCTAAGAATATGTTAGTGGAAACTTGATCCTATAACATTCTAAGTGTGTTAGTAGAGTTTAGGACGGAGTAGTCTTTAACTCTTGGCAACCGGAGTAGGTTGCGAGTTGGCAACCGGAGTAGGTTGCGAGTTAGCTTGTCATAAGAACGGAGTAGTTCTTGTACTAGCTTTACAACCGGAGTAGGTTGGTGTCTTTTATTGTAAGGGTCTTTTAGTTGTCGGAGTAGATCACTAAAAGAAAGCAATAAAAAGGTAGATTGGACGTAGGCACTTGAGTATTTGCCGAACCAATTCAAAAATCTCGTGTTCATTTGTTTTACTTTACTAGTTTGTGGTCCGCACCCTATCGGGCGCGGTATTCTATTGGTTTACGTTAGCGTTCAACTCCGCCTAAGTTAATGTGCCTGATTACTTACACGTATAATTTTGTTAAATGTCGTATATAAAACATATTTTGTAATTAATTGTCAAACGTTCCACTCCAAAGAACACACAATTTACAAGATTCCATTAGACGTAGGTTAGAATGGGTGGCACCATGATTGAGGTAGTGCTGGTGGTTTATAGGGGTTTACTGTGGTGCATTTCAGGTCCGTTTTGAAGACCTTCAAGGTATAATACTGTCTTCGCTGATTATATTTCTCTTTATCCCGGTCACTTTAGATGGGTTGCTAAGCTATAAGTACCCTTGTTCAATCTTGTTCTGCTCTCATGTGTTTGTTTTGCAGTTATCAGATGCGAGCCTAATAACAAATTTATGGAGGAAGTATATTGATTATTGTTCATCAGAATGTATAAGAAATAAGAATACCTTTGCATTATGTAATCACCATATTTCCCTCCAATTTGTCTATTTAATTCCTCAAGTTTTTCATTTCCATTTACAGCTTTCTTTTGTTTCTCTTTATCTCATTTCCCTTCAATTCTTGTCATCCTCCTTTCGCTTGTTCCCCCGTCACATGTATTCCACTTTTTACTCTTTATTCCATCTTATGTTCCACTGCGCTTTCTCCTTCCACCTACCACATCAGCCTTCCCTTCCTCTCCTCCTGCCATTTCCCTCTATCCTTCCCGCCCGCCACAATCCATTTTCTCCCCCTTCCCTTCTCCCGACCCCTTCCAATCGGTTTTCACCTATTTCTCTTGCTCCTCCTTATCCCATTCCCCTTGTCGCCGCCTCACCCCCTCATAACCTCATATTCATGCTTCCTCATTTTCATCCCTTTCTATTCATCTCGTTATCCACACCCTCATCCTCTCCCCCCTTTTCTCGTTCTCAAACTTTTCGTGCCCCCCTTTCCTCTTCCTCCTTTTGAACGTCTCCTCTTTCCCCATCCTCTTCCTCTTCGGTGTTACCGACTCCTCCTTTTCATTCTCATCTACCTTTTACCTCTCATCTTCATATATATCTTGTCCTCCTAATTTCTCCAAATCCACTCGGTCGCTCTTCCTCCACCTTCTCCTCTTCATCTCACTTTATTTTCCACTCCACTTTATACCCCTCTGCCCCCATCTCATATCCCCCTTCCCTTCCTCTCCTCCTTCTCTCCTTATTTCCCTTTCTCCTCCCCCTTCTCCAATGTCGCTAACTCCTACCCTTCTTTTTCCTCCTTTCCCATCTGTCATCGCCTCTTTTCCATCCTCATCCTTCTCGCTTTACCCTGTTGCCTCCTTATCCTTGTTCTCTACCCATTCATCACCTCCTCCTCTTCGTCGTTTTCATCCCTTCATATCCATCTCCTCCTCTATACCTCCAATTTTCTTCATTTCCTCCTCATCCGCCTCCTCTGCCACTCGTTTTTCTCCTTATTTAACTTTCCTTAGCCTATCTCCTCTCATTATTGTCTACTTCTCTTTCCCATTTACTTCTACATCCTTACCCTCCTTTCCATCTTCCATCAACATATCACCAAAAAAACACCAACTTATAAACCATGTTCCTTGCAAAATTTCTTTCAATCATCCTTTATAGGCATCTTCCCTTACTCACATGACACCTTGACTTATCAATATCATGTTTTTGATCCCTTAATTTGACATACTTTTCGTCTTCTCGTAGATGACTTAGAAAACCTGGGGAGACTACATATACACAACGGTGAAGTACATTACCCCCCTCCACTACTTGCCTTTTTATGTGAGGGGAAAGTCAAATATAAATAACTATTGACTAAAACGGAGGGAGTACTTACATATAATTTTTTCTATCCCGATCATTTACTTACCTTTTAATTATTTTGAATAATTGTTATTTTAATCAAATATAAATAAATACTGGGACAAAAGAGTATAACATAATTAATTCAATCGTATGTCGTAAATATGTAATTTTAAAGATCCATAGCACATACATTCATAGATACTCTAATTATGCCATCAAAGAGAACGTGAGGAAGTGAAAGCGAATAATTGCTTCTGAAATTTGATTCCAAACCAGGCTTTAGAAGAGGATGGAGAAAACGAGGCTTCACGAGGTTGATAAATCATTATTTGTCATTTTAGAGTTTTAAGATATTGACCACATTTTAGTCAAGTGACATTTAATAAATAGAATTGATATCTATGTATGGACATGTAGAAATATACTTCCTTCGTCCCGGTCATTTGTTGTCCTTTAGTTTTGGCACAAAGACCAAGGAAATGGGAGTGGCCAATTACTAAATGACAAGTGGAATAAATTGAGTGTGAATGATCAAATTATTCATCAAATTCATTCTTAAAATAGAAAGGAGAACAAATGACTAAGACACCCTAAAATGGAAAAGGACAACAAATGATCGGGACAAAGGGAGTACTAAATTGCAATTATTATTATTTCTGTCTGAAATGGTTACTTTCACAATCACTGGCTCTAATATGAGATATTGACACCGATTTTTTTATTTTACTCCAATTTACGGTACCGGGCAGTTTTATTTAATTGAAAGTTGGGGTTGGATATTGACTTATTTCCCTTACTCTTTCCCTACATGTCCTCCTTTCCTTACCTTTTTCCCGTTGTCTATGCCTCATTATAACCCACCCGTTATGCCTTTCCTCCTCCTCCTCCCCTTCTCTTTGTCCTCTTTCTTCATCTTTCATTTCCCTTACGACTTCTTATTCTCCTACCCCCGGTCCAATGTTGTCACCTTTCTCCCTTGATTTAAAAACAAACAAATTAAAATCAGATTTATATTTGAATCAATTATGGAAGGCTCACAATGATGAATACTACTGTATTTCATATCTAAAACTGTGTAAATTATTGACCAAGTATAATAAGCACATGTACACAACTACTCGCTTAAGCAATGCATCTCCTTACACCCGCTACTACCCACGACAATTTCAACTCATTAAATCATTCCAACATCACTATCATTAATGGCCAAAGTAGTTTTTCAAATCCCTTCTTTGCTCAATTTTATCACCAAATAAGGAATCACCTCAGACTTTTCCCTTTTGTCGGTCTAAGTCACAAACTTGTTTATTGAAACAAATAACACTCTCCCTCAAATAACAGTTTGAACACAAAGACATACGGAGTATATTAGATAGTTTCTACTTGAGATAAACTCTTTAACTTTATAATATTATGAAGAAAACATAAGGAAATTTTCTTGTTTAACATGTGAGACCGTCCTCATACAAGACTCATTGAGTCATTGACTTATTAATTATGGGTTGTAGCTATAAACTAAGGATAAGTTAGATACTTGGATAAAAACACACACCAATGCCTGGGATAAACACGACAACAAATAATAGAGCAGATTCACATACAAGGCCCAACAAAATTTATTTTCCATCAATATTAGGACTTCCACAATTCTCACATAAAAAATAGCCTTGAAAGAATTTAATAACTTAGGCATTTCTCGTAACACCACCACCCAGGCACCCAATTGACAAGCTGAAAGCTTATAAACCCTAAACCCTAAACCCTAAACCCAGTTCTCTTTTAACTCTCTTTGTAGGGATTAAACTAATTATGCCGAATACATAAAGCAGAATTGTTTAAGCCTACTCGAAAGTTCTACTATGGTACATTTAAATGCCACCCAGAGCTTCAAAACGATGATACATTGTTGGTCCTTTCGTCAAGAAGATAATCGGGCGGCTATATGGACAAAAATAGAGGCATGCAAACCAGTATTACCTTGTACAGAACCTTTTTCTCTTGGCAGTCCCCTGATGCGGATGCATCTGCGCAACAGCATATATCTGGAATAAGCTCACATATTTGAATGCAACTGCATGTTTTTCTTCTTTAAATGGAGACGGGTAAGTCTAGATTTTAATGTAACTGCATGTTAACACGAGGTAAGTTTTGACACGAGCTATTCACTTAGAAAGCTGCAGCTTTAAAGTGGTGCAATCCTACAAGCTAATTCGTGGTTCTAAGTTCTAACTACTTCTAAATGTCAACACTGCAATTTAGAGTATGACTGTATGAGACACCCATTTAAGAGACACATATCTAAGAGACCAAACAGTATGAGTGTGTGACAGTATTAGGTGACCATAACCTAAAGGTTAAAACAACAATATTTTCCAATTAGTCTAAGAGACCACAATTTGAAAGAAAACATAAGTAACTAATCCCTCGGTTAAAGAGATGTAATAACGCCTGAAAAGAGAAATACTTACTAAGCATTTTTGTCTCTTTATGACTGGTTCCGGCATCAAAGGGGTGTTGTCTTCAACAATTGGTAACAAATCTAAGTACCTATCGTACTAAGAGGAAGGCTGAACTTGGCCTAATTAAACAAATATGCCGGAGTAATAGAAAACAATGGCACAAATAAATAAACTAACTATGAAAGATACAGAACCGATGGAGTCAATAGTTTGAGGCGAGGGAAAAAAAAGTAGTACTAAATTTGCCAAATTTGAACAAATAATAGTAAACTCACCATAGAAAACCAAAATGTAGAGAATCAGAGGATTATATGTGTCTATAATTTTTGACGTAAACTCCGACATGATCTCCAGTTTCATATCTGAGAACAAAAGGATGGTAAACTATAAGGATTATGGGTTAGCTATAATCAAGCATGAATATTTGAAAGCTTCTATTCAGATAAATCCAAAAATAGACACATATATTGGGAAAATATTAAACCGCCAAAAGAACCACCAGTCTGCACTATATAAGTTTCAGTGAAGAATTGGAATTATAGCTAACATTCTGATAAATTTACGCATTCAACCAATCACATCCTTCTATTCTTGATCGGCTTCATATCCCAAGTGTTGGATAAAGAGTTCACTTGAATATGACAATATGACTGTAGCAAAAGACTCAAATACAACATAAACAACGTGTACATGAGGCATCAAAAATTTTAAAGAAGTAAGCTAGCTCTGGTATTATACCTTGACTTATTCTTACAATGGACAGATTGCATCTACCAGCTCTCGATTCTCGTCGTCCTCAACAAGGACAACTACAAAAACATACCAGAAATTCCCAGATTAAGCAATAACTGGAACAATCAAACTAACATATGATGAACAACTAAATAAATAAATAAAAGCTAATAAAAGGATTGATGTAGCTTTAGATGGTGAAATCATAATCATTGTTGTAATCGCTATCATCATCATCGATGTAGCTTTAGATGGTGAAATTGTTGGAGGGCCATCCTTGTCGAGAGTGTAATTGAATCGATTGGCACTCATTTGCAGATATAAAGCTTGTGATTGGATGATCAGTGAGGAAGCCGACTTATTATTGAAAAACTTCACCGCGAATTCCCTGGGAAATTGATCCATCTATACTATATTGAGTAATGATGGTAAGAAATAAGGCTAAGTTAGAAGCAATCGAGAATTAGCTGAACAATTGAGAGGAAAATGGATGGGAATTAGCAATTGATAGTAAACGGATGGGAATTAGCTGAATAATTAGGAGGGAAATGGATGAGCAGACAATTTGGGAATTCTGCAAAAATCTATTCCCTGCTGTTGCTGTTGCAAGTCCATGTGGTTTGAGGTAAGTGGAAAGAGTAATGAGTGGTCTGGATCTTCCAAAGAGTGATGAGTGGCCTGGATATTGCAAATAACTATTGCGGACTGTTGCATAGCAAATACGTACTATTCATAAGAAACCCACAAGGTGAAGTTTACACATTTTAGGGGGCGTTTGGTTTGGGGGAATTAGGAAAGGGAAAGAGAATAAAAATGGTTGATTCCTTTTGTTGTTGTTTGTTTGACAAAAAGAAAGGGTAACCCATACCCCCCTTGGCCCTTACCCCCTAAACCATTCTCATCCATACCCCTCCCTCCTCGGCAGTTCATACAACCCCATAATCCCTTCTTCCTCCTACTCCCTATTTCCACCACTCCCACCAACACCCACCACACCCTCCCACACCGTCAACCACTACCACCTACACTCTACACCCACCACCAGCGACGCCGACACAACCACGCTACCCCATATCCTCAGCCACTAAACACCACACCAACACCTTCAGTAACTCTCCCACCCCACCAACCACCACCAACACCTTCCTCGGCCACACCCCTACAACCGCCCGACGCCGGTCACCACCAACACCTTCCTCGGCCACACCTTCAGTAATTTGGGATGTCTCATTAATGTTCCTTTTTTTTTAACAGTCCTACAAAAATTTCCAAAAGGAAAAACCAAATTCTTAGACGTAGCAATACAACTTTCCGTCACGAACACTGTTTGGTGCAGCCGTGCAGGAGTCATGAGCATCTCTCAAATTCAAAAGAAAATATCACCCTTAATTCCAAATTAATCCACTCAACTTAAATCATTTGTTTAAGTCTCCTCGCTTCTTACTCTCAGTTTTTGCTTTTCCAATAAGCTCTTGATTTCCCGTTCACTAACAAACACTTGTCAACATGACCCAAACCAGAAAATTCATCAGCTTCGCGAGTGTATAATCATGGTAAATAGTAAATCCATGATGAGACTTTTAGATAGAAAACTTGTCTTAGTTGTCTGCCCGATAACTATGACTACATAAATCATGGTAATAAATCATGGGGAGGGGTTTTCAAAGGGTTGTGGTGGATTTTTTAGAATGAATAAGGTGTTTAGGGTCGGGATTGTGGTGTTTGTTGAGGGCGTGAGGCGCGCGGTGATTAGGTTCGCCGTGGGGTACCGTGAGAAAGATCGTCGGCGCCGCTACTTGTGGTGGTGTCGGTGTAGATAATGGTGGCAGGTGGTGGGTAATGGTGGTGGAGGTGGTGGATGTTGGCTTTTAATTCCCTTTCCCTCCAATTGTCAACCAAACACCCAAGTATAATATGGGTGATCCCATTCATTTCCCTCTCTTACCCTTTCTTGATTTCATTCTCTTACCCTTTCCCGTACCAAACGCCCCCTTAGTAGTTAATGATTTCCGCTGCAATTTACTTTGTTTGTTTGTTTTGCTTTGCTTAACCTTAGAAGTAACAGTTCATCATACTGTTACATTTGGTCTGCAGTCGTATTCCACAAATTGAGACAAATAGATACAGTACAGTCAGAACGATTGTTAACTTTCATACTTCAACAAACATTCATCGTGATACTTGTTCAATCTTTCAATATTATTCAAAGTATCTTCTCATCTCTTTTGTTCTCGTAACTCACTTTAATTCAATAAAGTTGGAGTTATAAATTTTTAAATAGTACCTAATTCACCCCCTCCCCCTCTTAGGTACTTGAATCCATAAACTCAACACAAATAGACCGTAAACGTCATTATCAAGTCACAAATTCTCATTATAGACGGATACCATTTTCCCTCACAAAATACTCATTTGCCATAAAGTGGGAAGCACATGGGGGTACCCCACCTTGTCCCCCTACCCATTTTATTAGAGGTCTTTACCCGTCTCTTCGCCCCACCCGTCTATACCAAGACCTATTGTTATCAAGTTGTAATAATCTTATCTATATTAATACAAAAGACAATACTCAATCCTCAGCGCGCCACGTCAATAATGCAACCTCTTTTTTTTTTTTTTCTAGAAATTCATGTTATGGTGGGACCCGTTAGTGTGCAATGTATTTATTTCTTCAGATTTCCGTCTTTTCAAATATGCGATAAATTTGGTCTTGCAACAAATTCTATGAAATAATATTATGAAAAAATTCTACTCGTATGAATTAATATTATGAAATACGGAGTAATTTTATACATTCCGTGCAAATAAAATTAATAACATATACGCAGAATGAATTACAAATGGAAGTAAATGAAATTGAATTACATAATTTTTAAAACAAAATTAAATAATAATAAAATTACATAATTACGAGAAGGAATTACATTTATATACGGGATAGAACATAAAACGCAAATGAATTACATACATAATTTTTTAAAACTACATGGTACAATATTTTTTGTTTAAAAAATAATTCTTGATGGCGTATTTACTTGGAGTATAAAATATTCATGTATTTTGGTTAATATTATTGTACCATGCAATAACATAACAACATAATTTTTTAAAACTACATGGTAAAAAAAATTTTGTTTAAAAAATCAATCATGACGGAGTATTTACTTGGAATATAAAACTCGGCAACTTAACTATCAGCCGCGCACACCAAAAATGGTAGGTGACAATGATAGGCAACCGAGTTAATTTAGTCTTCAACTAGCATTTAAAGCAAATTTTAATTTTTTTTTACTCTAAAATAACAAATAAATTTTAATTTAATTTACAAGTGATTAAAAAAAATTTAATAAATATTTTTTTAAATTTTTTTTAATAAATAATTCACAATTGTTGTAATAAATATTTTTTTAATAATAACAATACGATAAGTTAACAGTCGAAAAACTTTAAAATATGTTGTTTTTAGAAATGCAAAATCAAATATACATCTAAAAACATTAATACTGGCCAAATACATACCCGTGCAATTTTGCACGGGTTTAAAACTAGCTTCAATAGTGTCATTTGATTTTTTGTTTGTCGTCGCCTTAATTGTGTGGCTTATGAACTAGCTCATTTAGGTAATTTAAAATTCGGTAGAAGGGTTTGGAATACGTCATTACCAAGTTGTACTGAACATTTGGCCGATGGTAGTTTGATTGGTAGTGGTACGGATTAATCCCACTTTGGAATTTCGGGGAAAATAAAAATTAGACCGTAAACAAAGTACTCCCTCCACACATCTATTTTCACCCCATTTGCTTTATTGCGGTCTCCAAGGCGGCACTTTGACCGTAATTTTCGACGTCTATATGTTAATTTTTTTTCTTGAATTTTTTTTCGTGAAAGTTATCATGAAAATAAGTGTGAATGTTTTTATTTTATAATCCAATAATTTTTATTCTCCAAATTATTTACGGTCAAAGTTCGGAAACTTTGACCTCCCAAAAGCAAATGAGGTGAAAATAGGTGTGTGGAGGGAGTAATAAAGATTGACATTAGAAACATTATTAAAATCATAAAAAGAAACACGTGAGAATTTTTGTGGTAAATAATTGCTTGTATGAAAGATCTGATCCAACTTCCAACCAACAATAATTATGTTATTTGAGGAATTTAGATCCTCTCCATTTTTTTTCTAATACCTATATTTTAATATATTTTATTTTTTCGTTCATTAAAACTTTATTTTTATGTGATGATTATAAGCATTAGATTATCACAATAATTAATTTGAGCCGTTCATAGGAATAGAGTTTCTTTTTTTTGAAAAAAAATGGAGAAAATTCAGACCGGTATTCGAGTGGAAAGACAGGAAAGGCAAGTGCTTTCAACTAGTTTCAACTTTCAAGAGTGCGCATGGCATCTTCTGTTGGCTACTGAGTCCAACATGTGAGTATTGAATTGGACTACCAAACTTTGTTTAAAGTTGGGCTATGGAACTACTCGTATCTAGAGTGGATTAACGGTGCGGGCCATTTCGGCCCAGCCCGGCCCAACCCACATAAGTGGGTCGGTTTTTCTTAGCACAGACCGCGTGTTAGCCCAGCCCATCCATCTATCCGAGCCGGGACAGTGCCCAAAATTTTCGGGCCAGTTCGGCTTGGCTCGCTAAAAATTCAAAAAACACTATATGGGCTGGGCCCGGGCCAGACAATATAGAACCCAGCCTGGCACAGCCCAGCCCAACCCATTTTTAGTGTCGGGCCTGGGCCACAAATTGACAGTCCAGCTCAGTGTACACCCTTACTCGTATCAACTATGTGGATTTATCGTCGAGTTGTTCTTCCTTAACACGGACTATTTTTGTCTAGAATAATTATATGAAATTTTGAGACTATTTAACAGCTAGTAAATGTGACCGCTTTTGAAAAAGAAAAAGGTTATCAATAAGTTGTAACACTAACTGGACCATTGTGGTTACATTTGTCATAAAATGGTCATAAAACCGATTTTAATGTTTAAGACAAAAATGACCGTCTAAAACAAGAATTTGCGTTTATCATTAGCCTTTGTACAAATATATTTACTAAGGTTACCAATTTTTATATACCGCAAATATTAGCTAATTTACTTGATAAAGTTACTAAAAGTGGTATACTATGGTATTCATAATACTCCTATGAATTTAAATTCCGTTAATATTATATACACCCTTGTAACTCATCAGGCATCGATATCTCTCTTGACCCAATAGTAGTAGATCCCATCGTTACCGTTTTTCGACGATTTGAAGCATGTAGTCTATTTCTGCGTTCATGGGCATCAGGCATCTGCAAAATACCCGTAATTGTATTAGTAATTAAATAATTAACAATTAACTAACTACGAAAATAATTTAACATAATGAATATATTTATACAAAAATACGTAAAACTAATTGAATAAATACGTAAATTAATGACACCAAACTAATTCAATTATAACATATTAATAACAATATAAAAAAAAGAATTTACACTTTATTTTGCAAAAAAAAAAAAAAAAAAAAAAAATGGCTGAAACGTGTTAAAGACACGAACATGTGAGACACGTTTCTGCCCATGCATAAACGTGTAACCCACACGCAACAACCAAGGCATGAACGTGTCACCCACACGTTTCCGCCAGGCCAGTTTCGCGCAAACCACACGCACGTGCCCAGGCCTAAACGTGTAATTTACACGATTTGGCGCAGCCCATTTCGCATAAATCACACGTTGGGGCCAAATTCCTTTTTTTGTGTGTTTTTTTTCCCGGGTTCAAATTGTCACATATTTGCCTCTAATCTTGTAAATCTATACAAATTTGGATTTAATCTCGTCACATATTACTTATCCTAAGTCACCCTATAAACTAATCTACACTAATTTAACAAAATTAACAAGATTGCAAAAAAAAATTAGCAAACATACTTAGGCCCTGATCTTTTGGACTTAAAGTCACTTAATATAAGTTCACTTCAGATCCTATAAGTTCAGTTCAGATCCTATAAGTTCGATTCGATTCGAGATCCTATAAGTTCGATTGATTCGATTCAGATCCTATAAGTTCAGTTCAGATCATATACCTCACTTAATTTAAGTTCATTTGAGATCCTATAAATTGATTTGATTCAGATTCAGATCCTATAAGTTGATTCAATTCGAGATCCTATAAGTTCGATTCGATTCAGATCCAATAAGTTGATTCGAGATCCTATAAGTTCGATTCGGTTCAATTCGGGATCCTATAAGTTGGGCCGATTCGAGATCACATAAGTTTGGCCAAAAGAACAGAGCCTTAGGCCCCGTTATTTTGGACCGAAACTTATAGATCTCGAATCGAATCGAACTTATAAGATCCGAATTGAATCGAATCAACTTATAGGATCTCGAATCGAACTTATTGGATCTCGAACTTAATCAACTTATAGGATCTCGAACTTAATCGAACTTATAGGATCTCGAATCGAACTTATAAGATCTCGAATCGAATCAAGTGAACTTATAGGATCTCGAATCGAACTTAAATTAAGTGACGATAGGATCCGAATCGAACTTATAGGATTTGAATCGAATCGAATCGAACTTATAGGATCTCGAATCGAACTTAGGCCTGTTCTTTTGGACCGAAATTGTCTCGAATCGAACTTAATGGAGCTGAATCGAATCGAATCAACTTAATAGAGTGAACTAAATCGAATCGAATCGAATCGAACTGATTCAATCGAATCGAATGAAATGAAAATAAAAGATTATAATAATAATAATAAAACTAATACCAATAATAATAATAATAATAATAATAATAATAAATATTATAAAAATATTATTCATTATTATTATTATTATTATTAATATATTAATATAATATAATAATAATCTAATAATATATATAAAAAAAGAGTCATATAATAATAAATATAGTAATAATAATATATTAGGAATATAAAAGATAACATTAATAATAATAATAATAATATAATATTAAATAATACAATAAATTAATTATAATAATTAAAAAATAAATACGATAAGTATAATATAATATAAATATTATAAATAATTTTAACAATTAATAATAATAATAATATGTAATATAATAAAAATAATAATAATAATAAATATGTTAATAATAATAATAATAATAATAATATTAATAAATATGTAATTAATAATATTAATGAAAATAAATATATTAAATATAAATAAAATAATAAAAATAATAATAAAAATAATAGTAATATAATAAATATAGAAAATATATATTAGTATAATAATAAGAATATTAAATAGATTAATATAATAATAATGATAATAGTAAGAATATAAAATAAGAATAATATTATTAATGTTGAACTAAATGAATCAAATGATCGAATGAATCGAATCGAATCAATCGAATCGAATGGAGCGAATCGAATCGAACTTATTAGAGTGAATCGAATCGAATCGAACTTATAAAAACTGAAATTAAGTCCAAAAGAACAGGGCCTTATAGGATCTGAACTGAACTGAACTTATAGGATTTGAACTGAACTTATAGGATCTGATCTGAACTAAACTGAACTTATGGGATCTGAAGTGAACTTAAATTAAGTGACTTTAAGTCCAAAAGAACAGGGCTTTCTTGTCCCCCCCTCCCTTTAGATTTTTGTTGTTAATTTTCAAGCGGATTTGAATTTGTTATTTTTGAAGCGGGATTATTTTGAAGACGGAAATGAAAATAAACAAGATGATGGCGTATAAAGGAGCAAGGGGCAAAATAGTAATTTGTTAGGGGCGACATGAGTAAAATTAGGGGCGACGTTTAGCAAACCTCATTTTTAAGGACAAAAAGATGGTTTTTGAGTTTTTAAAAAACTACTTTTAACATTTAGAAAAGGAACGTGCTTTTTCACATACGGATTTTACTCTTTCACATACACCTTTTACAATTTTATCCCTATTATTATTCCCTAACCCAATTGATTCTTTCTCAATTTTCTCATCTCCCTTCACCATCAACACCACATCCATTCAGTCTAGTCGTCGGTCAACGTTGTTTCATCAGACCGCACTAAACAACAAAAAGAAAAGAAAAAAGAAAAAGGAAACAAAGAAGTGGCGTAATGAAGCCTGCAGTAGATTCCCTAGTCCAATAGTGCGAATGATGGAATGAAATATGAATGAATGCTTTTGAGCAAAACATTTGTACAAAAAACGATAATAATGCCCTGTTCTTTTGGACTTAATGTCACTTAATATAAATTTACTTCAGATCCTATAAGTTCAGTTCAGTTCAGATCCTATAAGTTCAGTTCAGATTCTATAAGTTCAGTTCAGTTCAGATCCTATAAGTTCGATTCGATTCGAGATCTTATAAGTTGATTCAGATTCTATAAGTTGATTGATTTAGTTCAGATCTTATAAGTTGATTCGAGATCCTATACCTCACTTAATTTAAGTTCGATTCGATTCGATCTTATAAGTTGATTCGATTCGAGATCCTATAAGTTGATTGGTTCAAATCCTATAAGTTCAGTTCAGTTCAGATCAGATAAGTTTCAGTCCAAAAGAACAGGGCCTAAATTACAACAAATGGTCAGATGTTGCTATTGGTCAAGGCACCCTAACATTTGTCTCAATACCAATTATGGAGTACCATTCAATTATATCAAACGCAGCACACCATCTCCGAACCACTGCACAACCATCGTCCATCACCCGGAATCACCGTGTATTCATCACCAGGAACCACCACGCCTTCCTTGATAATTGATGATCAAGTAAACAATTAATTTCACTAATTAACAAAACCTGATAATTTCCACTAAACATATTAATAATTGTTAAAACAATACAATTATTCCACTAATTGGAAAATTATAATCGATTATTCAAGTTTTTAGAACAATTGGATTCAAATTTAGGGAGAAATGTATTAAAAAAACTTAATTTGTCTAGGTTTAGGGAAAGGGTATGAGAGGAAAAATTAATGAAAAAATGTATATGAAAGAGTAAAGTCCATATGTGAAAAAGTAATGGTGTGTTTAGCCAATTTTTGTTTTTTAACCGAAAAAACACTTTCAAAAGTTTTGCCAAACACACACATACATCTTAGTTTAAAATTTTTGCTTAAGCCTAAAATTTGATAAGGTACTATTCAAGAGTATGTATTATATTAAGAACACAAATTATTGTCTAGGCAACCTTATACAAATGTATTGTAAATAGATCAGTCTAATAGCTACTTTTAAACATTCTCAGGCCATTTTATGTTATTAGTAGGATTCGCTGAATATAATATATTAAGATAAACCCGTTGTATAAGGGCCAATTAAAAGCGAAAAAACCTATTCACAAAACTTGAGGGAAGGGTGAAGATAAGATGGGAGTGCTCGTGAGCATTCTGAACTCTACTCGGTAAAACTCGATCAAAGCTTGGCTAGTACAAGTTTGACTCGGGTTGGGAGTTCGGTTTGAGAACTTAACGAGGTCAAGTCGAGTTAATTTTAGGTCGGCTCCAAAAGTTCGCGAACATACCAAAATCGTGTGATTGGATAATATATTCAATTTATTTTATAAAAATATTTATCATGGTTATATCTCTATTTTAACATATCAAATATTATCAACGATTTGCCTAATATTTTACTATAAACCTTCGAATCTCAATTATTGAAAAACATTTTTTGGAAAAAAATAAAATAAAATTTAACAATTATATTCTAGTTGAAGTTAAGATTTAAATACTCAAGTTTTATAACAAGCTTATTTTCTTGACTTTTTCTATTTCAGATAAATTTGTGTTTTTTTTATCGCAAACACAAATCAAACAGATTAAACTTGTGCTCAACTCGACTCGACTCGACTCCACCCGACACGTTATCATGGAGAACTAGGGTGGTGCCCTTTAGGTCTCTTGCCTTCTAAAACCCTCACATACCCTTCTCCAGTTCTCCCAAAACCCTCTTACATCAAACCCCTAACCCTCGAATCAAAAATGTCAACAAAGGACACCACAACAGCACAAAAAATCCCCAAATACACCCAATCACAAACCCTAACTCCCCATAAACGCCCAATTTCATCTCTCAAATTCTCCTCCGATGGCCGCCTTCTCGCCACCGCATCCGCCGATAAATCCGCCGTCGTACACTCTCTCTCCGCCACCTCAACCACCGTCTCCAACACCTTTATCGGCCACGATCACGGTATCTCCGACGTTGCATTTTCTACTGATTCTCGTCTCCTCGCAACTGCTTCCGACGATAAAACCGTCAAATTGTGGGATGTATCCACGGGTCAAGCCGTTAAAACCCTAATTGGGCATACTAATTATGTGTTTGCGCTCAATTTTAACCCGCATTCGAATTTGCTCGTTTCTGGGTCGTTTGATGAGACTGTTAGGGTTTGGGATGTTAAGTCTGGGAAGTGTTTGAAGGTTTTACCTGCGCATTCGGATCCAGTTACTGCGGTTGATTTTAATCGAGACGGATCGATGATTGTTTCGAGTAGTTATGATGGGTTGTGTAGGATTTGGGATGCTTCTACTGGTCATTGTGTTAAGACTTTGATTGATGATGAAAATCCGCCTGTTTCTTTTGTTAGGTTTTCGCCGAATGGCAAGTTTCTTCTTGTTGGGACTCTGGATAATACTCTGGTATGATTTCGGTTTTCGCTTTGTTTTTGATGTTTTAGATTTAGGTTTATTTTGTTTGATTGTTGTGGGTGTAATGTTTTTTTTGGGGATTTTTATGTGCTTGTTTGTGAATGTGATTAGTGATTACTTAGGGTGGTGCGTTTTGTTGTGAACTGAGGTGCCCGATTTCGTGTTCTGTTAATGGTGCATTTGGAGCTACATCGAGAATGTCTGGCAGTTAATTGGTAGTACAGTTTTGGAGTCGGGATGTAAAGCTGGGGCTAGAACATAGATTGAAAAATTCTAGAGGGCGAATTAGCAATGTATTCTGTAGTAGAGTAATCTAGGAAAAAAAATCGATTTTAAGGTAAGTGGATTAGACTGAATCTAGTTGTGCAATAAGATATCCAATTTTGAGTTTCATCAAGGATGCATTTGGAGGCTTGGAGCTACGTGGATATGAGTAAATGGCTGTTTTACTAAAAAGTATTGCAATAGCCTAATATTGAAAAAGGGGTTTGAAATTTTTAATTTCAAGTTTGTATTTTCGTTGCTTTGTATGCCTGTTAGCCTCCTTTGGTCAGCCATTGACGGACGGTAGGAAGTGCCCCCCCCTCCTCTTTCCCTAAGGGAGGCGGTGGTGGAATTAGGTTTTAGGGGCGCACTACAAGCTTAGTTTAAAAAAGCGCGCCTTGGATGAGGCACTAGCCAAAACGCCTCGGTGCATTTTAGGTGCGCCTTTTAGACAAGGCTCACCTAACAAGGTTAACTAGTACGCAGTCTCCATATCTTTTAGACATGGGCACATGGCTCACCTTTTCTTTTCCCCATTATTCCTAACTTCACGACATATTAGCCTGGAAAACTCCTAAAAGGCTATGTCGGCATTGGAAATTACAAATTTGTTATCAAAAATAGGGCGCCTCACGTCCAAAAAGGCGCGCGCCTTTGCTTTGCACCTTAGCCCCTTAGCGCCTTGCCCATTTTCAAACTAAGACTGCAAGAGTGCAGTTGTACCAACGACTGATTTTAATCTTTGGTTATGGTTTCCTATGTGAGTCAGGGTTTTAAATAGCGGTATCGGTCGCGATCGCGGTAACGGAGTCGCGGGATCGTCCCCGACTCGGCCGTCGGGCTATGAATCGCTGTTATCGCGGTGATATTTATTTTACAAGCTTTTGTAGACATTTCATCATCTATTGACTATTTCATATAAAGTTAAGATTAATTCTACTAAGGATAATTAATTTGATCAATGTTATACAGTTTCTAAGAGCTTTTCATTAAAAAAAAAAATGGCCACTACAAGTTATAACTCGTTCACATCGGGTTCATCTCGGGCTGTATCGGGCCGAGTTGGCCGATACATGTTATAAATCGGTCGTCTCGGCCGATACTTTCCTGTTTTCAGTTTGCCCGATACATCTCGGGATATCTCGTATCGGCGGCCTCCGATGCCGATACATCTCGGGCGATACGGTACGTCTCGGCCGAGATTTAAAACCATGATGTGAGTTTAAAAATTTCTGATGTGGAAGCTTTCATCCTGGAGCATGATAAAGTGCTATGCGAGGTTTATATTTGGTTGGTAGTACAAAATAGAATGATGCTCGTGGGAAGTGACACTTTCATAGGATTGGCAACATGTAAAATTTGGTTATGTAGGTTTTTGTGAAGCAAAAGCAATGCTTGAGTGGCGTATCCGATATAGGAACCTACTTTAGGATTTGATTGTTATTGCAGAACGGAGGTTAATTGGGTGTTGAGCTACCGCGTAGTCTTGCGACGCGTTAGGTACTGATTATAGGAACTTACTTATGGGAAGTTTTCAGGCATGTGGAATGCAGGTGGGCAGGGGGTGGGTATTGCTATGAAAGGGTCTGGTATGTTAGGGGTAACACTTTTTTTTTTTGTGTGTATGTGTGTGGTTATGTCATCCTATATTGAGTATACACGTGTAATGTTGAAAGTTTGATCTTGGACTTGGAAGTTGGTACTTCGTGACTTGGTGTGATCTATGTGCGGTTTGCAAGTTTGAAGTATAGCAATTATTGTGTGAAAACCGAAACTTTGGTAGTCCATGTGACTTGGTATACAGGATTTAGGAGTACCACTTTTTTTGTGTGGGTATGTCATCCTATATTGAGTATACACGTGTAATGTTGAAAGTTTTGATCTTGGACTTGGAAGTTGGTACATCGTGATTTGAAGTGATCTATGTGCGGTTGCAAGTTTGAAAGTGTAGCAATTATTGTCTGAAAACCTAAACTTTGGTAGTGCACGTGATTTGGTATACGTGTTTTTGTAGATTTTGACGAAGCATATTGCTATGTTCGAGTGATATGTTTTTCAGAACATGTGATTGTAGCGGTATTTATTTGGCAAATGTATGATTGATTTTTAATAATGTGGTTGTATATCCGTGTTTCGGTGGGTGCTTTTATGTTCACTGTGATGCCAGACTTGAAATTTCTGAGACATTGAATCTCCCGCCTCCCACCCGAGACTGCAAAAAAATCTGTTGTACGAAAAAACTGCAGTTTATATGGGTACTTGTTGATGTTCTTGATGTCATAGTGGAAGTTTCCGCAACATTGAATCACCCACCTCCTACCCGTGACTAAATAAAACCTGTCATACAATGTTGTTGAAAACTATCATCTATCATCAGCATATCCTTAAAAATTGTTAAATATCATCTCATTCTCCATTTGTTTATGGGAAAGGGGTTTTAGGAAATATTGAATCCATCCCACCTGGTTTCATTTTTATAACTGGTTCGGATTCCTTAGCTGAACCTATCAGCATATGTAATATGGGACTGACATTCTGCCCTAATTGATTCCTTTATCTGAATGTTCCTTTGGCAGAGACTATGGAACTTTTCAACTGGCAAGTTTCTGAAGACGTACACAGGACATGTAAACTCAAAGTACTGCATCTCATCAGCATTCTCTATAACAAACGGCAAGTACATTGTCAGTGGTTCAGAGGACAATTGCGTCTACTTATGGGAACTTCAGTCAAGAAAAGTCGTTCAAAAGTTGGAAGGTCATACAGACACCGTCATATCAGTTGCTTGCCATCCTACCGAGAACATGATTGCTTCTGGTGCCCTCGGGAATGACAATACCGTGAGGATATGGACTCAAGATTAGTATGTACTGAAACAGTCTCGAACATTTTAGACTAGAATTATCCTTGATGAGAACAGTTGGGACTTCTTTGTCAAAAAAAAAAAAAAAAAAAAAAAAAAAAAAAAAAGAACAGTTGGGACTTGGGATAGGTGTTTCATATGATTGTCTCATGTCTGTGGCTTCGTATCGACTCTGCAATTGTCTGTAATTGGTAGGTTAGATTTCCCCAAACCTGGCATGGGTGTTGGTTTAACTTTCATGTGTAGAAACTTGGTATCCCGCATCTAATTCTGTATTTTCCCAATTACTCTTCGTTTGCTTTCGATTTTAAATGTGGGGATCCTTGTATGACCATGTAAAGGTTATGTGGAGTTGCATTAGAGTTATACTCCTAGAATGGCAAAAGAAAATCCATCAAGAAAATGATGTTGAATTTTACCCATTGAATCGAAGTTTGATATAACATGCGATTTATTTTTAATTAGCTAATGTTTAATAACCGAAAACGGCCATATCTAGATTGAGTAATACGGAGTATGTTTTACCATTAACTAGTTTTGTAACCCGTGAAAATCACGGGTTTGGCTTTTTTTTGTTGGTTTGTTTTCGCTGTATTGTTCGTGAAAGTGTTTTTCGCCTTTTTTCTGTACTTTCTTTTTGACTTGGAGATATTATAGTTAGAGGCGGCAACTATTGACATGATACGAAAACACGACACGAACCCGGCACGAACTTTGCGGGTTAGGTTAAGACTTTGTGACCCATTTAAGTAATTGGGTCGACATGGACACGACATGAAATATAAATGGGTCGGGTTACGGTTGAGCTCTTTTGACACAAACCCGACACGACTAACCCATTTATTTAAAAGTGTCATATTATATTTGGATTGAATCAATAATTCAAACAAACAACTTAAGAATATGCAATTTCATTCATCATTTTTGAGATAATAGGGCTATAAAGCTTAATTTAGTTTATTAGTTTATTGGGTTAAATGGGTTAAAAATGACCTGCTAAAAGATAAACGGGTTAAACAGGTCGGGTTGGGTTATGGAAAAATTAAATGGGTTAGGTTAGGGTTGATACAAATGACCCATTTATGTAATTGGGTCGGGTTAGGGTTAGGGTTAGGGTGGTGATGACCCGTTTAAAGTTGACACAAACACGAACACAATACGACCTGATCTGTTTGCCAGGTCTAATTATAGTTAGGGTATTTTGAAAATTTGTGATATGAGTCGAAACTACGTAATGAGGAATAACACCAAAACCCCTGAATCAACATGATAGTTTGATTTGTCTTAATACAACCCCTAAGTTAGTATTCCATTTTAATATTCGAGGATTGTAACCACTAAATCAAAGTTACTTAAGGGAAGAAAAATACTTGGTATATATGCCACTAAAAAAATATTTGGTATATGTGAAATAAAAGTAAAAAGAATAAAATATTAATTGTTTATACCTCGACATTTCACGTTTATATCCTTGGTAAGTACACTCTGAAATTAAACAAAAATAAATTAGAATCCAATTAAATAGAGTGTAAAAGACTAAATAAAAGTATGCAAATAAAAATTATAGGTGAATGAAAGTCCCGCCGCCTTTTGTGGTCTTATTTATAATCTTGAGTTATACGAGTTTTAATTGATATATCTCTTGAGTTCTCGGTTATAATTGATCTCCACAAACCCTCTTAGTGCTAATGATAAATGAGAGTTATTGAAATTAGACTTTAATGAATTACAAGGGGTTATAAGATGTAAATATTATTTTAATGAGTCAGTTTAACCAATTTTTATTTTTTGTCTATTTAGTTGCCAAGATCATTAACGATAGAGTACTGGAAAATTTAGTGCATATTTATCTTAGGGTTTTTATGGAAGTTCTAACATGATCACTTAGTCATTTATTTAACCAATTTTTATTATTTATCTTTATAGTTACCAAGATCATTATTCATCTAGTTATGAAAAATTTAGTGCATATTTATCATTCTTTGTCTTTTTAGTTACCAAGATTATTATTCATGGGATTATGAAAAATTTAGTTCATATTTATCTTAGAAAATTTATAAAGGTTCTTAAATGATCACTTAGCTAGAGTAAGATGATGTCACTTAACACTTAAATGCTCAAAATATCATTTCTATGTTATTGTATAGATAATATTGATAATAACAATAATAACAATAATTTGTGAATGAATGGACTATAAAAATATCATGTGAAATAAAATTAAATGGTTTAGGTAGCCTTGTGATTGTATATATAATAATAATATCGTACGAATTAATGGATTATAAGTCATTTGAAACAAAATTAAATGTTTTAGGTAGCCTTTGTTTAACTTTACCCTTTTAATTATAATTAATTAATAATAATATAATAATTTGTGGATTAATAGATTAAAAAAATCTCATGTGAAATTGGATGTAGTTGGGTGAAATGTAAATAATAAAGTACTCTTTTTATTTTCCTTTTTTTGCTCTTTATTTTGGCTTGATAATTAATAAAGAAATAAATTAATTAATTAAAATGTATAGAAAGTATATTGATTGCTTATCCTATGTAAATTTAAATTAATTATTAGTGACATGTGAAATAAAATTAATTGCTTTTGCCTAACCTTTTAAAAAATATTAAAATTAAATTGTTATGTATAGTTAATATTCTAAATTGCTGGATTTCTATTGTGAGTTTTCTTTTCTAATATTAAACGTTGATAATAATCTATACTAAGCTATTAGTTTCATTAGGTAATATTAAGATAAGATTCATCGGAACCATTAGTAATAATGCGCCGTTAAAATGAGATGTATTATAGGTTAGTGACACACATGTTCATAATTTTTTGTTAAGATGTGTAATTTTTTCCAAATAGAGAGTTTCATGAAATTCTTTTATTATTTTCACCAATAATATGTACATAATTCCATAAAAGTCGTGTGATGATATGTTAATCACATACGAAAGTCATATATTCTTTGAATTGCTTTATTACATGGAACTTTTATGTTTTTTCCAGCAAGATATTTTTTTTTTAAAAAAAAATGTTCAAGGTTAAGAAAATAGTGAAAACTCTACTTTAAAATAAGATCTCATTGTAATAGAAAGATGTGAATCCTTTTATATGATTTCTTACATTGATTATGTACGTGGAACTCTATGATAATACATAAACCAAAATATAGTCATTTAATTTTTATACCAAGCGTCCTACTACATATAAAACTTTAATATAATCTTTCGTTATAAACCATGACAAACTCTAATCTTGAAACATCTGCAACATTCTAGAGTTAACGCCTTAAGGCTACCGATTATTAGACTTCGATTTTGTTGATTGAATCCTGAAAAAGAGGTAGCAATAATTAATACTATAAAATAAAAAATAAAAAATGTAGCCTTGTCGAAATTAAAGCAAAAAGTATCTTTAAGATAGACCAAAGGTAATACACACAAAAAAAAGAGTAAAAAATACACGATAAACCAAAATATATTCATTTAATTGTTATACCAAGCGTCCTACTACATACGTATAAAACTTTGATATAATCCTCGGTTATAAACCATGACAAACTTTAATCTTGAAACATTTGCAACATTCTAGAGTTAAGTGTGATTATTAGACTTCGATTTTGTTGATTGAATCTTGAAAAAGAGGTAGCAATAATTAATACTATAAACTTATTAAACTGTTAAAACAAAAAATGTAGCCTTGTCGAAATTAAAGCAAAAATTATATTTTCTTATAATTAATGATAAATTAAACATTCGACTTCAACTTATCTAATGATGTGTAGTTGTGAACTTCTTTTATGGTAGGAGTTATATGAGATGTAGAAAAAATGTAAATATCAAACGCTAATACATGTAATGCCTTATAGAAAAAATATGTAAGCCAAGCAATACCTCATTCTGCCTACATTCATTTTCTATCTGCCCACTTCAAATGCAACATCGACGTACACATGATGCTAATCCAAAATTGATGAGATTCATGGGAACTTAAATGTATACCTTTGAGATCAAGTAGAGAAATTTTACACAGGCAAGCAAAGAATTTATTTCATACGGTAGTGTTGAAGCATGAAATTTGTGTTGGTTTAGTTTATATAAGGATGTATGCATTTAGTGATGGCTTTTGGAATACGAAGAGGTAAAATATTTATTAGTTGTTTAATGTTGGTTAGATGTATGTTTTTCAAACTTAGGTTATACAATATTTGACACCAAAGGTCATGAGATAGTCTATCTATAAATACACAAAAATAATTAATTAAAAGATAAGATTAAGAAGTCAATGCTGCTGGCATTTTTTATGTGAACGTGTCATTCCATAGTCAAACGTGGCATTTCGTTAATCAAAGGTGGCATTTCATGATCATACGTGGCTTTGTCTACGTGGACTTTATGAGTCATTTTAGTCTAGGCTTTTAATAGTATTTTATAGATTAATACTTATAAAAGAAAACTAGTCATTGCATTAATATAAGATTTTTACTTACTTTCATAGTTTCATTGTAGGCTTATGAGAAAGCTCCAAATAGGAAAATGAGTTTTTTTAAAATAATGCTCAAAAATAAAGTATTTGTCGTGTTGGGTGGGTTGAAATTATTTGTCAAAATCGTGTCTGCATAGGCTTGGATTTTCTAAACCTGGAGCACAGACTAAACACGCAATAATTGGCAATGGGTGTTTATAGTAAGTGAGAAAGATGGACTTACAAAAGCTTTTACAAAATGCAAGAAACCAAATACGTCAGTGGAATGGCAGGTCTCTAGATGCAAACACGCCACTCCTAGTGGCGTGTATTTCCAGCAAATAATGACAGAGAACTCTTATAAAATGTACAACCCAAACACGCCATTGGGAGTGGCGTTAGCACAAAACGCCCACCATTGGCAATGACGTGTTTAGTCTGTGTTCCAGGTTTAGAAAACTAAAGTCTGCGTGGACAACATTTTAACAAATACTTTCAAAACAAAATAAAACCACAAATATTTTATTTTTGAACATTATTTTAAACAATTGTTCCTATTTCTTACAATAACTACGTGTATGAAATAAATAAATAAATAAATTAATTAAAAATGGAGATTTGGAGAAAATAAACACTACCCAGAAGAACATCAACTCATTAACCCTCAACTTCTCACTTCTCGATCCATTTTTCCGCTACTTCGCAAGGTTTGTACTCCATTTAATTCCTCAATTAATTTCACAAATTAGTAACTAATCTATTTGTTTATTTTGATTTGTTCTATATTGATGATTCAATTGATGTAATAATTGCTAGGGTTTTCAATTTCTTATAATTATTCAACGTAGTGAATTAATCCCCTTTTACTTAGGGTTTGTAATCTAATTCGCATTATTTGTTGCTGTTTGAATTATCCTAGGGTTAGTCTTAATCAAAACATTGCATTTTAGAGAAGATTATTATAATGATTCGTTTTCATAATGTTATATTGATTATTTATCTGAAAAAAAATTAAATCTTTGATGAATTTCTGGTTAGCAGACTGTTAATTTGTGATTGTGATTGTGTCGGTATCGGTGTCGGTTTGAGTTCAATTTGATCTGGATTTTCTGTAAATTCCTTTTGTTTGATTCAGTTTGTATCTGCATTTTTTTAGCTAGAAGTTTCCAATGGCTACCAGAGCGTTTTCGATTATTCGCAAGAGTTCCCTTGTTGAATCCCTAACTCAGGCGAGCTTCTGTTCGCCTAGTTACACGAGTATTAAGCATAGCATATCACCAATTGCTTCTCATTATGCTTTGGGGAAAGAGTTTACTAAGCCAGGGGCGTTTCTCGGGTCTGGGAGTTTGACTAGCAGTCCGGGTTTGGGGTCGATTGTTGCGCAGCCACATTGTCAAGCTTCTTTGGGAAGTTCTTGGATATCCCAATCTGCTCGCTCATATTCGACTTCAGGGATGTACCCGAATATAAGGCTTAGATTCCAGAAACAGAGAAGAAATAGGGGACCGATAAAGGGAACAGTAATTAATCATATTTCGTTTGGCAAATATGGTCTTGAAGCATCGGAATCAGCCTGGATCACGACTAAGCAAATTACAGCAGGGCAGCTAGCAATCAAAAGAAACATGAAAGGCGGGAAAATTTTCTTAAGGGTATTTCCACATAAGCCGATTTCACTGAAACCTGCTGAAACTCGTATGGGAAGAGGGAAAGGAGCTGTTGCATTTTGGGTAGCTCGTGTGAAAGCTGGCCGTATACTGTTTGAAATAGATGGCGTGCCGGAAAGTGTAGCACGAAGGGCTATAACAGTAGCAGCATCGAAATTGCCTATCAAGACCAAATTTGTCAAATCATTGGGATAAGAACTAGCTTTTTTTGTGTTTCCAATTGTCGCAGTTTGGATGAACATTGACTTGTTTTTGGAGCGAGCTCGAATGCCAAGACCTTGGTTCACATATGTTTTTGTTGCATTGAGATAATAGCATAGTCTCTAAGATATCTTTGTTTTAGAGTAAGCAAACCTGTTTGAAAGATTTGTGTCCGCATTCTTATTTGATCTGTGCTGTCGTTTTTATCAGTTTCCGGTAGTTCTATGACATGAAGATGGAATCAGTTGGTAGTGGGCCTGGACCGACTCTAACTGGCTAGTCCGGGTCGGTCCAGATCACTTTTTGAACATTATAGAGGAAATGACTATATACTCCTGATGTTTCATGACATTCTATAATAACCTGATACATGCATTGCAAGTCTGTAACTAATAACTGTTTCTTGACAAATCAGCTAGCGTAAAACATGTACAATGCTGTGACCTGAAGATGTAACCAACTGGTAGTGGACCTGGACCAACTCCAACCGGCTCGTCTGGGTCGGTCTAGATCACTTTTTGAACATTGTAGAGGAAAATGACTATATACTTCAGATGTTTCATGACCTCCTATAATAACGTGATATATTATAGTGTAACTCTAATTGTTTCTTGACAAATCAACTAGCGTAAAATATGTACAATGCTATGACCCGAAGATGTAACCAACTGGTAGTGGACCTGGACCGACTCGAATCAGCTCGCCCGGATCAATACAGGCTACTTTTGAACATTATTGATGAAAATGATTATAATCTCCAGGTGTTCAGAACATTTTATAATAGCGTGACACATCCACTCTAACTAATACTCCGTAATTGTTTTTTTTGGCACATCAACTAGTTTAGATTTTAGAACATGTACAATGTAGTCAATGTTGTGTGGGAGAGAGAGCTTTTAACACTGTATCTGCTAGTGCTTATTCATTGTCTTTTACGATTGCCTGTTTTTAGAGAGAATTTTCCAAAATTTATCATTTCTTTTTACAAAAAAAATAATTATAAATCACTTCCAAACTCATATTTTCATTGTTACCGTCATTTACTTAATCAATTATTACATAATTTATTTTAACAATTTATAACGATTAATTAATAAAATATAAAGTTTTGTTTACTAAAGTAGCATAGGAATCAATATTACTCGATCTTTTCCTTTAAATACAAATCAGCATACTATTTTCATTTTAATGGACAATTAATCTCATGTAAATTATCTCGCAGTTTGACTAGTAATCTAAGTCAAGGTATACACCTATAACATAAACCATCGTAATTAATAGGAATATTCAATTCAATATATGCGTATTTAATTCACTTTACACAATAATTTTGTTCAACAACAAACGAAAAAGAAAATTCAAATCCAACATTGCAACTTGCAAGCAAACCTAACAAAATAAAACCAGCGAGTTACCGATAAAACATCGAAAGTATGGCCCCGAGGTTAACCAGTACCTCGAACGTAATCCACATGTTTATTGTTGCACACTAACCATTAGCCTTAAGTACTTTAATAATAACAAACTCAAAAATAACTAGAATATGAATATCCCAACTTCATTACTCGAGTTTTTCCAAACCTTGCAAACCCTACTACTCGTACCTAAAGTGATCCTCCTTCTTGAAATGACCGCTCTTTACCCGACCTAACTGACCCGACCTGATTAACCCATTTGTTGGATCTACTCTTCTTGGGCCCAACATCATCCAATAATTTGACCCAAAAAAATCATCAAAATATTTGACCCAATATTTGACTAACACACAAACCTCACTTTCTGACTTTTCTCTAACTTCCCCAAGAACATCCCACTATTATTTTTCTTCCAGACAATTATCGGCTTCCGAGCTCAAAGATCTACGCATTTTAGGTAATTTTTTCTGATTATCAATATTTTCTCGAATTATAGTCTTATCGTTTTAATGATGATATGCAAGTAGTAATAATCTGGAAAAATGTTGATTTTTCGGTGAAATGTTAATGTAATTGTTCCTAATTTGTTTCGCAATTATTGTTGTGATATTTCTTTAATCGCCATTTTTATTGATTTGATTTTGTGTGGTTCAATTTTCGTTTTAGTTTTGATCGTATGTTGTTTATGCTGATGTGAGTGAATTTTTTTTGTGTAATTACTGGAATATTGGTTAGTGAAATCAATTGTTACAGATTATATCCCTAATTTAATTCCTAGTGTATCCGGTAATATTTCCGGACCGGATTTTTGAGTTACTATTTGTCAATATTTTCGCCATTGATTCCAGTTTTTGTATGCTGTTGTAGTGGACTAATTTAGTTCTGTCAGCTTATAAGTCATCTAGATAGTGTATAATTCGGTGGAATTATACTGTAGTGAATAATTCGGCGGAATTTGTTTAATTTGCTAATGTACAAGTTTTTGAGAAATAATCGCGTTCTTGGATTGACCTTGTGATATGTGATATTTAAGAGTGAATTTGACATTATTTGGCCAACTAGTTGGTTCATCATTATGGTTATATGTGTTCCATTGAGTGTATGGGCACATTTTAGGGTTTTGCGTGCCGAACTCACGTTGGAAGGCCCATGGCAGATGATGTTGTAAAATTGTTTTATGCACTTTCCCCTCTCCTAACAGCCTCACATCACCTATCTTATCAATAGTTAGTGTCATGAAAGACGGTCTCATAGACCTATTAACCTTCTAAAAAGTGATTTTACGGTAAATACCCATAATATGGGTTTGTATCATGGGCATGGCTATTTATCATGAGCCTGTATCAGTTAATAATTTGTGTTTTACCTATTGTTATGGTATTCACCACCCTCACATCGTTATTCTTGTGTCAATTACTTGGCTAGGTTAGTTGCTATGTTAGTGAGATGACTTCTACCCATTTTTGATTTTTGCTTCAGGAGTTATTGCAGCTGTTTACGTTCCTGATTGAAGTTCTATGGATGTCTACATAATAGTGACTTTGCACTAGAATTAGTTTTAGTTTCAACTAGACGTTGTTCATGGCTACTCGAACAATATTGCGGAGGAGGGGAGCTGTTGTCAATGCATTGAGCCAGCCTAGCATCTCTTATCGTTATTTCTCAAGCTTTGAACTTGGACCGTCAACTTCTGCTCCTAGTTCTGGGAATTCAAATTGGTCCGCGGCTCTTCCGTCTCTTGATTCTGATTCTAGGAGAGAAAGGGATTCATCATTGGTAACTAAAGATAAGTTACAGCTTCTTACTTCTGCGGGGCTCCTACGGAAAGACTTTGGTGGAAGTCCAGCCTTCAGATCCGTTAATGGACGCCTATACTACGGATCGTCTCTGGGAGCCACGTGGATAACACAGGCACTGCGCCATTCATCGACAGCAGCAGGTCAACCTGAGTATCGAAGTAGTAATGACAAAAATGAAGAAAATGTAGCCTCTCAGAAGAAGGAAGCGTCACCCGAAGAATGTGATCAAGCTGTTGAAGGTCTCAGTTCAGCTAAAGCTAAAGCCAAAGCTAAGCAGTTGCAGGAATCTCAAAAGACTGAAAGAGCTATACTTAGAAAATTATGGGCGAAAATTTTAGGTATTGGGCCTGCCTTGAGAGTTGTGGCATCAATGAGCAGGTACATCCTTAGCGGCTGGAAATCCAATTCTCTCTCGATACGTTCCTCAGTAAATCCGATCCGGACCAAGAAACATTGGTTTTGGATCCTGTTTGAAAATGTTTACACCGCTATCCATGGATCCGCCCCTTATTTCCTTGACCTTTTATTTGACTGGTAATTTTGTTAATTTTCATAAAGCTGACCTGTTTTCTAATTACAATAGAGAGGACTGGGCTAACAAGCTTCACCACTGGAAGGATCATATCAAATCTGGTGCTCAGCATTATTGGTTGGGTACAAAGCTACTCTGGGCTGATGTTAGGATTAGCTCAAGACTTTTAGTGAAGCTTGCTGGTGGAAGGAGTCTATCAAGGAGGGAGAGGCAGCAACTGACCCGCACTACAGCTGATATTTTCAGGCTTGTGCCTGTTGCAGTGTTTATCATAGTTCCATTCATGGAGTTCTTGTTGCCTGTATTTCTGAAGCTATTTCCTAACATGTTGCCATCAACATTCCAGGACAAGATGAAGGAGCAGGTAATGATAATGATAATGATGTTATTTGATTTGTATGTTTGTGGGTTTAGTCTTGAAACAGCTTCCTGTTAAAGATTATTTACTGCCATGAATGAGTGCTTGTACAATATAGAACTGTTTAAAAGTTATAAAAATATATTGCTTATAAGTTACAATCACTCATTTTTATAGTTTTGGTATTTGTAAAGATATGACGAATTGATGATGAACAAAGGTTTATTCCACTGTTTTAATTATTTGTACCACATTATGCACTCGTAAGGCCTTAAATGCTTTGTTCTGTTCTTAAATATTTTGTTAGGAGCAACTGAAGCGCAGGCTAAATGCTAGAATAGAATATGCCAAGTTTCTTCAGGAGACGGTGAAAGAGATGGCCAAAGAAGTGCAAAGCTCACGTAGTGGTGAAATTAAGCAAACTGCAGAGGATCTTGATGAATTCATGAATAAAGTAAGGGATCATTGTCTATATATCTTCCGGCACTACCTGCTTTTGGTCATGTTGCGTTTTACTAACCAAACTACAATGATAAACAGGTTAGGAGGGGTGAAGACGTGTCCAATGAAGAAATTTTGTCTTTTGCTAAGTTATTCAATGATGAATTGACTCTGGATAACATTAGCAGGTTAGTGGATACATCATTTTGACGTGATTGTTCTCTTGTTTTTTTTTTGACAAGCTAGTTTTTTTTATTGAAATTTGATGATATAACAATTCATGAATAAAGTAAGTGGCCATTTCTTGTTATGTTTACGATAATTAATAACTTTGGACTATATCTCATGCAGGCCCCGGATAATTAGCATGTGCAAATACATGGGTATCACGCCTTTTGGAACAGATGCATACTTGCGTTTTATGCTTCGTAACAAGCTGCGGAAGTAAGTGGTCAATATATTACCAAATTTTTTCTGTGAATATCCTACATAATTGCTCAAGACTTAACCTTTTAGTTAATAACCATTCACACATCAGTATATCACATTAAAATTAACTTTAAAATGTCCTATTTTCCCACAACTCTCTTCATCCTTTGCATTAATTTTCTAAGTACTCTTGAAAGACCCAACAAATATGACCATTAAAAATATCGTGGAGGCCCAACACATGTTAGCCTGTTAGCCACCTTAGTTTGGACCCTCGGCGATCTCACCAAAGTACACTTTTTTAAGCCCGTGTCCTAAGAACTCCAAAGTGAAGCGTGTTTGCCAGAAGTAGTCTAAGGATGTGCAACTTCTTGGGCAAATTTCCAAGGGCGTGTATGAGTGAAGACAAATTGTTTCTGGATGACATGAGAGGATAAGATGTTACAAATGGTATCGCAGCGACCCTCTGATCATGTGTTAGTCGTGGAATGCCAGGTCATCCGCCTAGACGTGGCTAGGGAGGACTTTGGGGCTTGTAATACCCCAAATTTACGAGGAACTTGGTTAAGGTTTTAAAAGCTTAATGGGATTGGTAGGACCACCCATACTAACAAAGTGCACTATCTTTTTTGAAAGCCCGTTTGCTAAGACCTCTACAGTTAAGTGTGCTTGTTGGGTTTTGGGGAATTGTGAGATAGCTAAGGGCGTGATTAAAAAGATTGCTCTTCTTCTTATTCTTTCCTTGTATAAATGTAGCGAAGGTGGTATGGTGTCTGGTATGGTGTTGATCTGTCTCTAAATGAAGGTATCAATTTCTCAAACTCTAATTATCTTATCTTGGAAGGATCAAAGAGGATGACAAGATGATTCAAGCTGAGGGTGTTGAGTCACTTTCAGAGGAAGAGCTTCGTCAAGCCTGTAGAGATAGAGGCTTGCTGGGTTTACTTTCCGTTGAAGAAATGCGTCAACAGGTTTGCTAGATCTCCTTTACTATTCGCCAGATTTCTTTCTGACAGAAGCTTGGGTAAGATGGTCTTACACTCCTAGTTTGGACGGGGTAAAAATTCAAGGCTTGAGTTGAGCTGGTCAAGTTTTAAATTTAACATCAAAATCTTGAAAGCTCAAATCGTCTTACGTCTTACACAAAACTTGTTCCTTTCCGCTATACAGGGTTGTGTAATGTCATGATATTGTGACTTGAGCACTAATTTTTTTTCATCTAATCAGATGTGACATCACTTTGAAATTGAATCCACATATATCAATGTTGTACTGATGTTTAAGAATTGTTAAATACGTTTGTTGGTAATTTGTTCATTTTGGTCAATTCTTATGAGCTATCTAGTTCAGTATTTTTTTTTTTTTTTTAAAAATATTTAATCATTCAAGATCTCATATATACAGCTGCGTGATTGGTTGGACTTATCTCTGAATCACTCTGTTCCATCATCTCTTCTAATTCTTTCCAGGTGAGAGGAGTGCTTTGGTTTTCAATCTTGCATTTGGCTATTTCCTGATTTTATGACTATCTCATGATTTCCGTTTCTTCTCATTAAGATCCTTCAATGTGTCTGGAAAAATCCACCGCGAGGAAGCTGTTGAATTTGCAATCTCCTCTTTGCCAGATGAAGTTGTTGATACTATTGGAGCCACATCATTGTCATCAGAAGATACTGTTTCTGAACGAAGGAGGAAGTTGGAATTCCTTGAAATGCAAGAAGAATTGATTAAGGTTGTTGTCCCTTCATATCCTTTATGACCTCCGAGTCTATACTCCTATACTCTCTCTAATCTTCAGTAGGCCCAGCCACCCATTCCACTTGTTTGACTGACACTAGCGTATTAAGTCTGTATTTTTCATGTGTCCTTTGGTTATACGTTTTGTCTTCTAAAATGCGTTCTTTCTAGATAGAAGTCATGTTGAGGTTTTCTTACATGATGTTGTAGGAGGAAGAGAAAAGAAAGGCAGGAGAAGAGAAGGCAAAATTAAAAGAGTCTACTGCTGGTCAAATAGATGTGGCTTTGGATAAAATGGCAGATCAAACTCCGGCAGAGGCAGAAGAACATGCAAAGGATGCATTGCTAGATACTGACGACCAACTTAATGAGCTCAGCCGTGCATTGGCTGTTCTAGCTTCAGCATCTGTAAGGCGGATATTATGATGTTATATATCTAGTGTGAATATGCATATTTATTTATTAATCACAGTCGTGACTGGCATTTATTTTGTTTACTCTAGTCAGTTAGCAGGGAGCGGGAGGAGTTCCTGAGGCTTGTAAATAAGGAGGTTAGTAGATCTTTTCTCATATTAACTGAGCCATTGTCACACGATTAACACCCATGTTAGTGTTCAAATACTTTAAACAGTGCTGAGAGGATCAATGCTTTATGTGATTTACTCTGTTTTCAGGTAGAGTTATACAATAGCATGGTGGACAGAAAAGAAGGAGAGGTAGAAGCTGAAAAGGCCTACAGAGCTGCTTATGAAGGCACCGAGGAAGATTCAGATACAACTGCAGTTTCTTCAGCCCTTATAGATAGGGTAATGTGGAATCTTTGCACCTTCGGTCATTGATCCTGTTTATATTCAAGTTGCTCTTCTTAACTGAACATAGTAAGATTCTTAAGCCTGTAAAATGTATTGACTGGCCTATCTGGTTTAATTCAGGTGGATGCTATGCTTCAAAAGCTTGAAAAAGAAATCGATGATGTTGATGCTAAAATTGGTGATCGTTGGCGATTACTAGACAGGTAACAGTTGTTTTCTGTATGTTTATTTAAAAATACTGAGGTCACTGGGTGATGCATGATTGTTATGGTTTCAGCCTTCATGCATGTTAGTTTACTCAGTAGTCAGTTGTATGTATAATGTACGACTGACCCATGGCCTGTTGTAAGAGTGAAGACTACTTGAAGTTGTAAGGGGTAGTATTTGGAGGAACTTAGGAACTTGGCTGTTACCTGTAAATTATGTTAAGAAATTATACTGTTGATTAGGTTACGAATGCGGCGAAGCCACGAAAAGAGTGTAGAGACCCTAACGACTTAACTTAAAATAAAATCCTTAATAATCACTACACAAATGACCTAACGATAACCACCGACCTCAATCCGAGCTAACATGTATCTGAAATAATCCTATCTGAACGCCCGTTATAATCCTTAGCATCATGGCACCTTTGACGGATTATTGTTTATGTGTCGTGTACTCATGTGGGTCATGGAACCTGTGCATAATCTGCAGTTGAATCTGGCTGCACGTTCTCTCTAATTTGTTTCTATGATTATAATTAAAATCTTGAATGTTCTTCAATTGTTGTTGGGCCACAGTCTGGATAAGTAAACATATTAGCAGGTGTAGATTGCCGGTTCTTCTACATAATGGGAGTCATAATATGTGTGACGTGCTATTCATGATTTACATGTTATGATAGGGACTATGATGGGAAGGTAACTCCGGAAGAAGTAGCTTCAGCAGCTGCATACCTCAAAGACACGCTGCACAAAGATGGTATCCAGGAGCTTATCAGCCGGCTTTCGAAAGACAGAGGTTTGTGCCTTCATTCATCCATTCCCCAGTTTCCCTTCCCCACTAACAACACTTCTACCCCATGCCATCAAACTTTGTTACTTGTTCGGGTGTGTGTAGAGCGTAGACTCATTTCAAATACTTTGTAGTCTTAGGATCGGGTCCGGTCATTTCAGGTATATGTCAGTTCAAGATGGGTCATGCAGGTCTTCGTCAGCCCGTCGGGTCGTGATGTGTCATGTTTTAAGGGTTTATGTCATCTAATCTAAAGATAAAACAGGCCTAGTTTTGAATTGGTCATTTCAGATACAGGCATCATTTGATTAGCAAAAAAGTCTTGGTCAACCACTAGTCGGACTGGATCATTTTTGAGTAATTCTGGTTGGGTGCAGTTTGTGTTAGTTGGTCAGTTCATTCTGATTTCTGGGTGGATCAGTTACTAGATCTAGTCGGATATATACAACCTAACTGTGTCGAAAACAGAGAGAATATTTCTATATGACCCACAATGAAATTACTTGAAGAACCCAAAATCTTACCCCACCCCACACGGCATACCCACCTGACGAGTCAAACTCATGACTATTTCCACTAGCAATAGCATTCATTTCAGATTCTCCACTGGTGAAAAAAAGATCATCATCTTCTTGATTTATTACTCGAGTATAATTTTGTTACACTAATCTCATTCTTGTCCAATCTTGCTGATAATGTGAAACTAATCTGACCAGATGGAAAAATACTAGTTGAAGACATTGTTAAGCTAGCCAGTCAGAGGGATGACGACGATGAGGCATCTAAGTGAGACAGATTAATAGATTCATTCACCTTCAACATTTCTTGACTTCATTGATTCGGTTGATATTTCAAAAAGTGCTTAATACTGTCTGGAATTTTGTCAAGGATGTCCAGATTAGTGGATGTGTTGCCTTGATTTTTGCTCTAGGGCAACTCATACTCTTACCACCACAATCCGAATTTGTAATACGTAGTAAAGAGTAGCGACTCCTTTCAAGTCGCAACTACTTTCGATAAAGATAGGGAGAAAGGAAAGGGTATAAATATGAGCATTTGAGTTTGAACTTGGTCGCATACGCACGGTGAAGTACATCTAGAAGCAGTGCTATGTTTTTTTTTTTTTTTTTGAAATAATGTTGATCGCTCTTTACTGTGATATATAAAAGGCAAACTTGATTAAGATAAGAAATTCATAGTAGTTTTGTAACATGTGTGTCTGTTTTAAAGTATCCAAGATTTGGGCAATTGCCATGAGCCTCTAATTTATCCAACATTGATTATAAAATTTGGCAACGCCTCTGGTTTAATTTGTGGAAGAGGACTATCTACCTTTTTCCTCCCACCTTTTTTTTTCACCTTTTCCCTTTACTCTTTTATAATCGGTTAAATTAAGATATATTGTGTGGGGTTGGATGACAAGTGGATGAAGCAAAATATATTATATTTTAACGTCGAAGGTAGAAAGGAAAAAGTAGATAGCAATTCTCTTTGTGGAGATGTCTTTGAAAATTGTTCATAGCGGTTTATTTGGACACAGATAAAGATTTAGGAGTCGTTTGGTTACCCTTTTTGTAACACAAGAATTGTAAGTTATGTACGGAGTAATTTGCAACACAACTTTGAATTTGCAAAATGAGTGGGCTTTTTGCGTTAGTTAAAGCATAACGATGGATATTTAACTATAATTCCTAACCAAACGACTCCTTAAAGTGTTTAGCTTATGGAGTATTATAATTCACAAAATATTGTGACATTGTGACAAATATTGAAAGATTGATTTATCTTTCAATATTGTTATTGTACTTACGGGTTCCGTGACATTTGTTATTATTGAAAGATTGATTTATCTTTCAAATTCTTCGACCATTGTTTATAACACTTATGTCAATATTTTGATATCAAATAATGATTTTTATTATTTATCAATATATTAAGGTCGTAGTTATAAAATTAACTTAAAAAAGTCATAGTTGCTTTTTTTTATCTCTTTTGAGGAAATTTTTAGCAAAATTTCTAGAGTGAAAACAAATGAAAATAAATAGTACTCCCTTCATTATGGTTATTTATTTATCTATTTTTTTTACGGAAAAAGTCAGGATAGAGAAGACTATTTGTAGCCATTATTATTATTAGATGTCGCGTCTAACAAAATTACAAAATGAATGTGGTTGATCAAGTTGTCCATCAAAAATAATAAATAACACCCAAAAATAAAATGGGTAAAGTATAAGGCGGTCTTATAAGTTTACTGTAAAACATGATCATTTAATAACCGTCTTTACGCACTAATATGGTAAATTTTATCTATTTCAGACTATAAGTAAGTCTCTTAAGATATACTCTCATAAATAAATTTATTACATTTTACAATTCACGTAACAACGGTATTACTCGCAATAAGCAAGTATGAATTAGAGTGAAAGATAAAATAGTTACGCTTATTATGAAAATAGGTACGAAATTAAAATTTACTTTCGATCACGATCATCAATAGAAAGACACGAAAAGCACGTATACAATGGAAGAGTGTTCTTGTTGTCTTGCAATAGCTTAGTGAGAGTTCAAGTTTTTGTGTTGCACTTCTTTTATGTAAAATCGCATTCCCCTAGCTATATACTAAGAGAATAAAATTTCTCTCCAAAGTGCCCAAGCTTATATATGGAAACAAATTAAATTTTCATTTATTAAACTAATTTTCCATTTAAAATAATCTTTTCATCGTTAAACTTAAAATATAATATTTTAACAA
This sequence comes from Silene latifolia, assembly GCF_048544455.1. Taxonomy (NCBI): domain Eukaryota; kingdom Viridiplantae; phylum Streptophyta; class Magnoliopsida; order Caryophyllales; family Caryophyllaceae; genus Silene; species Silene latifolia. Next base: position 86,782,884 of record NC_133530.1, on the reverse strand, counting down.
AAATAAAACAAATTTGGTATAGAACTATACTCTATGCATATAAACTGTATCTTCTATTATTAACTTCGTGACGGAAAAAAAAATTATTAAAATAATTTAAGATAGTTAAAATATTTTCATAAAAAAACACAATTCATGGAATTACTCAATTCTCTTGATTAATTTTAAGTTAATTATTTTTTATAAAAATTCATTGGATATAAATCGAAATTCTGTAAGTAGAACAATAAAAATTAAAAGGTCTATATTTACCGTGCATTTACGCGGGATCTACACTAGTTATACAAATAACCATTGATCACGCTAAAAGTGCACTCACAATATCAATATCTTTGTGTAAAACCGTCTTACACCCGACCCGAGTACCCGACTAACTAATCAATGATCAATGATAAAATAGAGATCTATTCTATCCACGAAAGCACGTCGACTAACACCCGATCCCCCTCTCTTTCTCAATCTCTCCTTCGTCTTTGTTTGTCTTCTCTCTGTTCATCGATCTACTTCTTCTTCTCTCTCTTTTTTTTTTTTTCTATTTAATTTTGTTGGGTTTTCAGTATTTCCATAAATTCCGCCATTAATTACCATCTCCGTCTTCATCATACACAAATGACGATTGATCATGCTGAACTCACCACTGATCAGGTTTTTTTTATCCCCATCTTATTTTTTTAATGCCCTTTTGTTAATAATTCATCATTGTTATCAAATTAATTGATTTAGTTTGTTAATTATTTGGTTAAATTGTTGATGATCATATGTGGGATTCAATCATTGTGTGTTTAATTTAGTGTAATTTGGTTGAACAATGTATGTTGATGGGTCAATTGATTGATTGATCAGTAAAGTTGCAAACTTTTTTTATTATTGTGGTTAATTATTGTATTTTTTGGGGGGTATGATTGTTTGATTTTGATGGGTATTTAAATGTGATGATGATGTTTAGACTCTCGATTCATACAGTTGAATTGTGTGGAAAGAAATCAGTGACGGTCCGAAACGGTTAGATAATGGTTGTAAGTTGCTTGTTTGAACTTTGATGGGTTGATGAAGGAGGGGAATTGACTAATGCAGATTGGATTACCAAGCAATTACTTGGTGGTGATTTCATGGATGGAAATCGCATAATGGCGTAAAAGAAGGAAGGGGTATGTGAATGGTGGATTGAACTCGAGTTCTAAGGTGGACACTTGGTAGCGGTTGTTTAGACGAGATGGAGTCAGCCATATTTGTGGAATTATGGGGTTTGAATTCAGAACTTGAGAGTCCTTGATCATGCTTTTTAGATGGGTGTTGAAATCTAGTATAATTATTAATGTTGGCATTTAAAGGTATCGGTTTTATGAAGGGAAATTGTGACGTATTAGAGAAAATCCAATTTAATTTTTAACATTGTTTTTATAGGTATTGGTTATGATAAGGAAGCTGCCATACTTGATTAGAATATTTACGGTTCTGCAATCATCAATGCACGTAAATTCAAGTGTAGCCCTGCTTCATAGTGAAAGGGGTGTCTTGAATCATTTTGTAGCTAGTGCAACCTTATCTAGTCTGTCCCTCTATCAACTATGTAAAACATTATTGCATCTTCCGCAGCAACACTCATTAAAATCACTTATCGTGGACATACTCTTTTAAGTTGAGATTAGAGCACTATTTGCTGATGTTCGTTGAAGTTGAATGTTGGTTTGGCTTATAACTTTGTGGGAGTATAGTTTTAAAGTGATCTAAAAGATCAGTGTGAACTAATATATTTTTGGTCTTGTTGTCTAGTCTTATTCTTATCGTGTCTTCTTTCAGGTTCTCAGAAGGGACATTCCATGGGAGACCTACATGACTACGAAGCTGATCACAGGAACATCCCTTCAACTCTTGAGGCGTTATGATAAAAAATCAGAGAGCCAGAGAGCATCCCTTCTTGATGATGTAATGTACTCTATGTAATTACTTTTCAGAAGAGTTTTCGCTAAAGCCTTTTCTGTGTTCGGATAAGCTCCTCCTCCTCCAAACTTTCTTTTAATTTGAATCTATAAGTAGATCTTAGTTATCATATATAAGGGAGTCATTAGCATTCTTTATCAAACTAGGAATTAATCATTTCTCGCTAGCACCTGTTTCACCTTCTTTTTGTGAGCTATTTTTTGTTCGGATAAGTTCTTCCTCCCCAAACTTTCTTCTAATTTGAATCAATAGGCGGGTCTAACTTATCATCATATAAGGGAGTCATTGGCGCTCTTAACCAAACTAGAAATTTATCCTTTCTTGTTGGCGCCTGTTTCACCTTCTTTTGTTAGCTTGCTTGAGCCGGTGCACTTTACAAATTCATATTGCATCAAGACTTTAAAATGACATTGATTTCTTTTGTTAATATTTCTATTTTCTTATTTCATCATGTAGATTTTTGCTGAACTGAACCTTACTTCCTCGACATTTTTTTACTCTCAACCTTTTGAAAGTTAATGTCTACTTTATCCTTTCGGTTCTGGCTTACGTATATGTAGGCTTAACGTTTTGAAAGTTAATGCCATCTTCAGCTCCCGCTATGGATCTCCATTTTAATAATTTCTCCACTTGCTCTTTACCTTCTGCTCATGGTTCTTCAAAAGTTAAACCTTTAGCCTTGCTAAATTTAATTTCCTGACTTTTTCAAAATGACTCATGTTAATGATCTTGAGCATCCACTCACATCCTTGCTCCATCTATTTTTATACCTTTACATTGTCTTACTACCTCATTTATAGTAGTTTGTTCTTGTAATTTTAACAGGATGGTCCAGCTTATGTTCGAGTATTTGTGAGCATTCTTCGCGAGATATTCAAAGAAGAGACAGTTGAATATGTCCTTGCTTTAATAGATGAAATGCTTACTGGTAAATACGGAGCTCTCGTTCGACACTTTTATGTATATGTGCTGATCTTAGTCTTAGAACACCTTGTAATGCATATTTTTTTGCAATAATGTATGGTATCTCCAATTGCAGCAAACCCCAAGAGGGCGAGAATGTTTCATGATAATTCACTTGCAAATGAGGATATTTACGAACCATTCTTAAGGCAAGTATCAAGTGTTATTTCTTGGCCCTTCCGTTTTCTATTTTCTCACCCTATATAAAAAAAAAAAGTTCTGTATCATTTACGTATCGACAAAAGTGAGGTGATCCCTATAAGTTTTTGTTTAGGGTTGGTAGGCTGAAATGCTGACTGTAGAAATAATTAGTTACCGTATGAGAGGAATAATTTTTATTCATCCTCACCCTGTTATGGACCAATGCTGGTTGTTTTGTATTCCGCTGTACACTTATTTTTAGTAATTGGTCAATTCTCTTCAAGCTCGCTTTGCCGTTTTTAAGCAAGCTTTGGATTTGAATTCAGGATGTTTTACTGGTCAACAGTTGAAATCTTCATCTATATAATATAGGTATTCGGAACGAGTGGTTGACATTATGGCTTGCGTTGAGGGTCTGGGGTATTCTTGTTATGGACAGTAATGCTGAACATGAACTATTTTCTGTGACCAGAGTACCAGACAGGAGGGGATGATAAATGTCTAACAATATGCTTAGAATGTTTTTGAGTTTTGACTTGACCACCTCGCTTCTATTAATCTATGGTTGGGTGGTTTTCCACCGAGTGACTATACTGTTATTTGGTTCTTCAAGCTGTTAGAAGGGTAGACTATTAGCATGAAAGTGAGGGGAAGCTCGTCTGTAACCCATAGTCTTCTTGCGTTTTCAATTATCTTGCATGACCTTGTTTAATATGCTTTATTGATCGTGTTCATCTACCATGACACGTTTTTATATGGATTTGTCCAGATTGCTGTGGAAGGGTAACTGGTTCATTCAAGAGAAGAGCTGTAAGATACTTGCTCTGATTCTCAGGTATTGAGATTTGATTTACACCTTTGAGTAATTAGCAACATGGTTCGTTGACGTACTTAAAAAATATTTGACATACTAAAAAGAGTAATTTTATATGTTCGTTGTAGTGCGAGACCCAAAAACCAGTATGGTGGAGCTATGAATGGTGAAGCATCGGACTCCAAGAGCAAAGTCGCTACTATTGGTGATGTCTTGAAGGGATTAATTGAGTGGCTGTGTGCACAGGTATGGGACTGTTCTATAAAGTACTCCTTCCATCCCATTTACTTTGTCATGTTTTGACCTTGATTGTAAGAAGATGTCGACTTTGATGCCCTGATTTGACTATGATTATTAAATGATGTTGACTTCGACCAATATTTTCTCACAATATACAACAGTAAAAATTTGTAGAAATTGATAATATGAACGTAGATGATTTGTTACATCAAACATTACAAGTTTTAAATTGTATTTCTACATATATTGATAAAATTAGTGGTTAAAGTATACATTGGGTGATTAAAGTCACATGGGGCCAATAATTTTGGGAGGTAGGAAGTAGGAACTAGGTAGTATACCTTAGTACCAGATGTGTTGCGTATATTCTTGAAAAGACTGGTAGCATTTGTTAACTATTGTGCTCGTTTTATTGTTACGTGGTGCTGAAGATGTGGGGATCAAATTTTCCTCGTAATTTTCTAGATGACCCTTCTATTATTTTCCGTTAATTAATCACAATCTTCTACGAGTATTTTGCAGCTTAAGAAGCCTTCTCATCCTAGTCGGAGTGTGCCTACTGCTGTCAGTTGCCTAGCAACCTTACTAAAAGAACCCTTGGTTAGGTCATCTTTTGTTCAAATGGATGGAGTCAAGCTACTGATACCATTGATTGTTCCAGTATCGAATCAGTCAGCTGCTGCATTAACATCTTCACAATCCAGTCAGCCTTCTATGCAGGTAAGGTTTTCAGTATTCCTTCAATAAACTTTACCACTATCTTGTCACCAATTCATAGAATCATTAAAAAATGAGTAGAGTTGTATAAATGACTGCTACTTCACTTTTAGAAAATGAGTAGCCAATTTACCTAGTCATTTTGCTTTATTTCGTCATAATCTTGAAAATGTCTCCTAACATAGTTGCCTCTTTCATCTATGAACAGCTCCTTTATGAGACATGTCTCTGTATATGGCTATTGTCGTACTATGACCCTGCAGTTGAATACTTGGCCACTTCTAGATGCTTGCCTCGTCTGATGGATGTTGTCAAAAGTTCTACAAAAGAGAAGGTAGACATACTAGATTTTTCGTTTTTTCCTCCTAATTTTCAAACCACTTGACTAACTATCGTCACATAAACACACCTAAATATATTTTGTGTTGCTGGTCGAATTCCATTACCCTCTGCAGTAAAAAAGATGATCAGAATTCAGAGATCATCCCACCATTTGGCCACTGAAGTTACTGGTCACACAGTGCTCAGAAATATATTTTAATCTGATAACTCGCATGTTTGAATCTATGATAGGTGGTTAGAGTCATTGTTATGACTTTCAAGAATCTGCTTCCAAGATCGACATTTGGTGCCCAGATGGTGGACCTTGGAATGCCGCAGATCGTTCAGAATCTGAAAGCTCATGCTTGGGGCGACGAGGTGAGGAATAATTTAGTTTGTTTGGTCAGAATTCAAAAACATGTAACAAGATACTAGGACTGTCCATAGCGTTTGGCTGAGGACAGACCTCTTGTTCTTCTACTCTCTTTTCCAATCGTCAATGATGTCGTTGCTTTATCCAACTTATATTCCATAATTTTTTTTTTTTTGCGTGGCAACAGGACCTTGTGGAGGCCTTAAACCAGCTAGAGGAAGGCCTGAAGGACAATATCAAGCTGTTGAGTTCATTCGACAAGTATAAGCAGGAAGTACTTCTAGGTCATCTTGACTGGACCCCTGTTCACAAAGACGCTTTCTTTTGGCGTGAGAATATCACCAACTTCGAGGAAAATGATTTTCAGGTAAACTTCTCCCTCTCTCCTTATGTTGATATGTTCAGTTGTATGGCCATAAACCATATGCCCAGTGACGGAGCCAGGATTTTAAGTCAGCGGGGGCGCAAATTTTCAGCAGGGGCGAAAGGGTAATATTATAAGGGGGTCGAAAAAGTTCGAAAATTTTAACAAAAAAAATTCGAAACTTTCAAACTTCAGCGAGGGCGACCGCCCCTGCTAGCCCCCCCTCACTCCACCACTGCATATGCCCATCTATGGCTCCCATTTATCTGTGCTAGTCATAACTTCGAGGAAAATGATTTTCATGAATGCAGATCTTGAGAGTGCTCATAACCATATTGGACACCTCCAATGACCCGCGATCCCTCGCTGTTGCTTGCTATGATCTCTCACAATTTATTCAGCAACATCCATCCGGGAGAATCATAGCCAATGATCTTAAAGCCAAGGAACGGGTGATGAAACTAATGAACCATGAAAACGCCGAGGTTACCAAAAATGCATTGCTTTGCATCCAAAGGCTTTTCTTGGGAGCCAAGTACGCAAGCTTTTTGCAAGCTTGAAATCGGGATCTTATGAAGTTTTCATTATATTTGTATGAGATGTTTCGATGGTTGATTATTGTTTTATATCTGGTAATAAACAGTTTTCATGTCGATGTCATTGAACGCGCAGGATGGCATGAACAGTGAGATGAAACTGAGGTCGCCTCTAGATTGTTTTTTTTTTTTTTTTTCTTCTTTTTGCTTTGCAGAGTTTTGATTGTTTTATTGTAATTTGCACCTGTCATTCACTGTATAATATTTTCCACATTTCGGATGTGCGCAGCTTGCTGCAGAATAAAATTTATTGTTCCCCTCCAATAATTTTTCATATTGAATGGAGTATAACTATAATATAATGTCGACTTGATTCATGGATTATTAAACCAAACCAACAAACCATTTGGTCTAGTCCAGGTAAATGGTCGAACCATAAATTCACTGGTTCGAACCTAATTTTGCGTGTCAAGTTATTAATCGGACTAGTCTCAGATTAACCATTAATATGAGACTAGTTGTCTATTATAAAAGGTTTTGGTATTTTATCTAAAGTTTTCAGTTTCATTAAGGCAATGTTTTTTTGATCTAAAACTTTCTTTACTAAGCTGAACTAGACTCGAATAAAGAACAAAAAAAACTAAACTGAGCTTAAATTCCGAAGAAACACAAAATTCTCATTTGTGATACACACTTTTCATCCCAAGCTGCAAGTGGAAAAGGAATTGTGAGGAGTCGCAAGCTTGAGACGGTCACAAGCGAGACCTTCTGCCTATACCTGGCAAAGCTGACCCGAGACCCGAAAGTAACCTGAACTTGCTTGACCCGAATAAGACCTGAAACCCAAATTGACCGGACCCGACCTAGACCTGACCCATAATTGATCCGATCCAAGATGACTTAAAGTGACCCAAAATGAACCGAAACGACAATTACTAAGTCATATTAATGTTATATACATCCAAATAACGTTTCATTGGTTACAACTAGACTTGGCAAAATTGAGCCGATCCGAAAAGGCTTGCCCGAGACCCGAAATTGACTCGAACTACATCACCCGAATGTGACCAGAAAACCCGAATTGACCCGACCCGGTCCGAACATGACCCGACAAAACATAACTCTAATTGAACCGAAAAGACTTAAAATGATTTTTTCTCTCTTATTCATTGACCCGAAAATGACCCGACCAACAAACCCGGAAAAGATCCAAAACCAAAATGACCCGACCGGACCCGAATTAACCCGAAATCACTAAAAGACCCGAACAGACCCGACCCGAACCCGTTTGCCAGGCCTAGTTACAACCATTCCTCATAAATAGTTAAATCTGTAAAATAGTACTCCGTAGTTCTTAATCAATATAGTACCTAAAGTGTTTTAGTCATTAACCCGAAAGCGACCCGATCCAAAATGACCCATAACCGAAAGTGACCCAACCTGAAATGACTCGATTCGATCCAAAATGTATAACAGACCCAAAATAACCCAACCATACCTGACTCGAATGACCCATTTACCACCTCTACTTCTGCCAAAGAAAATGATTCAAGTCCCTCATGCAGTGTACTAGTATCCTCTCTTGTATGAACAATGCATTCAAAATCACACATTACCAAAAGTCCTCAACAACACACCCCACGTCCCCACCACACCACACCAACCATGTCCAAACAATACAAAACTCCCCCAAAATACGGATCTAAAACTTTCAAGTCTTACAATTATCACACTAGCCGTTGCACCCTTTACTGTCTTCCAACATTGGCCCCACCTAAACCCCCAACAATCACTTACTTTCCAAAATATGACCGTTACTCCCTCTTCCTATATCTCCTCCCTTCAAATCCCTCCCTTCACTTCACAACTCACAACTCACACACTCTCTCAATTCTCCTCCCTCCCTTACAACCCTCAATTCCCCTTCTAATTTCCTCGAAAACCGAAAAACTCGAAAAAAAAAAATGGGAATCCAATTAGGACAAATATCAAACAACACCCCACATTACAAAACCAAAAAACTCTACTTATACAGCAACTACATCCTCTTAGGTGCAGCAACAAGCTGCATTTTCTTAACACTTTCTCTTCGACTAATTCCGTCTCTTTGTGGGTTTTTCTTCATTGCTCTCCATCTTCTCACCATGCTAGCCGCCTTGTCCGGCTGTCACGCAGCCGCACAAGGCGGTTCAAGGTGGTTTCTCACACACATGGTTACTACTGTCTTGACTGCTATCTTCCAGGGATCATTGTCAATCCTGATTTTCACTCGAACCGAGGATTTTTTGTCGAAATTGAAGTCGTATGTGATGGAGGAGAATGCTGCTGTTATTCTGAAGATGATTGGTGTACTTTGTGTTGTTATGTTTGTGTTGGAGTGGGTTGTTTTGACTGTTGCGTTTTTCTTGAAGTATTACTCTGTTGTTGAAGGTGGTAGTAATGGAGGTCATGGTGGTGATAACAATGGTGGTGGTGTTAAGAGGAGTAATAAGGTTGCTAGTGATGAAGAGATGGGCTACTTGCCTTACCCTTCTGCTTCGTTTCATGTTTAATTTAATTACGAGTTAGTCTCCTGGAAGACGGATCTTTTATAAGAAAATCGTGAATTATGTACAAACCCGTTGTCAACAAAATCTTGTGTAAGACGTCCTTACACAGGAATTTGTGGGTTACTATTATGTTTTTTTTTTTCTTTTTAGTTTGTTGAGTATTATTGGGAGATTGGGGAATTCTTTCATTCATGAAATTTGTATTTGCTGTTTTTTCTGGTGAGTTTATGTAATGAGAGCTATATATTATAGTGAAATTGATTTACTAATAGATATGCGGTTATGAACCTGAAATGACCCGTTATTTTAGGGTCGAGACTCGATCCGAACGGGTCGACCCATTGGGTCAAAGGTAAATCAAGAATTTTATTAAAGTATAAATTGTTTATATATTATATTTGAAAAATTAGTTAAAAAAATATTTTTTTTATTATTACTTAAAATTACAAAAACAACTAAAAAGTTAATTTTATATAACTTTTATAATATTTAATAATAAAATAATTATTAAGAAAACTTTATTTTAATAATTATGTCAATATAATTAATGTAAACGTTGAATATGATTAAAATATTAATTTTAAATATGATTTACATTTTTAAAAAATATTTTTTTAACTAAAAAAATCGTTTAAAAAAAACGTTAGAGATTATTTATTGACCCGTATTCTGACCCATATGACCCGACCCGTTTGACAGGTCTAATTGTGCATGATACTCCCTCCATTCATCTCGTTTCCATACACGTATTTAAAATCAAACGTATGGAATGAATAAATCGAAAGAGTACCTAGGTTATTAAACTAAAACAGGGGAAAATCGCATTTTCATATACATTTTTAGATCATGCACCATTGAAAGAGTTCAAAGTTTAAGACATTAGAAAGACTAGGAAACATCAATCATGGCCATGAATAACGAGTACAAGTTACATGGCAATGATTGTTATTGTTACAGCTATAAGAAGATATGCATAAGCATAACGAGTAAGAGTTACAGGGCCACAATTGCTATTGGTTACAACAGCTATAAGAAGATATGCATAACTAGTACTCCGAGTTACACGACTCTCTTTAGCAAGTTGGGTCCTATACTAGAGCTGTTCATGGGAAGAACAGGCAGGCGGTTGCATCCAGCCTCCTCAGCCCGGAAAAAAAAAATGGAATGCGATGCATTTTCAAAAACAAAATACATAGGTCCATCTCATCGCAACAATACAATTTAGGCCTGGTCCGCATCCAGCTTAAGTGCATCAGTGGATCAACACCGTAAAATACTGTGACTAGTTTACAAGCCTCAGCGTAAGTCAGAGGTGAACTTTGAACAGGACTCTTGAGAAAATCTGAAGGTACGCTGGTTACACGTTTTTCGCGGATTCATGTGGTTGCTGGGAGGATGAAACATGTTTCATGGGCTCGGGAGATGACTCACAGAGGTTCACAACAAGGCGAGCAGGAGGTAAACACCGTTTAGAGAAAAACGTGGCAATGTTTTTTGTTCCCAATTTGGTTTTCTCTGCAATTTCAGTATGCTTACAATGAGAAATACTGTAGAAGATTGATAATTGAAAGAAACGTGGGAACTCGGAAAAGCATGATGCATACCTGGTGTTGCCATCCCTAGTTTACCCAAGATATCTTTTTTTACCTGCATCATACAAGCGAGTTTAAGTATAAAGGTGAAGCCAATTAATCTGATAATTCATAATAAGACATCTCAGCTGTCTTCCGCAAGAGAGTTTCTGGTGAACAGCACTTTTCCTTTCCGTACTATAAGCATATTCTCTGTCCCCAATTTCATAGGGGGCTCCCTCAAATGGCTGTGTAAAGAGGTTAGAGACTCATACTTGGAGGTGCATAGCAGTTACTCTTATGTTAGCTACACAAATATTCTTATTCAATGGCGCATAACAAAAATTGACTAAAGAACTGCGACTCCAAAAATGATAGAAGGAGTTGGTCGTTTTGCTAAATTCAATCATAACCGATAACATTTGAATTGCAGATCTCTAACTCCATAGAAATGTGACCAATATACATTCAAAAAACAATATTAGTTGAAGATTCATAGATAATTTCCGATTACTAGAATGACATGGTGACACCATTCTGAATACTTTATCAAGCTGAGACGCTAGAAAATTGTTGCTCTATGAATGCAGCGAAAACCCAATCTGACTATGAGCCATGGTATGAAATTGGGCTGCAACATCGCATTGCCACTTTTGTAAATGTTTCCAAGATGAAGGACAAACTTCCTTTGAGACAAAATCAGTTGCATTTCTGACACACAAATCAAGATCAAGGCATGATAGTGGATTCCGTAATCCCGAATGATGACAACAATTAATACTCCCTCCATTCCATTTAAATTGTCCTACATTTCATTTTTGTACATCCCATAATTATTGGCCTTTTCCTATATTTAGCAAAATAATGTGAATATAAACTATCACCCCTCTAAATAACATATTGGCAAGAGTAATGCGGTTTCTTCATAAGTTAAAAGGGTAATAATAATATATCATCTGTAGATCTTCAATGTGACTTGTGACCAACAAATGGGGACATTATAAACGGTGGAGAGTACCATATATAGTGATATATGCACCCTAATATGCAAATATTTTCAACTGTTCTAGAAATAATGAAGGGATAAGGCAACATGAAAAGGACACCAACCTTCCATCGATTAGCAACAGGGTCATAGTCGGATATTTCACGCACTTTGTTTTTCAAGAGAGTTTTGGAAACATCGGGAAAACTCTTCTGCAAGGCGTCTAGTAATCTGCCCATACCCTGTGCGCAGGACTGAATAACAGATACCTGAAAACTCACCACAAAAAGTAAAAACCAGGCAAATGTTTGGTTGACGTAGCTAATAACATAAAGATGCTCAGATATATATATGCCCCTTACAATATTAGGAAGGTCAGAATCTGGTATTGTTGTGGCAACTGCTGATGCAGTTGTGCAACCCTTGCTGTTCGAAGAAGAAACGTCGTGTTTTTCTTCATGTAAATTGATATTTGGTACCTCTATACATGATCCACCCGGAAAAGCAAGAATACTTAGAGCTTGTAAACACATTTGCTCAACCTTTAGAGTACCAGAGAGATCTTCAGCTGATAACAAGTTTGTTTTCTCATGCATCAGATTTATGATGACTAAAGGCTGGTTCTTTCTAAGTGCATTCTCAGTTAAACTGCGCAGATACTTCTGTTGTCTGGTCCAAGAAGAACACTCCTCACCCTCAGCTTCTGCCTTGCGACTAGGTGAGCTATTCGTAACTTCAGCCCCAAAATCACTTTTGCTTCTATCATTTTCAACTCCCTGCAAAATGAAATTTTAGAAACACCAAAATAAAAAGGAAAACACTTCTCCTTGAATGCATGAACAGTTTTTTGTGATTCGAGTACAAGATTCAGCAGTCATGGATAATATGGACACCTATTGATAATGATATCATCGAGAACTGCCTTGAGTGTTTCTCAATGCGTATCTACTGGGCCGCACTTCACAGGGCAGTTAAAGTTCAAGTCAAATGATATTGACTACTTATTTGCATAATTTAATATTACAAAACTACAATAATAAGCTAAGACATATTTTCAAGAACCTATTCCAAATTGGAGGGTAGAAGCCTCTCTCTCTCTCATTCACGATAGAGATTGTACAAAACAGTGATTTTCAGGTCAAACCCACTTGCAAACTGAAACTACTTCAGAAAAGCCTTTTCTCACTGAGTCACTTACTCTGGATATACACGTTTTATGTTACCTTTTCCACTAAGAAGGAAATGCGAGTTCCGTTTCTACTCACCTACTGGTCAACAAGTCACCCCGCAACCAATAAAAGTTTCCAAGGAAAAACAAAAATAAGAGTAATTCAAGTAAAAGAAAAAGCTTCATCCTAAAGAAAAAGGAATCAAAAGGAAAAATAAATAATCAGGAGCATAATTTTAAACTAAGTAAATAAACAATAAGACGAAGAAGGCCATCTTTTCAAGGATGAAAGCAAAAGACAAGACCATTAGAACCATGTACCTCGCTTTCTGACAGATAACCATCAGGTACAAAAAAGCCATCCTCATTCTCTTCCTCATCATCACCTTTGCAAGAACCTTCATCCAAAACCTCTTCATCTTCTTTGTCGGAATCTGAGAGGCTTTCACCCGGTTCCTCCTGTACAGTAGAAATCAAATTTTTTGTTAAATGGATAGTCTAAGTAATCATACAGATGACATTCTGTAGATACATTATTACTCTGTATATACCTCCTCCCACTCTTCATCACTGTCAATTTCATAATCTAGATCAGGATCTTTTTTAAATGGATGGCGTAATCCAACGACATGACTGCAAGTTTCAATGATCAAAAACAAGAAACAGTTAGATGTCATGCAGTAAGTAGAAACTCAAATCCAAATAACTTGTATTATTTGTTCACTTAATGCTAAAAATCTCAAACAATCGCTGATTACAATTCAAACAGAAATCGTGTAATTTTACAACTGGAAAATATGCCTCAAGAATGTGACAGCACCAGCATAACCTAATTCATCGTAGCAGACTTTGATTGGTTATTATGAGAAACACTGGTGGTGTGTTCTAATTACCATGACAAAATAGGGCCTATGATCTAAAAGTCTAGACAAGGATAACAAAAAAATAGATACATCCCCTCTCTCTGGAGTTCACCAACCCGTGGTATGTCCCCATACAGCTATACCCCCATGAACTCATCTTTATCCCACTACTCGAAAGTGCATAATCCAGCATGACGCGGACAGAATTTTACTACTCCAGATTGCCCCAGGGACATTACAGGTCATCAAAAATGAACTAAGCCAAGTTAAACCTTACCTTTTCTTTGGCCAAATCCCATAAAATGCAGGCCTATTGCTCTTATCGAACTGCAGGAGTTGTTTTCTACGGAAACACTTTCTGGTACCTTGTGAAGAAAGGATTGAATGATCATGGCATGATTTGCCATCACCACACATTTCTCCCTGTCTATCTACAAGGCCGTCTACACCCAAGTCATCATCACCATTGAGTTCGTTATTTGTAGTCAATTTCAGCTCTTTAATTAGCTGCGTCTTAGGCTTGCGGCGAGTTCCCCAATGGTGCTTGTTTGATCGTACTGAATGGCCCGTGAGGCGCCAGGAGTTCATATGGCATCTGCGTAGCAGAAGCCTTGTAAATATTCAAGAAAGAACTTAACCACTTAAAGACAGTTTTGTAAAGCTTACTTGCGAATCTCCTGGACATCAATGTCACATGTATGTTGTAGGGCAGAGTCCATCATCAGAGAGACTGATTCAAAAGTATTTTCCCTCTTATTGACATTTGAAATAGATGTAGCAACACCTGTGGATTGATCATTCTGGGATGTTGAAGTAGTCCTGCTCTTTTTAAGAAAGCGTTCCATTATTGAAGCTTGCTTCTGAACAGCAAGCTGTTTCTTAAGTTCAGCTTCTTCCTTCTCTTTTTGACGCTGTTCCTTGTCAGCTTCTTCCAGCTTCCTCTTTAGGTGTTTTCTCATTTCAGAATCTTCCTTTTCTCGTCGCTTTTCCTCTCTCTCAGCTTCAAGTTGCAATCGTTTTCTCTCCTTTTCCTGAAAAGGACAATTGAGATGAACAATATTATACAAGCAGCATGAAACCAAAATGACATCAACTCCATATGCAATTATGACCAAATATGGTAATGCAAGAAAAGTTCACTTTGGACATACAAGAGACAATTTATCAGCTAGTACAAACACATAATGCATCTCTAGGGCAAAAGCATGATTTTTATTTTTCTCAGCATCGCTCAGGTAAAGAAGCATTAATTGTGCTTTGTGATACACAACAGAATACTATTTTTAAAAATTAAGCATTTATGCTTTTGCACTGAAATATATGCGCCTGTGTGTTATGGACGAACATTCTGAAGCAATTTCGTCAAGACGTTTCACCTTCATGGAGCAATTATGTCACTACTTAACCTTACAAGTTGAGCATCAGAGCCTACTATTAACCTCTACAAACAGTTCTCATAACCAGAGGATCATTTAGGGTGCAAACAGAATTATTGATAAGCATATATAACTATAAATTTGGTAGCCTCTAACTGCATGTTACAGCTCCTCCGATACTCAAGTTCAACTCCTCCTGGCTACTACTTCTGCAGATCTGTCCCCCTGCGCATTACCTTCAAGCCTTCAATCTCTAGTGCACTGGTTTGAGGCCCGTGGTCTATCTTGGTAGATACATTTTATCATTTCTTCTATGTGTTGTTTTAAATCAATTTGCAATTTCACAATAATAGAGGTTTCTGATTTCTATAAGGAAAAAAAAAAAAAAAAGCACTGTATCTAATCGACTAATATCAGTATGTTACGATTTTGAAATAAGAACTTTAAGTATATTAACTCAGAGAAAACAATAAATCAAACAGTGTAATTTGTAACCAGGCCCTCCAAAATTATTAAGATGGTCATGTTGCGCATACAGCTTGTAAACATTTAACTACTGCCCTAATGTTCCTCTGGTAATTACCATAACAGAATGGGTCAACACAGCAACTACAAAATCAAATAAGAATCTGTCACATACACTCTGCAGTTTTTCCTTCTGGAGCTCGCGGTCCATTTTTTTCTTCTCCTTCTCAGCTTTAAGTTTGTTCTTCTCAAGCTCCTTAACAAGAGATGTTCCTGTCTTCTTTGCCTCTTTTTCAGCCCTGAAATAGTGCATTAGTATTTAACCAATAAAAATAAAAAGTAATTTTCATACTGTCAGTGTAAAGCTACATACATTTCAGAATCATTTTTCTGGGCCAAGCTTTCGACAAGCATTCTGATATCTGCTTCTGATAGAATTTTCTTGAGCTTCTCTGTAGCTTTTGTCATACTGTGTTTGCAAGATAGATTATCCTCGTACTTTTTCAAGGAGGTTATTACATCTGAAAACAGAACATGTAATAAATTTGGAGAGCACCACAAACATATAAATACAACATTGCTCATTGCAGCAATATAAATGCCAATGTTATCTTCACCACCTACAAAGAGTACAGCGACACTCCCAAAGTCAAGAAGAAAGACAAGTGGTTACCTTGGACTGCAGTGATCCTCTCACTGATCTTTTTACGACAGATGCGACGAATTTTTAATGCACCGCGTAACGAACTTGGTAAAAGTTTCATGTCTCTCGTCTGCAGACAAAAATTTATAAAATATCAACACAATGATAAAAATATGACAAGTAAATAATAACAGCAAAATGAGGCTATAAAATGTACAGAAAATATCCTTACTTTGTAATTATAAATTTATAGTAATACAGCTTTCATCTCAAGTCATTCGGATATAGCCTCTTTGTGTTGCTAGCAACACAGGGATAAGGCTGCATACATTTACGCAACTCTCCCTTACCCTGCAGCTTGCAGGAGCCATTGAGAGACATTGAAGCGTTGCTATAGTTGTTGTATTAATACAAGAAGCAACATGTGGGTCTACTTGCTACATAAACATACTCCAGATGAGCTAATTAAAGGTTGCAACTCATAGAGACCGTATACCTACAAGGTTTACACTAGGAAGAGACACCCTACAATAGGGTTGATGAGAGAACAACAGTTTAAAGAGGCTTATATCAACAACATTACCTAACGCCTAAGGATTCTCACTCATGGCAGGAGTACGGAATTGGAATTTAGATAAGCTCAGGCATACATGTGTTAAATAAACGAAGGGAATGTTTCAAAAGGCTCATACGAAAACTGGTTTCAAAAGTACATAGACAAACTACTATTCCACAATAAAACAAACACAAACAATTTAACAAGTTGTTTTGTTTCAGGTAAAGACATGTTGCCATAACCTCAATGTTAAAAGTGTCTCAAATGCACTTAAGCCCAAGACTCACTCATTACTTCAGTAGCACTAGCCAAAACACCTAAGTGCACCTTAAGTGGCCAGCAAAATCAATATTCTTCTTCCTAGTTCTTTTAATACTCTTTTCTCTTTGGCAAATTATTTCAAACGTTTATTCTTGTTTGCAAAAACTGTGCGCCTCATGTAAACAAAACACACGGGTTTGCCTTGCACTTTTAACTTTTTAAACATAAGATTACTACTGAGCTACCAATGGTAACATCAGACAAGCAAACGCAGCAGCAATACAATTTAATGTTGCCTAAATTGCGGTTAAAGCAAAGATCTCTATAAATATCATGAAACAATAATCTAGTTCATTACAACAACAGCAAAAATATTATTATCCATAAGGGCTCCTACAAATACGAGCATAAGGACATCTTAATCTTGTTGACACAATCTCACCATTATCTAAACAATAAAGACATTGGCGGAACCATGATTGGTAGATCCGTCGATTAAAGGTACAAAATTTTCAACGAAGCAAACTATTAATGCAATAAGATATCTGGAAAAAAAATATAAATTATTAACTAAAAATCTAAATACACATCAGTAGTTTACAAGTACCCCAAAATGAATTGAAATTTTAAAAGGAACAAAAGCGCGGCCCAATTTAGTAACACATTTATTTAGCTACTAAATTAAACTAATTCATCTATATCTAATAACAAGTCTTGACTCAATTACAAGTCGAAGAGAATAATCAATCTATGAAACTTAGCGACTATAACTCATCAATATCTATAACCAAAGAATAAACAGTCTCCGAATCCATTATAAGTCAAAAAGAATAATCAATCTCATAGGATAACTAAATTAATCTAGAACATTTAGCGACTACAACTCGTCAATATCCAGAACCAACAAATAACGAGTCAAAACGAATAATTAATCTCATAAAATAACTAAATTAATCTAGGACATTTAGCGACTATTACTCATATTTATCCCGAATCAAAAAATAAAGTCTCTTTCACTACTATACAAGTCAAAAAGATTAATCAATTTTATCAAACAACTAAATTAATCTAGAACATTTAGCTACTATAACTCATCGTCCACAACAAACAAATAATTAATCTCATAAAATAACTAAATTAATCTAGGACATTAGTTACTATAACTCATTTTTATCCGGAACCAAAAAAAATAACAAGTCTTTCACTCCCATACGAGTCAAAAAGTTAAATCAACTTCATTAAACAACTAAATTAATCTAGAACATTTAGCGACTATAGCTCATCATCTAGATCCAAAACATAATCACTCTCATAGAATAACTAAATTGATCTAGGACCTTAGCAACTATAAATCATTTTTATAACGAACCAGAAAATAACGAGTCTTTCACTCCAATATGAGTCAGAAAGATTAATCAATCTCATTAAACAACTAAATTAATCTAGAACATTTAGCGACTATAACTCATCATCCAAAACCAAAAACTAACGAGAATAATCAATCTTATAAAATAACTAAATTAATCTAGGACCTTAGCTACTAATCTACTATGACTCATTTATATCCGACCAAAAAACAACAAGTCTCTAGCTCCATTACAATAATTAATCTCATCAAACAATTAGACTAATCTACAACATTTAGCAACTATATAATTCATCAATATCCGGAACCAGAAAATAACGAGTCTTTAACTCCATTACGATAATTAATCTCGTCAAACAATTAAACTAATCTAGAACATTTAGCGACTATAATTCATCAATATCCGGAACCAAAAAATAACGAGTCTTCAACTCCATTGCGATAATCAATCTCATCAAACAATTAAACTAATCTAGAACATTTAGCGACTATATAACTCATCAACATCCAGAACCAAAAAATTACGAGTCTTTGGCTCCATTACGAGTCGAAAAGAACAATCAATCTCATCAAACAACTAAATTAATCGAAGAAAAAAGAATACAAATCTGAAAAATAATCACACCTCCCAACACCAAAGGCAAGAATCAGATTCATCTTCAAGCACATCAGCATCACCATTAGCAACTCCATAAGAAATCCTTTGTCCAACAAACAACACACTAGCTTTAACACTAGCAACCGTAACACCATCTCTATCCTTCATCTTCTCGTAAATTTCATTAGCGAGTTTCGAATACGAACATCTCTTCTCCTCCAACAACACCGCAATCGCCGCGTTTAAATTCACATTATCCTTGAATAAGCACAAAGATGAAGTAATGTCGCTGTTTAATACTTCATTAAAGTAGTTGAATAAGCTGTTTAGTTCATCATTTAGGGTTTTTAATCTCAATTCTTTCTCCTCTAGTGTTAATTGAGTTTGCACTCTCTTCCGCTTCATCGAAACCTTCTCCTCCATCGATTCGATGTTCCGAACTCGTAGGGAGATTCTAGGGTTTGTAAGATTCGATTTTGAGAGTGGATTTGTGCGATTGAAGTCACCAATTGGGGATTTTGGGGTGAAATGAGAAGAGATTTGAGAGGGGAAAGCGGAGAAATTAGGGTTAGAAAGATTGAAAAATTGGGGAAAATGGTTAGGGATTACTGTTTTGGTTCAACTTTATGGTGATGAAAATGAAAATGTTGGGGAGTATGAAAAATTGAGAATTTGGAGGGGCGCAATGTGTTCCCGCCATTTATCTTTTTCGATTTTATGACATTTGGCGCATCTTTTTGTTTTTCTTTTTTCGGGATATTGCGTTGTTGTTGTCTTGCTTATTTCAAATTTCAATGGACCAAAAGTTGCATCAATAAACCTAAAAAAAATCCCCAAATTTTCCCCAGCCGATTTACCACCGCCGCTTCACCTCTCTCGCCAGCGGCCTCAAAAATTCTCAACAGGTCGTCGGCGAGAGCCCTTCACAGTCCTACGTCTTTAGATTTGCGTTTTCCGTTACTTCCTCTCAAGCTTAGCCTCTTTTCCGGTGGCGTTTCAGATCGATTTCTGCTCTTTTCCCTTGGTTGCCATCGGTATTTCTTATTGTGTTAGCTGCTGGTCAGTCCTCTCCTTTTTGTCTGCATGTTTCAATTTTATAGGATTTCTGTTCTTGGGTTTTAGTTCACTCTCGGGTTTGATCTGACTACGGTTCTGCTGCTTGTTTTATCCCTGTTTTCTGTTTGTTCTAAAATGGATTATGAAGCTTTTCTTCTCAAACTTTGTGAGTTGTTTATTGTGGATGATGATGATGTGGTTGATGAAGCCCTCATTCAGTGGATTATGAAAATGGGTGAACCATCGATTTACAATATTCAGATGATGAAAGGCAGGGGAAACTCTCTTTTCAAATAAGGCAATCTATCTTTAGCTAGTAGCTTTTATAAGCAAGCTCTTAATGTTTTTTGCTTCCTTGGCCTTCCTTCTGCTCATAGCCAGCCGACCTCCTCATCTCTTGCCCTATCACTTGTGCTCAATTTAGCGGCTTGTGAGTTAAAACTCTCCTTCTACTCTCAGGGGTGGTGCTTCTGTAATTTTGTCTTAGATTTTGACTCCTCCAATATGAAAGCTTTATATCATAGAGGCGACTTTGAACATGCCTTGAAGCTTGAACCGAATAATAAGGATGTTAGTCGTGAACTCAAGTCCATTGCTGACTGCCTTGCTCTGAATCCCAATGGAAAGCGGGTCGCTTATCAATTTGACCCCTTGGGCACTGACAGGAAAGGTAAAAAACCTCTTCTTAATGTTGATGCGGATACTAAGTTAAAGACCCTTGATAAAGTGGTAGATGAAGCTTCTTGTAGTAGAGTGCATTTGGAGAATTCTGAGATGAGTTATGATTATGACACAAGTCATCAAACTCCTGTCACGATTATGGATTCTGACTCCAACAATGGAACTTACCCTCCCTTACCAAGTCAGTGTGTCAGTAAACCTTCCGTTACCAAACCATCTAATTACAGTTTCTTTAACAAAAACCAATCACGCAAAAATGTGTATCTCTCTTCCAAAGACTACGAGAATTTGATGTCCGGAAGGAATCTGCAATTTTATCATTCTAAGTCAAGGGCTTATATGAAGGTTCGACCCCTCTCTAAAACTTCTATCTTGACGGAAACTCCTCATGAAAAGTTTTCATGGGAAGCATAAGTTCCCTCCTTTTTTCCTTTGAATTTGAGGCCTTCGACATCTATGGAATTTAGGCCTTCTGAAGATTTTGGAAAATCCGGTGATAAGGCTGTTCATCGTCTTAATGTTACTAATGTGAGTTCAAGTAATAACACTATGGTTTGCGAAGTTGCAACACTTGATAAGGCTTCTACGGAGCTTATTAAGTTCGATGACGAAGAGGCAAATTCTCATGAAGTTTAGAAGCCTCGTTTGTCACCTGAAAAGATTTCTGATCCCATTAGCGAGGTTAGCAAAGTTTCATTGTCTGAAGACACCAGTTTAGACCAGCATGTGTGAAGGTCGGTTCTTACCCTTTGCCATGTAAAAGTCAGTTTGTATTCTCATCATCTGGGAAGACGCATTCAAGAGCAGTATGTAGCAAATTTGTGGGGATTTCTACTAGCCGTCATTGTTCAAGTCGGGTTCAAGTTGAGGTAAAGAACAATTCTTTATTGCTGGTTAGACGTTCTTCTATATTTTGCAGGTTTACGGGAGCCCAAAAGAGGGGCGCGTGTTCTAAGAGAAAAGACGATGACTCGTTCCAGCTTGACCACCTTCCCCCATATAAAAAGCGTCGCCTTTGTGTTGATATCAGCTCTGTCTGTAATATTATTTATGTTAGTTGTGCTTTTGCTAGTTCATGGGTCTCTTCTGGCCCTCAGTTTGTATGGTAACAGGTATGTATGTTTCAAACTTTTTCTCTATAATAGTACACCGTTGTCTAAAAAAAAAATCAATTGACCTATAGTCTCCCTAGATCTAATTAAAGGGGGTAAAAATATTGGTACTTTTGAGACAAAATTTTAGTAAATCTTAAATCAAGACTCACTCAAGACTACTAATAATCTATCAAAGTTTTAACAAAAGGCTCTATTTGGTAAACAACGAATTAATTTCAGCATAAGCAGATTGCAAAAGCAGATTATAAATGGCAGATTTTATCAAAAGGTTTGACTAGCCTATTATAATTAGCAGAATTAATTTGACTGTTTGGTAATTGGCAGATTACGATTATAGTAGATTGTTAGTTTTCTTTGTAAAATGGAGAACAATTTCCTATTTTACAATATGATGGGGTAAGCAGCATATTGTAAAATAACATATTGACCCCAAATATGCTGTGTTAATATGTTGTTTACCAAACACTAAAATTAGCATATTGATTGGTCAAACATGCTAAAACCCTTGAATATGCTAAAAATTGGTCAATATGCCGTTTACCAAACAGCGCCAAAGTCTTAAGTTGAGTATTGAAATCCAATACTCAACTTAAGAGTTTTGGTGAGTCTTGACCCCACATTTAAATAAAATTATTCAATTAGTGGATCACATGTGTCATTTATTTTTTTTTTATTTTTTTTTAAGTTTGTAAAAAAAAAATTGAAATGGAAAAGTATAGTTTGAGGTGAGTCTGACTGATAATGTATGGAGTCTGAGCTGAGTCTGAATAATTAAAAAAATAATGAAAGTTAGTGAAAAGTTAATGTGCCAAAGTCTTAAGACTCGAAAAAGTCTTACTGATAGTCTTACCCTAAACCAGGTTTAGTGTCCTACTCCGCCCAAGGCTCTCTCTATTTACCATTTAATTTTTTTTTTATGAAATATAATTGCGCTAGATTTATTTAACATATACATTTACAATTTAAATACATTATTATATGACCTATCATGAAATTACGATGAGATGTAAAAAATTTCAACAAATTATGAGATACATTCACTACTCCCGCTCTGTTAATATTATTACTTTCACGACACGGTTAATACTATTACGTTCACTACACCTTCGGTTACTGTTGTTTATTTGACTACTCCCGCTATTTTTATGGTTAAATTCATTATTTCCGTTAATTTTATCAAACTCATATATTTAAACAAATAAAATATTTTCATTAAATCGAATTGTTAACTAACTAGTTTAGAACCCGTGCAAATGCACGGTATCTTAGATTATAGTATATAGAGAAATGAGCATATTATTAATAATTACACTTTAAATTTACTGTTAAAGTCTATAATATTGATGTGTTCTATTAATTATTAAGATAGAAAATGGAAAACTTAAGGACAATTTTACATACGAAAAATCAAAATATCATTACATTTACTAATTTCAATAAATATTGTGTATTTTTTTTTTTTGGGAAATGTAAGATTCTCATTAAAATGAAATATAGTCCCATACACCATACAACATTGATCATCTAATCATTCTCACTAAAATCCTAAGCTGTAGTTAAGTAATTAACCCAGCCGAGTACTCTACTATTTCTAGATTTAATGTCACACTGTCCTAGCCTCATTACAACTTCATGCTTGACCTTACTACATAAAACATTTGGTCGCCAAATCAGTCCATCCACTCTGCTTAGATTACGACAATGCCAAATCTGAGACATCAGGCTTGCCATAATGACTGCCACAATCTTCTTCCTGCAAGCAGAACTGTGTCTCCATTCAATCCACCATTTGATACAATCAGCATCAGGCAAAGGACATAGGCACCAGTCCTTCACCAGCTGCAAACACAATTTACTGTAAATGCATTCAAAGAAAAGATGCTCATGTGATTCCTCCTCAATCCCACATAAGAAGCAACAGTTATGTTGAATGATCCCCATTCTACTCAGTCTGTCCTGAGTAAGCAGACGTTGTTGAGCCACCAGCCAACACAAGAAAGTATGCCTAGGAATGATCCAACTATTTAGCATCCAAGGATACCATCTGACGTTATAACCATCAGGTTTAAGCCATTGATAACCTTGCTTGATAGTGTACAGCTCTACCTGAGAAGAACCAGAAAGGTAAGGTTTGTAGATATTCTTGACTTGGCATATCTTCCTCCAAGCCCAACTGCTCCCAGCACCAGGTTCATAATCACGCCATCCAATCTGTTTTATATACACAGAATGGACCCATTTGACCCAGAGATGGTCAGTCTTCTTGGCCACCCACCACACATATTTGCCTATGGCAGCAATATTCCAACTATGCAGGTCCCTCAATCCCAATCCACCTTGTTTCAGAGGCTTGCAGACCTGAGACCAAGACACCAATGCAGGGCTCTCTTTCTGATCAATCCCATGCCATAGGTAAGTTCTGCAAATAGATTCAATCTTACCAATAATGGTTTTTGGGAGGATAAAAATCCTGGCCCAATAACTATGAAGAGTGCTCAATACAGATTGAATGAGCACCAATCTGCCAGCATAAGATAATTTCTTAGACCCCAAACTCCTTATTCTGGCAACAATTTTTTCAGTTAAGTAATGGCAATCCAACACTGACAGTCTTTTAGAAGACACATTAACTCCCAAATATTTGAATGGGACAGAGCCATGCTTCATTCCAGTGAGATCCTCAATATCTTTAATCAAGCTTCCATCTACCCCATTACAATAGAAATTAGATTTACCTCTATTCATAGAGAGTCCAGTGGCTTTGGAAAAGTATGAGAAAGCTTTCATGAGCAAGGCAATAGAAGCTCTATTTCCATAACAAAACAGCATGAGATCATCAGCAAAACATAAATGTGATAATTGAATCCTCTTGCACAGGGAATGATACTTAAAGTCAGGATGTTGTTGCACAACCTTCAAAACTCTACTCAGATATTCCAGGCACAGAGTGAACAATAGGGGAGACAATGGGTCTCCTTGCCTAAGCCCTCGTTTGCCCTTAAAAAATCCAAAAATGTCCCCATTCAGAGACAGAGAGTAAGAAGGGGAAGAGATGCACTGCATAATTAACTGACAGAAATGAACAGGGAACCCAGTAGCAAGCATCATGTCATTCATGAAGGCCCATTCAACTGAATCATATGCTTTTTGCAAATCAATTTTCATGAGCATTCTGGGAGAGCAGCTTTTCCTATTATACAACTTCACCAGATCTTGGCAAATAAGAATGTTACCAACGATATCCCTACCTTTCAAGAAAGCACTCTGAGAGGGATTAATAATATCTGGTAGCACTTGATTTAATCTTCCACAAATCACCTTAGAAAGACATTTGTAAACCGTATTGCAGCAGGCAATTGGCCTAAACTGCATCACTATTTCAGGCATCTCTATTTTGGGAATGAGAGTAATGATCGTGTTATTACTTTGTTTCAGAAGATTCCCAGAATGGTAAGCATTCTGCACAGCTGCAACCACATCCAAACCCACAACATCCCAATTATCTTTAAAGAACTGGCTACTGTAGCCATCAGGGCCAGGAGCCTTGGTCCCTGGGATGGCATACATAGCATTCTTTACCTCCTCAGCAGTCATTGGGGCATTTAAGATAGCACAGTGCCTCTCATTTAAACATACTCCTTTTTGCACCAATTTTTTATTGACACGATGTACTGCTTTTGAAGAACCCAGAAGCTTTTGATAATACTTGGTAAAAGCTTCCTGAATAGACAAAGGATCAGAACATAGCTTATTGTCCATATCCCTAATCTGGAAAACTCTATTTTTCGACCTTCTTCTTCTGATGGCAGCATGGAAATACGAAGTATTCTCATCACCAAGTTTCATCCAGTCACACTTGGCCTTCTGGCTAAGAAACTGCAATCTTGCCTTCTTTAACTCATTAACTTCCTTGGCACATTCCTTCTCATTATGACACAGCTGTTCATTAAAAGGATCATCTCTTAATAGCTTCTGGAAATTACTCAAAGCTATTTCAGCAACTTGAGTAAGATTATCAATGTTATCATACTGCTCTTTGTTGAGTGCCTTCAATCCCTTTTTCAAACCCTTCAATTTAGTGACCACCTTAAACATAGGTGTCCTCTGACAGTCCTTTTGCCACCCAGTCCTGACAATTTCAGAATACCCAGGTGCCAAAGACCACATATTAAAATACTTGAATGAATTCCCTCTCCTTTGTTGCTCTACCTCCAAATGAATGAGGCATGGGCAGTGATCAAAAGTGCCCTCAGGGAGAAAATGAACATACCCATCAGGGAATAGATCATTCCAATCAGCATTACAAAACACCCTGTCAATTCTATTGTAGACTCTTGTATCACTCTCATGCTTGTTAGACCAAGTGAAGAAAGAGCCCCTAGCACCCAAATCAGCAAGATTACAAGCCTGAATAGTCTGTAACATAGGTTGAATCTCAGCATTAGTGCTCCGCCTATTCTCTCATCTCTGGCCATGACTGCATTAAAATCTCCTCCAACCAGCCAAGGACCAGAGATCATATTATGATAGCTCCTCAGGCTATCCCATAACATTGTTCTCTCATGAGCATGATTCAAGCCATAAACCATGGTCATCCAGAAAACCTTCTTCCGACTTTTATCATGAATTTTAGCATGAATACACTGAACTGTGACATCACAAATGTCCACATCAAAAGAGTTTGGATCCCAAAATGAGCCATATCCTCCCTCCCTTATGCAAACTAGTATTTGTGCAAATAGCCCAGTCTGCACACAAATTAATTCTGACTTTATTCCAATTTTTGGTTTTTATTTTTGTTTCTAATAAGCCAAATAATCCTACTTTATTGTGAAGCAAGAATCTCTTTATTTCATGTTGCTTAGTAGGGAGATTCATGCCTCTAATATTCCACATTCCAATCTTATCCATGTTCAGAAGCAGTCTTACTAGACTCCCCTTTCTCATTCCTCAAACTTCCTGCTATCCCCAACCTAGACTTATTTAAGGACTATGACAAGGACTCCATCACAGAGAGCCCATTATAAGAGAATGTCCTTCTATTTCCTGCATCTGTCCTCATAAGTTTGGTTATAATACGCCTAGGGAAAGAACTTTCAACCAAGGGTGTTTTCTGTACCAGAACAGGAGTCAGCATAGTCTCAGGTGCAGAGACAGAATGAACTACCTGCAGCACTGGTTCCTTCTGAGCAGGCTTAGCCTGATTCTGTGGTTTCTGAACAGCCACAGGCTTAGACTTCTGTTGCTGGTTCACCACTGGTTTAGGCTTCCATACTCGTTTCACCACCTGCTTCTCATGTCCCTTCCTACACTGCTCAGCAAGGTGACCCATCCCTTTACAGGCGGTACAACTGAGAGGCAGCCAGTCGTACCCTACCCTTAGGGTTTGAACCTTACCACTTTCATCCAAAAATTTGACAGAATCAGGGAATTTCTGTCCAATTTCAACTTCCACCATAATACGGGCAAATCCTAAGAAGTTCTTATGGAGCGTGGAATCATCACACTTAATGTATTTTCCAACAATCCCAGACAACTTCTTCAGGCTTTCAAGCCCCCAATACTTAACATCCAATCCAAACAGTTTCATCCAAATCGGAATTTTCTTAACATCATGCTTAATTAATTCCGTCTCTGGTTTCCATTCATTAACAATTACCGGTTTGTTATCGAACATCAAGTGACCATTGTTCAATACAAACTGTTGTTGAGCCTTAGTTTTAAAGCGAACAAGGAATATGCCGTTAGGTAAGAATGAAATCTTATTCATCCCCTGTCCCTGCCAAACCCTCTTCGCAAACCCCGTAAGAACAGAGCTCGGAGGGTTTGCTCCAAGAACAAAACAATAAACAGAGGTAGACCAGAAATTGACCTCACCAGCGACATCTGCGTGCGTAATTTGAACAAGCGTACCATTGCAGACACCTCGTTTCTGCACCCCTCGCAAACCACTCGGTGATGATTGGGCCGCATGTTTGGTTCGCGGAACGATTTGTGACAGTTCGTAAGATTATCGTCAAGTGATTGCTCAAATATTAATGTCAACCTCTTAGTTGTCATCTACGTCCCGATACGGTCGTTTTGGCAGTAATTAGAGTATATTCGGAGTCCGGGTCAAAAACCGTCTCCATTTTTCGATAATCTGTTAAATCCCGAGTCAGAATGTTCTGGAATGTTCCGGATATTTCTATTCCATATTTCTCAAATTTTATCTTTTGGCAAATAATATCCCGTAATATTCAAAAGATAACCGAATTATCTTCGTCCTACCATAACTCAAACACGGAAATCTTTCTTCAGCAGGAGGAAACCTCCTGGGAATAGACGCAGCAGGTGCTGCGCCTCTTCCAAGAGACGCAGTGGCTGCTGCGCCTCTTCCCAGGCCCTTCTCTGCATGATTTACGTATCTTTTTTATATCTTTCCGAGATTCACTTCCAAAGAGTCTCCGAAACCCTATTCCTTCACGTGATTAGTATAAATAGGAGCCTTCGCTCCTCATATTTCTCACGCGAGTGTCCGCCCTTCTCTTCTCCCTTTGCATTCTAGACTTCGTTCTTACTAATTGGCGCCTACGTGCTTGAACATTCGACCACGTAAGCTCGGATCTTTCCGGGTACCAGCCTCTCCGTTGCATGACCGACCAATTTGACCACTACACTCAATCAATCTAATTAATCAACTTGTTAAATCGTTTTCCTCTTTCGAGGGCACTCTTTCCTTGCGTTCGCGTTGAGCATCACTAATCGATCTTCTTAGTTCTTCTCGTTCCGTCAACATGTAAGTCTGAGGGTGTAAATCTCTCTTTTATTTATTGTATTTTATTTATTGAATCATCGTTGTAAGGTTTATGTCGAAAGTACCTCATTAAAACCGATTTCTAAAACCGTCTTTAAAACCTTTTTTGCGGATTTCCAGTAGACAGACGTCGAGAAAAGACGCAGCAACCGCTGCGCCTCTTCGAAGGAGCGCAGCACCTGCTGCGCCTCTTCGTGAGGCTGCCGCAGTTCCTGCTTCTTTTCTTCTTCCTCCGTCCTCTGTAATTCGTATCAAATTTATTTCTTTTGTTTTGTTCGTCTGTTAATTCTTCATCATGATAGTTTAATAATTCATATGTATATTAACCATCGTCATTAACATGTTTTAATCGTCATAACTCCGACTCAAATCCCAAATAATCAATATTTGCGGGTTTTTCGTCATTAAATTCAATTCGAGTTTTAGAGATTCAATTCGTTCATGTTGAATTTCTGGGATTCATCGTTGATATATATTCACCATGTTTAGTCAATAATTCGTTTGGTTAGTTAGTTTAATTAATCATTCATTAACATCGACCCTTCACGTAATTAATCCGTTTATTTCCGTCTCATCCATGTTTTACCGTTTTATGACCTCAATCATATGTAAATAATCTGCTAATAACTTTCATTCGAGTCTAAAATCGCAATCAATCCATTAATTTACCAATTAACATTAACGGTTTGCGATTAAAACTTCACAGCCAGAACTCACCCTTGGAACAGACGCAGCAACTGCTGCGCCTCTTCCAAAGGGCGCAGTGCCTGCTGCGCCTGTTCCTGGATGAGTTCTGTCTCTGAACTCTTTTTCTGCCTTGACGTAGTTTAATTAGTTTACGTATTAATCAACTAATATTCGTATTATCACCTTCTGATCTGTCGTGTTTTATTCTTTTATTCCTTTTTCTCAAATTATCCGTTTTGAAGGTATTTTCGACATAAATCGCCTATTCCAATGTAATTATTGTAATTTTCATTATTGTAATTCATAATTATTGTATTTCTTTTATCATTTGTATGTTTCCACATGTAATTGAGCATTAAAATCCAACTTCGACATCAATTGCATGCTAATTAATTGTCAACCGACTTAGTCTAATCTTCACATGTTAGGATTAATTTATGGATGTTGCATTGCATGCATATAGCCGACGATATATCAAGTACGAATAACTTCCCTAATCATTAGTAGAGGCCGCTATCGAGGCGGGCGGGATTAGGTGTTCGATCAAAAGAGCTTCCTAATACGTACCCTCACCCCTTACTCCAGATCTCCGTGAGCACCCGTGTTCATTGGCATCCACGAGAGTCATTCTAGACATATAATGCTAAGGGTAACGATTGCTTAGTGTTCATGTCACTACTTTATGTCTTGACATGACATGAGGTATTCGAACGGTTCCAATTTCCCATAAAAATTGGTGGCGACTCCATACAAAATGCAAACGCTTGTTTTCGAACCCCTTCACCAAGCGCCCCCGTGGGCGGCCCGCTGTCCACAGTTTGGCGACTCCGCTGGGGATAATACACTTACGTGTAGCTAGGGTGAAACTTGAACAAGGTTAGGGAATAAGTTTGTACAAGACAATTGTCGGTTTTCATAACTCGGTCTTCCTAGATCGTTTTATTCGGCCTTCCTAGGCCCAACCCAACCCATTCGACCAATCGTCCCGTCTAAACGGTCCTGATTCTTATTTGGGCCTAAGGATGGATAGCGATTGACGTCATCCATACCATGATGCTTACTCTTGTTTGTATCAAGGGCCTTCACTACTTGAGGAAATGGACTAGGAATCGGCCTTACTCTTGTTTGGCACGAGCCTCTCCACAGACTTCGGGTTTGATGGTTTGGTATGGCAACCCACCCTTTAAAACCAAAACCCTTCTAAATGCACTCAGCATCCCGTTATAATGCTTGTATAAATATGTAAACCTTACGTGATCACCATTTCAAAAC
Organism: Silene latifolia; assembly: GCF_048544455.1. Classification (NCBI taxonomy): domain Eukaryota; kingdom Viridiplantae; phylum Streptophyta; class Magnoliopsida; order Caryophyllales; family Caryophyllaceae; genus Silene; species Silene latifolia. The sequence continues at coordinate 86,752,466 of NC_133530.1, read as the reverse complement.
AAATCATGACGAATTTTCAAAAATCAAAACCCAATTTCAATCAAGAATTTCGAAATGGGGCCTTTAATTAGCACAAAATCCGGTCAAAACTCTGTCCGTTTGTCGTGTCAAAATTCGGGCCACAAGCCCATTTCAAACCTCACCTCGAGTCCACTCCTAAAACTAGACTACAGTTGACTAGGACACACATTTTCAAAGACCTTGTCTTTCTTCAAAACTCACTCAACACAAGTGGCACACACCCACTTCACAAGTCAAATCCTTTCCTCTTTTAGCTAGTATGATAGAATGGTCGATCGTGTTTTGATTCGTCGCCGATCTCTTATCCAGTTTCCAAGATGCCTGGGTCAAGTGATGAAACGAACCTCCAGCAAATTCAAGAAAGTAATGATCGAATCCTGGCCGCGATAACCCAAATGCAAATCACTCAAGAACAAACCTATGACCGCCTTGAGCTTATCGAAGGCCGTATCTTTGATGTAGAGGGAAAGCTACCTCCCCCTAAAGGTGGAGTGCTACAATTTTCCGATGACGAGTCTAAAGATGAGAATCTTGTCCTAGGAACAACTGCGGTGAGAAAAGACTCCAATACCTAGAGGAGCAATTGATGTACCTTAAGGGGATGACATTTACAGGAGAACAATCGTAAGTATGAAGCCGTCAATTCCAAATTGCCCACTAACTTTAGCATGACGGATATCCCTAAGTTTAAAGGACATGAGAACCCTTTGAACCACATCCGCGCCTTCAAGGACTACATGTCTATCAAAGGCATCAAACCCGAGATGTTCTTAAGGATCTTTCCTTCATCTCTTGACACCATCCCAAAGCAATGGTTCTACACTTTAGATCACAAAAAGGTCGCTACTTGGGAGGACGCCGCCATCGAGTTCTCGAAACAATACGGGGATAATGCCGAGATCCAAGTCAACATGCGCACTCTAGAGGTTCTTACCCAAAATGACAAGGAAGGATTCACCGACTTTCTAAGTAGGTGGAGGAAGACTAGTACCCAACTAGTTGAACGCCCGGATGAGGCTACTCTTGTGGAAAAGTTCGTGGATAATCTCAAACCCATATATGCCAACCATTTGAGATATCAAAACATCAAGACCTTCAAGGACTTAACTGTACTGGGAACACGAATCGAAGATGACATCCGTAAAGGACTCTTGTCCAAAACGGTAGGTCGAGGATATCAAGGGTCCACGAGTCGTTCATACGGCTCTACTAGCAAGACCGACGAAGTTAACCTTCTCGAGCCATCCAAGAAGACTAGCCCACCAAGGAAATTCACGAACCTTGGGGACACATACTCCAACGCTCTAAAAAGGCTAATGAAGCAAGGTAAACTCCAGCCCATTGGACCTACTCCCGAACCCGAAAAGAAATCCAAGTTCTGGGATGAAAATTCGTACTGTGAGTACCATAGGGGCAAGGGGCACGACACAGAAAAATGTTACAAGTTGAAACACGTGCTTTAGGATATGATTGAAGATGGTCGACTCCCAATACCACCAGGAGGTAAACCCAACAACACTCAGAATCCTCTTGGAGTTCTAGTGATTACAAGTTATGAATCTACCTTAGATTGCTCACATCTCATTTCTCCCATCGAAAATGAAATTTATGCAATCGGGAATGAAGGGAACTACTCTACCATATCCCCTACCATTTCCGACTTCATCGCATGGGCAAGGAGTGTAGATATACAAGTGTGGGAACTAGAAAACATGGTAACGACCTTACGCGATCCCAATGCAACGCCTAAAGAACGTGTACCATTGATCTTCTCTCAAAATGCTACTATGCAAGAGGTAGTCGCCGTGGTTGATAAACTAGTCGATCAAATCATACAACTAGAAAGTGATATCATGAGAATGAAGGAACTAGCTGCAATCAATGGGGTGTGGGCCGATGACGATGAAGACGAATACCTCATTGAAAACTCCTTGGTAAAGGAAATAGTCCAAAATGGCGAAGACCAAGATGTGGATCACCTAACTCGCTCGGGTCGTCCATACCAAAGCACCACTCAAAACGGTCCAACCAATGTCATCACACCAAATGACAACGAAGACGACCCCACTGATCATTTGCTCAAGCAATTACAGAAAACCAAGGCTGATCTTTCAGTCTGGCAACTAGTGGCAAGCTCATTTCCGCATCGCCAAGCTTTACTGCAAGCTTTGACCAAATTGAATGTAGCGCATAACTCTACTCCCGAAGATGTAGTCAACTTGGTCTTCCAAGAATCACCGAAGCTAAGTAATCCTATTACTTTCTCAGATGAAGACCTGCCACCTTTTGGCGCTAGTCACAACCTTGCTCTATACATCACTGTCATTTGTTTAAAGAAGAATGTGCCAATGACTTTGGTAGATGATGGCTCCGCGGTCAACGTCATACCCCTCAAAACGGCATACAAACTAGGCATGAAAGAGTCGGATTGGACTCCCACCAATCAAGGTGTACGCGCATATGACGGTACGCGACGAAAAGTGGTTGGACTTGCTAGCCTAACCATAGCCACGGGACCTATCGAACGAAAAGTCAACTTCCAAATAGTGGACATCGAAGCTTCATTCAACATACTTCTGGGAAGGCCTTGGATTCACGCTTCCAAAGCGGTAACATCCACCCTTCACCAAAAGATCAAGATCCCACTCAATGGCAAAGTTGTGACGATCACTTCGTCACCTATCAAGGCAATAATCGAGAAGCAATCAAACAATCAAGTCCTTGCAGATCCCATATACGAACTCGGGGGCTTCCAAAGTGTGAACGTTATAGAAAGTGAGTTGACACCCTTGTACTATAATCCCTACTCCAACTTGGTGGTCAACCACATACTCAAGAATCAAGGATACTTCCCTGGAATGCCTTTAAACCCAATTCGGAAGAACACCTTTGCACCATACAAGAAAGGAAACTCGACAAGGATACCACTTGGGTTAGGATACAAACCCACAACAGAAGAAGTTCTCGAAATGCTCGCTCAAGTCCAAAATCGCAAGTACGTGGGAGTCCAAATGAGGCCATATCTCCCCACCTTAAATGGGTACTTCGTTCAAGAAGGAAGTTCAGAACTCTTCCATGGATTTCCCGAACCTTGGCATTACCTTGAGAGGAAGTTAGCCGGAATCGAGATCTTTCACGATTGCTACTTCATCCCTCCCGAAACGGTTCCTACCGTCAAAACCCGTCAAGCACCCTGCTTCGACGAACAAGCCGTTAGCCTATTATTTGGAGAGGACCGATTCATTAGGGCCGCGCAGGATGAGATCATTACTATGATACTTCAGGACGATCGCTTCAACCCCACCGCGTTGATCACGGAAATCGACACAAAGCGGCGAGAAAGGATGGAGGAAATCCATCAAATGGACCAACAACCAAGGAAGACTCTTCAAGCTCACTCTTTGGAGAAGGAGAGATGTTCAAAGGAGAACAGGAAGACGACGAGTTCGAGTCGGAGTCGGAGTCGGAGTCAGAGTCGGAGTCTAGAGAAGTCATTAGAGAGTCTACTCCTGTTGTCATCCCCACTCCCTTCGTTTCTCCTAGCCTAGCATCGAGTAGTCACAGTAGTTCGGGAAATGCCCCAATTATCGTCCTTTACCGCCATGACCATGGATCGGTTGGCTTCTTTGTTTCAACTTTACTCAAATCTTAATATGAATAAATCGGGTTACGCTTTACTCTTTGCGTTATCTTGAGTGCAATTCTGTTTATGATGATGCTGAGGATGACCAAGACCCGGACTTGACCGAAATACCTCCCTACGTAGCCAAAGAAATACTACAGGAAGGGGAAGGGGGACCAGTAATTGAGGACACCGAACCCATCAACGTAGGAACTGAACTAGAACCCAAAGAACTTAGGATAGGGACTACCTTGAGCTCTACCGAAAGGGCCGATTTCATAGACCTCCTAAATGAATTCAAAGACGTTTTCGCTTGGTCCTACAAAGACATGCCAGGGATCGACAGGGATATCGCCGAACATAGGATTCCGATCAAGCCGGGTTTCAAGCCTGTGAAACAGAAGCTTCGACGAATGAGAACAGAATGGGCTCTAAAGATTAAAGAGGAAGTTGACAAACATTTCAAAGCCGGGTTCATCAAAGTTTCCGAGTATTCTGACTGGGTAGCTAACATAGTAACCGTACCCAAAAAGGATGGGAGAATCCGAGTTTGTGTTGACTTTAGGGATTTGAACAAAGCGAGTCCAAAAGATGACTTCCCTTTGCCTCACATCGACATATTAGTGGACAATACTGCAGACCACGCATTACTATCCTTCATGGATGGATATGCGGGTTATAACCAAATCAAAATGGCCATGGAAGACATGCATAAGACCGCGTTCGTCACCCAATGGGGAACCTATCGCTATACAGTAATGCCGTTCGGATTGATCAACGCCGGAGCTACATACCAACGCACCGCAACTACACTCTTACATGACATGATGCACAAAGAAGTTGAGGTATATGTAGATGACATGATCGTCAAATCCAAGGAGAGAGAGGGACATATTGCGAACCTTCGCAAGTTCTTCGCAAGGCTACGGAAGTACAACATGAAACTTAATCCTCAGAAATGCACATTTGGGGTAACGTCTGGCAAACTCCTAGGATACGTCGTTAGCCAACGAGGTATAGAAATAGATCCTTCCAAAATCAAAGCTCTGATTGAAATGCCACAACCTCAAACAGAAAAAGAAGTCAGAGGATTCCTGGGAAAAGTTCAATACATAAGTCGATTCATATCGAAACTTACGATGATTTGCGAGCCTATCTTCAAGAAACTCAAGAAAACAGACCACACCATGTGGGATGATGATTGTCAAAAGGCGTTCGACCGAATCAAGGAGATATTGGCTAAACCACCAGTGCTCATGCCACCACAACAAGATCAACCTCTTGGTTTGTATCTCACGGTAACCGAAACCGCCATGGGTGCCATGCTAGCTCAAACCGTAGGAAGTGAAGAAAGAGCTATTTACTATCTAAGTAAGAAATTCTTGGAATACGAGTGCAAATGCTCACAACTCGAAAAGACATGCCTCGCTCTTGTGTGGGCAACAAAGAAGCTACGTCACTACATGCTTAGCTACTCCGTCAAGATATTCTCCAAAATGGATCCAGTCAAATACCTCTTCGAGAAACCTGTCCTCAACGGACGCCTGGCAAGATGGACCATGATGCTCTCGGAATTTGACCTCAAATACGTGCCACTGAAAGTAATAAAGGGTCGCGCCGTCGCCGAATTCTTCGCAGAAAATCCCATCAACGACGCACAAACCATAGATACTTGGTCATTTCCCGACGAGGATATACTTCAAACAGACGTAGACTCCTGGGACCTATACTTTGATGGAGCATCAAACCTAAGAGGATTTGGGATAGGAGTGTTGCTCATTTCTCCTGAAGGTGAGCATACACCGATTGCTGTCAAACTCGACTTCGAGGTGACAAACAACGCTGCAGAGTATGAAGCTTGTCTCATTGGACTACAAGCGGCAGTAAGCTTAGGCATCAAAAACCTCCGAGTGCATGGAGATTCGTCACTAATCATCAACCAAGTTACGGGATCCTGGAAAATTCGAAGTGAAAGCCTAGCACCCTATCAGGCTAGGATAGACCAAGTCGCTCAATTCTTTGATCACGTAACCTACCTACACCTACCTCGAGAAGAAAATCAATTTGCAGACGCTCTTGCGAAACTTGCATCTTTGATAAACATGCCAGATTACATGATGGAAATGCCTTTGTGTATCGAACGACGGTCGGAGCCGGGTTATGTCCATCAAATTACCGATGAAGAAGAAATCGCACAGGAACCCTGGTTCCAAGCAATCCTGAACTTCAAGCTTAATGGTACCTATCCACCAGATATGGACAAGAGGGGACAACGAGCTATACGCCTATTGTCTTCACAATACGTTCTCATGCAAGGAGAATTATACAAAAGAACACCTCTTGGTGTAGTCCTACGTTGCCTTGATCATTCACAGGCACGAAAGGTGATGGAAGAAGTCCACGATGGAGAATGCGGTCCTCACATGAGTGGGCCCATGATGGCAAAGAAAATCACACGTTTAGGGTATTATTGGACCACAATGGAATCCGATTGCATTAAATACGTGAGACGTTGTCACAATTGCCAAATCTTCGGGAACGTACAACACGTACCTCCCTCGTTGCTATACACGATGACATCTCCTTGGCCATTCTCCGCATGGGGAATTGACATAATTGGGAAAATAACCCCAGCCGGAACAGGAGGTCATTGTTTCATTCTAGTAGCAATTGACTACTTCACCAAGTGGGTAGAAGCAGCTTCTTACACCGCTCTTACGGCTAAAAATGTAGCCAAATTCATACAGAACAACATCATCTGTCGATATGGTTGCCCACATGAAATCATCAGCGATAATGGGTCACACTTCCAAGCCGAAACCGAACAATTGCTAGCCAAGTACAAGATCAAGCATCACCACTCTTCGCCCTACAGACCACAGACTAACGGCGCGGTAGAGGCGGCTAACAAGAATGTCGTCACAATCCTCAAGAAAATGACTGACAATTATAGAGATTGGCCAAGCAAAATACCCTTCGCTTTGTGGGGGTATCGAACATCCGTCAGGACGCCCACTGGGGCTACTCCTTTCTATTTGACTTACGGCATGGAAGACGTACAACCAGTCGAGCTAGAAATATCATCCTTGCGTATTCTACTCGAAAGTCAAATCCCTGAAGCCGATTGGAAGAGGGATAGATACGAAGAACTCATCCTCCTGGATGAACGTAGGCTTCGTGCCTTACATAATGTCCAAACATATCAAGCACGTATCAAACGAGCTTTCAACAAAAGGGTTCGGCCAAGAAACATCAAAGAAGGAGACTTAGTACTCAAATCGGTTAGAGCTCTTTTACCCGTCGACCCAAGGGGAAAATTCAAACCTAATTGGGCCGGACCATACCTAGTCAAAACCATACTCCCAGGGGGTGCGGTTAGAATCACAGACCTAGACGGGAATGAGTTCTCAAACCCCACAAATCTCGACCAACTGAAACGATACTATGCCTAGAACAGGAACAAAAACGCGCCTCGCGTAAACCTACGTGTCGCTCTTGTGGCACTAAATAAACGGCCCCTGGCCCATTTGAATGTCACTATGCTCTTGCATCTTGGCAAACTTGTCATCCTCATATCATCAAACAAACTAAAATTCGCACCTCCAGAGTAAGCAAAGGCTCATGCTTATTTTCTATGTTCATTACAAGCTCTTGCTTCGAACAATTATTCTTTTACATTTACTCGAACTACGCGCAAGGGTTTGATTTCGCTTTTTTAAGTGAATACGTAGGCAATCCTTCACAGGATTCAACCCACCATTATATTTAAAATGTAAATAGAAGGACATTTGCATTGCATTTGAAATCCGACAAGAATAATTAAAGAAAATCACAACGGTTTCATAACCACTTAACCTTTTTATTTCTAATAATAATAATACGGCAAATAATAAAAATAGACTAGGCTAGGATTCTAAAAATCCCTCCTTTCTTATTACAACAATAATAATAATAATAATCAAATAATAAATAAGACTTGGGCTATTCCTCCATCTTTCCCTTGCCCTTGTCGTTCTTGTCATATTTCTTGTCACGACCTCGAGCCGGGCGCTCTTGCACCACTTCAGACCTAATCACCAACGGTCTTTCTCGAGGGCGACTCTTCCGTTCTTGCCAACCACCATCTCTGCGCGGGAGTAGTCTTCGATTTCTTGAAGGATGAATGACTTGGAACCGGCTTCTTCTTCTCCTTCGATCAGATGCTTCTCCTTCTCTTTCTCTCCCTCGCGCACCTTGTAGTCAACGGGCTCGCGCTTCCTCAGTCTTTCGCGCTCTTCCGAAGTTGCGGCCTTCCTCCACCTCAGATAAGAGTCCGACACCCACAAAGCATTGGCGGAGAAGCTCAAGAACCACATGTTTCTTTGGGCCCACTTCATAGCCCACTCTCTTCGGCACTCTTTAGTAAGCGCCATAGCAGTCTGCGGAACGGTGTCAAGCCTAGGGATCATCTGCTTCAACCCGACTTGCCTCATCAATCTCTCAGGAAAGATGCATACCATAAACTCCAATCCAGGAATGCGCACGGACCTAGTAGGATCCAAAGAAGACACTCCAGTGACAGACTTGAGGTGCCACCACGGAACGACCCACCTGATCAGCGGGCCATCATCATTCTTCAGCTTGTTCTTCCAATAATCACAGACCCGAGTGAAATCCACCATGTACAACCGTGTCCTCATCGCGATCATACGGGCATGATAGGAAAGTGCATGTACTGGGGGCTCGAGCAATCGGAGCCGTTCCATAAGCCAAACCTACCAAAAAACAGGTATTAGACAACCGCTGATAACGGGATAACGGGAAAAAACGAAAAAAAACGAAAAAAAAAAAACGAAAAAAAAAACAAAAAAAAAGAAAGAAAGAAGGATGTCTTTTACCTGTAGGATAACGGGACTCCCCAAAAATGGAAGATCGCGGTTGGATTTCCTGTTGTCCAAACCCAAGATAATCTCCCCTAAGCATAGACAAGCTGGGCTCCTGCGGAGCTCCATTTGCTCAATAAGACCCAATAGACGGGGATCACCTCTCAAATCTTCATCAACATGTCCCTGAAAGACATAAACATGAAGCAAACAGAAGCCAAATGCTCTCCTCCTAGCAACATAAGAGACAGTAGGGTCGGCCCTGTTGATGAATCGGTCTATAAAATCTAGCATCCCCACGCCCTTCGGAGTAACGAGACGATCTACCTCAAGTCTAGTAAGTCCAAGCAAATCTCTAAACTTGCTCTTATACCCTTGAGCAGTAGATAGGATGGCAGGTAAATGTTCGGGGTCCCACCCGCCAATAGCAGCAATTTCCTCCGGAAAAGGACAAATGTCACCTCCTGGGAACGCAAAAACATGATAATTTGGGTCCCAATAATCAAGGCAAGCATCCAAGAACGGTTTTACAACCTTAATGAGTTTCAAACTCAACAAAGACCCAAGGTTATAAGCACCCATGTCATGTTTCTCAATGTTCGAAAACTCATTAGTCTATTCCTTCAAGCGGATCTCTAAGGTATTCATGATGATAATTTTCTCTTGAAAATTTATTGGGAGTTTTTATGTGTGAATCGACGAAGAAGAGACGGAAGAATTATATGATTTAAAGCTTCGTCGACGCTTCTATTTATACTAATCGCTATTTCCAAAAATCCGTCAGAACCGACCTGCTTGGGAACAGGCGCGGCACCTGCTGCGCCTCTTCAAAGGGACGCATGACTCATCGCGCCTCTTCCTGACCTCACTTCGTGATTTCGCGTTTGGATCTTTCCTAATGCTATAAACGAATAATTTCCTATTCCTACGGGATTTTATTTTGGTAAATCCGAGAAATTTACCATGCTTCAGGTTTCCTTAATCCGCAAACGCGCATTTCGAGGCGACATCGACATTTTCCGCCATTTTTTCCCACACTTTTATATTTAGTTTTCATTTTAATTCTTTTTTATTTCAACATTTACTTAGTCATTTCATTTTCTTAATTTCTATTTTTTTCCATTTTCTAACTTATAGATTTCTCTTTTTCTTTTTTTTTTCAGGGGTAACCCTCCCTACCGTCCGGTCATTTCCGACAAAATTTTTGCATTTTCACGTCCTTTCGAGTCTCATTTTGCACTAATTAAAGGCCTTATGTGTATGTGTTACGTGATTTTCTATGTAAATTTCGGCAGCATGACGGTGTAAACCGTTGTCTACCAAACCTGTTCAAAAGCTAACCTGCAGGTACAAATAACACAACCCAGCAGCAAAAGGCACTCAGGCCGTCGTATATACAACAAAAAAGCAAATATACAAGCAAACTGGGGGCTTCGCCCCAAACAAGTCCAAATGTAAACTGGGGGCTTGCGCCCCAAACAAATCCAAAAAATGTTCAAAATCAAGTCTACAAAACCACGCAGACTACTGCTGGGCACCCTCCAGCTCGGCAACCCTCGCCATAAGAGCGGCAATCTCGGCGTCCCGAAACTCGAGCTCCCTCGACAAACGAGCCGTCTCCTCCCGAGACTGGGTCAACTCTCGCTCCAGCTCACGATCGGCCTGTGGACAACAAGAAATTGGCTCATGTCAATCAATTCAAACAAAACTGAAAAACCAAAGATCAAGGAAAAACAAATGAGGTTCATACCTGACGACCTCGACCGCCGACGAGTGCCTCGATTGCCGTAGCTCGTAGCCGGTTGGCCACCCTCCATAGTGCCACAAACCGAGATGGCGCGACCTGCGTTTCAAAAGAATTCTCAGTAAACTGAACAAGTTCAATCAAATGTGTTCTTACACGAAAACTATGCAAAATAAGAACTCACCCTCCGAATCAGATGCTGCCAGTCATCTAGGCCAGCATCCGTCACAGCCACGTCAAAGTCACGCAGCTCGGAGATCGTCGTCCTCCCAGTAGCGTCAGTGTACTCGAGGGTCTCGGGGTACACTGGGGGCTCGATGCCCGCCGCCTCGACCTCCTGCAAAGACAAATGGCTCTCGTTAATCGATGATCTTTCGTCGCGATTCTCGAAAATCAAAATCCAACAAGAAACAAAAGATACTCACCACTACCGGCCAATACGCCAACCTCCCGTAAAGGAACGCCGAGTAATCCTCGTCAGGAAGTAGAAGCATCGTCACCTGCAACGTTAAAGCAAATCCAGGCCGCATCATATGACGGCAAGCCTTTGTTAAGAAATTTTCGAGCCTTCAAGGCCCGGGAATTCCCCATTTCTGGCCACCCTTGGCCATGTTCTCACCAATTCAATCACTCATGTGACAAATTGGATCAAGTCAAGTCCGAGTCAAAGCCTAGTTCCGGGTTCAAGTCGAAAATTCGGCAGCATTTCGCTATAATGGCGGTTATGCCCTAGAAGAGTGTCCTGAAAAAGTTGTCACAAACCAAACTTCCAAGATGGCAGGAAGTTTACCCATCATCCAAGGATTCCAAATATCAAATTTCATCGCCAATGGGTAATCCTAAGGCTATTTTCGAAGCAATTTGGGGTTTAGCTGTGAAACCGTCTCAAAATTCGCTCAAGGGCTCAAAACTCGACGAAAATTCAAAGCAAATACATGGTTATGTTCCTAACATTACCTATTATCCATTCCTAGCATCAATTTGGCAAGACAAATCCATTTGGGGGAAAAGCCCCAAATTTTCGATTAAAAGGGTCGAAAACCCTAATGTTCGCGGCTCAAAATTCGACAAATATGGAAGATTAATGCAAGATTAAGACACATACCTCGATTAGTCATATTTAAAGCAAGCTTTTGAATCCAACCTCGACGGAAATGGTGAAGATTTGAGAGAGAAATTGAAGAAATGTGTTTCGGAAATAATGAAACATAAACCTCCTGATTTCGTGTTTTTACGCGGAAATTGCCAAATTGGGGAAAAGACGCAGCAGGCGCTGCGCCTCTTCCAAGAGACGCAGCTCTTGCTGCGCCTCTTCCTTTTGTTCCCTCCACGCGAATTTTCAAAAATTCGTTATGAGTTCGTTATTTGTGGGCCCATCTTTGGTGCGCCTCTTCTTCAACGCTATTATATCCTTTTGGTCCGTTTCGGCGATTTTCTTTCGTTTCGGCCCGCATTTTATCCAGCGCGACAGTATTTTGCAGTATTGTCGAAACCCATTTTATCCCGCGCAGCAGTATTTTGCAGTATTGCTCAGTTTGATTTGCCCAGCGCAGTAGTATTTTGCAGTACCGCTCACGCAAGACTTTCTCCCCCGACGATCAAGATGTTCCTAGTCGTCAATATATTCCCCAACAAGAGTTCGCTTGAGACCAACGCAAGCAGATTCAACCTCAAGTTTTCTTGCCTGAGTTCGTTTGAGACCGACGCAAGCGGATTCCCACAGCAGTTTCTACCGACGTCCTGCTGCTTTCAATATTTCTTGTTTCCCCGCGGAGTTCGACAGGGTGTCGTTCTCCAGAAGTTCCTATACCCAAACCTTAGTTACCTTTAGGTCGGAACTCATATTTGGCCTCCTTCCCGTCAATGCTTTCCTTTAGGGTCCCACACCCTAGCACATTCATATATAACTTTTAGGTCTTAACCTTAGCTCCTATGCACCTCTGGAAGCATCTCGAGAAGAAGTCTCAGGTATGGTCTCTTCTTATGGCTGGCGAGCTTCCTTACGTAGTCTAATGGACTTTAAACGACCCTCCCCGATAGTCGACAGACTCTAAAATGTTCCCGACGATAGGTCCTTGGCTCAGACCCCTTGAGCCGCCTCGCGTCGCCATAGTCGTCAGGTTGTAATCTTCGATTGACCTGATGGCTATACTTTGACTTTCGCCTTGTCCAAGCCTCAGTCAAAGTGGGGGCTCTGTAGACACCTCGTTTCTGCACCCCTCGCAAACCACCCGGTGATGATTGGGCCGCATGTTTGGTTCGCGGAACGATTTGTGACAATTCGTAAGATTATCGTCAAGTGATTGCTCAAATATTAATGTCAACCTCTTAGTTGTCATCTACGTCCCGATACGGTCGTTTTGGCAGTAATTAGAGTATATTCGGAGTCCGGGTCAAAAACCGTCTCCATTTTCTGATAACTGTTAAATCCCGAGTCAGAATGTTCTGGAATGTTCCGGATATTTCTATTCCATATTTCTCAAATTTTATCTTTTGGCAAATAATATCCCGTAATATTCAAAAGATAACCGAATTATCTCCGTCCTACCATAACTCAAACACGGAAATCTTTCTTCAGCAGGAGGAAACCTCCTGGGAATAGACGCAGCAGGTGCTGCGCCTCTTCCAAGAGACGCAGTGGCTGCTGCGCCTCTTCCCAGGCCCTTCTCTGCATGATTTACGTATCTTTTTTATATCTTTCCGAGATTCACTTCCAAAGAGTCTCCGAAACCCTATTCCTTCACGTGATTAGTATAAATAGGAGCCTTCGCTCCTCATATTTCTCACGCGAGTGTCCGCCCTTCTCTTCTCCCTTTGCATTCTAGACTTCGTTCTTACTAATTGGCGCCTACGTGCTTGAACATTCGACCACGTAAGCTCGGATCTTCCGGTACCCAGCCTCTCCGTTGCATGACCGACCAATTTGACCACTACACTCAATCAATCTAATTAATCATCTTGTTAAATCGTTTTCCTCTTTCGAGGGCACTCTTTCCTTGCGTTCGCGTCGAGCATCACTAATCGATCTTCTTAGTTCTTCTCGTTCCGTCAACATGTAAGTCTGAGGGTGTAAATCTCTCTTTTATTTATTGTATTTTATTTATTGAATCATCGTTGTAAGGTTTATGTCGAAAGTACCTCATTAAAACCGATTTCTAAAACCGTCTTTAAAACCTTTTTTGCGGATTTCCGGAGACAGGACGTCGAGAAAAGACGCGCAACGGCCGCGCCTCTTCGAAGGAGCGCGGACACTGCTGCGCCTCTTCGTGAGGGGCCGCAGATTTCGCTTCTTTTCTTCTTCCTCCGTCCTCTCGTAATTCGTATCAAATTTATTTCTTTTGTTTTGTTCGTCTCATTAATTCTTCATCATGATAGTTTAATAATTCATATGTATATTAACCATCGTCATTAACATGTTTTAATCGTCATAACTCCGACTCAAATCCCAAATAATCAATATTTGCGGGTTTTTCGTCATTAAATTCAATTCGAGTTTTAGAGATTCAATTCGTTCATGTTGAATTTCTGGGATTCATCGTTGATATATATTCACCATGTTTAGTCAATAATTCGTTTGGTTAGTTAGTTTAATTAATCATTCATTAACATCGACCCTTCACGTAATTAATCCGTTTATTTCCGTCTCATCCATGTTTTACCGTTTTATGACCTCAATCATATGTAAATAATCTGCTAATAACTTTCATCCGAGTCTAAAATCACAATCAATCCATTAATTTACCAATTAACATTAACGGTTTGCAGTTTCGGCTTCACAGCCAGAACTCACCCTTGGAAGCAGTACGCAAAGAATCGCTGCGCCTCTTCCAAAGGGCGCATGCCTCTCGCGCGCTTTGTTCAGGATGAGTTCTGTCTCACGAACTCCTTTTCGCCTTGACGTAGTTTAATTAGTTTACGTATTAATCAACTAATATTCGTATTATCACCTTCTGATCTGTCGTGTTTTATTCTTTTATTCCTTTTTCTCAAATTATCCGTTTTGAAGGTATTTTCGACATAAATCGCCTATTCCAATGTAATTATTGTAATTTTCATTATTGTAATTCATAATTATTGTATTTCTTTTATCATTTGTATGTTTCCACATGTAATTGAGCATTAAAATCCAACTTCGACATCAATTGCATGCTAATTAATTGTCAACCGACTTAGTCTAATCTTCACATGTTAGGATTAATTTATGGATGTTGCATTGCATGCATATAGCCGACGATATATCAAGTACGAATAACTTCCCTAATCATTAGTAGAGGCCGCTATCGAGGCGGGCGGGATTAGGTGTTCGATCAAAAGAGCTTCCTAATACGTACCCTCACCCCTTACTCCAGATCTCCGTGAGCACCCGTGTTCATTGGCATCCACGAGAGTCATTCTAGACATAGAATGCTAAGGGTAACGATTGCTTAGTGTTCATGTCACTACTTTATGTCTTGACATGACATGAGGTATTCGAACGGTTCCAATTTCCCATAAAAATTGGTGGCGACTCCATACAAAATGCAAACGCTTGTTTTCGAGCCCCTTCACCAAGCGCCCCCGTGGGCGGCCCGCTGTCCACAACCATCCTCAACAGTTTTTTCAACAACTTCATCAACTGGAATTTCTTCTTCCTCCAAAATCTCCTCCAAGTCGGATTCAAACTCCTGAGAAGAGAATTGAAGCTGACGTTGGTGAGATTTCCCCTTATTGATGGATTTTAATCCATTTGGATCGTGTTTTTGGTTTTTTTGAGACGAATTCTGCGTATTTTTTTGATGATTTTTGGAGTTTTTTTTGGATCTAGCCATTGCTTGATCAAAAAGCAACCTAATTTAGAGGGAACTTCTCTCTAACTTTCTCTCTCATCAACCGTTTTCTTTTTTAAAAATCATCAACCAAATATTGTGTATTTGGTGTTGTATTTTAGAGAGATTTTAGTATTTTATAAAATCACACTAATTAGTATTTCGGCGATATATTTTTCAAATAAGAGATCGAAGATATTTGTGATGGAGAAATTTTTTTAATATGATAATTTAAATATATTTACGGTTAAAATGTGATAATAATAATAATATGAGTAAAATATATAGTAATCTTACAAACTTACATATATATATGGTAGTCTAAAGTATTTAAGTGTAATATATTTGAGAAATAAGAATTATAAAGTAGGCCCACATTTGTATAGAATAAACAAAAGTTTAAGCTCAATATTTGAGAATAACCAAACCTATTTACTATTAAGGCCCAATTTGTAGATGAGGGTGATTTGAGCGGGAAAAATTCTAGTTTCACCTATTCATTTAGTAAATAGAGGATTTTTCCTACTTTCTCCGATCCGTTGTCCTAGTGTTACTTTTATTAAATTTGTTGTCATAGCTGTTATTTCACTACTTTCTCGTCATTATTTTTTCTTTCACTACTCCGGCATTTAATACTATTAATTTCACTACTCTCATCCTTGCTACCATGACTTTCACTACTCTCGTTGTTATTATTGTTACTTTTATCACTCAAATGGATAATTATTATCATATCTACTACATCAAATGTTGTTTCAATTATTTTCATTATTAATAGAGTTACTTTTGCTACTTACATAATTTTATCAGGCTTATATGTTTAAATAAATATATCAAATATTTGTATTAAATCTTTCGGATATTAAATTTTTATCAAAAAAAAATTTAATGTTAGTTGATTATCTAATTGTATTAGAGATATATTTAAATAAATATGAAATATTAGATTAGAATATACGATGTGATAAAAATATTTTACTATTATTATTTTTAAAACTAAACATTATGGCCAAGAACATTTTTTTAGGAAACATTTTCTAATTAATTCTATTTTTCTATCTTTTGATACAAATGTACTACATGTTAAGAGTATTCATAAATAATTGTTATCACTTCTAAAAAGAAAAAGTTATGATAAAATTTTTCTTATACTTTAACTTAATATCTACCATCTTTGCTCCATACTATATGAAAACTTAAATTTTGGTTAATTTTTTTTTTTAGTTTTTTATATAACGCCTTTAGTGGATATAATTAAAAACAATATTTTTTTAAAACAAAGTTAATAAAAAAAATTCAGTAAAACTGACAATTTTATACGGAGTAAAAGTGTTGAACATTCTCTTTTCTAGCTCTTAATACAAAATATTATTAATAGTAAATTTTATAATTAAGTTTCAAATGCACTTAAATACCAACTAGTTTTGCAATCCGTTAAAAAATCACGGGTCTTGTATAAGTTTCTCTCTTTTGGTTAATACTACCTGTATAAACACGAATTATATATTCGGAAAAATGGTAAATGATAAAATAGGATGTGAATTATTATAAAAATTAAACATAATAACACGTTATTTCGTACTATGACAGCGTGACTACTATCAATTCCCTTTATTTGTTTTCTCTTTTAATCATCGTTTGCTTTTCAAGGGTTAAAATTATCAAATTTTCAGTGCAGATTTGTTAGAGATTTCGTAGTTTTTATTTTAAATGATTTTTTTCTTAATTTAAATTTTTAATTATGGTCATTATATAATCAAATAAAAAATAAAATTAATTATAAGAATGTCACTTGGAATAAAATTGAATGTTTTAGTTAACCTTTTTACTATGTATTGTATAATTTAATTATTATTCCATATAAATTAATTAATGAGGTGTACAAATCCCATGTGGAATAAAGTTAAATGTGTTAAAGTGATTGGAATAAAATCGAATGTGTTAAGGTAACCTTTTAATTAGATAGTATAGATAGATAATATAATTGTTAAATTCCCTAATATTCCTATCTAAAAACCGCACATTTGGGCGAGATCTATACTAGTTGTTTATAAATTGATCTATTATGTTTCCAAATTATATATGGTAAGATATCGTTCAAGAGCGTATACATTAGTACATTACGTAACTTATATAATGTCAAGTGCTATGAAATGGTGTCATTTTCTTCTAAAATGTAAACAAAATGGGCAAAATTTTTTGAAGATAATGGCCATGAATATTATTCAACGACTTGTTGACATACTTGTCCATAATTCGCAACATTTTTTTACAAAAGAAGACAATGTTACCATATCGAACTCAAGTGTTTATAACTCCATAGTTGCTTCATATGATAACTTATGTTCTTCATATGGTGACATATTTAAATTTAGCTCATCAATTCATCAATAATATATGTCATCATATTTGGGATTATAACGTGATAAAGCAAACATGTAAGGTGGAGTTGAATGAAGGGAGTAGAATATTGAGTAGGGTACAACCCAATACCCCATGAAGCTACATAGCTCATCCCCACTTGGCTGACATACCCAGTACCACTTCCATGCAATATGATACTTCCTCCATTCAACTCCACTCTACCACTTTGCTTTTTCACGTTCGCCAACGCGCATTTAACGCGGTAAATATCGTTAGATACGTATTTGCAAAAATTATAAAAGTTGGATATTTTTAATGTACTCGTAAAGACGAATCAAACAAGATCCCACATGAATATATTTTCACTTATGTATTGAGAGAAAATCGAGATTGAATGTGAATTTGTGAATAGTGTAAAAAATAGAAATAGGTAGAGTGGAGTTGAATGGAGGAAGTATATATTTGACCCGTCATAAGCTTACGGCGGATATCTCCGTCATAAATGAAAAAGCGGACCAAGCCGCCCACCCAAGCTAGCTATGTACGGAGGAAGTCGGCCGCACAACACAAATAGTTTATACCACTTTACACATAACAATCTAGGTAATGAAATATCTATGTCTCGTACTATTGTAGTTGTACTAACTTCCATCATATAATCGACACCTCAATTTCAAGAATCATTTAAATCCAAAAATCCCAAATAATCTCTTGGCTATCTATGCTTCTCAATAATCCCCTACTGTCCTTAAATTTAAATCTTCGACAACTAATTAATCGATTACATCAATTTTAGCATTTTATGGGAGTAGCGTTATTGAATCTGGTGTTAAGCGAACCGCTTTATTACTGATGATTTAAGCTTCGCTTTCTTTAATTACGCTCATCATTTTCCGTTTTCGTCCTTCATTTGTTAGGTAAAATACTCCATTTCTTTACCTTTTCGTTATCGTTTTAGTAAGTTGATTTATTAGGCATATTTCTTTGCATTTTTTTTTTTTTTTGATATTTTGTGATATAAATACTATATAATAGGGGGCTAGGGTTTACATAAGTACAAGTTTGATTTTTCGCTGATTAATTACGTAAACACTGTTTAATTCTTTAGCATTATTTTTTAATTTTTTTTTGCATTTTGTTTGATATTTTGTGATATATTAGGAGGCTAGGGTTTAGGTTTACATGTTTAATTTGAAGAATTGAAAATATAATTTTTGAACATTATTTATATGACGTCATTAATTGATTATAAATTTCTGTTAGTTCAAATTATTTGCTGTTTTTTTAGTTCTTCGATTAAATTTGTCAAACTGTTTTCGTCGTTGATAAATTAGGTAAATACTCTGTTTCGTTATTCGTCCTCGATTAGGCAAATTCCTTAAACATTTTAATTTTTTTCGCATTTGTTTGATATTTTATGATACTTCCTCCATTCAACTCCACTCTACCTATTTCACTTTTATACACTATTCACAATTGTGTGTTCAATTTCGATTTTCTCTCGATACGTAAGTGGAAATATATTCATGTGGGATCTTGTTTGATTCGTCTTTACGAGTATATTAAAAATATCTAACTTTTATATTTTTTGCAAATACGTAGCTAACGATATTTAACGCGTAAAACACGCGTTGGCAAACGTGAAAAAAGAAAGTGGTAGAGTGGAGTTGAATGGAGGAAGTATATAGCAGGGGGATAGGGTTTACATGTTCAATTAGAAGAATTGAATTTGAACAGTATATGTATGACCTCATTGATTGATTATAAATTGTTGGTAATTTAAGTGTAATTACCGGTTCATTTTAGCGTATCTACCCGGTATAAAAGCTAAGTTTTTTAAAGCTCTATTAATGGTCCCTTAATTTCAGTAGGGAAAAATACTTTTCTACTTAGTGGTGGGGCTACAGAGTTTTAGGAGCATTTATTTCTTCAATTTTTTCTGTTTCGATTATTTTGCTAACTAAGGTCATATTGTTTTTTTTTGGAAACTTATCGATCGAATCGAATCGAACTTATAGGATTCGAATCAACTCAACTTATAGGATCGAATCGAACTTATTGGATCGAATCGAATCGAACTTATAGGATTCGAATCGAATCGAACTTATAGGATCGAACTAAACTTATAGGATCTCAATGAATCGAATCGAATTTATAGGATTCAAGTGAACTTAAATTAAGTGAGGTATAAGATCTGAATCAAGGATCGAATCGAATCGAACTTATATGATCGAATCGAACTTATTGGATCGAATCGAATCGAATCGAACTTATAGGATCGAATCGAATCGAACTTATAGGATCTCAATCGAACTTATAAGATCTCGAATCGAATCGAATCGAACTTATAGGATCTGAAGTGAAATGAAATTAAGTGAATTTAAGTCCAAAAGAACAGGGTCTAACAATGAAACTTATAAATGTGGAAACAATTTTATTAATTGAAAGCCTCAGCCATTTGTTTTACGCATATAAAAATATAAATAAAAAATTGGAAAAATGAATACTTAAAAAGCAAATAAATTAAATAAAGAAAAAGCAAATAAAAAACACTAAACTAATAATTAGAAAAAACTGGACTATAATTAAGATTTGTATCTAAATTAAAAAATATAAAAATAAAATGTTAATCAAGTTGCCTTATTTACATAAAGTAGGTCCAAACTTCAATTTTAACCTCTATCACCTAAAATGTCATTCTTATTTTAAAAGAAAAAAAATCAGATCTTGGAAAATATTGTTAGAGAATAATGTAAATAAATAAAAAAAAATATATATAATTTTTTTTTTTGGAAAAATCAATGCTTAAGAAAAATTAAAAGTAAAAAGTGTATTAGAACAAAAAAAATAAATCTGAAAGTTTTCGTACGAAATTATTGAGATGAGATTTTTATAAAACTTAAAAATTATGAGGTTTCAAAATAAATGCAAGGGAATATAAAAAAAACGCCAAATATAAGTTACGGATCATACTTAAATAAAGTTCTTCTGATTACGCTCTTCAATTAATTTCAATAGTGATTTCAAATCCATTAAATTTGCATGTAATAGGTACTATTGAAACGTTATTTCAATATAAAATGTAGATGAGGGGGTGAGATGAGGGATTACAAATAAGATTAATAGGATAGAATGGAGAGGAAGAGGGAGGCTGAATGTACAAATTAAATGAGAATGGGGTGAGATGAGGAAATAGAGGCAGGTCGAGAATATGTGGGAGACTGGGAGAGTAGTAGAGTAATGACTGCTGAGTTAATGTGTTGAGAGGGAGATGTAGAGAACTAGAGATGGATTTATTAGGTTAATGACATAACAACCTACTTATTCTTTCACCTAGCGCACGCCTCTACTTAAAAATAAATAATAAATCATAAATGGGTAATTCAAAAGTGTACATTTTTTTCCCCTAATCATTGACCCAAAAATCGGCCGACCCGAAATAACCTTAACCACTTAATGCGACTAAAATACTCGAAAGAACCCAAAATGACCCGACCTGATTGACCCCTTTTGCAGCTATACATACCGCCATACCTTTTTTACTGTGTCATTTTCATTCCCGTCCATGTAACTGATGTAAGCTTGTTCCGGGTGTAATTCCAGAGCAGATATTTGTTACCACTCGTGGCTCGTAGAATGATGTCTTTGCTTGAATCCTCCCTGCGGTCTCCTGAAACGATGAACAAACTGAGGGCTCGGCTTTGGCCGAGCGTACTCACTCCGACGCTCAAGTCAGTTAACTTAGAGAGGTAAGTTGTTGTTACTTGGCTAAGAGTATATTGTAGAGAGATAAGGAAGATATTACCAGATGAATAGTGATTATTAGGTCAAATTATGGATCCTTTCCTCAATGAAGGTTGAGGAGTATTTATAGACTTTCACCTTTTGTCATGTAGTGGCCAAGTGGCTAGCAGGTGGAAAGACCGTCCTACCCTCGGCCGATGGACCTATGGCAGGCCGGCCGAGGGTCCTTGGATATGAGTACGCGGATATGTGCCCCGGCTGGCTGGTAACCAGGCCGAGACACAGGTGACAGGCCGATGGGTTGCATCGGCTAGACTGTCTAAGTCGTTGACTTTGCTGTGGATACCCTTGACCTTGCTCAATATGTTGACTTGGTCAGCGGTGCAGAATATGCCCCATCAATTTGCCCCCAGCGTAGTCTATGCCGTGGTATGGGCTCCGATGTATGTCGAGCGTATATTCTGCGCAAGTAATTTCTGAAAATTTTTCTGCATCGGCTACTGTATCGGCTTCTTCTACTGTATCGGCTTCTTCTACTTCGGCCTGGTTCTTATTAGGCCGTACCATATCCCCCCTTCACATGGATGCGTAAAGGGCATCCGATGTGGAAAAGAAAATGACGCTGGCCGAGACCAGGGTTGAGAGTGCCGGTTGTTTTTGATTGCCCCCGGCCGGTGCTTCCTAGCTTGGTTGATCATGTGGCCGGCGGAGAGCAGATACCTAGGAATTTGTTGAGGAAGATGAATAGGCGAAGAGATGTGAATGGGCGTGTTGAAGACGCTTGGTCACTGTTGCATTGATTGACGTTCAACTGTTGCAACGATTGACATTCTGTGGTTGCATGTCTGACACGTGTCTGTTCGCTGATTGGCTGGTGCTTCATGGGCTGTGCCCTGATTGGTCCTTCTTCATGGGCTTTTCCCTAAAAATAGGGCAGTTATTCCGTGATTTTGGCCACCAATTTCATTTTCTCAAATTTTCTCCAAAATCTTCATCTCTCTAAACTTTCAAGGGCTTCCTTTTCTTCTAATCTTCAGAGTCTTTGATCCGGCGAGTGTTTTTCTTTAAGGTAAACAAACAAATTTTCTTTTATTTCGTTAGTAATTGTTGCGAACATGTCTTTCCGACGCCGGACTAGTACTTCGCGCCGGGGGTTCCCGTCGCGTCTTGACGAGGAGGGGATACTAGATGCCATCCCGCTAAGGTTTGAGGGCCCTAGGTCTCCTTCTCCCGTAGTTGATCTGCCCCTTTTGGAGGAGTTGGATGATGCTGATGATGCTAATGATGATGAGAGGACTCCTGTTGATGGTGAGAGGACGACTATCCTGGATCATGGTGAGGCCTGCACGACTGGCCTCGACCGTGTCTGGACAAATAAATTCGCAAGCTGTTCCGGAGGGACTCTTTTCGGAGGTCATTTCTCCTTCGGTGAGGGGTATAAAATTGTTATCCCTGAGGAGGGTCAGGCAGTCTGTTGCCCTCCCCCGGGTCATATCGGCGTGCACCTCAGGCACTTGGAGTACGGGCTCCGGTTTTCTTTGAATGAACACGTCATGGCCATCATCAAAGCTATGAACCTCGTCGTGGCCCAACTGCATCTGTTGGCCATGAGGACGATAGTCGGCTTTGTGTGGCTCTGTCTCTATAAGGGGGAGACCCCTACGGTTAACTTATTCCGCCGACTTCATAGTCTTCGGCCGTCAATCGCCGGTAAGGTGGGGTGGTACAGCGTGCAGACGGAGCCAGGATATGTCTCCGTGAACAAGCTTACTTCTTGCAAAGACTGGCAACGGCGATGGGTATACGTCCAAGTGCCGGAGGACTACCCATTGCCTCGGTCTTTCCAGAGCCCCGTTTACTTGCGGTGTGAGACCCGGGAAGAATATGAGAAATGTATCTCCCGGGGTAAGGTCAAGATGGACGCTTCGTTGGTCCCTCTTACTACGGATGAGAAGCGGGCGATGCAGCTGTTTGATGCTGAGAAGGGATGGCTGCCCCCGACTCAGATTATTCTTCAGGATGAGCTGCTTTGCCGCGTCGGCCTCATACCGGCCCTCAACCGGGGTGAGTGGGGTCGGTGTGAGGCCCACCTTTGCTTGTTATGTTCCTTTTTTAGAGCTTTGTTTTACTTCTTTTATGTAACTCTTGTTTGATTTCTTGCAGATCGGTTTGGTCAGGATCTGTCTGAGAGGGACTTGAAGAGGTTAGGGCTTGATAAGGACGGGAAGGTTGTCCAGCGGCATCCTACGGCTGGCTTGCGTGATCGCAGACTGACCCCCAACGAACTGATGGAGAAACAGATGAAGGCCTTGGATCCGGAGGCGGCCCATGCAAAAGTTCTCGGAGGCGTGCCGAAGAGAGCAAAGAAGGCAGCGTCCAAGTTGGCGGCGGTATCAATGCCAAGTCCCTCTTCGACCCCAGTGGTCCAAAAGGATCATGTGGAGGTCATCGATATTACTGAGAGGGAGGTGACCGTTGCTAAGGGCCCTTCTCCGAAGAAGAGGAAAGAGCCACCGTCTGCTTCCACCGTTGCCGGGGAGAAGCCTGCCTCAGCCGGCCCTCCAACTAAGAGGGTCCAGACTGGTACGGATCTAACTTGTGGTTCGGATTTAGCTGGTTCGTTGGACATTCCTGATGACAGACTTTCTGACGTGTCAATGCATGGTGACATGGATGCTCTATGTAAATTTTTTGTAGATCCACCGTCGTCAGCCGCCGTTCTCACTGAACGGCAATTAGGGAAGCAGCCTGAGAAGGCTATTGAGAAGGCGGGTGATAGAAATGTCACCGTCGATTCCTCAGCTCAGAAGATTCCTCCCACCGAGCTTGTGGCAGAGGGTGTGAAAATATATAAGAGGCTGGCGAAGTGGACCCGACTAACCGGCTCCCACATCATGGAGCAGGAGAAGGCCATGGCCCAAACTGGGCCACTGGTCGCAAAGCTTAAGCTTGATCTCTCTGCTGCCGGGAAGGCTAAGCGGGATCTCCTTGCTGCCGAGAAGCGTGTGGAGGAAGCTGGGAGGCTGCTTTTGGCCGAGAGGGCCAAAGTTGAGGATGCTGATGCCGCCACTGCCAAGATGATGGAGGAGCGGGACAGGTATAAGGGCGCTCACGACGCCGTGGTTGCCAAGAGGGAAGAGTGGAAGGATCTGTTCCATAACCAGGCGGAGGCGCTCAGGGACACACATGCTATCCTTGCTCAAAAGGAGAAGGATATTGAAATGCTTCAAAATGATCTCCTCCCCAAACTGTGCGCTCAATTCCGGGACCAGGCCGAGGAGGCGACCAGGGAGGCTATCAAGAAGCTCATCCCCGATGGCTCCTTCCCGTGGGACCAATTTGACCAGCTCTTGGATGAGATGGCCGATTTGCCGGGAACGTGGCCTGCGGAGAAGGCGGAGGCGGCGAAGGCGGCTCAGATGGCTGCGGCCAAGGCGGCCTATGATGCAAAGGTGAAGGAGGCTGAGAGGCTAAAGGCACTCGAAAATGTCGAGCCCTCTCCTGAGCCGGCCACCGAAGATGCCGCCACCGATGGAGGGCAAGAACGGGCATAGGGAGACAGGCGGTCGTCACCGGACTCACCCGGCATCTCGGATAGCTTTAGCTGTTCGGGGGCCAACTATTGAGCCTTTCCTCCCTGCCATCTTTTGGCGCTTCAAATTATATGCTTGTAATCTTTTGCTTTTCTTTTCCTTGTTTTGTTGTAAAAAATTCTTGGTAGGTTGTGTTTAGGCTTATCCCTATGGGGACGGCCGTCGTCTGTACTCTTCTTTCGATTATTTTTAACAAAGTTTGTCTTATTGGCCTTTGGCTTGGCCGGGGCTTTGATCACAGTCCTTTACTTGTCTTCTTGCGTTATTAATTGAGTGCCTTCGTTTTTACCTTTGGTACGACCGAGGCAGTTTGAATGCATATCTCAACTGTACTGAGTATACGTTTCTTCTAGCGTATCGGTCGTTGTGTCCCCGTCGCTCTCGGCATTTAGCCGGATAATCGGGGTTACGGCTCGATAGCATTTCTTCTAGCGTATCGGTCGTTGTGTCCCCGTCGCTCTCAGCATTTAGCCGAGGTAATCGGGGTTACGGCTCAATAGCATTTCTTCTAGCGTATCGGTCGTTGTGTCCCCGTCGCTCTCGGCAAGTAGCCGAGGTAATCGGGGTTACGGCTCGATAGCATTTCTTCTAGCGTATCGGTCGTTGTGTCCCCGTCGCTCTCGGCAAGTAGCCGAGGTAATCGGGTTTACGGCTCGATAGCATTTCTTCTAGCGTATCGGTCGTTGTGTCCCCGTCGCTCTCGGCATTTAGCCGAGGTAATCGGGGTTACGGCTCGATAGCATTTCTTCTAGCGTATCGGTCGTTGTGTCCCCGTCGCTCTCGGCAAGTAGCCGAGGTAATCGGGGTTACGGCTCGATAGCATTTCTTCTAGCGTATCGGTCGTTGTGTCCCCGTCGCTCTCGGCAAGTAGCCGAGGTAATCGGGGTTACGGATCGATAGCATTTCTTCTAGCGTATCGGTCGTTGTGTCCCCGTCGCTCTCGGCAAGTAGCCGAGGTAATCGGGGTTACGGCTCGATAGCATTTCTTCTAGCGTATCGGTCGTTGTGTCCCCGTCGCTCTCAAAGATTCAGCCGAGGTAATCGGGTTACGGCTCGATAGCATTTCTTCTAGCGATCGGTCGTTGTGTCCCCGTCGCTCTCGGCAAGTAGCCGAGGTAATCGGGGTTACGGCTCGATAGCATTTCTTCTAGCGTATCGGTCGTTGTGTCCCCGTCGCTCTCGGCAAGTTGCCGAGGTAATCGGGGTTACGGCTCGATAGCATTTCTTCTAGCGTATCGGTCGTTGTGTCCCCGTCGCTCTCGGCAAGTAGCCGAGGTAATCGGGGTTACGGCTCGATAGCATTTCTTCTAGCGTATCGGTCGTTGTGTCCCCGTCGCTCTCGGCATTTAGCCGAGGTAATCGGGGTTACGGCTCGATAGCATTTTTTCTCTTTGGGTGGCAATTATGGAGGGGACAAGTACTTGGATGGAAAACTTGGGTGATTCTTCATTTATAATCACGTGTTGGGGTGTCCACATTGGGTTTGGACACCTCCGCCGCTATACAAAGTACTTTCTTAAGTTGTCGGTGTTCCAATGGCTCATCAAAGGCACACCCTCCATGTCTGTCAGCCGGTATGTACCCGGCCTCATTTATTCAACCACTTTGTAGGGACCCTCCCATTTGGCCGTCAGTTTACCATGAATATTTCCTTTGTTGGTGGCGGCCGACTTTCTTAGGACTAGATCTCCTACTTTTAAGTCCCTTTTGTGGACTCTTCGGTTGTAGGCTCTTCTCATCCGGTTCTGGTATACTGCCAAGTTGAGGCGTGCTGTATCTCGGCTTTCTTCGACCTGTGTCTAGGAGGCTTTCTGTGCCTTCCTCATTTTCGATTGGGTTAAAGGTAGCCGTTCTGAATGTTGGCACCGTCGCTTCAATTGGTAGGACTGCTTCGGATCCGTAGACTAAATGGAAAGGAGTGTACCCCGTTGCTTCCTTCTCCGTGGTCCGTAGGGACCACAGGACGCCGGGTAGTTCATCGACCCATCTTCCTTTAAGGTCTTCCACCGTCTTCTTCAAACCGTTGAGGATTGTTTTATTGGCTGCCTCCGCCTGTCCGTTGCTCTGTGGGTGGCAGACGGAGGAGTATGCAAACTTGATGCCAAGCTCTTCTAACCAGTTCATTATCAGGTCACTCCAAAACTCCCGGCCATGGTCAAATACCATGACTTGGGGCAATCCAAAACGAGTTATAACATTTTCCCAGATTACCTTTTTTTGACCGCCGTGGTCTTCGCGCATCTTTACGCCTTCAACCCATTTGGTGAAGTAATCAACGGCGACAATCAAGAACTTCCTTCCTCCGGAGGCCGTTGGAAACGGCCCTAGCATATCCATCCCCCTTCGTGCGAAAGGAAGGGGACTAAGCACCGGTTGTAGGTCTCGGGAGGGAGCGTGTATCACCGGGGCATGCATCCGGGTTCGTGCACTTCTTGGTCTTTGTTGGAATCTTGAAGCATGGTGGGCCGAAGTAGCAATGGATCGGAGAGCTTTGTGGGCTAGTGTTCTTGCCCCCATATGGTGTCCACATATGCCTTCGTGAATCTCTGTCACAAGATCGGCTCGCGTCGGGCCGGACCGACACATTTCAAGAGTGGTCTTATTACGGACCTTCCGTACGTTCCCCTTCGAATACCAAGTACCGGCGGCGATCCTTTTATCTTGGCCGAGAGATTGCGGTTATCCCAAGCAACTCACTTGTAAGTTTGTATTTCATTATCGGAGTCATCCACGTCGTCTCGGCTTCCACGTCGCCCACCATGCCGATGGTCTCAGTGATGCTCTTCGCATTCCTGATGTCTACCAGCACGGTTCGGCTGACGTTCTTGATGGTTGAACTGGCAAGTTTTGAGAGAGCGTCGGCCCGGTTGTTCTCAGACCTGGGAACACATTGGATTTGGAAAGATTTCAATTTTGGTATGTCAGCTTTTACCCTTTCCAGGTATCTTACCATCCCGTCGTCTCGAGCCTCAAACTCTCCTCTGATTTGGTTAGTAACCAACAGTGAGTCTGTCTTCAACATGATGTGTTCTGCTCCGGCAACCCTAGCTAGCTCGACCCCGGTTATCACCGCCTCGTATTCGGACTCGTTGTTCGAGGCCGAGAAGGTAAATTTCAAAGCGTACTCAAACTCGTCCCCGTTTGGGCTGATGATAAGGATGCCGGCTCCCGAGCTGTTCGTCGTGGAGGAGCCGTCGGTGTAAACCTCCCATACACCTGGGTTTGGTTCTTCTTGATATGTGCATTCGGCCAGGAAATCTGCAAGTGCCTGCCCCTTTATCGAAGGCCTTGGTTTGTACTGAATGTCGAAGCCAGAGAGTTCCACTGCCCATTTGATAAGCCTACCGGATTGTTCGAATTTCTCCAAGGCTTTCTCCAATGGTTGGTCAGTTAGGACCGTCACGGGATGTGCGTCGAAGTAGGGTTTTAACTTCCTTGCGGCAACGACGACGGCGAAAGCCGCTTTTTCAATTAGTGGGTAATTTCTCTCGGCGGGCAACAGCGTATGGCTGATAAAGTAGATAGGGTGTTGCTGTTTGTCTTCTTCCCTGGTGATCACGGACCGATCGTGGCCGAGGTAATCGCTATGTATGTATAACGTCTCCCAAAGATCGGCCGGACAGAGTTGGGAGAGTCCGAAGATGAGCTTTTAGTTGCTTGAAAGCCGTGCTCGTTCTCCGTTCCTCCCCCACCTGAAGTCTTTATTCCTCTTCAACACTTTGAAGAATGGGGTGCTCTTGTCGGCTGACCGAGAGATGAAACGGGCGAGAGCCGCCATTCTCCCGGTCAGCATCATAACCTCTTTTCGATTCCTTGGTTCCGGCAGGTCTAGGATTGCTCGGACTTTGTCTGGATTGGCATCGATGCCTCTGGCACTGACAAGCACACCGAGGAATTTACCTGCCCGGACACCGAAGTTGCATTTCATTGGGTTGAGCTTCATCTTGTATTTCCTTAGTGAACAAAATGTCTCCGTAGAATCGGCCGGTGCTCGCCGTCGGACTTGCTTTTCACAATAGCATCGTCGACGTAAGCCTCAATGTTTCGCCCTTTTTTACTTTGGAACACTTTGTCCACCAGTCTTGTATACGTTGCACCGGCGTTCTTCAAACCAAACGGCATCATTTTGTACATGTATGTGCAGTTCGCGGTGATGAATGCGCATTTAGGCATGTCTTCCTCAGCCATGAATACCTGGTGATACCCTGAGAAGGCGTCTAGCAGGCTCAGCATGGTGTAGCCTGCCGTGGCGTCGATTAAGCTATCTATCCGAGGCAAAGGGTAACAATATTTGGGGCATGCTTTATTAAGGTTGGTAAAATCTACGCACATTCTCCATGCCCCCGATGATTTCTTCACCATCACAACATTGGCTAACCACTCAGGATAAGTACATGGCATAATAAAGCCCGCCGCTAGTAATTTATCTACCTCGGCTTTGATGGCCTCATCTTTTCTACGAGGAGTTCCTCATCCTTTGCTTGACAGGGCGAGCGGTGGGGAGTACGTTTAGCTTGTGAATAATTACTTCCCGGCTCACGCCTGGCATCTCGGCCGCTGAGTAGGCGAAGACGTCTTTGTTCTTCCTCAGCAGGTCTAGGAGAGCGGCTCTGAATTTTGGTTCCAGGTTGACACCGATAGTTACGGTGCGGCCTGGGTCAATCTCTACCTCCTCGGTCTCCGCTCCTTCGACCATACCGACGGTGGTATCCATGCGTTCGCCCTCCTGTTGCAAGGATGGGCTCTTCCCCTTTTCTGATTTCTTCGCCACTTTGAAGGATTGCATGTTGCACCCTCTGGCGGATACTTGGATATTGACTACCTCATCGTTCTCGTTCTTCGAGACGAGCTTATGCGCTTCCCCCCGGTCCGAGACATACATCAGTGTCAGAGCCCGGATGGACATCACTGCGTCAGCCTCACTCAGAGTGACTCGGCCTATGAGGACGTTGTAGGCGGATGAACCGTCAATGACCACGGACTCCGACATAACGTTCTTGGCTGCACTTCGTTCCCCAAACATTACTGGCAGCCTGATTGACCCCAGGGGTACCATGCCGGCCCCAGAGAAGCTGTACAACGGCCTGGTGCAGGGGGTCAAGTCTTCAACCTTCAGACCGAGGCTAAGAAAGCACTCTCCGTACATAATGTTTGTTTAGGCGCCCGTGTCAATTAGGCACCTCTTCACCAAGTGGTTGGCTATGTCCAGGTGGACTGTAAGTGGGTCGCTGTGAGGAGCGACGACTCCATCGTAGTCCTTCTTCCCAATGGTCATATCGGGGATGTTGGAAGCGGGGGTTGCTGTGTTGGGCACAAAGTTGATGGCCTGATATAGTTCATTCAGGTGCCGTTTGTGCCCATGAGCGGACCCACCGTTCTCGTTGCCTCCGATGACAACATTGATTACTCCTACCCGTTCTAAGACGGATTCCCTATTTGACCCGCCGGTATCCGTTCTTTGGCCTCCGGCAACATATTTGCCTAGGCTCCCCTTCAGGATCAGTTCCTCAATGGCATTTTTCAGATGTCGGCAGTCATTCGTTAAGTGGCCGGTGTGGCCGTGGTACTCGCAGTACTGGCTCGCGTCACCGTCACCCCTCGGCCTAGGGGGTCTTTCCCACTTCTGACCCTCGTTTTTGCTCAGGGCGAAGACCTCGTAGGCAGATACGACCAGGGGGGTGTGATCATTGTACTGCTTCCGGTAGTATGGTGCTGAACTCCCCCCGGCACCCGCCGAGTTCTGTTTCCTGGCGGACTTGTCGGGCCGTGACCTATTATCGTCGCGGCGTCTTTCATCCGGGTTGTCCTACCGGTGGCTCTTCTTCTCTGAGTACCCAGCCTCGCTGTGGCCTACCCAGGTTTCGTGGTAGTCTTCCACCTTGACGGCCTGGTCGGCCATCTTCCTAGCGGCATCTAGGCCCAAACCCCCGTACTTGATGAGCTCGTCTTTTAAGTCTCCCCTTGGGAGGCCTTTCATCAGTGCGAAAGCCGCCAGTTCGGGGTTGATCTCCCGAATCTGCTCAACCTTGTCGTCGAACCTCTTCACATAGCTTCGTAGAGACTCGCCTTCCTCCTGTTTGATAGTTAGGAGGTCCGACGTCTCCACGGCCCTCCTCTTGTTGCAAGAGTACTGAGCTACGAAGGCGTCCTTTAGGTCGGCGAAACAGTATACCGAGCCGTCGGGAAGCCCCTTGTACCAATTTTGAGCCATCCCATGCAGAGTTGTTGGGAAGACTCGGCACCAGACCTCATCGGGCTGCTCCCATACCGACATGTAAGACTCGAAAGCCTCGGCGTGGTCGGTTGGGTCACTATCTCCTTTGTATGTGAACGCCGACAACTTCAGCTTGGTTGGCACGGCGGTTTCAAGGACATAGACACTGAGGGGCTGTCTGACCACGTGTCGAATGACACGCGGCGATCGGCTCCTCGCATTCCTAGTCCGGCTCCTCTCCTCGTAGCGGGAAGGACTCCTTCTTCGACTCGGGCTTCTTCTCCGACTCGCCGAGTCGGACTTCTCTCGGCTTCTCCGAGGCGGGCCTCGTCGGTGCCGCGGCGACGCCTGTCCTCTCGTGAGTACGGGGAGGGCTCAGTCCACCACTAGCACTGGGTTCCTCCCGGCGTCTTGGCGGGGTTGGCTTCTCCTAGTGCTCCGTTCAAATTTCTGAGTCACGTTCGGCCCCTGGTCTCCTAGACGGTTTCCGCCGCTCTTGTCGGCGTGATGAGTGTGAGCCGGCGTACTCCCACCAGGTCCGGGAGCATCTTCGTTTTTTGTGTCAACCACATGTCCCATGATGGTGACCTGGTTGTGGCGATGGCGTGTCGGTATTATCGGCATTCCAATTCCGGTTGGATTACTCCGCCCAGGTGGAGGGCCGCACGACTCTGCATTGTGAAAGGTATCATCTTGGTAGAGTGCGGTTTCGTCGGTCACGACTACCTCTTGTTGTTTCGACATCTTCTTAGCTTTTGGGGTGGGTTTTTGTGTTTGTTTTTTTTTTTTTTTTTTTTTTTTTTGGGAATGATTATGACTAGCTTCTAGTGTCGTCTTCCCACAGACGGCGCCAATTGTTCCGGGTGTAATTCCAGAGCAGATATTTGTTACCACTCGTGGCTCGTAGAATGATGTCTTTGCTTGAATCCTCCCTGCGGTCTCCTGAAAGGATGAACAAACTGAGGGCTCGGCTTTGGCCGAGCGTACTCACTCCGACGCTCAAGTCAGTTAACTTATAGAGGTAAGTTGTTGTTACTTGGCTAAGAGTATATTGTAGAGAGATAAGGAAGATATTACCAGATAAATAGTGATTATTAGGTCAAATTATGGATCCTTTCCTCAATGAAGGTTGAGGAGTATTTATAGACTTTCACCTTTTGTCATGTAGTGGCCAAGTGGCCAAGTGGCTAGCAGGTGGAAAGACCGTCCTACCCTCGGCCGATGGACCTATGGCAGGCCGGCCGAGGGTCCTTGGATATGAGTACGCGGATATGTGGCCCGACCGGGTCGGTAACCGTGCCGAGACCAGTGTGACAGTGATGGGTTGCATCGGCTAGACTGTCTAAGTCGTTGACTTTGCTGTGGATACCCTTGACCTTGCTCAATATGTTGACTTGGTCAGCGGTGCAGAATATGCCCCATCAAAGCTAAATGTAGAAAATTTTATTGGTTCTTTGTATAAGTCTAAAGTGTAGTATTAAAATCATGTTAGGATTATTAAATATATTCATCTTTAGATTGGTTTTTAATTAATTTTTTCGATTTAATTGAATTCATTTTATAAAAATTTAGATCAAACTTACTTATATTACGGAGTATTATTTTGTCTAAGCGATGGAACTATATAACGTATGTGGAATTTTTATGTCCGAGTTATGGAACTATCTAAATTATTACAGATGATACATTTATTAGTATATTATATTTTTATTTTACTGAAGTTGTTGTATATTAAATCTCGTGCAATTATATATGGACGACCTTAATTTGTAATGCTATTATTGTTATTGTTATTGTTATTGTTATTGTTATTGTTATTGTTATTGTTATTGTTATTGTTATTGTTGTTATTGTTATTATTGTTATTATTATTATTATTATTATTATTATTATTATTATTATCATTATTATATTTTGATTATTAACATATTTTGAATATCGTAATTAATTTAATTAAAATATCAACCTGTGCATTTTCAAATATTTGTAACGTTTTAGATTACTTATACATCTGTAGCATACTTTCATCGGATAGCAGTAATTAGTAACTAAAATTATACGCACATCAAATCTTCAATTATAAACTTATTTGTATTGTCATCATATTGAACATTTAATTACGCTCATTTATATGCTCCAGTATCCATGATAGTGTCTATTATTACGACCCGTGCATTTTTTGCACGGGTTTAAAACTAGTTTAAGTTTGGTTCATAGATGGGTAAGTTCGTGATAATATAATGCAAGTTCGGGTAGTACGGAGTGTACGCTAGCATAATTATTTACGAACTTACGGTATAGTTTTTCGTTTGAACATCTATGACGGGGCTCGGGGGCAATGCCCGGGAAACTTTGACGGGTTTTAATTCCCGCAAAAGAAATTAAATATGCCACAATTGTGAAAAGTTGCAACTCTTCACAAGTTCATTCCCGTGTACTTTTTCATATCTATATAAATAGACATGGATTGAAGATGTTTGCAAGATAGAAAGATAATCTCATCTTCTGCATCATTGAACGATATAACAAACTACATATAAAATACTTCTGAATTACATCTTTGTTCTCTTGTGCCCGAAAATAAAGGGCACCGTCTTATCTCAATAGGAAATTCGGATTAACCAAGGCACTAATAAAGGTCGAATTATTCTATTAGGAAAGCGGAGTCGATTCGGTGCGGTTTTATTATTGTCAATTCTTATTCGTGCAAATCAATTTCCTAACATAAATTTTATGTAAATTAAAATTATTTACTGTTTTTGTTTTGTTAGTTTTTCGGTTAATTTCGTAATTGCTTTTGGTTGATTATGTAGGGTATTATTTGATGAAGATCTGTATAAATAATTGATTTGATGCGTGATGAGGATAAAATCATGATGAGTAGATATCTCAAATGACACTCAAAAGGTATTTTTCCTCTCTTTGGATAACTACAACTTACCTAGCTTAAGACCGAGGGGTAGTAGTGACAATAGGTAACGAGTTTGAATCCCCTTCCGCATATATCATGCTATTTCAGTTTTTATTTTAAAAATAATATATACAGGGGCGGATTTAGCCCGAGGGCTATCTCGGCTCAAGCCCAACCATTCAAAAAAATAAATTTTCACCAAAAGTCAATCCCATAAACAAATAAGAAAACGGGGAAGTGGTAAACTAGCCCCTTAAGTTTGCATCCATGTGAGAATAAGTCCCTTAAGTTTGCTTTGAAGTAAATAAGCCCCTTAAGTTTGTTATAAAGTGAAATCAAGCCCCCTTCTACTTTTCTGGTCAAAATCTCGCCGGATTGCCAATTTCTCACCAATATCTCATATGTTGTACATATTATGTATAATTTTCACCCTTTCTACTGTATATATTTATACAAATACATGTATCCGCAAGATTTATACGCCTTATTTTAGCACACTAGTTTTTGGGCCCGTAATTGGTTAACATGAGCAGCACTGATGGTGTAATATATATATTCAAACAGTGCCATATGTGTAAATTACACACATATTTCTACATGTTTGTACAAGTTTTTTTCCCGCAAACGAAGTGTTAGGAAAAACATAAAAATTGGAGCCTTACATATAAATAACATAAGATCTACAAATAAACTGTTCTGCAAAATTGATTATCCAATTACATTTCCTAATTACCATAGATAACATGAACATTTGCTCTCTCACCTATTGTCGAATGTGTATATTCTATAAAGGATACCTATCAAAAAGACACAGACGATGAGTTTTGAAGCTCGTGAACTTGTTGTTAGTCTTCTACGATTTTCCTTAACAATTCTCTTGTATTTTTTCTCGATGATAGAAATGGAGAATTGGAGTTTCAATGAGAGATGAAAATTAGGGGAAAATAGGGTAGATGACAAAGAACTATATTAGTGAAAATAGTTTTTATTTTTGTATAGCAATGATATATGTACATAGTGTATGTATATTTACTCTTATCCATGTAACATATACAATTTGATGAGAAATTGAAAAATCCGGTGAGAATTTGACCGGAAAAATAAAAAAGGCTTGATTTCACTTGATAGCAAAGTTAAGGAAGGGGGTTGTTTACTTCAAAGCAAACTTAAGGGGCTTATTCTCACATTTATGCAAACTTAAGAGGCTAGTTTACCACTTCCCCGAATAAGCCAACCCCAAAGTAACGTATCCCTTTTCACTCCAACGCTACAACGCACCAAAACCAAATATCGTCGATCAGTTCATCAGTCATCACGCTCACCACCGATCCACCGCCACTTACAGTTGTCTCTCCGTCGTTCACCCCCTCCAGTTTCTACTTTCATACTTTAATTAAGGTATCTCTCTTATTAATCTTATTATTCATCAATTATCATCTTCCCTTTAGTAATATTGATTATGCTATTAGGCAAATAGGGCTCTTTTGAAAGTCTAATTCTAGATAAATTTATTGATTTTGAATTTTTGATGATAATAAGAATGTCAAATTCGGTGTAGCCGTAGACCTAGTCCGTAGGCAAACGGAGTTTTTATACTGTTAAAGTTAACGGAAAAAGGAAGATGGTTTAGTCGTAGTCCGTAGGATAACGGAATTTTTGTATCAGAATTCTACGATAACTCATAATTGTGAAACATACACTCATTATCTTTATGGTAATTTTCATTTAAGAAATTAATTTGTGATTATAGTTTTGTTGTTGTACAGTTCCAGTTTAATTTGGTCCTGTAAAGATTTTCTAAAACGATTTATCTCATTGTAAATGATCAATTTGGATACTTGATAGGTTATTGTGGTAATATTTGCATCAGACTGAACAAGGAATTTAAAGGAGTCATATGTGAGCCTAAGATTTCTATCGTTGCTTCATTTTAGGACTGAACTCAGACCATGTTATTAGAATGATAGCCATCTTTCTGTGATTGATAAAGTACTTGGATTCTAAACATTTTTTTTGACTTTAAACTAGTGTGTATAATATGCCAATAATATTGAGACCAATGAGGTGATTGATCAATTTGAATTGAGTGGGTCTCGTAGAGTAAAGTTTAGTTAGCTACGTAGATTCTTAGTTTGTATTTTTTTTTTCGTAAGAGACTTTTTTACATTTTATTTTTTAGCCCACTGTACTTTGAATTCCTGGATCCGTCCCTGAATATATAAGATAGGTTTTTATATCGTAAAATTCACATGGTACCCTTAAACTTTGCCATTTTGCATGTGGTACCCAACTTTTTAAGTTCGTGTACATAATACCCTCCATGTTTAATTTTCATGCATACTATACCATTTTTATCGTTATAAAAAATCTCAATTGCGCATAACTACTAGACCGGAATTAAGAGTAGGCCATTTTTTTTCCTAAAATGATTATCTCGTCATAATCTACGATTTGAGAAAAAAAATTGTCGACTGACATTTTATAGGTTTTTTTTTAACGGAAATCTCAAATTAACCATATCTTCGATCTTAAATTTCTAAATGATCGTTTTCGTTTTATCAATTTATAGATCTCGAAAAGGTAATGAATCTGGAAAAAAAAATAGTCAATTTCGATTTCTGGTCAATGATTTATGCTCATTTGAAAATTTTAAGAACGATAGAAAAGACTCGTTGTGCTTGAAAATCAAATCTCAAGGATATCATGTGCACAAACTTAAAAATTTGGATACCACACGGAAAATGGCAAAGTTTGAGGATACCACGTGAATTTTCCGTTTTTATATTAATTAATTACCTCCTTTTTAAATTTATTATCTTTAAAAATAAAGTTTTAAAATAAAGTAATAAAATCTCTTTTACTTTTTGTTAAGCAATTTTAAATTACAAATATCATAATTGAGTATTTGAGTTATAAAGTCATATTTAAATTTTAGATTTGAGTTACAAATTTCATTTGCAATTAACGTAAATGATGCAGTAAGGGCTTTAGGATCAATTGGACAGGTAGTTATTGTAGTACTGCGTATGATATATTAGAGCCACGTACTACTTTTGTCTTGTTACTCTGACGAATTCAAAAAAAAAAACCCACTTATCATTCAAAATTATTCAGATGAAATAAAACAAACTTGTAAAAGTGATTCGGTCTGAATAGTTACATACCCGTGCAAATTGTTAAACTTGTTTTTCATTTAGATAAACGTGTGCACGTTTGTAGAACCCCGAACCCGTGCAAGTTTAAAATGAAAACTTTAACCCCTTTTTCATTTAGTTTCTTAATTAGTAAAACAGGAGAAAATTTAAATTGTGACTCGTGCACTTTTAAATCGTGGCTCGTAAATTTAAACTAGACATGTCAAAATATGACTCTAACAGTAAGCTCGGCCGGAGAAAGCCATTTTTCCAGGGTCGAGGCTCAAAAATCTTAGTCCTGTGACTCGTTTGACTAAAACTTAAAATGGCCTGTTCATTTAGGGTTAAAGCCCCATCCGTTTTACCCGATGAGTTATAGATAAGGTTATGCTAAATGTGAATTGATGGGGCATATTCTGCACCGCTGACCAAGTCAACATATTGAGCAAGGTCAAATATATCCACAGCAAGTCAACGACTTAGACAGCCTAGCCGATGCAGCCCATCGGCCCGTCACCTGGGTCTCGGCATGACAAATGCCGTAGGGGCACATATCCGCGTACTCATATCCAAGGACCCTCGCCGGCCGCCCGCCATAGGTCTATCGGCCGAGGGTAGAACGGTCTTTCCACCTGCTAGCCACTTGGCCACTTGGCCACTACGTGACAAAAGGTGAAAGTCTATTAATACTCCTCAACCCTCATTGAGGAAAGGATCCACATTTTAACCTAAGAATCACTATTCATCTGGTAATATCTTCCTTATCTCTCTACAATATATACATTTAGCCAAGCAACAACTTATCTCTCTAAGTTAACTGACTTGAGCGTCGGAGTGAGTACGCTCGGCCAAAGCCGAGCCCTCAGTTTGTTCATCGTTTCAGGAGACCGCAAGGAAAATTCAAGCAAGTACATCATTCTACAAGCTACGAGTGGTAACAAATATCTGCTCTGGAATTACACCCGGAACAATTGGCGCCGTCTGTGGGGATAGATACTAGAAGCTAGTCACATTCATTCCCAAAAAAAAAAAAAAGAAACACACAAAAACCCACCCAAGAAGCTAAGAAGATGTCGAAACAACAAGAGGCATTCGTGGATCGATTTAAATCGAACTCTACCAAGATGATACCGTCCACAAATGCGGAGTTGTGCAACCCTCCGCCGCCAAGTAATTCAACCGGAGTACGGGATGCCAATAATACAGACACACACCGCCTCGCGACCAGGTCACCATCATGGGACATGTGGTTGATGCAGCAAAACTGAAGATGCTCCTGGACCTAATTGGGAGTACGCCGGCTCACACTGTCACGCCGACAAGAGCGGCGGAAACCGTCCAGGAGACCAGGGCCCAAAATGTGACTCTAAGAAACTTGAACGGAGCACTAGGAGAAGTTGACCCTGCCATGACGCCGGAGGAGCCCAGAGTGCTAGTGGTGGACCTAAGTCTTTCTCGCACTCGTGAGAGGACAGCGTCGCCGCGGCACCAACGAGGCCCCCAAAGAGGCCAGAGAAGTCCGACTCAGCAGAGCCGGAGGAGAAGCCCGAGCCGGAGAAGGAGTCCTTCTCGCTACGAGGAGAGAAGCCGGACTAGGAATGCGAGGAGCCGATCGCCGCGTGTCGTTCGACACATGGTCAGACAGCCCCTCAGTGCCTATGTCCTTGAAACCACCGTGCCGACCAAGCTTAAGTTGCCGGCGCTCACATACAAAGGGGATAGCGACCCCACCGACCATGCCGAGACCTTTGAGTCGTACATGTCGGTGTGGGAACAACCCGATGAAGTCTGGTGCCGAGTCTTCCCAACGACCTTGCATGGGATGGCTCAAAGTTGGTACAAGGGGCCGCCTGACGGCTCAGATATCTTTATTACGCCGACCTAAGGGACGCCTTTCTAGCCCAGTACTCTTGCAACAAGAGAAGGGCCGTGGAGACATCGGATCTCCTGACTATCAGACATGAGGGGGGCGAGTCTCTACGAAGCTATGTGAAGAGGTTCGACGCCAATGTTCAACAAATTCGGGAGATTAATCCCGAATTGGCAGCTTTCGCACTGATGAAAGGCCTCCCAAGGGGAGACTTAAAGAACGAGCTCATCAAGTACGGAGGCCTGGGCTTGGATGCCGCCAGGAAGATGGCCGACCAAGCCATCAAGGTGGAGGACTATCACAAGACATGGGTAGGCCCTAGCGAGGCCGAACACTCGAAAAAGAAGAGCCGGAAGACAACCCGGATGAAGGACGCCGTGACAATAATCGGTCACGGTCCGGTGAAAGACGCCACGACAATAATAGGTCACGGTCTGACAAGTCCGCCAGGAAACAGAACTCGGCTGGTGCCGGGGGGAGTTCAGGAACGTACTACCAAAGCAGCCGGTAAAAGATCGCACCCCTGGTCGTATCGGCCGCCGAGGTCTTCGCCCCGAGCAAAACGAGGCCGAGAAATGGGAAAGGCCCCCAAGCCAAAGGGGGACGGTGACACGAGCCGATCGTGAGTACCACGGCTACACCGGTCACCTTATCGACAACCGCCGCATCTCGAAGAATGCCATTGAAGAGCCGATCCGGAAGGGGAGCCTCGGCAAGTATGTTGCCAAAGGCCAAAAACGATGCGGTTGGATAAGAAATCCGTTTTTGAACGGATATGAGTGATCCATGTTGTCATCGGGGGCAACGAGAACGGTGGGTCCGCTCATGGGCACAACGGCACTCGAACGAGCCGATCGGGCCATCAACTTTGTGCCCAACACAGCGATCCCCGCTTCCAACATCCCCGATATGACTATTGGAAGAAAGGACTACGAGGGAGTCATCGCCCCTCACAGCGACCCACTCGTAGTCAACTTAGACATATCCAACCACCTGGTCAAGAGGTGCCTGATTGACACAGGCGCCTACACGAACATCATGTTCAGGGAGTGCTTCCTCAACCTCGGTCTGAAAGTCAAGGACTTGAGCCCCTGCACCAATCCACTGTACAGCTTCTCCGGAGCCGGCCTGGTACCTCTGGGGTCAATCAGAGTGCCGGTGATGTTCGGCGAGGGGAATGCGGCTAAGAATGTCCTAGCCGAGTTCGTGGTCATTGACGGCTCGTCCGCCTACAACGTTCTCATAGGCCGAGTCACTCTGAGCGAGGCCGACGCAGTGATGTCCATCCGGCCCCGACACCTGATGTATGTCTCGGACCGGGGAAGCGCATAAGCTCGTCTCCAAGGACGAGAAGGACGAGGTGGTCAACGTCCGGATCGCCGGAGGATGCAACATGCAATCCCTCAAAGTGGCAAAGAAGTCAGAGATGGGGAAAAGCCCATCCTTACAACAGGAGGGCGACCTCATGGATGCAACTGACGGCTAACTGGGAAGGTGTGCCTTTGATGAACCATTAGGACACTGGTAATCTCGGGAAAAACTTTGTATAAGCAGCGGAGGTGTCCAAGACAGCTGTGGGCATCCCGACGCATGTTTATATCTAATGAAAAATCGTCCAAGTCTTCCATCAAAGTGTTCATTTTCCCCCATAGTCACTAGCAAGAAACAGACGCCGGCTCACACTGTCACACCGACAAGAGCGGCAGTCTCTATCAACAAGCAGACGCCGACTCACACTGTCACACCGACAAGAGCGGCAGTCATCGTCAAGAAGCAGACGCCGGCTCACACTGTCACACCGACAAGAGCGACAGTCACCATCAAGAGGTAGGCGCCGACTCACACTGTCACACCGACAAGAGCGGTAGTCGCCATCAAGAAACAAGCGCCGTCGCAGTCACCCCAAGTAGTAGACGCTACGGCAGTCACCCCAAGAGGTAGACGCCACAGCAGTCACTCCAAGTGGTAGACGCCACGGTAGTCACTACCAAGAAGCAGGCGCCGTCGCAGTCACCCCAAGTAGTAGACGCTACGGCAGTCACCCCAAGAGATAGACGCCGCAGCAGTCACTCCAAGTGGTAGACGCCACGGTAGTCGCTATCAAGAGGTAGACGCCGGCTCACACTGTCACACCGACAAGAGCGGCAGTCATCGTCAAGAAGCAGACGCCGGCTCACACTGTCACACCGACAAGAGCGGCAGTCACCATCAAGAGGTAGACGCCGGCTCACACTGTCACACCGACAAGAGCGGTAGTCACCATCAAGAAACAAGCGCCGTCGCAGTCACCCCAAGTAGTAGACGCTACGGCAGTCACCCCAAGAGGTAGACGCCGCAGCAGTCACTCCAAGTGGTAGACGCCACGGTAGTCACTATCAAGAAGCAGACGCCGCAGCAGTCACTCCAAGTGGTAGACGCCACGGTAGTCGCTATCAAGAGGTAGACGCCGGCTCACACTGTCACACCGACAAGAGCGGCAGTCATCGTCAAGAAGCAGACGCCGGCTCACACTGTCACACCGACAAGAGCGGCAGATC
Organism: Silene latifolia; assembly: GCF_048544455.1. NCBI lineage: Eukaryota > Viridiplantae > Streptophyta > Magnoliopsida > Caryophyllales > Caryophyllaceae > Silene > Silene latifolia. Next base: position 86,711,045 of record NC_133530.1, on the reverse strand, counting down.
ACCATTAAGAGGCGACGCAAGCTCACACTGTCACACCGACAAGAGCGGCAATCACCCTCGAAGCGGACACGCGACGGTCACGGCCAGCGCAGTTGATACTCGCAAAAGCGATCAAAATGCCTTAAAAGCGTTTAAACACAGTTGAGATGCGCACCCTAGACTGCCTCGGCCAGGCTGAGGCGGAAGCAAAAGAAGCACTCCATTAGTGACACAAAAAGACAACTCAGACGAAGACGAAAAAAGACCTCGGCCAAGCCAGAGGCAAAGTGAAAACGCTAAGTACAGTTGAGACGCTCAACTATTAGCGCAAGAAAACTCAAAATGAGGTAAAGACCTCGGCCAAGCCGAAGGCAAAAGAAACGAACTCTTATTAAAAATGATAACAGGTTACAACTGAGGAGAATGCAGACGACGGCCGTCCCCATAGGGATAAGCCAAAACACAACCTACCAAAGTTGTACAAAATACAGGGAAAAGAAAAGCAAAAAGTTACAAATATGTCATTTGAAGCGCCAAAAGATGGCAGGGAGGAAAGGCTTAATAATTGGCTCCCGAACAGCTGAAGCTATCCGAGACGCCGGGCGAGCCTGGTGACGACCGCCCGTCTCCCTATGCCTGTTGCTGCTTGCCATCAGCAGTGGTAGCAGCATCTTCTTTGATGGGCAACCCAGCAGCTTTCCTAGCAGCCTCAGCTTCAGCAGCCCCAGCCTTAGCCTCAGCAGCCTCAGCTGCCCTCATTCTCTCGGCTTCCTCCTTGGCCGCCTTAGCCTTCTCAGCAAGGGCTGCCTTCTCCGCGGCCGCCTCTTTCTCTATCTTCACCCTCACCTCCTCCTTGGCCTTCTCCTCCACGGCTTTCTCCTTAGCTTCGAGCTTGTCGTCAAACAGCTCGTCAAATTTGTCCCACGGAAAGGAGCCATCAAGAGGGAAGAGCTCCCCAATCACTTCCCTGGCAGCTTCTTCGGCCAGATCCCGGTATTGGGCGCACATGTTAGGAAGCATGACGGTTTGGAGCATCTCAATGTCCTCCTCCTTTTGTCTGATGATGGCCTCCTTGCTCCGAATCACCTTCCCCTGGATCTGAAACTGGCCCCTGAATTCGTTCCTCTGCTGGAAATAAAGGTCGGCGTGCCTGCCGAACAAGGTCACACTTCTCCGGCGACTTTGCGGCTTCGGCCGCCGCGGCCTCGGCCTTGGCTCTCTCAGCAAGGACCTCCTTTTCAGCGTCCTCCCTGAGTTTTCTCTCAGCCAAGAGCGCCTTCTCAGCATCTCCCCTAAGCCTCTGCTCATTGAGGAGATCCAGCTTCACCTTCACGGCCACCTTCTTAGCGGCATTAAGCTCAAGAACAGATTGAGCCGCGGCTTTCTCCTGCTCTATAATATGAGCACGGCGCACTCGTTCCACCTCGCCGACCTCTTGATCAACCTCGCTTTCCGCTACAAGGTCGGGAGGGGGAAGCCTTCTGGGATGAAGAGTCACAGACGTTTTGATCACCACTGCAATCGGGGGGGAAGCCTTCTGGGATGAAGAGTCAATGGTGACATTTTGATCACCAGCCTGCACGGGGTTCTCCTCCACTTGCTGCTCAATAAGAGCGACGGCCGACAACGGCTGATCTACAAAATTTAATGAAAGCATCAGTGTCAACATGCATAGACATACCAGAGAGCCTGTCATCAGGAGCGCCTAATGAACCGGCTACCAGAGAGCCTGTCATCCGTACCATGCTTGGCCTTCTTGGCCGGAGGACGCATTTCCTTGCCAGCAGCAGAAGCAACATCAGCGGTAGAGGCTGTCTCCTTTCTCTTACGGACAAGGGGAGATCCCTCCTCATCGGAGTCCCCCCCATTGGTGATATCAACGATCTCCACTGTCTCCTTCTGAACAGGGGGGATGGGAGGTGGAACTGATGTCGACGCCATCGCCGCCGAAGACTTTGTTTTTCGCGTATGGCGCGGCATGTTACTAGCAACCTTCGCCTGGGCCGCCACCACATTCAAGCCTTTCAGCTGCTGATCCATGAGATCATTCGGCGACGTCCTGCGGTCATGGGCTAGAGCCTTGGGATGCAAGTCAGCAACGGTCTTATCTTTGTGCAGCCCCATTCTCCGGAGGATATCCTCAGACAGGTCCGGTCCAAAGTGGTCTGCAAAGGAAACAAAGCAAGAGTTAAGTAGAAGAAATAAATCGAAGTTCGAGGAACAGGAACATTGAGAGCGGTGATGGGCCTCACACCGACCCCACTCACCCTGTGCTAGGGCCGGTATGAGGCCGACATGGCAGAGCGGCTCATCCTGAAGAATGATCTGCGTTGGGGGAATCCATCTTTTCGGCACCCCACTCTTGTCCGCCTCAAAAAGCCTCATCGCAAGCTTCTCATCCTCTTTAAGAGGGACCTTGCTGGCATCCATCTTAAACTTTTTCCGGGTGACCCATCTGTCATGCTCCGCCTTAGTCTTACACCGCAAATTAACTTGGTGCTGGAAGGAGCGGGGCAGCGGATAGTCATCCGGCACCTTAACGTACACCCACCGATCTTTCCAGTCCTTGCAAGAAGTAAGTTTGTCAACAGAGACGTAACCCTGCTCCATTTGCACACTGTACCATCCGACGCGACCAGAGATTGATGGCCGGAGATGATGAAGCCGGCGGAATAAATTCACCGTTGGGGCCTCTCCCTTGAAGAGACAAAGCCAGACAAAGCCGACTATGGTCCTCATAGCCAACGGGTGCAGTTGGGCAACGGCAACGTTCATGGCTCTAATGATGGCCATAACGTATTCATTCAGCGGAAACCGGAGCCCGTACTCCAAGTGCCGCATGTATACGCCGGTGTAACCCGGTGGAGGGCAACAGACGGCCTGACCCTCCTCAGGGATAACAATTTTGTATCCCCTGCCAAAGAAGAAATGGCCCTCGAAAAATGTCTCGCCGGAACAACTGGCGAACTTATGGGTCCAAGCACGGTCAAGGCGGACCTTACAGGCGTCGCCGTGATCCATAACGTACTGCCTCCCCTCATTAGGACGAGCCCTTTCAGCATCATCACCGAAATCGTCACCGTCACCATCGACATCATCGTCATCCTCCCATTCCTCCAAAGTTTGAGGATCAACCGGGGAGAAGGAGACCTAGGGCCCCCGGACCTTATCGGGATGGCGTCTAGCTTCTCCTCCTCATCAAGACGCGACGGGGAACCCCCCGGCGCCGGTTTACTAGTTCCGGCATCAGCAGAAGACATGTTTACAACAAAACTTCACAAATTAAAAATTGAGAAAAATTGTTTGTTTACCTTGAAGAAAAGCACTAGCCGACGCAACGATTCTGAAGATTTGAAGAGAAAGAAGCCCTTGAAAGTTTAGAGAGAAGAAAATTTTGGAGAGAATGAAATTGGTGGCCAATTTCACTTAATAATCGCCCTATTTATAGGGAAAGCCCACGAAGAAGGACCAATCAGGCATGACCCATGAAGCGTCACCAATCAAAGAAACAGACACGTGTCGGACATGCAACCACGGAATGTCAATCGTTGTATATGAGTTGAACGTCAATCAATGCAACAGTGACCAAGCGTCTTCAACACGCCCATTCATATCTCCTTGCCTATTCATCTTCCTCAAACGAATTCCCAAGCATCTATTCTCCGCCGGCCACATAATCAACCAAGCTAGGTAGCACGTACGGGGCAATCAAAAACAACCTAAGCACTCTCAACCCTGGTCTCGGCCAGCGTCACTTTCTTTTCCACATCGGATGCCCTTTACACATCCATGTGGAGGGGGATATGGTACGGCCTAAGCGTAACCAGGCCGAGATAAAAGAAGCCGGGCGTAAAATTTTTTTACTTTGCAGAATATACGCTCAACATACATCGGAGCCCATACCACGGCATAGACTACGCTAGGGGCAAATTGATGGGGCATATTTCGCACCACGACCAAGTCAACATATGAGCAAGGTCAAAGATATCCACAGCAAGTCAACGACTTAAACAGCCTAGCCGATGCAGCCCATCGGCCTGTCACCTGGGTCTCGGCATGGCAACCAACCAGCCGGGGCACATATCCGCGTACTCATATCCAAGGACCCTCGGCCGGCCTGCCATAGGTCTATCGGCCGAGGGTAGAACAGTCTTTCCACCTGCTAGCCACTTGGCCACTTGGCCACTACGTGACAAAAGGTGAAAGTCTATTAATACTCCTCAACCCTCATTGAGAAAAGGATCCACATTTTAACCTAAGAATCACTATTCATCTGGTAATATCTTCCCTATCTCTCTACAATATATACATTTAGCCAAGCAACAACTTATCTCTCTAAGTTAACTGACTTGAGCGTCGGAGTGAGTACGCTCGGCCAAAGCCGAGCCCTCAGTTTGTTCATCGTTTCAGGAGACCGCAAGGAGGATTCAAGCAAGGACATCATTCTACAAGCTACGAGTGGTAACAAATATCTGCTCTGGAATTACACCCGGAACATGAATATAAAACATTTAAATTACAAATATTATTAAAATATGAATATTGATATAATATATATGAAATGATAATTAAAAGATCCTAGTTTTAGTATTTTAAATTATAAACACAATTAAGGAAATCAGTTATATTCTGACATGACTTAAACGACTTTTCTCGCTCGATCTATATGATGTTTCAAATGCTCATATTATAAGGAAAAGGGGGTAGAAAACATGATTGAGTTTTGTACCAAATTAGTTTTAATATTTTAGATGTTAATATTTGTAATGAAGGTATTCTATATGACAAATTAAACATAAGAAAGAGATGGGCCACTATTTTTAATTATGACTTGGACCACTATACCCTTTTGTGTAAACCCCGTGCAAAAGCGCAAATACTACTATACCTCCAGTTGTATAATAAACATTTATCCAAACTTATGTGTAATTTTCATGAGCTTGTTAAAAGTTTATATTTTTTTATGTTTAAGTGTGTTAGTTCAGAAACTTTAAATTATAGCTCGGTTTCATTAAAGCAAAACGTGAAAACTTTAGTACATAGTTCGAATTCTAAACCACCAACTGTAATACAACTGGCAATATACTCTATTAATTGGTGAAAAAGTATAAGTCCGCTTGTTTCCAGCTTTATTACTGCCTCTATTTAGAGAAAATTCAAGAAAAAATGTTGAATCACCAATTCTACTCTTTAAATTAGAGAATCTTGAGATAATATTATCGTGGGGGAGACAATAATACTTAATTATCTAGAGGCTAGTGTATGTTCATCTATTTTTCTTCACTAAATTTAGAGAAAGACGACAATATTCTTAGGTAACGTTTGGAAATAAAAAGGGTATAATAAAATTGGAATGAAGGAATTATTAAATAAAGTTATCTCATAGCTAATTCGGGATGTCTATTTCACCCGTCGATCAAAACACTATTTATTTAACCCTAAAGATTGACGAAAACCCGACTTAAATGTATGGCGGGTGAAACGGACATTCTCATTTAAAATGAACTGATGTATTTATCAGTAGGTCTCACTTACGGGGTCAAGTATCACCCATATGAATAGATAAGACAAAAGGTATATAAGGAAACACAAATGACTTGTATTTATTTTAGCATGTGAATTTTATTTGACTCATTATAAGTATTATATTATCCGTCACAAATGAGAATTTGTGTGTATTTTATTGCCTTAAAAAAATGTTGTATTTTATTGTCTTTCCATTTTTCTATAACTAATGTTGGGCCATGCGAAAGTGTACATTGTTACACACATTTGTTGAGTACTCCACATTGGTTCTCCGGGTTGAGGAGCCATAAATACACGGACAAAATCAACTGGGACACGCGATTTATATTGGGTTGACAGTATTACCCTTACATTTCCATTTTCTTGTGTGCTACTCTGTTATAGTATGATACATGGGGGTCCTACTTACTTTATTACCATTTTCTATGCGTCAAACAAAATATTTTAGCAACATACAGTGGCATTAGCAATAGACAAACCTTCAATAGGTTTGTTCTCATGCCACATAAGATAATATACAAACTCATTTACTCATAAACCTCATACCAACAATAGATAAACCTCTTCAAGGTTCATAATATGACCCACTATAATAATTCTTCTCTCACATTCTCTCTCCACAAACCTGTAAACTATATTGTAACTCCTCTCATCCATGAAACTCAACACTCATGTCCAACAATAGAGGGTTTGTAGACAAACCTCTAAAAAAATAGACACATCATCTTACAAACCTTTTGACAAACCTCTATTGCTAATGCCCTAATACATAAACCATACGCATGTTAGACGGCGGTGAATCGATTTATTTTAGCAAATACTTCCGCAATATAATTATGAAAATGGTTAGTTGGTACTTGGTCTGGAGTAATACTAGTATAAAAAATGGTCGTTTTTAGTAAATGACTTTATGAATCGGGTTTAAATATGAGTGGTATTTGGGTTGTAAATGATTTGAGCCGATTTGATAAGCTATAGTAATCGGTTTTCAAAGCTCCACTCGAGCTCAGTTTCAACTCATGGTAAAAGTGTCGAAGTATAATTGTTCAATTATATTTCTTTAGAATTTTTTATTTTTATTTATATCATATTTTACTATTATACTTCCTTCGTCTCAATTATTTAAGTAAAGAATCAACTCCGTTAATTTTGATTACATCACTACAAATAAAATACCCTATTAGAAATCACAAATACTTTTACCGACTAATAAATGTAACAAAGCGCTTCATTTTTGTAAGACTCAAAACAAAGAAAATCTATCATTTTAGTGACAACACCGTTTATAAAAATTGTACTAGAATTCGAACACATAGCTCGCACCATGAGACGGTCAATTTTTATAAAATAATTATTCATTTAGTATTAATACATGAGCTATCTATTACAATTTTACATAATGGGACAATCTCATGTCTCACAGTATGAAACCGTCCTACACTCCTACGCAATAACTACTGTAACTCGAAATATTTCTTTTCGGAATAGTTTAGAGATTTTGATATGATAATTTGAATGGGGGAAAATTTTGGTTTCGGGTAAGTAACTCTAACAATCAAATGACGGTTATATCGGTTGCGGATGGATGAGGCGGAAAATCTCATTGGACATGTCAATTTGTTCAATGGACTGTTAGATGAGTTGAAGAAGATCGATGTTAAGGTTGAGGAGGAGGATAAAGCGTTGTTACTCCTCAACTTTCTCCCGAATACACACGAGACGTATGTGGATACGATTCTATGCGGAAAGGATACCATTACCATGGAGGAAGCACAGGCGACATTGTTGTCCTTTGATGCGAGGAAGAAGGACAAGGATGGAATGCGGAGTGACATCTCAGTGATGGTTGCTCGGGATGGGAGAGGACGATCGTCTAACAGGGATTATGGATCGAAGCATGGCAGGTCTCGGTCCAGGAACACTTCTCGGAATGATAGAGTAAAGTGTTACAAGTGTGGTGACATTGGGCACATAAGGCGGAACTGTCCTAGGAAAGATGTGCCGGATAACAATGGCGACGCCAACTTGGCTGCCGGTGAAGGAAGTAGTGATTGTTTCCTTACCGAAGAGTGTGACTTGCTTGCGGTCACGGATAAGTGCGATGTACCTTCCAAGGAAGAATGGGTATTAGATTCTGGTTGTGTCAATCACGTTTGTACCCGGAAAGAGAGTTTTGATGAGCTCCAAGAAGGCATGCCCGGGAAGTTGAAATTGACCAATAATTCAACAGTGGATGTCCTTGGTGTTGGGGTGGTGAAAATCAAAACGTCTAGTGGGGCGGTGCATACTTTGGACAAGGTAGCTTATGTTCCAGAGTTGCGGCGGAATCTAATCTCACTTAGTCAGTTGGACTCCCGAGGTTATGAGTCTAAAACTCATGGGGGAGTGGTGAAGGTGACTAAGGGTAGTATGGTCCTCATGAAGGGGGAGTTGCATCGTGGTTTGTACCGTCTGGCGGTAAAGACCTCAAAAGGTGACGGGGAACGGAAAAGACGTCGACGTGTTACGTTCGCGGTAGAGGTGGCGAAGGTAAATTGTTTCCAGGTTGCAGACGGGGGCAAGGGTAAAATTCTGCTTTGGTGAAAAGGTGGAGGGTGGAGGTCCTCTCCCGAGTCATTTGACGCGGTGACTCGGTTGCGGCTGTACACGGTGCATTGACCGTGGTTGTGAGTTAGGGCGAGGACCGGATACTAACTCGGGTGTGCAGCTGGTATTTCAAATCGGTCAATGGTTAATTCCTCGGTGTCTCCCTTGGGTGGGAGGGGGAGAATTGTTGGGTCCCACCCAAGTTTTTCACTTGGTGAAATTGTTCAAGAAATAGTATGAGCTAGCCTTATTGTTCATTTTTCGGCTACATGCATAGTAGCTCATTATTGTTGACTTTTGCACGTGGACATAGGAAAAATGGGAGTGGTAGTTTGCACGTTTCTTGTGTCTCTGACAAATAGTGAAGTTGCACTTGCCTATATATTGGACGCTCCTCACTTGGAATGGGCAGAGGGAAGGAACAAGGAGCACTCTACATCGAAATTGTAAGTGTCTTCTTGGTATTGTGCTTCACTGGAATTTGGTGGAGTACAAGGCAGACCCTACGGTATTTGTAAGGTACTCACACAAATAAACAAGGGGTTGTGATTCGGGTAACGGTTCAACCGGGTTTGAGTGTGTGAGGCAGTATAACGGGTCTTCTCTTACAATAATTTAGAGGGTTACTCTAGGGGTATAATTGGTGGTGATTTCCAATTATACTGGTGGTCTAGAGGGTACTAGTTTGTATTCCTAAATTATTGTCGGGTCCAAATTCGGTGTGTAATTTGGTCCAGGTTTTACGTTATCTTGGCACTATCTTTATAGTGGAATTCGGTCTTTTTATTTGGTGGGTTTTACCTCCGTCTTGGAGGGTTTTGCCCTGGGTATTGACCCTAAATCTCGTCTCAACTTATTATTAGCTTGCGGTTTATTTTACTTTTACATTATATATCGATCGGTGCTTCCGTTGCGTGTGGGAGATTGGAGCTAATTTCCCAAAATAATCTAATACTACTAATTAAACTAAGATCTAACAACAACTAAGCATAAAGGAAGAACATTTATGAACAAACTAACTTAAATATTCAAACTTTGAACAAATGTAAACAATTCAACAAAGGAAAAAAAGAGAAGAGAAATATTAGCAAACTTGAATTAAGGAGAAAAGAGATGAGAAATTCAACTTACAATTGTTGTAAATTATCCTAGATCTAACCTAAAACAAATGAAGAAAAAATGGTTTCTTTTTAATTTGGAAACTAAAGTGAAGCTAATCATTGGACTACTCTCCTGCTCTCCTTCGTGCTCTCTGCCTTGCTTCTAAATTCTGTCCCTTTTTTTTTTGTTCCCTAAAAAATGAATCTCTCCCAACTTGTTGTGTAGTGCTCCGTAAAAACCAACCTGCCGGTTAAAGATCGTCGACACATTACTAATTATCGTCGACAATTTGTAATGACTTTTCTAATCTACCCCTCACTCTAAAGCTCCCATATATTAACATTTTTTTTCAAGTACGACATTTCCGTCACCACCGCTTCAATTCCGTTAGCAAATTCAAGAAATCGACGACAAGTAATCTAAACTAGTTTAATTTTAAAAAAAATTGTAATTAGTTAGTAGATTTAGGTAGTTTAGAATAAAATCGTTATTGTTAGAACGGATTAGCGATTATCGATTACCGCACCAAAAAATAATCTAAGTCAGAAAATGATTTTTTTTTTTCCAAAATAAAAAAAAAATTCCGGACGAAAAACATTTTCGTCCAGACGAAGGTCCGGACAAAGAAATTTTTCGTCCAGACCATGGTCCAGACACAAATATTTTTCGTCTAGACCCAGGTCCAGATGGAAAATATTTTCGTCCAGACGAAAAATATTTTCGTCCGGAATTTTTTTTTTTTTTTTTTACCGGACGAATTTTTTTTTCGTCTGGACGAAAAATATTTTTGTCTGGACAAAAAATTTCTTTGTCCGGACCTTGGTCTGGACGAAAAAAATCTTCATCCAGGCCCTTTTTCAACAATTTTTTTTTTTAAAAAATTATTAATTTCCGTCTTAAATTAGTTTTGGGTGCGTGGATCGATAATCGCTAATCCGTTCGTCAAATCATAAACTTGAAACGTAAACATATCTCTTGAACATCGTTACTAGCTTGATCGTTGTTACCGTCATTAGTCGATATGTTTAAAACCGTTTTAATCGAAAAGTTCGTAAATTAAATTACGTTTTTTTTTTCCAAAAAACCATTTTTTTGTTTTAGAAAGATTAGAAAGAGAGCCAAATGGGATTAATGGGGGGCAATATTGGAAAAATGTGTTAATTGTCGACGATAATTAGTAAAAATGTCGACAATCTTTAGCACGACCCAAAACCAAAGAGTAGTTGTTGCATTTTGGGCCAAGAAATAAGACATGAACTCTTGTGATCTTGTCCAAACCATGAGCCCATCACATGGAGTCTTCAAACAAAACCACAATTGAAAATCAAGTGGATAAAGTCATAGGCTAGTCAACTATGTCAGGCCCAGTAAATTCACTCTTTGATCCGATTTTCTACTCGATTTTTCGCTCCTTTTTGGTACCTACAAAATAAGACGACAAGAGCGATACCAAACTTTCGACAAATAATATAAGTTGAGACTAATTAACACAAGACAACTAACATACTAATTTATTCCAAAAGTAAGTGAATAATCTCAAATCGAGTTATTAATTAAACCAAATCAATACTATATATTAATTCCAGAAACCAAGGGACTTTAATGTAATTAAAGAAATTTATACAAATTAATTATACTATATAGTTTTAAATCGATAGCACCGTGTGATGGACCTGATAAAGGGACCTCAATGTAAATATTATATAGTTTTGGTTAAAAGTATAATATAAAGATGCTTTGATGAAGAATACTTATGGAACTACATTAAATTAAAGTAATTATTTTTAGAAAACACAATAATATAGTGATTGTCCTTAAAATTAACATGCCCCGCTTATAGAATTAATTAGTATTATCATAGAATTATAAATTAAATTAAATGTAGTAAAAGTAATAGTAGCAGCAACGAGATTAATAAAATTAACGGTATTAATGTAGGAGTAGTGACAGTTAAAATAATGACAGTGGGAGTAGTGAATGTAACAACGAATGTAGTGAAAGTAACATTGGCAACAATGAGAAAAAGAATGAACAATTAAATAATCAATCGACTCATAAAATATTTTATTTATTTAAATATAGGCCGGATAAAATTAACGGGAATAATAATGAATTTAACAGGAAAAAATAGAGGAATTAGTAAAAGAAACAATAGTAACCACGAGAGTAGTGAACGTAATGATATTAACAAAGAATGTCGTGAAGGTAATAATATTAATAGCGGGGCAGTGAACGTGTCTCATAATTTGAAAATAAATTTTACATTTCATTATAATTACAAGATATGCTATAGAAAAATATATTACTAATAGTAAACGTGTGAGTTAGACAACTCCAACATAGTTTATTTCATTGAAAATAAAATTTAACGGTAAAAAGAGGTAGCCCGGGCGAAGCCGGGCACCAAACCTAGTAAGAGATAAAACGTGGGCTAAAATAAGTAAAATAATGTGTTATCAGTCGACCATCATATGCAATAGAGTTACACAATAACCGAGGAAAAAAATAGGAACATACATCGGATATATACTACCTTATACTTTATTTGTTTTTGAGCATATGTGCATTTTTTCTGAGCTTATTACCTCAAATTTTATCTGTTTTTGAGCATATGTGGTTTTTTCTGAGTTTATTAAACTTTATAAGTTAGATTTTAATTTTTTTTTCCCGTCAAAACACAGGTTTAATCAAGCTTATATGTAATGTTTTTGAGTTTTATTGTAATTTTTTAAGCTTAATGTTTAAGTGAATAAACTCAGAAACTTTATAATAACTCATAATTTTTAAAACAAAATTTTTTAATATAATGCTCAGAAACTGGTTGTAGTACATCGAATGTATAATCTACTTACTAATAACCAATGATAAGACAGTCTAATCAGTCTCGCTAACAAACTAATTATTTAGACGACCTTTTTTTGTGTAGCAACTAATACGGGCTAATGAATACTGATGGCCATAGTGAAATAAATCTCTCTTGTTCACTGTTTCTCTTGGAAGTCTAGTACTTGTGGACTTTTTTTTTTTTTTTTTTTTTTTTTTTTTGCATCGAATGAAGGTACATATGTTCATTTCATAGATGTATTCTTTGCTATGGTTGCACGCAAATAGTCTTAGAGACACTTGGTGTTCTTGGTGACCCAAAATGAAGTAGAATTTTAGGTTCTGATTCTGTTAAACTAAGTTTTGGAAAATATGTGATTGTGTAAATGATTTTGTGTGTTTTATTATTAGAATTGCCAACCTATTTATACAAGAGAATTAGCCTCATACATTGTATCTGCTCAAACTAAATACAATGAATGGATACTAAAAGACTTTCTCGTAAATGCACCAAAGACTACTCGGAAATCGTCATAAGACTGCACCGTAATCCTAACACTCCCCCTCAAGCTGGAGCATGAAGGTCGAGAATGCCCACCTTGCGAAGTAGATACAAAGAAATACAAAGAAAAAAAAATTAAAATAAATCGTCAATCTTATCTTCTTTGATCTTGAATTCTTGATCTTCCTTCAAGAGTCTTCTCAAGGTAGGTATGATAAACGAGTATAAAGACTCGCTAGAAAATTGTGTTAGAGGATAACTTTTTTGTACATGTTACGGTTTTTTATCGCTTGTCTCAGCTTCTCTGCTTTACTTTTTTGTTCTAGGATAACTTATGTGTTAAGAGGAATGAGAATAAAGGTAACTCTTAGAGTTCAATCTCACAGAGAAATGCATGAGATCACTCACCCAAGTAGCAGAGTACCAAGTCCTTTTTGGGAACCTCTTGGAGAATATTCAAGCTTTTGGACGCTGTTTCATTACATGTAGCTGCCTCATTGACTCATTGTAGGAGACGGATTGATTTTGAAGAGCTTGTTTTTAAAAAAGGGTAAAGTACATTCCATTCTTCGTGACATTGAAAGTTCAATGCCATATGCTACCTTTTGGATTATGCTTGGTTAGTCACTCAGTTTTGTGTAATGTACAACTATGTATCTAGGGCTGTTAATGAGACGAGACAGCTCGCGAGCAACTCGAGCTCGGCTCGGTCAAAGCTCGGCTCTGGCTCGGCTCGAGAGCTTAACGAGTCAAGCCGAGCAAACGTTGGCTCGGCTCGAAAAGCTCGTGAACGGCTCGAACTTGTGTAACTAGATGAGATATTACTCATATTTTATAAAAATATTTTGTCATGATTATATATTTGTATCACACATATCAAAAATGTCTTATTGATTTTCCAATGTTTGTTTGTATATAAAACTTTCGAGCCTTGTTATTGAACATATCGAGAGAGAAAAAACGACAATTCAACAATTATATATAGGCTCGAGTTGGGCTCGAGCTCGCATTAAAGCTCGCAAGCTTGATAACAAGCACAATTTTTTCAAGCTCGGGTAAGCTCGAGATCGGCTCGAACTCGAGTTTTACTTTATGAGCACAAGCCGAGCAAGGCCAAGCTCGGGCTCGGCTCGGCTCGTTAACACCCCTATATGTATCTATGTGTTGTAGTGGCTTATCTACTTTTCACAAGGTATTAGTGTTTGGTAAATCTTGTACAAGACCGTCTTGCATGTGGTACCAACCCAAGTACTTTATTTATTTTAATTATATTACCATTGGGTTGATTGAACATGTAAGACCGTCTTGTACTCCATATAAGTTTTAAGTATATTGTGAAACGTCGTGAATCTCTGTTATTTGAATATGGAATTACGATTGAGGCCAAGTTTATTTGTTTAATTAATACACTCCCGTCTAAGCTAGCCAAGTTTACTTTGCATACATACATATAATAATTTTAATTTGCAGACTTAAAATCTTCTCGTGATTGGTTTGCTTATTAGGCTTCATTGGTGATTTTGTTGCCGAACTTCGACACTGAAAATCGAGATAAAACACTTCAGAAATTTGGGAATTGTGGCAATTCAGCCAATTTGCTCGAATCGGAAAAGTCTTGATATTAGACATGTTATAAGGTCTATGATCTCAAAGCCTTAGTTCCCTAATGCATATGTTTATATTCTTACATTGTTTAATAACTCGCGCCTTTGGGTGCGCTTAAACCCAAGACTTGGTGATGTGCTTGCTAAAACACCTCAATGTGTCTTGTAAAGCTGATTCAGCGAGGCGCATTACTCCATCAAGCGAGGCTAAGCTCAAATCAATTATTCAATTAAAACAACAATATGAAGCTACGTTATCAATCAAGTATCAATTTAAAATAAAATCTCCCCTTTAATGCAATTGAAAATCACAATGAAGCTACGTTATCAATCAAGTATCAATTTAAAATAAAATCTCCCCTTTAATGCAATTGAAAATCACTATAACCCCTAAATTAGATTTTGGAGTATGCTAATTTAGGGACGAAAACAAGCTACAAGTATGCCTATCAACCCGCCTATCCCTCTATGAAAGAGAGGTAGTTTCTTCGTTACTTGGCAGAATTCGACTCCCAACCTACTATTGAAAAGCTAAGAAGACAAGCTTTTGAAGTTCTAGATCTAGATGTTTCTTTCTCAATTTGCATTCATTTGATCTTTTTTTGTTTTTTTTTGTTTACGAAAAATTTACGTGATATCCCTAAACTTTGCCACTTTGCACATGGTACCCATATTTTTTAATTTGTTTACATGGTAATTTTCATGCTTGATTTTCATGCACAACAACAACAACAACAACCACCTTTGGAATCGTCTACAGGTGAACGCACACCTCAATGCGAAAAAAAAAAAGAAAAGAAAAAGTGAAAAACAAAAGGGGAGTGGTAAATCTATAGGTTTTAAAATCGAAGTCCGGATTTCTTTTATAAAAACTTAGAATTTAAATCGAGAATAAAGATTAAAACGATTTTTAAAACCGAAGTAAAACTTAAGGGGCCGGAATACCTTAAAAGTGAACCAAGTATTAATATATAAGAAAGTTGTTGGTAAAAAGGTGTAATAAATTCGAAAAGACAAATAATATTTTTTGAAATAAATAAAAACATTAAATATCTCAAATAACATCAAATACTAAAAATCCACATGCATCATCGTCCGCCATTGTGCCCTTTCCGTTACCATTCCCTCATCCAGCTCGAGAAATCTCATATCGTGTTGTATCACTCTTAGCCGTGTCTATTTTGGTCTCCCTCTACCCCTATCAACCTTTTCTGTTGCAACAGGTGCGTCCATAGGTCTCCTTCTCATATGGCCAAACCATCTTAGTTGATTTTCCATCAACTTGTCCTCTATTGACGCCATTTTCATGCACAACATGCCATTTTTTTTGTTATAAGAAGTTATAGTTAAGCATAACTCGTACGCCGGAATTTAGAATTGACCATTTTTTTTCTTTTCTTTTCTGAAAATGATTATCTCGTCATAATCTACGATTTGACATAAATATTGTCGCCTTACGTTCTCTAGGTTTATTTTATTTTTTTTTACTAAAACCTCAAATCAACCATAACTTCGATTTTAAATTTCTGAAGGACCATTATCGTTTAAGAAAAGAAATTTAAAAAGTGTTCCTCTCGATTTGTGCCTGATTGAAGATTTTAAGAACGATAAAAGGGATACGTTATGATTAAAAATCAAATCTCAAGGTTACTATGTCCACAAAGTTACCATGTGCACAAACTTAAAAAGTTGGTATCACGTGCAAAATGACAAAATTCAGAGATACCATGTTAATCTTCCGTTTTGTTTTCCACGTCTTCTTCGAAGATTTGCATGTTTTTTTCTCAATTTGCATTTATTTGTTCTTTTCTGGTATGTTTTTGTTTATCTAACGTCGTCTTCTTCGAGGATTTGAGTATTGTTTTCATGCCCGTTGCTTATTGCTTCCCGTGATAAGTTCAAATTAGCTTAAATTCCGCAAGAAGTAATTAAAGGATGTAAGATCGCATCTAGGAGCATAATGTGATGTAATTTAGCTCAACCTCGAGAGGGGTAAAAAATCACTATGTAAAATACACATAGTCATCGTTCTAGGGTTTTGCTTGGTCATTATTTTGAAGTACCTTTTTAGTTTCAAATATTTGTTTTACAAAGAGTATAAGAGGTAAACAAACGATTGAAATAAAAAGAATTATATAGATAAAAGTGAAGGTTAAAACGGAAAATAATAATGGTGCAAAGGAGATAAACAATGGTGAAATAAGGATAAAGGGATATAGAGAGGCTATGTCTCCTAATATTGTTATCGATTAGAGGTCTTTGTGACCGTCCTCTTGTTATTTCGGTTTTTATTTTCACCATCGCACTATTATATCATATTTTCCGTGATTCATTTGTCCTAGTTCCATGTCTCATCTTATGTTTTATATGAGTTTTTTTCTCACATATACTCTCTTAAGTTAGTGGTTTGAATTAATGAGTTTATAGAAAAAAGATTATGTAACAGGAGATGAGTCACGATGCTAGGACAAAAGATTCACCATATAATTCTTTTTTTCCCCTTGGTTCATATAGTGATCTTGAAGAATTATATCATGATATAATGCTAGTTGATATGCTATGATTGGCGTGAAGAGAAACCACAATTTGCATGAGCAATTTCCACGGTCAATTTTCTAATTTGAAATTATAAGCTAGTAGAACGATTGACTTTTAAATTGCATATGAATGTGGACGAGTGGGTTAGAAGGAGGAGGGAATAAAAGAAGGTAGTTGTCATTTGGGTTAAGAGTGTGTTTGGATGGGAAGAGGAGAAAAAGGGAGAGAAGGAATTTAAAAGGATGGAAAATTCATTTTATGGTTAGCAAATAAAAGTGGAGGAATTTGGAGGGAAGGAAAAATGGATTCTCCCTTTCCCTCCTTCAAGCGAAATTATTTCTCCTTTAATATAGGAAAGAGTCTGAGGAAAAATAATCATCTTTATTCTCCCTCCATTTTCCTTTTTTTTTTTTGGTATCCACACACCTAAGAGGGGGGAATGAAAATAAATGAAAACATGGGATACCATTTAAATGCTCATAACCAGTTGATTTCCTTTGATGCACGTAGGAATTTATAATAGTTTTAGGTTTTATGTGAATTATAAAAAATTATAAAATATTGTTTGGTTACATAAAAAAAAAATTAATTCATAAAAGTATTCCTACTTACCTAAAGGCTTAGGAAAGCAATTACCTATATTATGGAGGAATTGTAATTCACGACCACTAATTCATGTAAATTGGAGTAGCGAAATAATTTACTAATTTTGAAGTTCACATGAATTGAAGTTCATGTGAGTTAGGTAAGCAATTAACTCTATTCTGGAGGAATTATAATTCACAACCTCTAATTCATGTAAATTGGAGTAGCGAAACAATTTAATCATTTTGAAGTTCACCTGAATTGAAATTCATATATTTCGAAGGAGTACAGAAAAGACTTTCAGACCCCACTTCCATATGTACTTCATCACAAATATTATCCTACAATCAGTTGTATAATAGCATTGTACAACCGCCTCAAAATTGTTGAGCTCTTACACAAAGTTGTTGAGCTATTTTACAGGTTATTGAGCTATTTTACAAAGTTATTGAGCTTTATAATTATTCTTTTAAACTCAATAACTTTGTATCATAGCTCGTTAATTTTGTTAGTACAGCTCGATAACTTTACAATAAAGCTCAATTACATTGAATAAGTTGTATATACAATCAGTTGTATAATACATTAACGGATACTTCATGGAAGGGACAAGAGACAACGAGATCCCGTTTCGTTATAATGTCGAGGAGTATTCGTGGGTAATAATACTTATATCGGTATTTCGAGATCTTCATTTGGGTGGAAGGAAGCCTATGGGTTGCAAAAGCGAGATGAGAGTGTAATTAACCACATAACGCTTGAGGGGTCATCCAAGGGCGTAGGCAAAATTAGAATGTATTGATTTTTTTTTTTTTGTCAGAAGGAAAAAGGGTGATTATAGTACCCCAAAAGTTACAAAACAAGCTATTGGACTAGGTTGCAGTAGAAGCCCGACTAGCAAAACTAATGCAACGAAGCCTAAATTAAAGATTACATAAACTTTTATTAAAACTAAAAATACAACAAAGCAAAGTAGATTAACGAGGACAATAAGGGCAGGCTGATGAAGAAAAACTTGAACACGAGCAAAATAGTCCACGCCAACAGCATTACTAAAAACTCCCAGAGACCAACGGGACGGACCAGGTGCCTTTACGCCACAAGAGCGTAGAAAGAAAAGGGGAAGAACGAGCCGAACAAGCTTGTCTTCAGCGGAGAAGAATCTCCTAAACCGTGGTGATCGACCCAAACAGTCCAAAGACCAACAACCAAAAGAACCAAGTAAACTTAGAGATATGACTAAAAAGCGCACCCCAATCAATCTCCCAACGAAGAACCTCGAACGCGCCCCGAGACTACTAAAACAGAAAAACAATAGAGAAAATTAACTAAAGATGACATTAGCTGGAGGTGGAGACCACCGCATCCGGCCAACCAACAACATTGCCAGTTCCCGACTTCACCCTACCCAGCACATCTCAATATCTCATACAGAAAAGAACCTGAGTCACCACCACTAAACCACCATCCCCGATCAAAATCCACGCAAGCCAACACAAACACCCAAGACTCACCAAACCGAAAAGAAAGACCCGAAGACCATCAGGAGGACCAACAAAGGACCCAAGACCGTCAACAATCACACGAACTAGAACACCCAAAAATTCAAGCTCCAAAGACTCCAACTGCAACTGACTCAAAACATTAAAAAACACACACATGCATGCAACAAAAAATAGGAGGAGAAGACCCAACACCAAAACCACCAGGCGGGTCAAAGACACCACAAAGACAACCGTTTCACTAGACGACACCTCCCAGGACAACCACTTTACATGCAACCAGACCAAAACAAAGGGACGACACTGACAGACACTATTGATAAAGAAAAAGGGACAGTTAGGTGGGGCAAATGAGGGGATTACCATAACGGACCCAAAACACAACCACGACAGGATGAGCTATACTCATCGACACGACAACAGACAAACCTGGGGTGGGGGGAATGGGGGGATCACCCCTGGGTTGGAAATAACATCAACGGTGACAGGACAAGGTATCGGAGGGACGACAACGACAAAGGACCCAAACCCGGACAAGTGATAGGCTTTAAAGCCATCACCAAGACCAAATACGACTCCACCCAAGATGCATGCAATGAGACCGACAAAGAGACAGACGGAGAGACACGGGAGACCGAATAAAGAGACCCGATCGCAAGAACCACGAAGAAACAGGTCAAAACCAATCGGTAGAGAAAAGGCGAGAAAATTGGGGGTAAATATTTAGAAATTTAGAGCGATAAACACGTCACCGGAGATAAGCCAAGACGGCCCCATCTCCGGTAACAGAACAGCGGCCAGGAACAAGAACTCCGGCGAGAGGGAAAAGTGGTGGAGGGAACATGATTTTTGGGGATTTCAAGAGACGAGATGTGATGTATCGCCGAAGATAGGCTTAGGGAAAAACCCATCTTCGGTGATAGGGTAGGGGAAGAAGAAGGGAGGCAATGTATTGCCTCCCATCTATGGCGATAAGGTAGGGGAAGAAGAAGGGAGACGGTGGAATAAGAGAAACTGGGGTTGGGGTTTTTTTTTTTTTTTTTAGAGAGAGGGGAGAGGAAAGTTAGAGAGAGATTGGTTTTTTTTTAGAATGTATTGATTATTACGATACTATGCGTCGGTTGCTAGAATCTCCGCGATTTAGTTTTTGATTGTTTAACTACAATCAAGAATCTAGTGATCCATGAGATGGATGTCAAGACCGGTTTCTTAAATGGAAATTTGGATGAGGGAAGGTTTATGAAACAATCTCAAATTTTCATTATACCGAAATGGATTGGAGGGAGTAGTATAATATCATGAGAAAATGGTTAAATATATTATTATATACTTTCTTCTATTCACTAACATCTTCCACATTTTCTAAATCGCTAAATTCACAAAGATTTTCTACTTTCCTTATTTGTCTATTATTTGTGGTTAGTAGAACATGTAATCCCACATTCTCTCTCCTACTTTCATTTTTTCTTCACATATATTACCATTCCACTAAATATTGGTCCAAAACAAATGTGGAAGATGTTAGTGAATATGAGGGAATATCATTTTTCTAAATGCATACGATAAAAAATGAGCTAGGCGTCGTTTGGTTACCCCATACAAAACGTAGAAAAATAGGAATTCCATGAATTTGCAAAATTGAAGGTTGTTTGGTTACCCCTCTTTTTGGCAAAATGTAAGAGTTAAAAAATTACTTTCTCCGTTTTTATATGATGTACCCATTTGTCGAATATATGAGTGGAGTATTTTAATAAAATGGGTACATCATATGAAAATGAAGGAAGTACAAGCTTAAATTTAAAACAATCAATAAACCCACCCGGTTAGTGACGAATATTCATTAGTGTTGGAAACTATGTTGCTCCGACTCTTTTGAATGCCCACGACAATTTAGGTATGTCAGTGGGGGCA
Organism: Silene latifolia; assembly: GCF_048544455.1. Classification (NCBI taxonomy): domain Eukaryota; kingdom Viridiplantae; phylum Streptophyta; class Magnoliopsida; order Caryophyllales; family Caryophyllaceae; genus Silene; species Silene latifolia. Next base: position 86,690,388 of record NC_133530.1, on the reverse strand, counting down.
GATGCGGGTAATGATTTGATGGGTGGTGGGCCGGGAGTGAGTATCAAAAGCGTTATTTCTCGCGGGTGCTGTGGCGGGTGCGGGTATCACATGAGACATGAGAATCGCCTCATACCCACTCCGCCCCGCACCCACCCGCCCTGCATGTCCTCGCCCTGCTTATACCCGCCTAACCAACTCCGCCTCACTTATTCATACACTATTATATATAATAACTATATTAATCAAAATTAGGATTGATTGAAAACCATGAGTGATTTTCTTTTACCATTAATTCATTGTTTGAAAAACTTATGTACTAAGTAATTGCATAAACTATTTCAGACCTCTTTGGGGAGATGCCTTTGTATAAATTGTACGAGACTAATATGTTTTAGATTCAAGAGCTATGTTTTTAAGAATTCTTTTCTGGGGTAAAACGTAATTTGGCGAGTCAACGTAAATTTCCATCGTTACGGGTCGTGGGGCTGGTGTGGCATTATAGTTCGCGGATGCTGGTACGGGATACCCTTTATCCACACCTACCCAGCCCCATTGACATCCATACGCCCACGTACTCATCCGACACTCAACACTAGGACAAGATACCTTATTTTAAGCCAAGATATGTATATTTTCACAAAAATGGCCGAGCCCGACACTTGAATACGCACACACTCTGATTAGAAATATGGTTTGAACTTTCTACACGTAAGACGGTTTTAAGAAAGATCAACTAATAGTTATATATAGAAGTGAATGTCAGATATTTTTACTTCATAAAAAATGTTTGAGAAAATACTAAACATTTGATCGTACACAGACTAAATTGAGATAATTGGGTGATTAAAATTGATGGTTCACTTTAGCCTAGAAAAATAAAATAAAATTGTGGCTCGTTTTTTAATGCTTATTTGTGCATCACAAATTCTCATTATAGATGGGCATATCCGTCTATAGTAAGAGACGGGTCGGATCCCTCTCACAAAGAGGTAAGTGAGAGGGCAAGCGAAAAACCAAGTGGGTTACCATTTGGCCTCCCACTTGCCTCTTTGTGAGAGGGATTCGACCCGTCTCTCATTATAGACGGATATCCCCCGTCTATAATGTGAGACTTGCTGTTTGTGTATTTGGTGACGATGAGTAATTAGAGAACCTTGCACTAATATTTTTTTAAAGAAGAATAAACTAACCCCTTAATGAGGAGAGTTTCTCTCCATTTCCTAAAAAGAAATGGAGAAGCCATTTCCTTTCGGTGGTCCAGATCGTATTCTGACATCATCGAACGGCTTAAAATTTATGGGTAAAAATAAAGGGATAATGAAGTTTTGTGGGGAAAATATTATTAAATGAGTTTAAAAGAGGAAATGGAGAGAAAGAAATGGAGATGATCCATTTTCCCCCTTAATGGGGTTGCTTAGGTCGGTTAACATTCCAGCCATCCTTATCCACATGCTATTCTTTAATATATTTATTTTTGCGGCTTTCAGTTGCCAAAATGCCACTTGTTTGAATATAAAGGACTCAGAATTACCAATATGCATGAGCTTAAAAGTGTTCTTAAATATTCAAATGTTTTTTTCCCTTTATTTCACATGTATTTTTCCCCTCTATATGGACCCTTACAGGGGATTAGGCTGATACTAAGACGATACATTTCGTGAGCAACTTGAGCTTGACTTTGTCAAAAGCTAGGTTTATGCGAGTTCGGCTTGAGAATATAACAAGTCAAGCCGATTTAAAGTCGCTTAGCTTGAGAAGCTTGTTAGCGGCTTGAACTTATATAATTAATGAATATCTTACTTATATCCTATAAAACTATTTTATCATGATCTCATATGTTTTATTAATGTATTCACTATTTTTATACGTGACCTTCATATTCAAATCATGTTATTAAATATATAGTTAGAAAAAACGGAATCTAATAATTATATACGTGACCTTCATATTCAAATCATGTTGTCTTAACTCTGGGGTTTACTGATACTATAAGTTGAGTTTTTACAAATGAATTTGTGTTGGCTAGATAACATTTTGATTTTTGACCAATATTTACCTCTTTTGGATTCAAAAGAGGGTTAACAATATCTATGAGGTTTTATTATATTTGTTTGATAGTTCCTAGACCTTAACATATCTACATTTTCTGCAGGAACTAGTGAGACCCTCTTAACGATATTGTCAACGGAGAAGGAGAACAATAACAAAAAGCTGTTAAGGACATTGATTAATCATATCTATGGAACTTTGGTATCTCGTGTTCAACTTGCATTACATGCAGATAGTGTTCAAAATACAGGTTCGTAGCTTGTACATTAGAAAGTTGGAAGTTTTTTTTAAATAAGAGCCATAACATTTTTATTATTTTCCTTCAAGCTTGACATTTGAAGTAAAGCTATTTTTCGTTGACCTAGTATTATAAGCGCTTTCTTTGGGTTTTTATTTTTCGGCAGAGCTTGTTCAAGCATTTAAAATGGACACATCCTGTAAAACAGAATGTGCCTTAAGTATTAGATGGGATTTAGTTACAGAAAGAGACAAGGACCACAATTTGTCTCAAAGCCATGTTCGTTAGGTTTTGCTCTTCTTAATTTCACACTAGTATTTGTAATTGTGGTGTTCAAAATGGATTTCTGTTGTTTCCCGATTTTTGCAAAATACTAACGTCTCTCATTGTTCTTGGTAAAAACTTGATGTTCTGCCAAATCAAAATTTAACCTTCTAAGGATTTAAAACACCGTGTTCTGTGTTCTTTTTGGTGTGTAATTCTAGAGTTTTCTTTCCGTTCGTGTCTGATATGAGATGGATATATGGTAGGTTCTTCAGTTAAAGAGTTGGGTATTCTATCTGACAGACAAATTGGAAATTTTGTCAGAAGATTTTGAAACATACCAAAGACCTGGTAAATTCTGTTAAATTTACTATGGTTTTGTCAGATGTGCCTTTGCAGTGAAATGCTTGTTGTCTGATTGTCAATTTCCTTTTGTGGCTTAAAGCTGGTGCTGCGAAGGTGTTTTTCATGACTGTGCCTTTATGCAGTTTTAGCACTATCATACTGTTTTCCTGGATACAGCATGGATAGTTTCTACGCCATGCAAAATCAGTAGGGCTATCTATCAGGGTGTTATCTATCAGGGTGTTCTATTCGGTTCCAAGAACATGGCATCCAGATTTTGGGAGGCTCAATTATCTATGAGGTTTTATTATATTTGTTTTTAGATTTCGTATATGAGAGAATCAAGTTTTTTCTATAGGCAGTTGTAGACTTGTAGCCTGGTGTCCTGGTGATAATTATTTACATGGTATGAGAGCAATGAAGCCTGTCATACTTTTCAGCAAGGGGAGGCATGGGTTTAAATCTTTTACACATTTTGTTAGTTTACATATCTAAATATTAAGGGATTAATTTTTAAGTTCTTCACAGATTGCTGAGATAGAAAATCTGGCAAATTTTTTTTCTGAAGAATGAACTAGAATCGTATCTTATCCCATGTAACGTATTCTGAATGCTACCTTCCTGTTAGCATTTTCAGATTGGATCCTCTATACACTACGTAGAGCTGGGCTCATTACAACTTGTTGCAGTGACATTACAGCAGATAGCGGTCATCAGAAACAAAAAAAGATAAGTAATAAAGCAGCCAGCAGATGATTTTTGTGAATATCTTTCTTTTCCATATGCGTATGTCAAAAATAGGATCTGAAATAATTCGGGTTTTTGTCTATGTTAACAGTTTGTCAACTCAATCATCCTGCCTTGCACTTCCTGTGGAACTTGAACATTATGGAATCTGATACTTTGCGTCTCACGGGTAACTTATTATTTATGTTTGTTATAGTCCGCTAAGATGGATCTACTCAGTTTTTGTATAACAAATGGTCTTGTTGATGGTGGCTATAAAAAGTAAGCGTCCCTAGTCTTTTGGTTTTCTTTAGTTGTAGTCGATATGAAAACTGATGGTGATAATATCTGAACACCTAAGTCAATGTGAACTGATATTTAGAAGTTTGAATATCTTAGAAGACCAAGCGGATTAAAGATTCACGAGTTTGAAATTCTAAGACTAAGTGTAGCTTAATGTGGACTACTTCTAATGACCATTATCTTAATACTCCCTATTCTACATAACCCTCCCCTTTCATGGAGGGCACGGGAATTAAGGGAGTGGAGTATTATATGATAAAGTATTAGAGTAGGGTAGGAGATTGGAGAGAGGGAAGGTATTGTGTGATTAAAATAAGTATTGTTGTGGGGGTAAGATGATTAAAATAAGGATTGTTGTGGGGTAAAGTGATTAAAATAAGATAAAGTATGAGTATTGTGGGGTATTGTTGTGGGTGAGATGATTAAAATAAGTATAAAAGTTTGCCAAATAAGGAAATAGGGAGAGTATTGTGAATAGACGAAAAAGGAAATAGGGAGAGTTATTTAGAATAGGAGGGAGTATCTTTTATTCGTCTTTTTGTTCTATGATGTGTATGAATTATGAACTCATCTAGAAAATAATATTCTTGATGTGTGTGAGACATTGTTGAGTGCTTTTTATGAGAATAAACTTTAAATCTTTTTTCTCCTTTTCATCATACAACATGTGGAGAACTTGTAAGATTAGAATATGAAGTGCTTTATCCATAAATGTATTTTTTTTTTGTTTCCTTATTTATGCCTGGACCACTTTAAAGACAAGTTGGGATATGAGATATAGTTAAAACTTTTCCGCTACTCATACATGTCCTTCATTTCTATATGTGGTTTACGTTTTAAGATGTTAATTATTCTCTCCATTTTTTATGCATGGACCACTTTAAAGACAAGTTGGGATATGAGATATAGTTAATCTTTTCCTCTACTTATACTTGTCCTTCGATTCTATATGTGGTTTACGTTTGAAGATGTTAATTATTCTCTTCATTTTTTTATGCTTGGACCACTTTAAAGACAAGTTGGGGTATGAGATATAGTTAACCTTTTCCTTTACTTATACTTGTTCTTCATTTCTATATTGGTTTGTCATAGTCATAATTGCGTTGTCCCTTAAAACGCATAACTATTATCCTATATAGGTGGTCATTACCTCATTGGCCACTGATCACATGATTTTCAACATGAAGTAATATACAAGCTTGAATTAAGAGTGCAATTCTTTCATTGACTTTTGCTTTGAAACGTGCTTTATGTCGCGTGCACTAGTAGTATATACTTTATTTCCTTGGCATTGTGTCTGAAGCGTGCCATTTTAGGTGAAAGTTCTCAAAAGTGATCAAACTTTCTCTACATTGAATTAAAATAAAGGATTCACTAAACAATTTGGAGTTTATGCCATATGATTATCTCGAATGCATTTGTCTAATTGGAGGAACTGAAAATTAGGCATCATAAGAATATAAGAAAATATAATGTATTAGATATATTCATATATATATATATATATATATATATATATATAACTTAGAATTGTCTCGAATGCCATACGTTATGACCTGATGATTTTTTGACGAGTATAAAGTTTATCATTTAATTTTCTAGTATATACATGACATTTTTTGTATGCTTTTCATGAGAATAAACTTCATACCTTTTATTCTTCCTTCTACTATTTTTAGTATGTAGATTAACCTTTATAATTCAGAATGACTAATATTCTAAGTTATATTGAAATTTTATTCTAAGTTATGTAGATTAACCTTTATGTAGATTAACCTTTTATTCTTCCTTCTACTTTTTTTAGTATGTAGATTAACCTTTATATTGAAAAAACAAAAAAAGGACAAAATGATGGAAATTTTATTCTCATAAATAGCACTAAACAAAGTCATGGCGTCATTATGATGCATGAAACTCCGTGTGTGACGTACTGGAAGCAATTTTCCTCTTTGGTATTGTTAGTTGTGTGATCTAGTCAGTTAGTAGTTTGTATTGAAAGTTTGAGGTGGTTCAATCTACTGATTCCAGGCAATTACCGACCACTCCTCAGAAAACTTACCAATCACCATTCGGTCGGATGTTTGGAACTTACATACTTTTCCACCGGCGAAAACTTTTGATAGAGTAATGTCGGTCGGAAATTAGTGCGATAAATGTTGACTTCCGACCATTGTCCCAGGTCAGTAAATAAATTTTGACTTCCTTGTAGTTACCTCTAGTACTGCCAAAAGCTGGGGAAAATGCAGATATGCCATTTTGTAAGTTATATTGTAAGTTTGATTCTGACAGAAGACAATTTTTATTTCAACATCATTTCCAAAAACATTTCGTGTTCTAGAATACCATCATATACGTCATGGAACATTTAGGCAATTTTTTTACCAATTCATCGTGAGAGTAGTTTTTTTTATCCAGTCTGGCACTCATCTTCCACCTTTTTTTTTACTAATTTGTTAGAGTAGTTTTTTAAACCAGTCTGGCACTCATCACCTTTTTTTTACCGGTTTGGTTATTGGTCCAATAGATAATGTCGTTTTGCTATGTAAGACTTTATTAACTCAGGTGCTTCCTAGAGCTGTTATACTCCCCAATTTTTTATTGGATTGTGTGTGTCAGGGAGTTTCACACATTGTTAACTGTTTAGTGAATTGTTTTTGAAGTATTTAGACGAAAATGAAGTGTCTGTCTTATTTCTTATGAGGGTTGGTGTGTCCTAGACAGATTTGTAACTCAAACACCAATATTTTCCTGAAATTCCCTGATTTGTGTGTGTGTGTCAGGAGTGTTCGACACCAATTGTTCTCAAATTCTTTTGGCCTAAATAAAGTGTTTTCTAACTCCCAAGTGTCTTGTCCATTCGTGTGTCCTACATAGATCTGTGAGGAAATAGCGGAGTCGAAGTTTTCATCTTTGTGAGGGTGAGTGGCCTGATTGCTATGGCCAAATGTTCTGCCTGGTAGATTATCAGTTGACAAATGAAATGACCAAAATAAGGATGGCGTGTCCGTAATTCTTTATATACCAAGGTGATTAAGCATGATTTGACTCCTCTGGAATTATGGGCGGATCCAGGAATTCCATGCATGTTAAGCTAGATTCTCGTGAATAAAAAAAAAGTGAAGAATAAAATTTGATATAAAGGGCCTGAAACTATATTTGTTAATGGAATTTGTTTGTCGCAAAGGAATAGAATACTTTGCATATCATCTAAAGTTAGTAAAAGGGTGAGAATTTGTAATTAAAAGTTAAACGGAACTACTGGCAAATAAAATAAATCAATAATGCATTGAATAAGAATTTAACATATGACAACTGCATCTTCAACCAACTAAGCTAAGCAAACATGGTCATTCTTTGTTAACAGAAATAATACTTTTCTCAATTTTAGGGTGGGCTCAAGCCCACACTAAAATGGCATACATCTGCACCTGCCTAGAATTGACTGAGACATGACCCTAGTGAGCTTTTGTGTGTAAAATGTAGCTATGCAAGTCATATGTAAGCGTCAGTGCTACTTGCGTTGTTGATGTGAGCATGTTTTCTGCAATGAAAATGTATCTGTTGTAACAGCTGATACTGTTGTTTGATTGTTTATTATTTACAATCGTAATCTTTGTCTTGTTTTTTGTTTCAGTTTTCTATCTTGTTAAAGACTGCTTTTTAGGTATCAACCATGTCAATTCTGTTTGCTTCCGTAGTAACAATCTCTGTAGTAGTCAGGGGTAAGGTTGTGTACATTTGATTTGAATCTCCCTCAGATCATATTGACGTGTTCTCAGCTACACTTTTGACTGAGGGTTGTTCTGGTTGAATATTTTTTTACTAGTGATTAGACAATAAACTCTTGCAAAGCAAGCTTGATACAAACAAGTTCGACTCATATGACTGGTTATATGGCCTAACAATCTGCTTTTTTTATATTTAAACCTTAACATGATCTACATTTTCTGCAGGAACTAGTGATACTCTCTTGAACATTGTCGATGATGAAGGAGAACAATAACGAAGCCTTAAGGACATTGGTTACTCTTACTTAGGGAACTCTGGTACCTTATGTTCGACTTGCATTCCTTGCGGATAGGGTTCAAAATACAGGTTCGTAAATTGTACAGTAGAAAGTGAGATATTTTTCCACACTGCCCTTTTGATTATTTCCTTCATTCGACGTTTGAAGTGCAAAGTGCTGTTTTCATTGATCTAGTAATATATCTACCCGGACTACCACTACTTGGTGTTTATTATAAGGATATTAAAATATTGATTGGACCTCAACCATTACCTTAAGGTTTTGGTTGAGATGGTCTTCTCAACATGGTATCAGAGCCAGCGTGACCAATAGGTCACAGGTTCAAATCCTGGGAACCCCCAATATCAATATTGATTCATTTGATTGTGCCTTAAGTATTGGATGAGATCTAGTTAAAGAAAGGGAGAAGTAAAATAATTTGTCACAAAGCCATAATTGTTATGTTACATCATCTAAAACAGATTGTGCCTTAAGTATTGGATGAGATCTAGTTAAAAAACTTAACTTTATGGATTTATAACACAATGCTTTCTGGGTAATTGTGGTGTCTAATGATTCTTAATTGTTACTGATAATGGGTAGAGGTCGTCGTACCCAATCAAACAAATTCTCAACTAGTAAGGGTAGTCGAGGTCGAACCACAAGGAGATCAAGTTTGAGTACTAGTCTTGTCTTAAATTATGAGTTAGCTACGTGAATCATGAAATTGGTTGATATTAAACTAATTAATTAAACTAAACATAAATTAAACTAACTAAGACAACTAAACTAAGTAAACAAGTAATGAAAAGTGATTTAAACAATAAAGGAAAACCTAGGGTCCGATCTCACCTCCGACATGTTCATTTACTATCATAATCCCGTTATTTAGTTATTGAGGTAATGTGTAAGGAGGAGACGACTCTAATTCGCCAAGCACCCCCCTCTCGGGTTCGCACTTGGACACTAGCTATCCCTACCAACCCCCCTCTCGGGTTCGCAGGTCGGTATCCTTAATTTAACACCCGACTACCCCAAAAACATGCATATTCCCAAGGTAGCCTAACATTAACTAAGGTCATTAGGCCCACATCAAATTCCGGGTCATCCCACTCCTTCTCTCGAAGGTCGATTTCAAACCCAAGACTAGAGGTGCCCTCCTTTGGCTCTCCCTCTCGGTCTCAACCAAAGTTGACAATTAGGCTTAAACAAGGTAACCAAATCCCCAACCTAATTGGTTCTCACCAATGGACAAGGGTTAAGAATTAACATTACCCACAAATAAACAAGTCAATCCTCTAGTCAACCCTTACTTATTTCCCCAACAACTAATTAAAATAGGATTAGTAATTTACACATGTCGGGGTTAAATCGAATCCTAGTGAAAATACTACTCACTACTCATTACTAATCTAACATTAATTACATTTTTAACTATACTAAACATGGTGCTAAGAACAATAGAACAATAAAGATTGAGACTTTAATCTAACTAGTGTAGATTCCCGTGCTACAACACGGTATTTTTTAGTTTTGTTTTATAAAAAGACATTCTCATTATATTAATTGCATAAATTAATTGTATCTTTAATGTTATAATGTACTAATATAATCTTAGTAAGAGGTAGAAAATCAAAGTTTATTACCATCAAAAGACACTTTAAGTTAAGTTAATTTTGTCTTAAACCATTTTTACTTTACTATAAAAATTGAACTCTATAATGTTATATCATTGAATGAAACTAATTTATGACATTAAATTAAAATTAAGTGATGTAAAAATGTAAAATTTAATTAAAATGCGTATAAACCTTATAACAATAAGAGGTAAAAACAGTATACCACACACTTAAAAAGACGATTTACGAATAATTAGACTAATATTTTTTTATTTTTAATTTAAAAAAACATAAAAATTGTTACGTCCTTTAAAATATACACCATATTTAGTGTGTAACCGATGAAGGATAATATAATAAACAGATTTACGTAATTTTAGGGTGTAAGTAATGACAATAATTATGTTAAACTGCATAAGAAGCAGGTTTGCGTAATTTTAGAGTGTAACTGATGAAAAATAATATTTATGTAAATGGAAATGATTGCATAATAAATTATGGATTTCAGTGAAAAAAATCATAAATATGAATTTTAATTAAAAAAATTAGAGTTTAATTATAAGAATATATTAATTGAAAAGATAATAATGTAGTGGATTTTTTTTACTTGTTACCTTATTTAGCTAGATGCCTTTTGGAGGGAAAACTAAGAGAATTTTTATTCTCCTAGTAGTAGGGGGAAGTAGTAGTAGCGAAAAAGCTACGGTTACACTCGGTGTATAGAATCTTCTATACACTACGAGTAATGTAATGACACATGGCAATAGTGGGCCATGAGATAAAATATTTTTAACATTGATTTTGTTACATTTGTGAGGCATAAATTTGAAAATCAATTTAAAAATTAAACAATTATCTTAATTAATATCTTTCCCATATTTAAAATATATGGTATACTAAGAGCAAGTCCAATGGTAAGCTAGTTTCAACTAGCTTACCATTGCCACATCACATTTTAAGCAAGTTTATTTTTGAGCTACTAATTCATTTCAATGGTTTAGCCAAAATTTTAACTAACTTTTTACTCATATGTTAATTAAGTTAAAACTAATTTTATTGGTTGAATTTTGTTGTAGGGTCATTTAAATTCTTACTAGCTTAATGAAGGTTTCCAAATTCTTGGTTTAATTTCTACTTATGTCTTGTCCGATGATTTACTACTGCTTACAATTTTACAATTTTAAAAAATCGCAGTCCAGCACCTGCCCAAACCATCAACTTGCTCTAATAGCTATCATTACCTTTTTAATCAGCCAATCTATACCCAGTTTACGCACCAACTCCTACAACCACTACCGGCGTCCCTAAACGTCGATGTACGCCCTCCCTCGCCCACCATCGAACCCACTCCCTCACAACAGCAACTAACACCGAATGAATTTCGTCAGACTTCGTCACCTATCCACCACCAAGCAACGCCGTCCACCAACACTCCATCCCTCCTTTCTCTTGTGATAGCGTCGTCGGAGAGGTAGTTCCACTAGCAGAACGGAGAGGTAGGCTTTGGAGGAGAGGAGTGTGTAAGCGTTCCGGCGGCAGTTTTCGATCCGGTCGAAATTGGGCCGAGGATTTTGGACTTTTTTTTTTATAAAATCAATTTCATGCTTAGTTTATGTGTGTAAGATATTATTTTAAGTAAATATAATTATTAGTTTATTCTTCTATATTTAATAATTTCTTTTGCTCTTTCCATATTTGAAAATAATTTCATCCATAATCATGTAATACATTTGCCACATGTTAAATTGTTATTCGAGGTGTACAGAAGATTCTGTACACCGAGTGTAACCGTAGCATCTTCCGAAGTAGTAGGGGGATTTAATGACTAATAAACATGAGTAAACTAACATTAAATAAGGTAAGACTAATAAAGACTAAATTTTGGACTAATTAAAGTAATTAAACTAATTAAATACATAACAATAATTAAATAACAATAAGAGAAAGAGAGAAGAAATGATACCAAACTTAGAGAAAAATTGTATATATGAGATGAAATTAGTCTTATAAACCCAAAAGATTACATCTTGAATCACTAATTGATCTATTTTTAAATTAAATTTGAGTGTGTTTTTGAGGAAAATACCTAAAACTAACTATTCCTACAGCTACTCCTATTCATGCTCTCCTCTTTTTCCTCTTTTCTCGTTTTCATGTGAATGCAAGAGGACAAAAACTTGGGCTTTGCTTGTTCATTCGTTGGTAAGAATGCTTGGACAAGTGGAGACATGGATATAGCAAAAGACCCATGTTTTCGGCCCAAATCAACAAGCCACGGCCCACACCCACAACTAATAATCATCATTGGAATTCCACTTAATGCCTCCATTTGGTCTTGACCCATTAGTGTTTACTCGGTTTTCATTCGAGTTCAAATAAAATATACGAGGGAAATACCAAAATCCGACATATAATATAAATAGATAACAACTATGATAATTGATAAGATTAGCTAATATCCTATTTTATTCCGAAATGAGTGAATAATCGCTAATTAGGGTACTAATTTGACTAAATAAGAAATAAAATGTGAGGTAAAAAACGAGTAAAATAGAGTGTTATCAAATCTCCCCACACTTATCTCTTACTCGTCCTCGAGTAAGCTCATTAATTAAACTAAGACCCTTAATATAATAATGGACTAGCTAAATTACTAATATCTGATGAAAGGCAATTAATGGGCCTTCTCCGTCCCTTCAACTCACAACGAAACACAATGAGGTATGTGTTCCGTTGCAAGGCAAGCGGGGGCTTGCGGAAAATTTTGACACATCCAAATATTTAAGCATGAAATAGCACATAAGATGCATCACAAAAATAAATCAAAGCCGCTATCCTCATCTAAGCGGCCGTTTTGCTTTCAAAAATCAAATAAAGAGAGTCATTAGTGGAGGATGTCGTCTCAAGGTCTCACCAAGGTGTCTATCCCCACACTTATCGCTTTGATTAACAAATTGGTTATTGGCAATTTGGTTAGTCATCTTCTGTTTTTAGAACGGCCAAGATTACTTAATATATTACCATGGCAAAAGTTTCAGTCTTCAGAATGGTCAATGCTAGTTTATGTAAGTTATTGTCAGCTAAAATGTGTACTTGGTTTTTGTACAACTGAGTCTCTAGTTGATGGTCGCTCTACCAAGTAAGCGTTAGTGGTCTTTGATTTTCATTTACTTGTAATCGAAAGAAAAACTGATGGTATTGAGAAGTTTGAATATCTAAGAAGACCAAGAAATTAACGATTCGTGAACTTTAGTTTCGACTTAAGTGTCTTATTCGTATTTCTTCCTTTGATGGGTATGAATACGTTGGTGACTGCTCTTTATGAGAATAAACTTTATATCTTTACTTTTTTTTCCTTTTTATCATGTAACATGCGGAGAACTTGTAAGATTAGAATACGAAGTGCTTTATCCCTAAATATAATAATTTACTTTGTTCCCTTATTTATGTTTGGGGACCCATTTTAAAGACAAGTTGGAGTATGAGATATAGTTGAAATCTTTTTTTTTTCCCTCTTTTACCACACATTGCATATCTTATCTTCCTTTTTGTTTGAGGACCACTTTTAAAGACATTATTATAACAAGTTGGGAGTATGAGATATAAATGAATCTCTTTTTAGTGTTATTATCATTTTTTTTTCTTACCTTCTTTCTTTGTGTTCATATATAATACTGTATAGAGTAATAGTGAAGGTGTTCACTGCTCTCTTTGTATTTAATTATAAAGCGCGTGGTTTAAAATCACCATGTCGCGGCTATCACGGAATCTTGCAACTTTCTCACTCCAAGCAAAAAGGAATTTTAAGGTAGTAAAAGTCACCCAAAAGAAACATAGTACAATACGAAAAAGTCAACTGGTTAACACAAGTAGGCCACTGAGAGTCTGAGACCCTTCCTTTCCTGGCAACATATCTCACCTGTTTATTGGTAGGGACAGATTCTGCTCTTTGATTGTTCCGTCCGTCTTGCTTAAGACCGTCATATTTCAGACCGCAATAAGACCTCTCACAAGTGAGAAGCGCACATGGGTGGTGGACACCCCCATGTGCTTTCCCACTCACACTCTAAATGGGTTTTTTGTGAGAGGAAATGGTATCCGTCTGACCATTTCAGATGAATATGGCGGTCTGAAATAAGAATTTGTGTTGATTATTTTTTGCCAGGAATTTTAGTACTCCCTCCGTTTTTTAATATATATGATGTTCTGCATTTTCGAGATAAGCCTTTGACTTTAATATTTACAAAAAGTATTTGTTTAAAAATTATAAAAATGCTACCAATAAATTCTTCAAGGAAAGCTATTTCATATAAGTATACATATCATAATATTTAATCTTATATTTTAAGGGAGATTGAAGAAAAAACAGAGGGAGTAGCAACCTTTAACTTTTTTGATTGTTTATTTTAAGGTAAATAATTTATTTAAAAAGATAAAAAGGTTATGAAACTATTTAGTTTTATAACTACTTCTCAAGTACTATATAAAATTCGACTAAAAACCAAAAAATTTTGGGAAATTTTAAGGAGTTGTACAATTAGAGTGGTTTTTTCTAGTTAGGGCCTAGGGCTACCTATTTTCAATTTAGTCCTGACGAACATATCGGGTCGAGTCAGGTCGTGTCGGATGTAAACGGGTCATGAACCCTTCAACCCAAACTCGTGTCGTGTTCTTGTTGACCTACTTTCGTAAATGGGTCATCAAGCCCTAACCCTAACCCGTTAATTTCGTTTAGGATTCGTGTCGTGTCAATATTTGGAAAGTGGAAGTATATTTATGTGATGGAGGATTAAAAAAATAGAATTAATTTAGTAAATAAGTCATTCATGTCGGGTTCGTGTTTATAGAACTCAACACGAACTCAACCCAATTGAATCCAATTAAATTCGTGTCGTGTTCGTGTCCCACTTACATAAAAATAGGTCATTAAGCTTCAAAGTTCAACCCAAACTCTTTAATTTCGTGTCGAGTTCATATTTTGGGTCGTGTCATTGTTTGCCGCCTCTAATTTCCATAATAAACAAACAGTTTAGTGATTTTTTTTGGGTTTTCTTTAATTTCTATATTTCCAAGGGAGCCAAAGACTTGTCACTCTTTGGTTCCGGATTATGATGTAATAAATAAAAATGGCTCACTTAACTGGTTGCACTTTTTTCTCTTTTGAAGTGATAGTTCTTCGATCCAGTTCACGATGCAATTTTATTTTGGGTCATTCGGAAACAGCCTCTTTGTGATGCTACCGTAAGAGTAAGGCAACCTACATCCTTACCTGCAAGTTACGGGAGACATTGAGGGACTGAGATAATGTTGTAGTTTTTGTTGTTTGATTTGTTGAAGGCCAGGTAATCAACCCAAATCACATGAAATCCGACTGATTTGTTTAAGTTAGGTTCAATCCTACCGTGTGATGGCGTAACTATAGATTGTAAAAGCTAATTGACCCAAATCACATGAAACCCGACTGACCTTAGACTCAACTAGTTCTTGCTAATTTCATTAATAAGTCTTAAATGAGATTTTTTACCTACTTATTAATCAAAACTAAATATTTCAGTTTTATGGTTAATGATTAATTTGTATCATACGTAAAGATAATCTCGTAAATTAGCAAATCCAGATTTTTTTTTGGTGAGGTTTGAAGATTTTTTTTTATGGAGTTATGATGTGATATGTAGTTTGAAGATCTACTTTTAAGATTGTTGGAAATATTCCCACATGCTTTTAATTCATCCAAAGTTCTTACACATTATTTTCACCCAAGATTTATGGATTGACAGATCTAAGATTTTTTGTCCTTAGCTCTCTAATCCATCCCTATAAATTGTCATTGATTAATATTTTTGATTTCTCAAGAGATATGTACATCAAACAATGAAATACCGAAATCTAAAACATCGGAAACTATAATACGGAGTAATACTCCATCCGTCTCAACAAATGAATGCGACACAGAGCCATTTAAGGAAAAAATTACAACACAACAATATCTCGTGAGATTTTAATTATGATGTGATAATTATCACATTGAGAGGATTAATAGAGAAAAAGGAACATACATCGGATGTATTATCTCCAACATTTTTGTTTTTGAGCATATATGTATATTTTTTGAGCTTATTACCTCAAACTTTATTTGTTTTTGAGCATATGTATATTTTTTTTGTGTTTATTAAAATTTATAAGTTAGATTTTAATTTTTTTCCTTTAAAACTCAAATTTTACTAAAATTATATGTAATGTTTATGAGTTTCATTGTAATTTTTTAGAGCTTAATGTTTAAATGAATAAACTCAGAAACTTTATAGTAAAACTCAGAATTTTTAAAACAAAACTCAAAAACTTTTCGAAACTAATGAATTGGTGGTAATACATCAGATGTATAATCCACCTACTGAGAATTAATATAATAAACCGTGACTATTTATCACTACACACACATTACACATTTACACCGTATTTCATACGTCTTTAAAACTCGATAATTTTGAAATCGCGCATCTTATTTACCGCGACATTTTTCTCCCAAAAAATCCCTTGTTTTTTTGTCTTCGGTTGTTCGTCACGCGAAATCCTAGATGATCGACATTGATGCATTTTCTGATCTTCTTCATGAAACGACATAAGATTAGGTATCGTGTTTTTCTCCTTTTGGAAATTAGATTTTAATTAGCTTGATTATATGTGTAATTGTTTAGAATTTTGTTGATTATTATTCATGTAATTTTTAATATTTTGATGAATTTAGGTATATTATTTACTTAGGATGAATTAGTAGTAGTTATTGTTCATGTTAATTTGTTGTTGTTTCAGTGTCGTTGGAGCTGTGATTAACGGACGATGGAAGGACAACATGCTGCTCGTTTTCTTTTCGGTATTGTTTCTCTTGATATTTGGCAATTTAGAATATAGCTTGAGTTTGAGGTTTTTGAATTATTGATTTAGGTATTGTTTCTCCTGATCTTAGGAGATATAGAAAATTAATTGATTTTGTGACTTAGTATCAGTCTTGAATTTTGATACTACATTATTGGTTTAGCATCTTTGATCCTAGTTTGTGATTGCTTCGTTGTGGTTTGAAGAGGTGCTATGTGGTTCATGAATTATGGTTGGAGTGGACGAGCGGTTCTTCTAGAAATTTGGATTAGTCTTGGAGTATGATCCCTCCCTTTTCCCTTTTTCCACTAACTCTAACATTTCCTCTTTAATTAGTTGTATATTACTTATTGTTAATCGGCAAATGTTAGAACCTTGATGTTTTAATTGAATTAGTTGTAGAATTGTTCGTGAATTAGGCTGTCTTTGGTGTCGAATTTCGTTGCCATTATTGCGTATATGGTCACGATGTTGAAGGAGTTGAACACCATGGTGAAAACAATGAGATTCATTGTTATATCCATGGCAAAACAATCAAACTGGACGTTTAAACCATGCTCAAACGTTGGTGATGGACGTTTCATCCCATGGCGAACAATCAAACTGGTCGTTTGATCCATAGTGAACATTGAAAACCAACGTTTGATCTATGGTAACCGTGGAAACTCATTGTTTGGTCCATGGTCGGAAGTTGAATTTCAACTTTCGTCCATGGTTGGTTTTTTTTTTTTAAACCGTGTTTATTGCTTTTATTTGCCGATTTTTTTTAATTTTATAAGTTTAATAGTTTATGTGGGGTATTTTTTAACAATTTTTATTTGATTAATGCAGATGGGAGATCGAAATGATAGAGGAAAGAACATTATGATAAATGGGGGTGTTACATTAATTGTCGGATAATTATGAACGATAATTATAAAACATACTGTATTTATTATCGAATTTGAGAGGTTAAACGGAAGCTAAAAAAAATCAAGTTAATTGTTTGATAATTATGAACGATAATTATAAAACATATTTATTATCGAATTTGAGAGGTTAAACGGAAGCTAAAAAAACAAGTTTATTGTCCAATAATTATGAACGATAATTATAAAATACTCCCTCCACTTTTTAATATATGACGTTTTACTTTTTCAAGACGAGCTTTTGAATTTAATATTTACAAAAAGATATTTGGTAAAAAATTATAAAAATTATACCATTAAAATACTTATGAAAAACTCATTGATATGAGTATACATATCACTATATTTAAGCATATAATTTGAGAGATATTGAAGAAAAAAGTGTGTCTCTCGAAATGTGAGAAAGTCATATATAGAAAAACAAAGGGAGTATTATTAATTATCGAATTTGGGAGGTTAAACGAAAGCAAAAAAAAAAAAAAAAAAAAAAAAAACAAGTTGATTGCTCTAAGGGTTGTATTTATCATTACCGTTTTTTATAATTTAGTTGAATTTGAGAGAAAATTTTTTTAGAGAGAGAGTCAAAAGGGCAGTTATCGTCTTTTTTATGAAAAACGTGTCGATATAAATCAGCCCCTATTCTCATTATAGACGGACACTAGCTATAGACGGATAGTGTTGCTCTCACAAATGAAAGTGGGTAGTGCAAGTGGTTGGAAATGTATACCCCCACTTGCCCTCCCACTTTAATTTTGTGAAAGGGTCACTATTCGTCTATAGCTATAGACGGATAGTGGCCGTCTATAATGAGACGGACTGCTATTTATGATACCTATCAACCCTTGGGAAAGTAGAAACTGTGCTGCGAATTCTGACTCCATGATCATGAACATTTATGTGGAGCTCCACATCGGGAAATTACTACCATGCTTATTAGGTTTAACCGTTTAACCATGCTTATGCTAGTTAGAAAAGAGTCATTATTTCTGTTTATTTATTACTCCCTCTGTCCCAGACTCCCAGTCATTTGTTGTCCTATTCCATTTTGGGGTGTCTCAGTCAATTGTTATCCTTTCTATTTTAGGAATACATTTAGACAATTTGGTCCACATGTCATTTAGTAATTGGTTTTCTCCTCTATCCATTGTAACTGTTGCTTCTATGCAATGCTTAAAGAATCACTTGTGTCGGAAATTTGTGTGGAAGTATTGACTATTCAGGGTTTGAGAGTTATTTGCTCTATGCTAGATACAACATACACCTGTGATATAATTGAAGTTTGATTATGAAAGTATACGCTACATACATGTTGTATAAAATTTACTTGTTGATAAAGTTAAGAGAATGCACTAACAATCTCAAAGGAGGAATTGTGTGAGACCATTTCAAGGAGTTTAATAGTGGTACTGATTTTTAGTTATGATTCTGTGTAGACAACTGGTTGTGGTGCTAGTTTAAATTTACCCCCTTTATTTGTACAGTTTGATTTCAGCTTGATGTCAGAGTTCTGTTAATGTACCATGCTTATGATGTGCCGTAGTACTGGCCGTGCCAATCTTGTGTCGTGCTAAAGTGGGCCATGGGCCTTGCCCGCTCCCACTTACATCTCTAATGCTAGAAGAGGCTTGTCCAACTGTGTCAATCTCTGATATTATAGCTTAGAAGGCACATACTGTGATACTCATTACTCATCCCCCACTGATTTATAGTAGTGAGAAAATTGGTATCCAACTAAAACACAGTTTTCTAGCTTATGATAAAGACTACTAGTTGCCACGACATCGATCAGGCGCCACCTCAGTTTGCAGAATAACTTGGTGCACCCTTGGTACCATGATAGTAGAGAAGGAAGTGGGTCGTGCCTTGTGCTTTGTGCCGACCCACCGTGCCTGAAGGATAAAATGGCACGGCAAAGACCCATGAAGGTAGGCTTCATGGCGTGCCAGTCAAATAAAATTGGCGGCCCACCGCCCGTGTCGTGTCTTAACAATTCTTCCACTTTAACCCAATTTCTTTGTATTTTGAGCGAGTCGTGCACAGGTGGGCCATGATGTGCAAGTCAAATGAAAATGGCAGCCCATCAGATGCTGTGTTGTGGTGGGCCGTGTCAATTCCGTCTCGTACTAAAATGGGATGTGGGCCGTGCTAGGGCATTCTAGCCCAACGACCCGCTTGCCAACTTCCATCTCTTCATGATAGAGATGATACACAATAATTTTGCAGGATCTGGGTACGACTCTCGGTTCCTTTCCTACTTTCTGTCATCTTGTTTGTTGGGATTCTCGTTTTTTTTTTTTTTTTTTTTTTTTTTTTTTTTTTTGTTAAGAAAGAGTTTTACATTATAGGTGGTACGACTCATTTTCCCTTTTTTGTTGTTTTGGTTCTCTTGGTTTTTATAATGCTTTTTTCTTGACCTTATCTATGATCTTACCATTTTTTTTTCATTAAGAGTATAAAAAAAGTTTCTATAAATTAACTTAAATATTAACTTTGTCGAGGTCGTTTCCATTCAAATAACCAAGGAAAATTGTCATTTAAAAAAAAAAATACACTTGTAAGTTGTAACTTTCAGCGAGTTTACTATCAACACAAATTCTCATTATACACGGACAATATCCGTCTATACGTATAGACGGATACCATTTCCCCTAACAAAATACCCATTTGCCATAAAGTGGGAAGCACATGGGGGTGTCCCACCTTGTCCCCCTACCCATTTTATTAGAGGTCTTTAGACTTTACCCGTCTATTCGCCCCACCCGTCTATACCAAAACCTATTGTACTATCAATAATACACTTACATTACTTCTTTTTTCCCACTTAGTCTTGCTTGTCAAATTTTCTCTTACAAAGAATGGTACATGGCCGAGCTAAATGGAAAATTGGTGTACCGCTTCTGAATCGACAAAGGGTTTTACCAACACAAATTCTCATTTAAAAATGGTCATATTTGACTATAAAAATGGTCGCATAAAGCCCGTCTGAAGCTTTAAGGCGGAATAAGTCTAGTGGTTTGAAGTGAGACACTTGGAGTCTCAGTCTGAGACCTACAGTAAATATTATGGGTATATTGTGATAAAATAGCAGCACTCAAGTAGATGTTTGTCCACAAAAATCAACTGCGGACAGTAGTTGCTTTTACCAACCTTCACATCTATCATTAGGCAGCAGTTTGCCACTGTTTGAGTGTAAGTTACACTTACACGCACGCTATGAGAATCTCTCTGTACAAATCAATTTTTCTCCAGAAACATCTTTCTTTCATGTAGCTTCTCCCCATACCACCGTTTCGCATTCTTGTAGCGATGAAACTAGTACGGTCGGCTTTTGCACACTGGAATCACCAAATGACATTAGATATTTATAATCTGATGTCGGTGTCGTGGAGATTTATTCAGAGATTGATATGGTGCTTAATATTTGAGTCTCCCCTCTTAGATTATCACGCTCAATTGTTAGGTCATGACTTTGCTTGATCACACTAATTACCACTTAACACAAAAATTAAGATGACTTTTGAAGCAAAAAGGTCAATTTATGACCTTTACCAAGCAAAAAGGTCAATTTGTCCTAAACCTTAATACGGCTAAAAATATCAAATGATATGATAAGTTGTCTAAAAAATACCAAAATTTTTATCTCTATTCTCACCATGTGTTAATATTTCTGTCCATTTTATGGATAAAACGGATATTACATTTGAGGTAGGACCTACCAATAATGGATAATAAAGAGAAGGGATATATTATTAACCTTATTTTATTTCTTTGACAGAAAGGAACCAAGTGGTGTTAGTCCAGTAGTAGCCGAGTAAAACCTTGAAACTTGCAAAAATGCAGGAGTTGAGAGGTCCTAGGTTCGACTACCAGTTGGGGCGATAATCACTTGGCCACTCCAGCCCCCCGAGGGGGTGACTTACATGGTCCATGTGGTGGTGCAGGAATGCATGGGCTCGGGGAGAATTCAACCCCCTCGTCATCAAAAAAAAAGAACAGAAAATGGTGGTCCGAGTTGATGATAGAAAAATAGGATTACACATCCAGTTGTACCATAAGCATCCCCTACTATTAAGAGAATAAAAATTCTCTTAGTTTTCCCGCCTAAAGAGACTTCTTCTTAATTGAGCCTATTTTTCTGGATACGACTAACACAACAAGATTAATGGATTGTAAATTGTGGACCTTATACGTGGCCCACTTTTTCTATCTCATCTATCAAAGTAAAAGTTATTAATTGCCCATAATTTTGGACTCTACATGTCATATTATAAGCTAGATGAGTGAACTTGATTTCGTATAAATTTAAATTTATATTATATTTATATGTTACCTCTTTTGTAAGAAATCATCAGTTATTTATTATGTAAATTTTTGTCTTAGTAATATGAACTATTTTTTGAAGGATGTAAAAACATTTATGTATTTTCTATTAGAAATAAAAAAGTGAAAACATTATTTTAATAATTCGTAAATTGTCTTTTTTCGACGCGAGGAATAGTTTTTACTACTTTTGGTTTTAAGGTCAATACGCGTTTTAATAAAATTATATAACTAACTTAATAATTGTACTATTAATGTCATAAATTAGTTGCATCTAACGGTATAAAATTATTGTGTTATTTTTAATAGTAAAAAAATAACTTAACTTAAAATGTCTTCTTATGGCAGTAAACTTTTTTTTCAACCTCTTATTAATATTATATTTAGTTGATTATATTATTAAATTAAAAGTATACTTCATTTATGCAAATAATTTAATTGATAATATCTCTTTATAAAATAAATCTAAAAAGTACCGTGCTATAGCACGGGAACTACACTAGTTGTACAACAAAGGTATAAGAATCTGAGCTTATATGTATTTTTGCTGAGTTAATTCAAAGTTCATATTTTTAATGTGTAAATGGATGAGTTCAGTACTTTCTAATAAAGCTCATATTATTTAACATAAAACTCAGATACTTTATCACAAAGCTCAAATTCTACACCGTACAACATATACAACTGGTTGTATAATCCATGAATTGGAATTATAGCACCATAGCGCGTTTCTAGTTGGAGATTCACAAATTCTTATTGAAGACGGACACTATCCGTTACAAGCTAAAGACGGATGGTGTCCCTCTCACAAAATGCAAATGGATAGTGCAAGTGAGGGGAAATGGATACCCCCACTTATCCACCCACTTGCATTTTGTGAGAGGGTCACTATTCGTTTTCAGCTTGTGACGGATAGGGATGTCATTGAGGCGGGGCGGTGGTGGATATAGGCTTCCTCGTACCCGTACCCACCAAGAAAAACTCGGACCCATCCCCGCCCCATCACCCGTGGCGAGTACAAGTTTGCATTTGGAGGACCGCTTTTTTAACATCAAAACTTTGGTCATTTTGTTGATTGTATGGAGTTTGATTTTGCTAACCTTGGTTTTGATTGTAAGAGCATCCGCAACAATGGGGCTCCCCATAATTTCTCTTTCATTTTCTTATTCGTCCACCTCATTTTTCACTAACTTTTTCATTTATCCTTCCCATTTCATAACTACATTTATGCAACAATGAAGCTCCCCAATTCACACACAAACATTTGGGAACCTCCCCAAAAGTAACACAAATTGTCTTGTTTTTTTTTTTGGGACCTTCCCTAAAAACAGTGGAGCCTCAAATAATGGGGAGGTTGGTGCAACAATGAGGATGCCTATATGAGGAGAGAGAGTGCATATGGGGAGCTATTTTCCCACCTTTGCGGATGCTCTAAAAGGGTCTTTGATTTTGGTTTCTCATGGGAGGTGGGGTGTGTAACACCCCCATATCCAGAGGAGCCTTAACTAGGCCTTCCTTAGCATATAAGGGCGTTACCATCTCGGTTGCCCGAGGAAATTAATTATCAAACGTCAATAAAAGAACTATTAAGTCATATTACAAGTGATTTAAACCAAAAAGCTATATAAAAGATACAACTCAGATACTACTTGCTATGACTACCGAATCTCGTGAAGACTCATCCCTGCCCGGACTTCAGCTATCACCAACATAAACACCTGCTAAGACCGACTGCTCACCATAAGGGATCACGGCAGACACATAACAAACAAACAACCAAACAAGGTCAGTACTGAGATAAGATAAGACAATGGCAACTGAAATCAACAATACAAATAATACCATTTGTCCCAACCACAATCACAACAATCCAACCAACTCACATCGATCGTCCTTTGGACCACCGCCAGCTGGGGGACCGCAGCCGTACCCACCAAATCCCCGCTCATCAAATCGAGCGATAACCCTGTCCATTAATGTGCACATCCCCTTCCGCGGCGGGTTCCACGAAGGGCGAAACTAGGGCGTGAAGCCACTCCCGCAAGTGACCCCACTCAGCCGAGAACGCATCTCGAGAACCATCAACAACGATCACCACCACAATCACAATACAATTTTTATAGCAAACAACCAAACACAACACAACCCACAATATCCACACACTAGACCATCTACGTAAACCGAGTAGGCGAACCTACCTTTAAGCAACCGCAACCAATCCACGCTGACGGATAACATATCCAGCGACCAAGCAAAGCCTATAACCACCATACAAATATCTATTACTAACAAGCAAACCCTAACTATAGAGACAAAGGCACGGATGATGACTATGACATACCTATTAGGGAGGAACTCAAAGAAAAGACCGCTACCCGACTCAAGAGACGCTCTCCTAAGGCACAAGAATCTTCACAAAGGTTTCCATGGAGGTTTTGAGGTGAAGGGAAGGGAAAGAGGCGACTGAAAGATAGGAGGAAAGTGGCGGAAGTGATTTGCGGATTTAACAAAACGCGATATAAAACCCTCGCTGAAAACCCGGCACTCGATCGAGTACCCAACATACTCGATCGAGTAGCCCCCTACTCGATCGAGTAACCTAGCTACTCGATCGAGTAGCCTCTACTCTATCGAGTACCACTCTTAACACGCACCCCAAGATGGTTTTGGCATACTTTCCTAAGATTACTCCCGCTCCCAAGGACAGTCAATGATGGTCAAAGGGTCCCTAAAAGGGCGGGTATTACAGTCTTCCCCCCTTAAAAAGAACTTCGTCCTCGAAGTTCAACTCACCTCTCCCGCTCATGACACGGAACCAACACAATCTCACCCATCTTCCCGGTTAAACCATTACTCCTTGTAAACACCATCCCCCCCCCATGTCATCATCATCACCGTCCACATTTATACCTATCGATTCTTGCCACTATCATGCAAGCTTAATCACAGTCAACCGTTATTTATATATATAAAACATCCAACTCGCAATGCGAATCGTCACTCACGATCTCCCAACATACAATAATTACTATCCAACCATCAATCTAGAACATGTCTCATATCAACTTTCATGTGGTACAACTAATGCCACCATGTTACTTGGCAACGTGATTCAAATACGATCACACTCACTTTAAAGAACTAAAGAAAGTAAGTCGTTATACTTCAAAAAATTTTTTTTTCTTTTTTTTTTTGCAACACATGATACCAACAACATTATAACCAACTACCAACGACATTATAAACAAGCAAAACATTATACAAAAACAACCTTTTTATTTCGCGACATTACTCTTCCCCTCTAAAAAGGAACTTCGTCCCCGAAGTTCACCACCCAAATTACCACGCATTTTACTTATTATTTGATTCATGACATGAGTTAAAACATGTTATCTATCGCGGACATTACTCGTTAAGCACGAACTCGTTAAATTAGCAATTATACACTAACCACCGGACTAGTTAGCCGTCCGTAAGGCACGATACTATGGTATGTACAAGTGTGTGAGAAGATATAATTCCGATACATAAGTCGTAAGGAGGCGTATGCAACATTAAAGTACAAGAAACTATCGCTGCTTCACTAGCTGTGACAAATACGCTTATAAACTTCAAGCACGACTTCCAACATATGAATTTAACAGTTCAAAGGTGTTACTACGCACTAATAACCACATTAAACATTAAACTTGCCGTTATAAAACAATTGAACATTTTTAATTTTCAAAAACCTCCGTAAATGTGCTACTCGATCGAGTATGTAGCGGTACTCGATCGAGTGCCATGCTACTCGATCGAGTGTCTTGGCTACTCGATCGAGTAGCCCGAGATCAGAATGTTTTCCTTTCTTCCTTTCCTGCAGCTACTCGATAGAGTGTGGGGTACTCTGTCAAGTACCTGCAGGTCAAGTACCTTACATAACCCTTCATAGACCAACATATATAAACATGACTGTCACATAATTCGAGTCGGGGTGACGCCCCGACTCTCAATCATCCTGCAAACGGTTAAAGTAGCTAATCCGGCCTTATGGCCTAACGATACAAGTTCATAAATAAAGTTTCAACTAAAACAACCGAAAATCTAACCACGCTACCAACAACAACTACTACTAACAATCATGAATGAAGATAGAAACACGGAGTATCACTCCTGCTGCTGCTGCTGCTCATACATCACCTCATCATCACCACCACCCGAAGTACCGCTCCGCCGACCCGATCCCCGCATCCACTCCCCCGCTCCCGCTCCCGGGCCCACGTACCATGGGGTCAAGCCACCGTAAGGGAAGGACTGAGGTGCCCCCACGTCGACGGATCCACCCCCGTAGGAATGGAAAACCCCGAGTAGTCCCCAACTCCTCTCCACCAAATCGGATGCGGTCCTCGGCCCCTATCCCCCGAGCGTAGGCCATCTCGTGCATGTTCCGGAGTGTCAAGGTAGATGACACTCTCTCCGCGGAGTAATCGGATCGCGTCTCCGGGTGTCGAGGTAAGGGTAGCATGGGAAAGACTCGCTGCTCTTTGTGGTGCTACTTGGTGTGGCCTAGTCTCCGAGGCCCTCTCCCTCACTCGACGGGGTCCCCTCACCACTCGGGGTCTCTCCACCACCTGAACTCCCGCATTCTCACCCTTCGTCGGCTCCGGCATCTCCTCGAGAATGGCGCCGTCGATGAGATAGGTCAGTAGCTGGCGGGTCTGTCATCATCCTCCTCCTCATCGTCGGAGTCCACCGTCACTACTGTCGGCTCCAAGGGCTCCGTGGGTGGGAGGTGCTCCGAGTCGGAACCTTCATCCAACTCATCCCCACACCCTCCATGCTAGGCTACCGTCAGCCAAGGTCCTCAACCATTTCAGGTCGAGATAGTATTCACGATCCATGGTAGGCATTGGGGTAGCTAGAGGCACGTACGCCGAAGAAGCCTCAAAGGAGGTTAGCTTTTCAGCTAACCGAGTGGCAATAGCACCACAACTCGTGTACGGGAAGGGAAGAAGCCATCAAGGCAAGGGCAAAGACAAACTATGGAAGGAGCATTAAAGACCACTTTCCTGGCCCGCTCCGGTTTGAGGTACGACATCAAAAGTAAGACCTCATGATTATTCAATTTCCGATATCCTTTCGGTCATAGAGGAGGTTCGAGAGAGAACGGAGAAAGACCCTCAAGGTAATATCTTTGAACATCATTAATCGGCATGTTGCTCGAGGTGGGAGCTTGCTTCCCGGTCAAGCAAGGCATTAGGCGCGCGCGACGCCGCACTCACTGGAATGTCGGTGATGGAGTCCTTGGGAGGCTTGGCCAACCCAAGGTGAGAGGCAAACAGATCCATAGTCAACAGAAAATTGGTATTCATCAATCTAAACTCAACGATCGATTGATTACGGGTCATAGTTAAAAGAGCTCATGAACTCCAAGGTAAGAAAAGGGTAAGTATGCTTCCTCAGCCTATACAAACCCGTAAAACCCAAGGTCTCGAATATGTGATGGACATCCGTCTCTATCTCCAACTCCTCTAACACACTGGTGTCTATACACTTTGTAGGTCTCATTTTGCGTTTTTGTAAGGCTACAAAACGCTCCCTTTGCTTGAAGTCAACAAAAACAACTGTAGGGTATTCGGGGACTGCGGGTACCACAGGTCCACTCCCCTCTCCCGACTCAGGTGGGTTACCCCTCCCCCGCTTACTTTGGCGGAGTCCAAGGTTCAGTCTCGGCATCTGCTTAAGGCATATGTTCAAGCAACTTATATAAACATGCAAGTATTGATTTCATGTAATTTGAATTCAACTTATCAGCTAGGCACACCAATTTATCAACAACCTTCAGCATGTGGAGCACATAATTCGCACCGTTACTTTGAGTATTAAGTTAAGTACACATGTTCACCAGCAGTTTCTAAGGTTTTAACATACAAGTTCCAATTATTACTACTCATGAGCCATAGTGGTGCAAGGAATTATCATGACGATTACCTATGCTCAACAAATTCGAGTATCCTAGCATGATTCTAAGGTTATTCCAAACACACTTCTAATCACATGTTACTAATTCAAGAGAAAGAATAATTTATAACATATCATTATCACCCTTCACTATTATGTACAACAACTCAATTAAAATTTTCAGACGGTCTTTACAATTTGTGAAAATTTGCATATATTCATCAATCATCGTTTCTATTAGCATATTGAAGTTCAACTCATGCTTATACTGTCAATTACAACATCAATTTTTCAATTATAAATCACGAATTTCCATTTAAGGCACTTTTAAGACGGAGTTTTAAGGCAACTTTCTAAGGGTAAAATCATCAAAATCTATCCTCCAACATGATATAAACAATACTTAAGACTCAATTCTACCATCTAATCATTGTAAAACAACCAAAAATCGATTTCAATTTTGGAAACCCTAGAAATTTCGGGTTCAACCCCTACAATTCCTAATCTAATCTACAGCAATTAGTCACCAACAAACATGGAAAGGAGGCATGTGAATCATATTTCAACTATCAAAAGCAACTACCTACTCATGTAAATCGAAAATTTCAGATTATTTCACTATTTTAACACATTCAAAGCAATAAACCATGTACATTAGGAAGAATAGCATACCTTGATTGATGAACAAAGTAGAGAAACGAAATTAAACTAAGAAATCAACCCCAAGATTCACTACTAACCCAAGAGAATGAGAGGATTTGAGAGGAATTCGGCTTAGCTAAGTCGAAATATAGAGGAAAGATGAGAAGAATGGGAAAGAAATAGGAAGAATAGGGGTTTTATGTAAACCCGTAGGAATTACTGCACAGTAACCTACTCGATCGAGTGCCTGGGGTACTCGATCGAGTACCACCCTACTCGATCGAGTAGGAGCTAAATCATCGAGTATCTGCGGAAATTTTTCCCACATCCCGATATCATGGCTTCCTAATGGATCGAGTGAGGTCTACTCGGTCTAGTAACACCCTCACTCGGTCAAGCATAATTAAGTACTCGGTCAAAAGTACGGAGTAACTTGAAGATTCCTGCAAAACAACATGTGTGTCGATTCCAAACTAAGTTCGGATTTGGCACCGACATCGCCCTTGCTCACGCATTACCATTACTACGCACCGTCTCAACTATTAAAGCATACATTACATTACGCCACACCAATTGCCCAACTCGAATCATTTCTAAACATAATCCCGCTATCATAATACACTTAAACTTACTTTACATGCTATTACTAAACTCGTGTTTACTTCAAATTGAAACATATAATTAACATTAATTCTTCCTTTCACTTATCACATAATTATATACTTTGCAAACCACTCATTCAATTATGTCTTACATTCCATCCTAAGCAATCTATCTTGCATAAATCAAATATTACGCAGCGGGAAAAAAATTTCAACTAAATAGCAAAGCATATACACATTACCATATGCCGTGATTCGGATTATTACTCATCTATACTATAATTATCACTATAGTCATCGTGGTAGGATCTATAATCTCACTTACAACTTCCGTCATCATTAATTTATGGCAAACACCTACGCGTTCACCATTCATGTTACAACATTCGATTTCACACTTTCACGCATCTCCATGACGTATAATTTCGTCACCTATCTCATAGCTATCATATAAGCTCACTAATCATTCAAAGAACTCAATCATCTCATCAACAATTACCATACACGGCCTGATATATCACTAACACACCCCCATTAATTCTAACGAAGACTTAATCGGAGGTAGCTCCGGCACAATTAACATACATAGCACACATAGGCACACGGACTCCACATTCCCATCCCATGTGACTGGCTTAAGTGTCATGGGGCCAAGATTTTGAAATGAGGGCGCCTACTCACCCAAAATCTAGCATCAGCTGGGGCTCCCATTACACATACACCAGGTTCATTTTATTAGACTCCCTACGTTCATTGTGTTCATTTGTTACAGGTTCCAAAATCGTCGCTCTGATACCACTTTGTAACACCCCCATATCCAGAGGAGCCTTAACTAGGCCTTCCTTAGCATATAAGGGCGTTACCATCTCGGTTGCCCGAGGAAATTAATTATCAAACGTCAATAAAAGAACTATTAAGTCATATTACAAGTGATTTAAACCAAAAAGCTATATAAAAGATACAACTCAGATACTACTTGCTATGACTACCGAATCTCGTGAAGACTCATCCCCGCCCGGGACTTGACTATCACCAACATCAACACCTGCTAAGACCGATTTTGCTCACCATAAGGGATCACGGCAGACACATAACAAACAAACAACCAAACAAGGTCGATCGAGATAAGATAAGACAATGGCAATCGAAATCAACAATACAAATAATACCATTTGTCCCAACCACAATCACAACAATCCAACCAACTCACATCGATCGTCCACCTGGACCAGCCCGCCGAGTGGGGGACCGCAGCCGTACCCACCAAATCCCCGCTCATCAAATCGAGCGATAACCCTGTCCATTAATGTGCACATCCCCTTCCGTGGCGGGTTCCACGAAGGGCGAAACTAGGCGTGAAGCCACTCCCGCAAGTGACCCCACTCAGCCAGAACGCATCTCGAGAGCCATCAACAACGATCACCACCACAATCACAATACAATTTTTATAGCAAACAACCAAACACAACACGGCCCACAATATCCGACACACTAGACCATCTACGTAAACCGAGTAGGCGAACCTACCTTTAAGCAACCGCAACCAATCCACGCC
The DNA here is from genome assembly GCF_048544455.1 of Silene latifolia. Lineage (NCBI taxonomy): Eukaryota > Viridiplantae > Streptophyta > Magnoliopsida > Caryophyllales > Caryophyllaceae > Silene > Silene latifolia. The sequence continues at coordinate 86,660,016 of NC_133530.1, read as the reverse complement.
CGAGCGGATAACATATCCAAGCGACCAAGCAAAGCCTATAACCACCATACAAATATCTATTACTAACAAGCAAACCCTAACTATAGAGACAAAGGCACGGATGATGACTATGACATACCTATTAGGGAGGAACTCAGCAAAAGACCGCTACCCGACTCAAGAGACGCTCTCCTAAGGCACAAGAATCTTCACAAAGGTTTCCATGGAGGTTTTGAGGTGAAGGGAAGGGAAAGAGGCGACTGAAAGATAGGAGGAAAGTGGCGGAAGTGATTTGCGGATTTAACAAAACGCGATATAAAACCCTCGCTGAAAACCCGGCACTCGATCGAGTACCCAACATACTCGATCGAGTAGCCCCTTACTCGATCGAGTAACCTAGCTACTCGATCGAGTAGCCTCTACTCTATCGAGTATCACTCTTAACACGCACCCCAAGATGGTTTTGGCATACTTTCCTAAGATTACTCCCGCTCCCAAGGACAGTCAATGATGGTCAAAGGGTCCCTAAAAGGGCGGGTATTACAGGGTGTATGTTGGTTGAGGGTTTTGAACATTTTGGCTTTTGTATGAGAGATTTGGATGGAATTTGGTGTTTTCATTGTAATAGTTGGAATAAGGGGTACCACTCTTGTATGCTTGGAAAACATTCACTTGTTCATTTGTTCCCCTACATTCACTTTGGTCATGTCCCAAAGTTCCACAATTCTCACATAACGGGTGAAAATATAAAACCGTACCCGCCCCGCTTACTCATTAACCCGCTACACCATAATTTTATTCGATAAATTTTTTCGTAAAAGTTGGTTTAATCATATTAATTTCCATTTTTTTTAAAATTTATCTTTAAAATTTTATTTTTTCACCAAATAAGTTAGTAAAAAACTTTATAAAATAGTTATTATTAACATTATGTCTTAATTATAACTAAATAAAATTTATAAAATTATCATAATCCTACTAGTTTTTTTTAATGATTGGCGGATAGGTGGGTATTAGGTGGGTAAGATGCAAAATCTATCCACGCCCCCATGACCCATGGCGGGTACATTTTTCGTACCCGCATCGTCCCACCATCCGCGAAAGCTCTACCCATCCCCGCTCCAATTGGGACGGGTGTGGGGCGGTATCCACTTGTACCCATCCCGCTGATATCCCTAGTGACGGATAGTGGCCGTTTTCAATGAGACGAACTTGTGGAGTCCATTGATCGAATACGAAAGAGAGGGGGGGGGGGGGTGAATTGAGTATTAAAAACGATGACCGCTTTTTCGAAATATATGATATAAATTAATTACTTGATTTTATTGATTAAAATCAACTAATTAAATTATTAATAATAAGTGCAAAATCGAAATAACAATAATAAAGAGAGAGAGAAAGAGAGACACACAGGATTTTGAAGTGGTTCGGTTTCACAAGTCGAAACCTACATCCACTATTCTCGATTAATAATTTTTAGTACCTTTCTCCGGATTACAAAAATTACCAATCCACTCGTATAATCAACTATATGATTATAACTCAGATTGAGTATCGCTAAATACTCTAGGTTGCTCTTACGTTAATAAGAAAAATACAACGACAAATACTAATCTCACGTTATGCGAGTGAGTATACTATCCTTGTGTATTTAATATCCTATAACGATTTTCCTTCGAGTGATTGACAAATTTGATGCGTGATTTTTGTATAAGCAAATATGAAAATAAGAATTAAAGCTCAAATGATTTTTGCTTAAAATATTTTTCTCTCTTTGAAATTTGTAGATGTGTGTGTCAACAATTAATGTTGAATGAATGAGAGTATTTATAGTAGAGAGGATTAGGGTTTGGAATGTTCTGGAATTAGGGCATAGGAATGTTCTGGAAATACAAAACTTGAAGAACAAGAAAGAAGCAAATGAAGGAGTTTGGCCTCCCTAGGGATTCGGCCACCCTAGGGTTTCGGCCTCCTAGTGTTCGGCCCACCTAGGGTTCGGCCACTAGGGTTTGGCCGGCCTCTAGGCCTCCATTGGTCCATTACTTGCTTCTTTAGCCCGCAACAAATCGAGATAGAATTTAGTTAAAGCCCTAGGTTGCATGACGATATAAATATCGTATTACAAACCAATAGTTTATTTAACTTAAATTCTAATTAATTAATTCCAACCAAAATAAATACTCTCTTATTTTTATAAACCATTAAAAATATATTTTCCAAAAATTAACGCATCATTTTTGTCTAGCAATGAAGTTATGTCTATTAGGTCATAACTTCACTAACCTTTAAATCAAACAAAGTAAAACCATTCTGGGATGACGACCTATACTAACTAATCTTGTAGATCTTGATACACGAATCGTCTCTTCACAAGTCTCTCATCTTGAGTCTCGTGGTTGATTTCCAATCTTGATCTTGCTTGAATGCATCGATCAAATGTAGTTGAAGTTGTACCTCCTTGGTCCAAACTTCAAGCTTGCGTCTTGTAATTGTTCATTTCTAAATTAAAACTTAAGCACACAATTACACGCATATGTTTATATATAAAGTCCACATACAAATCATTACTGTCATTATCAAAACAATTAATTAGGACTAAAGGTCCAACAAATTCCCCCTTTTTGATGATGACAAGTCTCCTATGATTTGTGTCTAAGTCTAGTTCCCCCTCAACATAATACTTCCCAAATTATAGAACAGTTGAGCGCAGAAACTAATGATCTCTTCAAAGTTATAACTATAGAACGCCATGAGAGAATTAACTTTGAGACGGTCGCAAATCATAAAAACAATTCCCCCTCTTGGCATCATTGAAAAGATAAGAACAAACATAAAACGACCAGAATAATATATTATGAAACAAGAAATAATCAATAAAATCATATTATATTAAACGCAATCTAGTTCTTAATTAGCATAATAATAATATAAACTGAAATCACACAAGGAATAATGCGGAATTGAAAAAGCTAACATCCATAAGAATGGATTTTTATTGTGAGCAAAGGAATTAAAAAGATAAGGCTAAGGTGAATGGATTAGGGCAAGAAGGTCAAGGGTATCGCGGGCTTGGCGGGTTGGACCGTGGTCGGGTGCGGTATTCCAAGTCCTCGAGTCGCGCATGACAATGGTCGAGAAGTGCAGCTTGAGCGGTTAATCGAGTATCGAAGTTACCAATTCTCAAAGTCATTGCTTTAACTGCTTCATATATAGTTTGCATCTCAGACCTCATCTCCTTCCCAGATTGCAAAAGATCATCACCAAATTTAACCAAACTAGCCATACCTTCCTTTATTTGAACAGACTCAGAGTGAGTTCGCACGGCGGCCTTACAGACACTGTCGAGGCGTGTTTCAAACCGTGACAACACGGTCTTGATGTGAGCGTGGCTAACTTCACTTGGTCCACTAGTATCAATTCTCCTTTGCTTTGAAATTAGGTCAAACAATTCTTCTAATTTCTTGTCTTGTTCATCCGTCCAAGAATAGAAGTAAAGTTTGAATCCATCTTTGAATCCAACATATCAAAACTCACATTGCTTTTTCCTTCTTTTTCTCCTTTTTCTCCTTTTGTCTCAAAACCTAATTCGATGCCAGTAATAACGAGCTTCATATAAGATAAATAGAGATCGCTCATCTCGTCATTAGTGAAAACTCCATAACTCTGCTTCCCAATTACTCCTTTCTTCTCCAAAATTCGAGATATCCAATTCCCATAAGGCAAACTTAAAGTAGAAGCAAAATCCTCCATCTTAGCCGTTACACTAGCTTGTATAATTTTATGAAACACAAGCAAGGGTAGACTAACCTTTTCTCCTTCAAGCCAAGCCTTCATAATAATCATCTCATGTGCCCCGAATTTATCTCTGCCTTCTTTTCGAGGAACAATGGTATTCCAAAGAAAGTTCAAAAAGAACCTTAATTTTGGCGACAACTTTGCAGTCAAGATAGTCTCAGACGAAGTTGCATCTTGTTTGAAATACCGTTTCACTATCAACCTTTTTTCAGGTAAAAGACCTCCCCATTCTACGCTTGGATTGACCTCAGTTCCTCCTTCAGGGACTCGAGCCAAGTCGCAGAAATCACCAGGTGAGACTTTTATGGAAGTCTCATTGACCACAACAAACAAATTTCCTTCCTTAAGATGAACAGAAGCATAAAATTGATATACCTCAATAGGAAAGACAGGACCACTTACAGCAACAATATTTTCCCATCCTTGATCCTTGAGAAAATTTCTGAAAAACCCAAGTGCTTTGTATTTCTTTAACCAATCAATCGAATATACTCGTCCTGCGTGAATGCGATATTGAGCAACTTGATTGACATCTCTTCTTTCTCCTTGAGTTAGTCTAAGATTATTTAGTCCATTGTTGGTGTAATCATCCATATGCTGTGCGTAAAGAATACGTGAAGAACCATCTTGAAGTTTATAGTTCTCAGTCTTAGAACTTACCTCAATTTCCGAAACCGTCTTTCCCTTACCCTTAAATAATTTTCGTCGCTTGATGAGGTTGGAGGGTTGGTCGGCATTGGACCGTGGGGAACGGGGTGGTTCGGCCGGTGAGGTGGAGCGGGTGCGAGGTGGTGATTGGCTTACCTTCTTTCGAATAACAACATGTTTCTTTGATTGAAAACGGGTTGTAGGTTGATTAGTCATTATGAGAATTAAAGAAAGTAGTAAAAGGTAATTAGGGTTTAGAGAATTATAGTTGATGAGAATTATGGTGAGATTAAAGGGGTGTATATAGCATAAGGAATTTGAGTTTAGGTAAGAATAGGATTCCTAAAAGATAGAGAATAATACCAATTTCCTTATTTCTTTAATGCCCTTTTTTTTTCGGCATCTTTCTTTCTTTTTTTTTTTTTTTTTTGTTTCGTGCCCTTTTTTTTTCACGGCACTTTCCCTTTTTTTTTTTTTTTTTTTTTTTTTTTTTTTCGCACTTTCCTTTTTTTTTTTTCGGTATTATCTCCTATTGAATGTAAGATTAGGAAAGAAAATCTTGTGATGGAGTTTAGGCAGGATTTGTGGAGGAATATAATAAGATAGAAATATCTTTATTATATTAAGGCAGTTTATTGTAGATTTTGTCGATTTTTGTAAGGAAATGTGATTATGCAGAATATAAAATATTACCATACACATAAGCAAGATATAACACGTAAAATAAATATTATTTAACATAATTAAACTTGCAACAAAAATATACGGACACAATCGTACAATCTTATCTTCCTAGCTGATCATTAGGGTTCCCGGACATAATTATGACGGATTTAATTATCACTAATTAAACCAATCTCAAGTCTCAATAACTCAAAGCGTTTTCTAGCTAATGCCTTAGTCAAGATATCAGCCCATTGCCTTTCAAAGACTACAAAATTCAAGTGAAATATTGCCTTTCTCTACATGATCCCGTAGAAAATGGTGTCGAATATCTATATGTTTGGTCCTCGAGTGCTGGGCAGGGTTTTTAGAGATTACTATAGCACTCGTATTGTCACACATAATAGGCATACGACCTACATTTATACCATAATCACATAGTTGTTGCTTTAACCAAAGTAATTGAGAACATACCAGTTCTGCAGACACATACTCGGCTTCAGCAGTAGACATTGCAACTGAATTTTGCTTCTTTGATCCCCATGTGATAATACAAGGTCCAACAAACGTTGCATACCCAGAAGTGCTTTTCCTATCTAAAGAACATCCAGCATAATCTGCATCTGAATATCCTACTAGATCGAAATTACACTCAAGTGGATACCATAAATATAAATTAGATGTACCAATTAAATATCTCAAAATACGTTTAACTGCAATCATATGTGATTCTTTAGGGCATGATTGAAATCGTGCACAGACACATACACTAAACATTATATCAGGACGACTTGCAGTTAAATATAAAAGTGAACCAATCATACCTCGATATGTAGTCTCATCGACACACTTACCATGTTCATCTATAGTCATCTTCTTTTTAGGTACCATAGGTGTATCGTATGATTTTGCATTTTCCATACCGAATTTTCGAATCAGTTCCTTGATATATTTCTATTGGTGAATCTTTATACAATCCTTTGTTTGTTGAATTTGTAAGCCTAGAAAGTACTTCAGTTCTCCCATCATGCTCATTTCAAACTCAGAAGTCATTAGATCAGAAAAATACTTGCACAATTTTTCATTAGTAGAACCGAAAATAATATCGTCTACATAAATTTGCACAACAAGTAAATTAGAACCCTCGGATTTTAGGAACAAGGTTTTATCGACAGATCCTCTTGTAAAATTATTTTGTAACAAAAACTTGGATAATCTGTCATACCATGCCCTTGGAGCTTGTTTCAAACCATATAAAGCTTTGTCTAATTTATAAACGTGGTTTTGAAACTTGCTATCTAAAAATCCGGGAGGTTGTTCTACATAGACTTCTTCCTCCAAATAACCATTAAGAAATGCTGTCTTAACGTCCATTTGGAATAATTTCATTCCTTTATGAGCAGCAAAGGCAATAATGAGACGAATAGCCTCAAGTCTTGCTACGGGTGCAAAGGTCTCGTCATAATCGATCCCTTCTTGTTGATTGTAGCCTTGGACAACTAGTCGTGCCTTGTTTCTCGTAATAAGTCCTGTATCGTCCAATTTGTTTCTGAACACCCATCTTGTACCAATAACAGTTCGATCACTAGGTCGTGGCACCAAGTGCCATACCTTATTGCGTTCGAATTGTTGAAGCTCATCTTGCATAGCAGTTATCCAATCGGGTTCCGCAAGAGCTTCTTTAATATTGGTAGGTTCAATTGTTGATATAAATGAAAAGAACGAGCAGAAATTATTGAAGGACCTTCTAGTTTTAATGCCTTGCTCTAGATCCCCTAGGATTTTGTCCAAAGGGTGGGAGCTTTGATGTTTCCACTTTTTGAGAACTCTAGGCTCATTATCATTTGATGAACTCGCATCATCTGCAGACGTGGAATCATGATTTGTTCCCCCTGAGTTGAACTCGGGATTTTCTTCAGAAGTATCACTAACTTCATTAGAAATATCATGATTTGGATCGGAAGTTACAACATCATTAGGTATAACTTCAAGATCTTTTTCTTTATCTAAGGAAGGGTCGATAGTATCATTAACTATGGACTCATCACTTCTCTTAGGATCGTTTGCATAATTTTCTAGTTCATCATTGATACCTTGAATATCTTCATCTTCATTTAAGGGCTCATTTCTTGCTAGAAAGAAATCGGGCTCATCTGGATCCTCTTCTTCCTGTTCAACTTTATCAAACACATTATCTTCGTCAAAGCGAAAATGAATACTTTCTTCTATGCGCAAGGTTCTTTTATTGAACATTTTGTAAGCTTTACTATGATTCGAATATCCCAGAAAAACAGCTTCATCACTTCGGGGGGTCAAATTTTCCTAAATTTTCTTTTCCATTATTGTGAACAAAGCATTTGCTCCCGAAGCAACGGAGATGTGATATATTAGGTTTTCTCCCTCTTAAAAGTTCATAGGGAGTCTTTTTCAAAATAGGTCGGATCATAACTCTATTATGCACATAGCATGCGGTATTAACAGCTTCTGCCCAAAAGCTTCTAGGAAGGCCACTACACAAAAGCATAGTACGAGCCATATCCTCTAGGGTTCGATTCATACGTTCCACGACACCATTTTGTTGTGGGGTACGTGGTGCGGAGAAGTTATGCCCCACACCATTTTCCCTACAATATTCTATAAATAATTGATTGTCAAATTCCGTGCCGTGATCCGTCCGAATCGAAATAAGCTTATTATCATATCTATTTTGGGCCATCTTCATTAATACCACAAATTCATTGAAAGTTTCATCTTTAGAAGAAGGAAAGATTGGCCAGACGTACCTTGAGTAATCATCGACTAGAACAAATACATACTTTGATCCACCACGGCTTCTAACTCTCATAGGTCCACATAAATCCATGTGTACCATCTCAAGTGGTCGTTTAGTGCTAACTATTCGCTTAGGTTTAAAAGAGGATTTAACATGTTTGCAGCGGGCACATGAGTCACACATTGTCTCTTGCTCGAAATTAATTGAGGGCAAGCCTTCAACTAAATCCATGGACTTAAGTTTCTTTAAAATAGTTGGTATAACGTGTGCAAACCTCTTGTGCCACAAGCAAGACTCATCGGAAGTTACTTTCATACACGTAAAGGAATTTATATTGACAGCATTTAAGTCAATCATATACACATTCCTCATACGGTGACCCTCAAGTAAAACATTACTAGTACCTTCAATTATGATACGACAAACATCGGCATGAAAAACAACTCTATTTCCTTTGTCACATAATTGAGAAATGCTAAGTAAATTGTGTTTAAGACCACTTACCAGATATACTTTATCGATTGAGTGAGAGGTTGAAATTCCAATTTTTCCTACTCCAATAATCATACCCTTCTTGTTATCTCCAAAGGTAACTTTGCCACCAAAGAAGGGCTCTAGTGAAAGAAAAAAACTTGTCTCTGTCATGTGTCTCGAGCATCCTTTGTCGAGATACCATAAATTATTTTCTTTCACTTCTTCCTGCAAATGAATCAAATACAACTTTTAGGTACCCAAGCTAAGTTGGGTCCTTTATGGTTAGTAATTCTATATATTTGATCCTTTCTAACCCATACTTGTCTTATTATTCTTTTGGCTTTGACATTGGGTTGTCTTGGTTGTTGTCTAACAATCGGAACATAAGGTGCTTTAGGTTTTGCTCTAACAAAAGTAGCTTTAGGTCTAGTACCTTCATGAGACGCTCTAGGTTTAGGGTTTTGAACTTTGGGCTTGAATGTATGCTTTCGATTCTCATTCATTTTGGTTGATTTTGAAGGAACAGATGAGTAATCAAAAGCCATATCATAAGTCCATCTAAACTCATTATTGCGCTCTTCGTTGTCGTTAGGTTCATCTATAGTAGAGACATCATCTTCTACTATGAAATCACAAGTCTTAGCAGTTTCGACATTCTTTTTCTTATCCCAAGCAAGTTTGACACAATTAACTTGAATATGTCCAGTAGAGCCACAGTAATTGCAAATCAAGTATTCTGGAAGATTAACGTATTTTCTTTTTCTGAAATCATTTTCAGAAGGATTAGATTTGCATTTATCATGGTTTCTACGACTGTAGCATTCATGACCAAGTCCCATCTTCATGTTGTTATCGGATTGTTCAGTAAGGAAGTTTAAAACCTTTGTGCTTCCTTCCCATTTATCATGAACCTTTCGAGCATGTAAAAGTAATTCTTTCAAGGACTCAATTTCTTTTTCGCATTTTGAATGATCTTCATTTGAATCCTTGGAAGAGCTACCTTTCTCAAAGTTATCACGAAATTTATCAAACCGTTCATTTAAGACACGTTTCTCAATTTCATGTTGTTCCTTAAGTTTGGACATGCTATTACTAGCTTCTTCTAATTGCTTAGAGAGAAATACAATTTCTCTCTTGTGTTCGGAAACCACACTATCTTTGCCATTAAGCTCATCTTTTAAGATCTCATTGACTTTCTTCAACTCAGAAGTTATAGCATCACTAGCTGTAACTTTAGCTTGAAGATGCTTAATGTTGAGTTTAAGCTCTGAAGTTATAGCATCACTAGCCTTAACTTTTGATTCAAGAGCGTTCTTCTCAGCATTTGTCATGTCTGAAGTTGTAGCTGGAGTAGCCATAACTTTAGATTTGAGCTTTTTGGCGTTGGCTTTCAGAAGTTGGTTTTCCTCAGCAATATCTAAAATCTGTTCCTTAAGGTCTTTTAACTCTAGACTTTGTTCATGACAATGATCAAGGGATTGCTCAAAATACTTAATTAAATTATCCTTAGAAAGTTTCTTAACTTGCTTTTTAAGTTCAACAAAACTTACCGCTTCATCCTCTGAATCTGAATTTCCAACAAGACACTTCTCAGCATTTGAAGCATTGCTTTCATTGTCGCTTTCAGAGAATAGGTCAAGACTGACGCTACTTAGACAAACATTGACTTCTTCTTCTTCTTCTTCGGACTCGTCATTTTCAACGTCCAAGTCTCCCCAACAATAAGCCATCAAGACTTGCTTGAACTCTTTCTTTGTTTTGTCACGTTGATTTTTGTCTTTAATATTCTTCCATGTAGGGCAATCTTTGATCATGTGATCAATATCACCACACTTGAAGCATCCGGGGTTAGAGAAAGACCCTTTTGACTCAAACGTTTTCTTGGGAGTTTGCTTTGATTTGTTATTTGTCTTATTTTGATTTTGAAAGAAGGGCTTTTTCCTAAGACGTTTAACAAACAAAACGGTTTCATCTTCAATATCTGAAGAATCATTAATCTTGCTAGACTCAGCTTGTAAGGCCATCTTTTTGCTTGTGCCAACTTCCTCCTCATCCTGATTCAGAGTAATCTCGTGAGCCATTAAGGTTCCGAGTAGCTCCTGATAGGATAATGAAGTTAGGTCCTTACATTCTTCTATGACAGATATTTTATGTCTCCATCTGCGAGACATACTTCTGAGTATTTTTCTAGCAATTTCCTCGGAGTCAAAAGTTTTTCCTAGATTCTTTAGCTCATTGATGATGCTAGAAAAGCGAGAGGACATGCTATCAACTGACTCGTTTTGCTCCATGGCAAACAGCTCGTATTTTCGCATTAGTAATGCCATACGTTGTTTTTTGACAACAGTGGTTCCCTCATAGGCTAATTCTAGACCATCCCATATTTCCTTGGCAGATGAACTGGTTGAGAAACGATCGAATTCAGTGGCAATCATACCATTTTGCAATAAGCTTATTGCTTTTGAATTCTTCTCAGCCTTTTTATAATCCGCCTCAATATAGTCTTCTTCTTTCTTTTCGACGGTAGTGCCATTACTGGTTGCAAGTAAGATCTTATTAGGACCATTCTTGATAATCAACCAACACTCCCAATCGTTTCCCTTAATGAAGTAGGTCATCATATTTTTCCATAAACCATAGTTCTTCCCATTGAATATAGGACACTTTAGGTGTTTGGAATCCATTTGATAAAAAATAAATGCAGCGGAAAAGACGATAAATAGACTACAGAAAAAACGATCAACTCTAGCTGTTAGGCTATCAAGAGCACGAGGCTCTGATACCAATTGTGGAGTCTATTGATCGAATACGAAAGAGGGGGGGGGTGAATTGAGTATTAAAAACGATGACCGCTTTTTCGAAATATATGATATAAATTAATTACTTGATTTTATTGATTAAAATCAACTAATTAAATTATTAATAATAAGTGCAAAATCGAAATAACAATAATAAAGAGAGAGAGAAAGAGAGACACACAGGATTTTGAAGTGGTTCAGTTTCACAAGTCGAAACCTACGTCCACTATTCTCGATTAATAATTTTTAGTACCTTTCTCCGGATTACAAAAATTACCAATCCACTCGTATAATCAACTATATGATTATAACTCAGATTGAGTATCGCTAAATACTCTAGGTTGCTCTTACGTTAATAAGAAAAATACAACGACAAATACTAATCTCACGTTATGCGAGTGAGTATACTATCCTTGTGTATTTAATATCCTATAACGATTTTCCTTCGAGTGATTGACAAATTTGATGCGTGATTTTTGTATAAGCAAATATGAAAATAAGAATTAAAGCTCAAATGATTTTTGCTTAAAATATTTGTCTCTCTTTGAAATTTGTAGATGTGTGTGTCAACAATTAATGTTGAATGAATAAGAGTATTTATAGTAGAGAGGATTAGGGTTTGGAATATTCTGGAATTAGGGCATAGGAATGTTCTGGAAATACAAAACTTGAAAAACAAGAAAGAAGCAAATGAAGGAGTTTGGCCTCCCTAGGGATTCGGCCACCCTAGGGTTTCGGCCTCCTAGTGTTCGGCCCACCTAGGGTTCGGCCACTAGGGTTTGGCCGGCCTCTAGGCCTCCATTGGTCCATTACTTGCTTCTTTAGCCCGCAACAAATCGAGATGGAATTTAGTTAAAGCCCTAGGTTGCATGACGATATAAATATCGTATTACAAACCAATAGTTTATTTAACTTAAATTCTAATTAATTAATTCCAACCAAAATAAATACTCTTTTATTTTTATAAACCATTAAAAATATATTTTCCAAAAATTAACGCATCATTTTTGTCTAGCAATGAAGTTATGTCTATTAGGTCATAACTTCACTAACCTTTAAATCAAACAAAGTAAAACCATTCTGGGATGACGACCTATACTAACTAATCTTGTAGATCTTGACACGAATCGTCTCTTCACAAGTCTCTCATCTTGAGTCTCGTGGTTGATTTCCAATCTTGATCTTGCTTGAATGCATCGATCAAATGTAGTTGAAGTTGTACCTCCTTGGTCCAAACTTCAAGCTTGCGTCTTGTAATTGTTTATTTCTAAATTAAAACTTAAGCACACAATTACACGCATATGTTTATATATAAAGTCCACATACAAATCATTACTGTCATTATCAAAACAATTAATTAGGACTAAAGGTCCAACAGAACTGTTGGAGATTTTGGTACGTAGAATCAAAATCATGATAATTTTGTCTTTGCATTGCCCTTTTCTCTGCAGCTTTTTACTTTTATAACTGACACATTTATTGGTCGAATAAATTATTGATTCTTGTGCATAATATATCTACCAAGTACTACTTCGTATTTGACTTCTCATAGAGAGATTGATATTGATTCTTGCTCATAGTATATCTACCCAATACTTCATTGGTATCCCACCAAAAGTAACATTTACTATAAACGGACGTATATTTGGCACATAATATTATCAAGTTATCCTTATACACATTTGATATTTATACAAAATGTCATTACATACCCGTCTACCAATCCACAATTACATACTCTACCTATTTTTTTCCCTCTTTACCCCTACTTTTTCCATCTTTTCTTAAATACTCCATTTTTTCCTACGTTATCTTTGGTGTGGTACGGAAAAAGTATTTAATTTCTCAGAGAGAGATTGATTTCTAGTGTCATATCTACCAAGTATTTGATTTAGCTTAGAGACATTCATTTCTTGTGTGATATCTACCAAGTGTTTGATTTCACCCAAAGATTTGTCTACCAAGTATTTGATTTCTTTTAAAGATATAGTTGTGGTTAGGGATGGCAATGGATCGGGTATCCGCCCCAGATCCGCCAGATTCAATACTATTGGACCGGATTTGGATTCCATTATTTTAGATCCGTAGGATCCGGATCAGATCCAGATCCATATATAATTATAAGGATCCGGATGCTTCCCCTGAAATCCAGATCCGACCATCGGATTCATATATTTTCCTAAGTCTAATTTTCTCACCCAAGCTCAATCCCATCTAGTTAATAAGCTCAAGCCCATCTCCTTAGGGCTGAGCAAAAAAATCCGAACCGTATTTTTAAACCGAAAACCGAATTGTGGAGTCCGAATATTCGGTTTTTTTTCCGGTGCGGTAACCGAACCGGATTTTTTTACTATAAATACGGAGCGGATTCGGTTGTAGAAAATTCAAAACCGGGGACCGGTTTTTAAACCGGTTTCTTTATTTTTAGTTTTTTTGAAACCAACTGGTTTCTTTTTTAGAAATTAAAAGTCAAAATAATGTAAATTTAAAACCGGAGACCGGTTTTTAAACCGGTAACCTAATTTTTCTATGTGTTTCTATGCATTTGATTGTAGATCTTTCTTGAAACCGGTTATAAAAACCGGAGCGGGTAAACCGGTTTACGGATCCGGTTTTTAAATTACGAAAAAACCGGTTAACCGGATTAATCCGGAGCGGATTCGGTGTTGAAAAAAAACCATTTTTTAAAACCGGTTACCGAACCGGTTTGCAAAACCGGAGCGGATAACCGGTTTTGCTCACTCCTTTTTTTTTTCTTTCCTAAGTCTAATTTGAAACCCTCGAACTGATCCTACTCTTTCCTCAAAGCTTTGAAACCCTAATTTTTCCAAATTACCATATCAAACTTATCTCCCTCAAAGATGCGACGCCGACTGTGTTCCTATGTCTGACCGTCGAGTCAACGACTCTCTTCGATCTTTTATTGCGACACTTTCATCTCTTCGATCTTCGTTTTCTCGGTTGTACAATCGGGTTCGTTTCCTATCGACTTTGTTTGTACAATCAAATTGGCTTACTAATTGGCTCACTAATTAGCTACCGTAACATTGAAACTTGGATGTTACTAAGGTATTGGGCTACTGTACTTATGAAACTTGCTGAGATTCGTTTTAGACCCAGCTACCCGGATCCATAGGATCTGGATATGGATCTTGAAATTTTAGATCCTTAGGATTTGGATAGGATATGGGTACACCATCAGTGAAATGGATCTGGATCCGGATCCTGTAAAATCCGTTCCAGATCCGATCCATTGTCATCCCTAGTTGTGGTCCTTTATATTGATAATGTGATTGAACATGCGTCACTTGATAATATTCTGATATATCCTCTTTATCCTATTGAAAAATTATTTATGATTTTCTTTGTCCCAATCTTTTATTTAATTACCTTTTCAATTCTTTGTAAGAAGTATTTTAATCAAAGTCACAAATGATCTATTATTTTGGTGTTTATTATTCAATATAATATATAATTATCCATTTTTATTTTTGGTATATGTTTTAATAGGCCATATTCCACGTGCAAGTGTAGTGGAGTAGTTGTATTTTGTGTGGTCGTACGTCACTTATGTTACCTTGGGTGTGTAAAAAATTGTGTTAATAGATACTTGGGGGGAAAGGATTATGCTAACTCTATATCTAATAAAGTTTAGTCTATTCTTATTTAGTTCAATCTAGCTTAGATTAGATAGAAGATTATATTAATCTTGAAATCTTTTAGTACAAATTAATACCCTAAGAACTAAAAATCTTATATGCAAATTCATTTAATTTAGAAACGCAAAATTTATTAACTCGATCCTAAGCTCAATTCCCTTATATTGAGCATAAGATTGGTCATTCACACATCTAGTATGTCACTCACTAGTTAGGGGGCGTTTGGTACGAGAAAAGGAAAGGGAATGGAAATAAGAAAGGGAAATGAGGGAAAAAGTATGCGTTACCCTTAGATTATACTCCCTCCAATTCTATATTTTCTTCTCCTTGTTTGTGGGCATGGAAATTAAGGAAATGAATAAAATAAGAGTAAAAAGTTGGGTGGGGTTTGGTGGTTGGAGAGATGGATGAATAATTATGAGTTAAATAAGGAAAGGTGGGGCCAAAACATTAAGAAAAGTAATAAAATATGAGTAAAAGAGTTGGGCGGGTTTTGGTGATATGAGAGAGAAATGAATAAAATAAGAGTAAAAATTTTCAAAATAAGAAAGGGGAAGAAAACCTGAATAATCCGTTTTATGAAATAGGGAAGAAAATATAGAATAGGAGGGAGTATTGGTTGTTTGGAAACAAGAAAGAGAAATTAACTTCCACCGTATCCACTACCTCCACCAACACCAACACCAACACCATAGACCACCTTATCATACGCCGCCACCCCCACCACCACCAGGCAATTCGCCGTCGCCGCCCAGTAATCGCCTCACCGTCGTATTGCTGACCCCAGCTTCCCACATCGCCATACGTCCCTTAACCCAAATCCGAAAACAACCTCCACCACCCATGAAATTCCCTCCCTCACTGTAGTAAACACCAGTGTTTTATTGTGGTCGGGGGATGCTTCGACAGTGGTGGGGTTGTCAGGAAGATAGGTTACCGGCAAGGGAGAGAGTTTCGGTGCGTGGGAGAGTTATTGAAGGTGTTGGTGTGGTGTTTAGTGGTTGAGGATGTGGGGTCCGAATGGGTACGCCGGTGAGTGGACCGGAATGAGGGACTGCCGGCGTCGCTCGTGGTGGTTGTGTCGGTGTGGAAAGGTGTGGTGGGTGTTGGTGGCAGTGGTTGACGGTGGGTGTACGGATGTAGTGGTGGAAATAGAGAGTAGGAGGGAAAGGGTATGGGCTTACCCTAGGAGGGTGGGGGTATGGATATGGATGGCTTTGGGTGTAAGGAAGGGTATGGGTTACCCTTTGTTTGTGTCAAACAAACAGCAACAAAATGAATCATCCATTTTAATTTCCTTTTTCTTTCCTAAAGCCTTCGAACCAAGCACCCCCTTAGTCTCTCTTAAGATGGAGGTACCTATATTAATATTAAAACGGGTCAAATATCATCTCACTCCACATGAAGAAGTTTTGTTACTTTTGTTTTCTGATTTGATAAGAATGGAACAAGTAGGACACAATTCCACACAAATGCCTCAAATTAGCTATAAGGTACTTCTTTATTAAACTCGCGGATATTTGTGGTTGAATTAGAAGGAAAGGGAAGGGAGGGACATTTTGGGTGGTTCGTTAATATTGGTAAGCATTTGAAGTGGTGTAATTCCATAACAATTGGGTATAGAATACTGTGACGGGTGAATTACCAAATTTGTTGATGATAAGATAAGTGATGACCGGGAATACGAATTAGGAAGTGGAAAGAGTGGTGTGGCCTATGGACCAAGAGGCAAGAAGATACCTTGCTGGGCAACGCTTTTGCCACCATAGATTCTTCCTTTCATTCATATCATTGACAACACTAAATCACCTAATCATCTAGAGTTTCCTTCAAATATTCGTCTCAATGCATTCCCATTGATCAAATGAGAGAACTTTATTAAAGATTTCGAAAGCTACTAGCAATATCATATGTACTATATATATACTTCGTATGATATTTACATATTAACATAATAACTAAAAAATATTCTCTTCGTTTTGGTCAATAATTATCTATTTCTTATGTCATGAAATAATAAATGATAAGTTTGGTTACGCGTCCAAGTCATGATAATATGTAGCGTTATGAGCCACTCGTGTTTGCTCGTATTATTTGGTTTTATACTTTAGCGCAAATTCGTGTTTAAAACGAGTCAAATAGATATCAAATAGTAAAACAATTTTGTCTAAGAAATGTCAAAATTTTAGTCTCTATTACATGTGATAGTAATTGATCCACATCTTAAGCGGGACCTACTGATACTTTTATTTATTTATGAATAACAAAGGGATGTGATATACTGTATTATGGAGTAATTTACTAACCCCTATTCAATTTCTTTGACAGAAAAGAAATGGTGGTCCCAGTTGATGATAGAGAATTCACAAAATCTCATTTGTGATGACACGTATCCGTCACTTTGGAGTGATGGATACCATTTTCTCTCATAAATGACCCAAATAGAGGAGAGAGGGAAGCACATGGAGGTGCCCTCACCTTGTCCCCCTATTCGTTTTGTGAGTGATATTACCCGTCACTTGCTCTGACCCGTCTTCAGCAAGACTAATTGGAATTCACACAATCTCATTTATGACGACACGTATCCGTCACTTTACCATTTTCTCTCCTAAATGAGACTCATTGTAGAGAATTATAGCACCATAGCGCTTCTACTTGGAGATTTTGGTACGTAGAATCAAAATGATGATAATTTTGACTTTGCATTGCACTTTTCTTTGCACCTTTTAACTTTTAACAGTCAATTTTTATTGGTCATTGATTTCTTGTGTGATATCTACCAAGTATTTGATTTCACTTAGATGATGATTCTTGGTGATATATCTACCAAGTATTTGATTTCACTTAGATGATGATTCTTGGTGATATATCTACCAAGTATTTGATTTCACTTAGATGATGATTCTTGGTGATATATCTACCAAGTATTTGATTTCTCTTTAAAGATATAGAGGTGGTCCTCTATATTTTTATATTGATAATATGATTGAACATGCGAAGTTGATAAAATTCTTGACTTATACGTAACATATATCCTCTTTATCCTGGTGAAAAATTATCTATTAGAAATATTCCCTTTTTCCCAATCTTTTGTTTGCCTTTTAAGTTCTTTATGATGAGTATTTTAATCAAAGTCAAACAAATGATTGGTATGGAGGGAGTATTATTTTGGTGTTTATTATTCAATATAATTACCCATTTTTATTTTTGGTATATATTTTAATAGGCCATATTCCACATTATTTATTTGGCTTACCTTGATCTTTGTGTTAAAATTTGTGTTAATAGATCACTTTAGGGGAAAGTATTATGCTAACTCTATCTAATGAAATTCAGTTTATTCTTATTTAGTTCAATCTAGCTTAGATTAGGTAGAAGATTATATTAATCTTGAAATCTTTTAGTACAAATTAATACTCTAAGAACTAAAAAATTTATATGTAGAATTAATTTAATTTAGAAACGCAAAATATCTTAACTCGTTCTTAAACTCAATTCCCCTTATATTAAACACAAGATTGGTCATTTGCCCATCTAGTATGTCACTCACCAGTTAGTCTTTCTTAGGACGAAGGTACCCGCGTTAACATTAAAACCGGTCAAATATAATCCCACGAGAATATTTAAGACAAATCTTTTGTTTTTCCCCTATGAATTCTGCTTTTGTCTTATTCATATCATTTCACCCATTTTAAACTTAAACGAATACATCTGTTTCAAAAAAGAATTTGTCGTCACCAAATAGCTTTGATCTCTTTTAGAATATATCCCGTGAGCTAGGTAGCACGGACACTCCTCCTAACTAGCCATTCCGTGTCCGACACCGTGTCCGACACCCGGACACCCGACACTCGTTGGACACACGCCTAAATATGTTATAGTTTAGACGAGGAATAAATTGTCAAAAGAGATTGATTAGAAGATTGGTTTGGGTGGGGAATGAGAAATAGTTATAGTTAAAGGTCAAATTTTACCTTCAATTACCTAAATTTAGTATCAAATACATACAAAAATAAAGTCATACGTTATTTATAACCATAAAATATATTTTTTTATTAAATTTAAATAGCGTGTCCCGTGTCCTAAATTTCATGGGATGCCGTATCACGTGTCCGTGTCGTGTCCGTGTCCGTGTCCGTTTTGGTGCAACCTAGCCCGTGAGTTGTGGGACTTGTGTCCAACTTTTTATCTCATAAGGTTCATTTCCTTTCATCTCAACATCTTTGCTATGCCTCAAACGGGAGAGAAAAATTTTGGGCGTCACAGCAATTTTCTTGAAGAAGTTTTTTCTTTTGTTCTCTGATCTGATAAGGAAAAAATTTAGGTTTTGATGGTCTCAAGTTAAACCTCGCAAGTGCACGATTTTATCGTTGTACACTCTAGAGGGTCGATCCACAAGGAGTAGGGGTGATTACTAATTGTCTATATTCTTGAGCTTAGCTAAGTCGATAGATAACAAAGAGGGTAGTAACAAACTAACGCTAAACTAACAAATTTAAAGACAAACAACAAGATAAGGTAAAAACAAGCTAAAGATAGGAGATAGATCAAATAAAGAGAAAGACTAGAACTCGGTCCGACCATGAATATGAGTAATTCCACATACTAATCGTCTCGGCTAATCAAAAGGGGTAGAAAGGTAAGGGGGAGATGGCTCTAATTCGCCTAGAACCTCCCTTCCGGTCTCGCACTAGGACACTAGCTACTCCGACTAACCCCCCTCCCGGGTTCGAAAGCCGGTCTCCCTAACTCAAAACCCGACAACCCCAAGAACATGCATTTTCCCAAGGAGGTCAAGTAAATGGTCAAGGTCATTAAGCCCTCATCATATTCCGGGTCATCCCACTCCCCCTTCCGGAGGTCGATTTCAAACACTAGCCTAGAGGCACCCTCCCTCGGTTCTCCCTTCCGGTCTCAACCTTAGTTGGTGACAAGGGTCGGTCCCCAAATACTCGACTAACAACCTAACCAACTTCCGTTGGTGGACAAGGGTCAAAAGCCGACACTACCCGGAAACCAAACCTTAAGCATGAAAATTCCCCAAGACTACCCTAACCAATTTTCCCCACAAATTAGCCTTAGTGACAATTAATTAGTGAAATTACCCATATCGGGCCAAACCGAGTCCTAGAAGGAGACTACTCACTAATCATGGTCCTAATTGCAAAATAAACAATAAAGATGGAAACTTTGGTCACAAACATGGTGAGGAGATGAATCTTACTACTAAACATGCAACAAATCAACAATAATTAAGAGAAAATAGATTAATTCTAATAGCAAGGTTAACTAATCTAAAAGTCACAATCTTTAACCAAATCAACTCAAAGATTAAGTCTTTGAGGACAACTATCCAAGGATGAACAAATGAAAGAGAAACAAAGGAAAGATGAACAATGAAAAGATGAACAATGGTGAAAATAAGAACAACAAACAAACAACAACAACAATTTTAACATAAACAATCAAACAAACAAGAAAGAAGAACAAAATGTAAACAAATGAAAATAGAGAGAGAATTAATACCAACAAAATAGTGAAAGAGGAATTTGGATAGAAATAATAGAGAAGGAAATCCTTCAATCTTCTTACAAACCCAAATTCAATCACTAATTGATTGAATAACTTCTCTAATTAAGGAAAGATTAACAAAGTTTTAAGCTTGAAAGGGTAAATATTCTGGATCTAGGGTTGTGTTTACAAAAGGGTTTAAGAGGGGGTATTTATAGGCTTGTACAAGATTAGGAAGAAAAGGGGAAGAAAAGCCCAAATCCCGTATGCTGCGTTTTGCCGGTCCACCGGCAGCCGGTGGTCCTACCGGCAAAACCGTGCAAAGAATTAAAAATATCTGGCATCTGTGTTTTGCCGGTGGGCCGGTTGCCGGCCTGCCGGCAAAACACCTTCTTCAGGACTTCTTCTTCTTCTTTATGGTGCGTAATGCCGGTTGACCATTGCCGTCACGGTGCTCCTACCAATGCAGCGAGGTCAAGCTTGTTTTTCACCAATTTCTTCAATTAATTCCAATTCTTTGTGCTTTACCGGTGGGGTTTGGTGTCGCCTCCGCAAAGCACTTTCTTAAGCTTTTCTTCAAATTCCTGAGTAATTCCTTGGGATGTGTTTTGCCGGTGGCTAGACCGGCTGCCGGTCTGCCGGTAAAACACGCTCTTCTTCATTTCTTCACCTCTTCTTCATGTAAAGGCAATGGGGTGCCTTTCTTGCCCCAATTCCTCCATACTTGGGCCGTTTCCTGCAAAAGGATGCACAAAGTGACAAGTACGGGCATTGGGCACAAAACGCAAGGAAAAACACCCGAAACCGACTCGATATGAGTCGGTATGCATAAAAGAATGAGGGAATTAGAAGTAAATTAATCGTATATCAGGTTTATTCTCTAAAACAAAGATCAATCTATCTCATTTTTTAAGATGAGGGAGGATGGTGAAAACTAATGTCAAACACAACTCGAATTAGGACACAAATGCCTCAAATTAGCTATAAGGTCCTACTTTAATAAACTCACGGATATTTGTGGTTTAATAATTACATGGACATTTTGGCTGGTTCATTAATATCGGTGACCATTTAAAAGTAATTCGTCGATGACGAATAACAATTGGGTATAGAATACCCTGAAGCTGTGTTACCCCGACTCGTCTTGAAGGGTCGGACACGAGTGCGTATCCAAGTGTTTCAGATTCGGCTATTTTATGAAAAATTGGCAAGTTTTTGGTCTAAAATGAAGTGTCGAAATATCATATCAAATTATCAATTTCCTAGAATTGAGTGTCGAACACGGATACGTGAGCTCAGGTGAAGTGTCGAAGTAACATAGCCCTCAAGGTGACTTGGCAAATTTGTTACCCAACATTGATAAGGTAAGTGATGACAGGGAATATGAATTAGGAAGTGGAAAGAGTGGTGTGGCCTATGGACCAAGAGGCAAGAAGATACCTTGCTGGGCAACGCTTTTGCCACCATAGATTCTTCCTTTCATTCATATCATTGACAACACTAAATCACCTAATCATCTAGAGTTTCCTTCAAATATTCGTCTCAATGCATTCCCATTGATCAAATGAGAGAACTTTATTAAAGATTTCGAAAGCTACTAGCAATATCATATGTACTATATATATACTTCGTATGATATTTACATATTAACATAATAACTAAAAAGTATTCTCTTCGTTCTGGTCAATAATTATCTATTTCTTATGTCATGAAATAATAAATGATAAGTTTGGTTACGCGTCCAAGTCATGGGATAATAAATGACAAGTTTGGTTACGCGTCCAAGTCATTACCTAATGCCTAAAACTGAGTTGAATTGATGGAAAATAAAGTTTAGGGGTACACTTAGTGATAATGACAACAATTAGGGGTACCATGTATGTTTTAAAAAGTGTAGGGATACCATGTAGAAAGTCGAAAAATTGAGGGGTACCATGTAGAATATCCCTTATTTCTTTCGTTTTTTAGCACTAAATTATGTCGTCAAAGTGGTTCAAAAAATTAAACCAAATGGGTTTGGTGTGCTGGCTGCTTACCCCACCCATCCCTTAACCATGAGGCAGGGGTTCGATCCCTGTCCAAGGTAATAGAGCAAATTCTTTGGCCAATAGTTTACATCTTCGTGAGAGCACCCGCTCTTACGGTGCAAACCCATACCCCACATTGATAGTGTAAAGGTGGAAGATCATCTTTATAAGTGCCACAAAATATAATAGTACAAGGCCTTTTGGGAAGGAGTCCAAGAGTAAATCAGTGAGGGTTTGGCCCAAAGGGACCGTCGACACCTGCGCAGCAGAGGCCCAACATGAGTTATTCACGCTTCCGCATAACAAGTAGAATCAGAGCCCAAGGCTAGACACGGAGAGATTCATCAGGCCCTTGAAGATGTCGTATACTGTAAGGCGTGGAACTCATATAGCTCGAGGGAGAGCTAATATGTTCGCAAGAAGCGATAGACATGCCGTGCTAGAGAAGACCGTCAGCGACCCGACGCGGCGCGAGGTGGGCTGAGGTTTAATGGAAGCAAGAAATACAGTCCATGGTAAGTCCAAAGGCGGTCCGGTGTGACGCGTTGAGGCAGTGGATTTGGACCCGGTAATGCGGTTGTCTAGAAGTTGGGACTATAGGGTGTGGGAGTTCTCCATGGTGGTCAAGATCCAAGTTAAGATGATGATCATTGGTTTGAGGGGAGAATTGTTAAGGTGCAAACCATGTCCCACATTGGTAATTTAAAGATGGAAGATCATCTCTATAGACTATAAGGGCCACAAAATATAATGGTACGAGTCTTTTTTAATAAGAGTCTAAGAGCATCCGCAAAGGAGAGAAATAGCCTCCCCTTTTGCTTTCTCTTTCCTCAAATGAGCATCCCCATTGTTGCACCAACCTCCCCATTATTTGGGGCTCCACTGTTTTTAGGGGAGGTCCCCAAAAAAAAAGTAAGACAATTTGTGTTATTTTCGGGAGGTTCATAAATGTTTGTGTGTGAATTGGGGAGCCCCATTGTTGCATAAATGTAGTTATGAAATGGGGAGAGTAAATGGAATAGTTAGTGGAAAATAAGGTGGATGAATAAGAGAAGGAAAGAGAAAATATGGGGAGTCTCACCTTAGCGGATGCTCTAAGAGTAAATTCGTGAGGGCTTGACTTAAGCGGACAACATCGTACTATTATGGACTATGGACACCGGCGCAACAGAGTCCCAACTCCCAACGCGAGGTATTCACTCTTCCACATAACGCTGCGGCGAGGAAATTATACACTATTGTCGATGATAGACACCCAAATTTACACCAGAAGCATTTTTGCTTACGTTTGAAAGGTGACCTCTCTCCTCCCTTCATACAAAACTGTTCCGGGTGTAATTCCAGAGCAGATATTTGTTACCACTCGTAGCTCGTAGGATGTCGTCTTTGCTTGAATCCTCCTTGCGGTCTCCTGAAACGATGAACAAACTGAGGGCTCGGCTTTGGCCGAGCGTACTCACTCCGACGCTCAAGTCAGTAAACTTAAAGGATTAAGTTGTGTTACTTGGCTAGGTATGTATTGTAGAGAGATAAAGAGGATATTACCAGATGAATAGTGTATTTAGGTTAAGTTGTTGGATCCTTTCCTCAATGAAGGTTGAGGAGTATTTATAGACTTTCACCTTTTGTCACATAGTGGCCAAGTGGCTAGCAGGTGGAAAGACCGTTGTGCCCTCGGCCGATGGACCTGTGGCGGCCTGGTCGAGGGTCTTGGATATGAGTACGCGGATATGTGTCCCGGCTGGCAGGTTGTCAGGCCGAGACCTAGGTGACAGGCCGATGGGATGCATCGGCTAGGTTGTCTGAGTCGTTGACTTTGCTGTGGATATCTTTGACCTTGCTCAGTGTGTTGACTTGGTCAGCGGTGCAGAATATGCCCCATCAATTTGCCCCCAGCGTAGTCTATGCCGTGGTATGGGCTCCGATGTATGTTGAGCGTATATTCTGCGCAAGTAATTTGCAAAATTTTCTGCATCGGCTTCTCCTGATTCTTCTGATGCATCGGCTTCTTCTCCGTCGGCATAATCATTCGTAGGCCGTACCATATCCCCCCTCCACATGGATGTGTAAAGGGCATCCGATGTGGAAAAGAAAGTGATTTGTTGGCCGAGACCGGGGTTGAGAGTGGTTGTTTTTGATTGCCCCAGTGCCGGTGCTTCCTAGCTTGGTTGACCATGTGGCCGGCGGAGAGCAGTTACATAGGAATTTGTTGAGGAAGATGAACAGGTGAAGAGATGTGAATGGGCGTGTTGAAGACGCTTGGTCACTGTTGCATTGATTGACATTCAACTGTTGCAACGATTGACATTCCGCGGTTGCATGTCTGACACGTGTATGTTCGCTGATTGGTTGACGCTTCATGGGCTGTGCCCTGATTGGTCCTTCTTCATGGGCTTTTCTCTATAAATAGGGCAGTTATTCCGTGATTTTGGCCTCCATTTTATTTTCTCAAATTTTCTCCAAAATCTTCATCCCTTTTAAACTTTCAAGGACTGCCTTTGTCTTCCCAATCTTCCGAGTATTTGATCCGGCGAGTGTTTTTCTTTGAGGTAAACAAACAACTTCTCACTTCTTATTTCGTTAGTAATTGCTGTGAACATGTCTGCTGATGCCGGGACTGGTACTTCTGCGCCGGGGGGCTCCCCGTCGCGTCTTGATGAGGAGGAGGGACTGGAGGCCATCCCGCTAAGGTTTGGGGGCCCTAGGTGTCCTTCTCCCGTAGTTGATCTGCCCCTCCTGGAGGAGTTGGAGGATGAGGATGATGCTGATGATGATGAGGGGGCTCCCGGTGATGGTGGGAGGATTACTGTTCCGGATCATGGTGAGGTCTGCACGACTGGCCTCGACCGTGTCTGGACAAATAAATTCGCAAGCAGCTCCGGAGAAACTCTTTTCGGAGATCACTTCTTCCTTGGTGAGGGGTATAAAATTGTTATCCCTGGGGAGGGTCAGGCGGTCTGCTGTCCTCCCCCGGGTCATACCGGCGTGCATCTTAGGCATCTGGAGTATGGGCTCCGGTTTCCTTTAAATGAACACGTCATGGCCATCATTAAAGCTATGAACGTTGCCGTGGCCCAACTGCATCCGTTGGCCATGAGGACGATAGTCGGCTTTGTATGGCTCTGTGTTTTTAAGGGGGAGACCCCTACGGTCAATCTATTCCGCCGACTCCATAGTCTTCGGCCGTCAAAATCCGGCAAAGTGGGATGGTATAGCGTACAGACGGAGCCAGGCTATGTCTCCGTGAACAAACTTACTTCTTGCAAAGACTGGCAAGGAAGATGGGTGTACGTCCGAGTGCCGGAGGACTACCCCTTGCCTCGGTCCTTCCAGAGCCCCGTTCACTTATGGTGTGAGACCCGGGAAGAGTATGAGAAACACGTCTCCCGGGGTAGCAAGGTTAAGATGGACGCTTCGTTTGTCCCCCTTACTGCGGATGAGAAGCGGGCAATGCAGCTATTTGATGCTGAGGAGGGATGGCTGCCCCCGACCCAGATTATTCTTCAGGATGAGCTGTTATGCCGCGTCGGCCTCATACCGGCCCTCAACTGGGGTGAGTGGGGTCGGTGTGAGGCCCACCTTTGCTTGTCATGTTCCTTTTTCAGAGCTTTGTTTTACTTCTTTTATGTAACTCTTGTTCGATTTCTTGCAGATCGGTTTGGTCAGGATCTGTCTGAGAAGGACTTGGAGAGGTTAGGGCTTGACAAGGACGGGAAGGTCTTGCAGCGGCGTCCTACGGCCGATTTTCGTGATCGTAGACTATCCCCCAACGAAGTCATGGAGAAGCAGACGAGGGGGTTGGATCAGGAGACGGCCCATGCGCGGGTTCTTGGAGGCGTGCCGAAAAGATCAAAGAAGGCGAGCGTCAAGTCGGCGGTCAGATCAATGGCTACTCCCTCTTCGACCCCGGTGGTGAAAAGGATCATGTGGAGGTGATCAACATTGCGAGGAGGAGGCGACCGTTGCTAAGGTCCCTTCTCTCGAAGAAGAAGAGGAAAGACCCACCGTCTACTTCCACCGTTGCCGGGGAGAAGCCTGCTTCCACCAGCCCTCCAGCTAAGAGGGTTCGAACTGGTACGGATTTAACCTGTGGTTCGGATTTAGCCGGCTCGTTGGATATTCCTGACGACAGGCTTTCTGACGTGTCAATGCATGGTGACATGGATGCTCTGTGTAAATTTTTTGTAGATCCATCGTCGGCAGCCGCCGTTCTCACTGAACGGCAAGTAGGGAAGCAGCCTGAGAAGGCGATCGAGAAGGCGGGTGGCAAAACGTCATCATGGACTCCTCACCCTGAAGGTTACTCCCACCGAGCTCGTGGCGGAGGGTGAGAAAATATATAAGAGGTTGGGGAGATGGAGCCGTCTAGCCGCCTCCCTCATCATGGAGCAAGAAAAGGCCACGGCCCAATCTGGGCCGCTGATTGCAAAGCTCAAGCTTGATCTCTCTGCTGCGAGGGGGGAAGCCGGGAAGGCTAAGCTGGATCTTCATCGCCGAGAGGCGTGCGGAGGAAGCGAGAAGTCGCCGAGGGCCGAGAGGGCCAAAGTTGAGGATGCTGATGGCGCCACGGCCAAGATGATGGAGGAGCGGGACAGGTATAAGGGTGCCTACGACGCTGTGGTTGCCAAGAGGGACGAGTGGGAGGATCGGTTCCAGAAGCAGGCGGAGGTGCTCAGGGACACGCAGGCTATCCTTGCTCAAAAAGAGAAGGATATTGAAATGCTTCAAGATGATCTCCTCCCTAAAATGTGCGTCCAGTTCCGGGACCAAGCCGAGGAGGCGGCCAGGGAGGCAATAAGGAGGCTCGTCCCCGAGGGCTCTTTCCCGTGGGATAAGTTTGAACAGCTTCTGGATGAGGTGGCTGAAACTGCGGAGGCAGCGGCCGCCCAGGAGGCGGAGGCGGCGAAGGCGGCTCGGAGGCCGAGGCCAAGGCGGCCTCGATGTGGAAGTGAAGGAGGGTGAGAGGTCAAGTCGCTGGAAAATGTTCGCCTTCCTCAAAGCCGCCACCGAAGATGTTTGCTGCGACGTGGGGCGAGAACGAGCATAGGGAGACGGGCGGTCGTCACCAGACTCACCCGGCGTCTCGGATAGCTTAAGCTGTTCGGGGGCCAATTATTGAGCCTTCTCTCCCTGCCATCCTTTTGGCGCTTCAAATCCCAAGTCTGTAATCTTTTGCTTTTTTGTTTCTTCGCTCTTTGTAAAGCTTTGGTAGGTAGAGTTTAGGCTACCCTCATGGGGACGGCCGTCGTTTGTACTCTCCTTGCAATCATCTTTAATAAAGTTATCTTATCGGCCTTTGGCTTGGCCGGGGCTTCGATCTCAATTCCTCGTTTGTCTTTTTGCGTTGTTAATTGAGTGCCTTCGTTTTTACACTCGGCATGACCGAGGCAGTTTGAATGCGCGTCTCAACTATGTTCAACGTCTTTAGCGTTCGTAACTGTGTAGGCACATTGACCGCCAGATTGGCGTCTCAATTGCACTAAGTATACGTTTCTTTTTTAGCGTATCGGCCGGCGTGTTCCCCGTCGCTCTCGGCTTTGACCGAGGTAATCGGGGTTGCGGCTTCGATAGCGTTCGTAACTGTATAGGCATATTGACCGCTATATTGGCGTCTCAATTGCGCTGAGTATACGTTTCTTTTTTTAGCGTATCGGCCGGCGTGTTCCCCGTCGCTCTCGGCTTTGACCGAGGTAATCGGGGTTGCGGTTTCGATAGCGTTCGTAACTGTATAGGCATATTGACCGCTAGATTGGCGTCTCAATTGCACTAAGTATACGTTTCTTTTTTTTTAGCGTATCGGCCGGCGTGTTCCCCGTCGCTCTCGGCTTTGACCGAGGTAATCGGGGTTGCGGTTTCGATAGCGTTCGTAACTGTATAGGCATATTGACCGCTAGATTGGCGTCTCTCAATTGCGGCCGAGTATACGTTTCTTTTTTAGCGTATCGACCGGCGTGTTCCCAGTCGCTCTCGGCTTTGACCGAGGTAATCGGGGTTGCGGCTTCGATAGCGTTAAGAATCGTATAGGCATATTGACCGCTAGATTGGCGTCTCAATTCGGCGAGTATACGTTTTTTTTTTTTTTTTTTTTTTTTTTTTTTTTTAGCGTATCGGCCGGCGTGTTCCCCGTCGCTCTCGGCTTTGACCGAGGTAATCGGGGTTGCGGCTTCGATAGCGATTCTTCCCTTTGAGTTTCTGTCTGGTGGCAAATTGTGGAGGGGACAGACACTTTGATGGAGAACCCGGGCGATTCATTTGTTTGTTATGATCGTGCGTTGGGGCGTCCACAATGGATTTGGACACCTCCGCCGCTATACAAAGTATTTTCTCAAGTTATCGGTGTTCCAATGGCTCATCAAAGGCACATCTCCCATGTCACGTCGGCCCGGTATGTACTGGCCTCATCTCTTCGACCACTTTGTAGGGACCCTCCCAGTTGGCCGTTAGTTTACCATGAATATTTCCTTTGTTGGTGGCGGTGACTTCCTTAGGACTAGGTCTCCCATTTTTAAGTCCCTTTTGTGGACTCTTCGGTTGTAGGCTCTCTTCATCCGGTTTTGATATACGGCCAAGTTGAGGCGTGCCGTATCTCGGCTTTCTTCGACCAAGTCTAGGGAAGCTCTTAGGCCCTCCTCGTTTTCAACTGGGTCAAAGGTGGCCGTTCGAATGTCGACACGTCGCTTCGATTAGCGGGGACCGCCGGAGCCGTAGACTAGGTGGAAGGGGTGTAACCCGTTGCTTCTTTCTCCGTGTGGTTCGAAGGGACCACGGGACGCCGGCGATTCATCGGCCCACCTTCCCTTAAGGTCTTCAATGTCTTCTTCAAACCGTTGAGGATGGTCTTGTTGGTCGCCTCCGCCGCCCGTTACTCTGCGGGTGGCGGGACGGAGGAATACGCAAACTTGATGCCAAGCTCCTCTAACCGATTCATTATCAAGTCGCTCCAAAACTCTCGGCCGTGGTCAAATACCATAACTTGGGGTAGTCCGAAGCGAGTTATAACATTTTCCCATTACCTTTTCGGCCGCTTTGTGGTCTTCGCTGGCATCGCTACGGCTTCAACCCATTTGGTGAAGTAGTCAACGGCGACGATTAAGAACTTCCTTCCTCCGGAGGCCGTTGGGAACGGCCCTAGCATGTCCATCCCCCATTGCGCGAAGGGAAGGGGACTAAGCACCGGTTGTAGGTCTCAGGAGGGAGCGTGTACACGGGGCATGCATTTGACATTCGTGCACTTCTTGGTCTTCGTTCGGAATCTTGAAGCATGGTGGGCGAAGTAGCCAGCTCGGAGAGCTTTGTGAGCTAGTGTTCTTGCCCCCATGTGATGTCCACAGATGCCTTCGTGAATTTCTCACAAGATATTAGTTCTGCGTCGGTACGGGCCGACACACTTCAAGAGTGATCTTATTACGGATCTTCCGTACAGTTCCCCTTCGAACACCAAGTACCGGCGGCGATCCTTTTTATTTTGGCCGAGGGATTGCGGCCCTCCGGCAATTCACCCGTAAGCTTGTATCTCATTATCGGAGTCATCCACGTTGTCTCGGTCTCTATGTTGCCCACCATGCCGACGGTCTCGGTGATGCTTTTCCCATTCTCGATATCTACCAAAGACGGTTGGCCGACATTCTTGATGGTTGAGTGGCGGTTTAGAGAGAGCGTCGGCCGGTTGTTCTCGGATCCGGGAACGCACTTTGGATTTGGAAGGATTTCAATTTTGCTACGTCGGCTTTTACCCTCTCTAGGTACCTTACCATTCCGTCGTCCCGAGCCTCGTACTCCCTCCGATTTGGTTGGTAACCAATAGCGAGTCGATTTACAACACAATGTGTTCTGCTCGCAGACCCTAGCTAGCTCGACTCCGGTTATCACCGCCTCGTATTGATTCATTGTTCGAGGCCGAGAAGGTGAATTTCAAGGCGTACTCAAACTCGTCCCCGTTTGGGCTGATGATAAGGATGCGGCTCCGAGCTATTCGTCGTGGAGGAGCCGTCGGTGTAGACCTCCCATATGCCTGGGTTTGGCTCTTCCTGATACGTGCATTCGGCCAGGAAATCTGCAAGCGCTTGCCCCTTTATCGAAGGCCTTGGTTTGTACTGAATGCCGAAACCAGAGAGTTCCCTCGCCCATTTGATGAGCTGCCGGATTGTTCGAATTTTTCCAAAGCTTTCTCCAACGGCTGATCGGTTAGGACCGTCACGGGGGTGCGCGATCGAAGTAGGGTTTTAGCTTCCTTGTGGCAACGACAACGGCGAAGGCTGCTTTTTCAATTAGTGGGTAATTTCTCTCGGCGGGCAACAGTGTGTGGCTGACGAAGTAGATTGGGTGTTGCTGTTTGTCTTCTTCCCTGACGATCACGGCGCTGACCGTGGCCGAGGTAACTGCTATGTATAGGTATAGCGTCTCCCCCAGTATCGGCCTGGACAGAGTTGGGAGAGTCTGAAGGTGAGCTTTCAGTTGCTTGAAAGCCGTGCTCACATTCCTCCCCCACTGAAGTCTTTATTTCCTTTCAACACCTTGAAGAATGGGGTGCTCTTGTCGGCTGACCGAGAGATGAAACGGGCGAGAGCCGCCATTCTTCCGGTCAGCATCATAACCTCTTTTCGATTCCTCGGTTCCGGCAGGTCTAGGATTGCTCGGACTTTGTCTGGATTGGCATCTATGCCCCTGGCACTGACAAGTACGCCTAGGAATTTCCCCCCGGACACCGGTTGCATTTCATTGGGTTGAGCTTCATCTTGTACTTCCTTAGTGAACAAAATGTTTCGTGTAAATCGGCCAGATGCTCGCTGTCGGACTTGCTTTTTACGATAGCATCGTCGACGTAAGCCTCAATGTTTCGCCCTTTTTGGTTTTGGAACACCTTGTCCACCAGCCTCGTGTACGTTGCTCCGGCGTTCTTCAAACCAAACGGCATCATTTTGTACATGTATGTGCCGTTGGCGGTGATAAATGCGCATTTAGGCATGTCTTCTGCGGCCATAAACACTTGGTGATACCCCGAGAAGGCGTCCAGCAGGCTCAGCATGGTGTAGCCCGCCGTGGCGTCGATCAAACTATCTATTCGAGGCAAGGGATAACAATCTTTGGGGCATGCTTTATTAAGGTTGGTAAAGTCTACACACATTCTCCATGCCCCCGATGACTTCTTCACCATTACAACATTGGCTAACCATTCAGGATAAGTACAAGGCATGATGAAACCCGCCGCTAGTAATTTATCTACTTCGGCTTTGATGGCCTCGTCCTTCTCGGCGGAGGAGTTCCTCATTCTCTCGCTTGTGGGCGAGCGGTGGAGAGTACGTTCACTTGTGAACAATCACCTCCGCTCACGCCGGCATCTCGGCCGCCGAGTATGCGAAAACATCTTTATTCTTCTTCACAGATCCAGGAGGTCGGCTCGAATTTTGGTTCCAGGTTGACACCGACGGTTACGGTGGTGCGGCCCGGTCAATCTCTACCTCCTCGGTCTCGCTCCTTCGACCATGCCGATGGTCCGATCGTTTCCAGATCCTGGGGGTGTCTTCGATCTCGGAAGGATTTTAGTTCTGAAGCGACATCTCTCACCCTCACTAGATACCTTATCGTCCCGTAGTCCTGGGCTTCGCACTCTCCTTTGATCTGGCTGGTCACTAAGAGTGAGTCTGTCGTCACCATGATACGCTCTGCTCCGGCGATTTTAGCTAGCTTAACTCCGGTTATTACCGCCTCGTATTTGGATTCATTGTTTGAGGCCAATGAGGTAAGCTTTAAGGCGTGCTCAAACACGTCTCCGTTTGGGCTGATAATAACGATGTCGGCTTTCGAGCTATTCGTCGCGGAGGGGCCATTAGCGTGAACCTCCCATAAATCGGGATCCTCCTCGTTCTTCGAGATGAGCTTCTGCGCCTCCCCCCGGTCCGAGACATACATCAGTGTCAGGGCCCTGATGGATATCACAGCGTCGATTTCGCTCAAAGTGACCCGGCCTATGAGAACGTTGTAGGTAGACGTGCCTTCGATGACTACAAATTCTGACATAACACTCTTGGCTGCACCCCCCCGCCGAACCTCACCAGCAATCTGACCGACCCCAGGGGTACCAGGCCGTCCCCAGAAAAGCTGTACAACGGGTTGGTGCAGGGGCTCAAATCTTCAATCCTCAGCCCGAGGCTGAGAAAGCATTCTCTGTACATTACGTTTGTGTAGGCGCCTGTGTCAATCAGTCACCTCTTCACCAAGTGGTTGGCTATGTCCAGGCGGACTGTAAGTGGGTCGCTATGAAAAGCGACGACTCCATCGTAGTCCCCCTGTCCGATGGTCATGTCTGGGATGCTGGGAGCGGGGGTTGCTGTGTTGGGCACAAAGTTGATGGCCGGATAAGGTTCATCCTGGGGCCGTTTGTGCTCAGGGGCGGACCCACTGCTCTCGTTGTCCCTGATAACGACATTGACTACTCCTACCCGCTCAGAGGCGGACTTGCTATTCGATCCGCCGGCATCTGGTTTTTGGCCTCTGGCAACATATTTGCCGAGGCTCCCCTTTCGGATCAGTTCCTCAATGGCATCCTTCAGGTGTCGGCAATCGTTGGTTAAGTGTCCGGTGTGGCCGTGGTACTCACAGTACTGGCTCGTGTCACCGTCACTCCTCGGCCTAGGGGGTCTTTCCCATTTCTGGCCCTCGTTCTTGCTCAAAGCGAAGACCTCGGCGGCCGATACGACTAGGGGGGTATGATCATCGTACCGTTTTTTGTAGTACGTTCCCGAACTCCCCCCGGCAACCGCCGAGCTTCGTTTCCAGGCAGGCTTGTCTGACCGTGACCTATTATTCTCACGGCGTCTTTCATCGGACCGGGACCCGTTGTTGCCACGGCGCCTTTCATCCGGGTTGTCCTCCCGGTGGCCTTTCTTTTCTGAGTGCTCGGCCTCGCTAGGGCCTACCCAGGTCTTGTGATAGTCCTCTACCTTGATGGCCTGGTCGGCCATCCTCCTGGCGGCGTCCCAGCCCAGGCCTCCGTACTTGATGAGCTCATTTTTTAAGTCTCCCCTTGGGAGGCCTTTCATCAGCCAAGGCCGCCGCGGGATTAATCTCTCGAATCTGCTGGACCTTTCCATCGAACCTCTTCACATAGCTTCGTAGAGACTCGCCCCCCTCCTGTTTGATAGCTAGGAGGTCCGATGTCTCCACGACCTTTCTCTTGTTGCAAGAGTATTGGGCTAGAAGGGCGTCCCTTAGGTCGGCGTAGTAGTATACCGAGCCGTCGGGAAGCCCCTTGTACCAACTTTGAGCCATCCCATGCAGAGTTGTTGGGAAAACTCGGCACCAGACCTCATCGGGCTGCTCCCATACCGACATGTAAGACTCGAAAGCCTCAGCGTGGTCGGCTGGATCACTGTCTCCTTTGTATGATAGGGGTGGCAACTTGAGCTTAGTCGGCACCTGGACTTCTAGGACGTAGGCGCTGAGAGGCTGTCTGACCATATGTCGAACGACACGAGGCGATCGGCTCCTCGCATTCCTAGTCCGGCTCCTCCCCTCGTATCGGGAAGGACTCCTTCTTCGACTCGGACTTCTTCTCCAACTCTGCTGAGTCGGACTCCTCTGGCTCCTTCGGGGTGAGCCTCGTTCGTGTGGCGGGGACGCTGTCCTCCCACGAGTGCGGGAAGGACTTAGGTCTACCGCGCCCACTTTGGGCTCCCCCGGCGTCTTGGCTTGGTCAGCTTCTCCTAGTGCTCCGTTCAAATTTCTTGGAGTCACGTTTAGGGCCCTAGTCTCCTGGACAGTTTCCGCCGCTCTTGTCGGCGTGACAGTGTGAGCGGGCGTTTTACTGATTAGGTCCAGGAGCATTTTCAGTTTCGCTACGTCAACCACCTGTCCCACGATGGTGACCTGATTGGCTGGCAGCGGCGTGTCGGATATTATTGGCATCCCGAACTCGGTTGGATTACTCCGGTGGAGGGTCGCACAACCCGCAGTTGTTGAAAGCATCATCTTGGTAGAACGCGGTTTCGTCGGTCACGACTGCGTCTTGTTGTTTCGACATTTTCTTAGCTTTTTGGGTGGGTTTTTGTTGATTTGTGTTTTTGTTTGGGAATGAATGTGACTAGCTTCTAGTGTCTTTTCCCACAGACGGCGCCAATTGTTCCGGGTGTAATTCCAGAGCAGATATTTGTTACCACTCGTAGCTCGTAGGATGTCGTCTTTGCTTGAATCCTCCTTGCGGTCTCCTGAAACGATGAACAAACTGAGGGTTCGGCTTTGGCCGAGCGTACTCACTCCGACGCTCAAGTCAGTAAACTTAAAGGATTAAGTTGTGTTACTTGGCTAGGTATGTATTGTAGAGAGATAAAGAGGATATTACCAGATGAATAGTGTATTTAGGTTAAGTTGTTGGATCCTTTCCTCAATGAAGGTTGAGGAGTATTTATAGACTTTCACCTTTTGTCACATAGTGGCCAAGTGGCCAAGTGGCTAGCAGGTGGAAAGACCGTTGTGCCCTCGGCCGATGGACCTGTGGCGGCCTGGTCGAGGGTCTTGGATATGAGTACGCGGATATGTGTCCCGGCTGGCAGGTTGTCAGGCCGAGACCTAGGTGACAGGCCGATGGGATGCATCGGCTAGGTTGTCTGAGTCGTTGACTTTGCTGTGGATATCTTTGACCTTGCTCAGTGTGTTGACTTGGTCAGCGGTGCAGAATATGCCCCATCAAAAACAAAAGAACATTTCTGCTGAAGGACAATTATATGCGTGTGGAAATGGGGATTGAAAAGGGCATGTGCTAGATGCCGAGTGTTGTAGACTTGTAGTTCACTTAGTATACAGTGGGGGTCTGGACAAGACGGCACAGTCTCAAACTGCTTCTTTGTTAAGCTTTACATAGAACCCATGGATATCACTATTGTCCAATATATGAGTCAAAAGGATGCTGATTAGTGATTAGTGATTACAGAGACAATATTTTTTGGATCACTCGTTTTCAGACATTTTATATGACGCCACCATTTTTTTTTTCTTTTGGCTAAAATGTAACTACCTTTTGATAATTAGTGATTACCTTGATTTTTTTTTTTCATTTCTTAGTCATAAAAAGTGCTCACATACGTTTGGTCGCACATGAGACGGTTGTATAGTAGAATTTGCGTTTGATCACTCTTTTGTGAGTCTTTTACCAAACTAGCTATTTATCTCAAACTATTCACCAAAATAACCATTACAAAATTATATTTTCCAAAATAACCATTGTTATATGTGTTTACCAAACTAAACCACATAATTAATTAAAACCCCACTAATATAATTGTTTGGTTTATTAGTAAACCGTTCAAATAGAAAACCCAAAGTAAAACCCTTTAATCTCCCAAATCCAAATATTTCTAATGCTTTCCTCACCCTGTTCGTGAGCGATTAACCCCAACTAATAAATTCTCCAAATAAATTCATTGTAGATGGTTGTTCAACGGGCGATCTTTTGTTTAGCGGTCTACACATTAGCTACGAGGAGATTTTTTTTCCATCTAATACAAATTAGTTATTTGTTTCTCCAAGTAAACAATTTTTTGTTCCCGGTAAAGTCATAGAACTTAATAAATGATTTTAATTTGGTTATTTTTGTAAGACCGAAGTTTTAAATTATTCAATTGAATTAAGTTGGCTAATGTTGATTTTTCAAGTATTCAAGTTTGTGTATACTACTTGAATGAAAATGACTTTGCTATTGACTTGTGAAGATAGAGAGTACAAGCAAAAAAAACGAAAGAAGATCTTTGAAGCTCATCTTAATGAGTTTAGAGATGATAAGTTAATGGCTGAATAACGTCTAGCAAATATTCAAAGCAAGTAATTTGGATTTTGGGTTCAATATATTAAACCAAACCAAACCATCTTTTATAAAAGCATGGTTTGGACCAACCATTATTATTATTAATGTTCATATCTTTTATTTTAGTTAACTTTATTAGTAACATTGTCATTTTGGTAAATAAAATGGCTAATTGGTTATTTTGGCGAATAGTTTGAGATAAATGGTTATTCTGGCAAAAAACTCCTCTTTTGTCTCATGCATTTTTAAAGGCAGGAGGGAGGGTCAATTCGTCTCAAACTTAAAACGAGTCAGATAAATAAATGGGATATAAAAGTAGAATGACGAGGAACTCGCAAAAAACTTGTCTCATCTATCTAAAATGGGATACAACTTGATTAGTTTTAAGCTTAAGACGGAAACTTTTATTGCTCTAAGATGATTTTTTTTTTTTACCCACGAGTCAAGACCCGTCTGAAAGTTTTCTTCCTCACGACAAGATTCTTGTTTATTGTTGCTTATGTAGCCTCTCCTTCTGGAAATTTTTTCTAGAAAAAGTTGAGCAAGGAATTAAAGATGAGCCTATAGTCAACTCTTAGGATTATAGAGGATAGGCTATGGTCATTATCAGCTGAAAATTCTTAATACTATGAACCTGATAATTTAGTTTCATTTATATTGATAAGGAAATGACACAAGTTTGATCACAAATGGTGGGGACTAACTTATCTCACCCTTGGTCCTTGGAGATGAGTGAGTAGAGAAAGTTAAAAGGGATTTGAAACAAAAATCACCTTGAAAAAGTTGGGTAAAAATAGAAGGTCCTAAATTAGGCCATGTTGTTTTCGATTATATTTCAGTTCAGTTCAATTCTATTCAGTTCGATTTAGCTTGATTAAATTCAGTTTTGTTAAGTTTAGCTTTTTTTTTTTTCCACAAATTAACTCTTTACTTCAGTTCATATTCATTCGGTTCAGTTCAACTCCATTAAATTCAGTTCAGTTTAAAGAACAGGGAACATGACCTTAATCCTATAGTCGTAAAATTGGCAACCTTTTAAGCTTTATAATAACAATGAGAAAACATAATGGTTTCGAAATATAATGTCAATTTAACTCTCATACACAATAATACTTTGGTCTGATTTTCGAAACACCTAGCTACATCCTTTAAGAGTCAAAGATCATGTCAATAAAATACTAATTATAAGCTGGCCACTATGGCTGGGCACTAATTAATGCTATATATACCCCTTAAACCCTAATTCAGCATTGTCATTCTTTAGTTTGATCTACCAAATTCAAGTTGAACAAATCCTAGTGATAATTTATTGCAATGGATATATGGATGCCATCATCAACATTATTATTATTATTAATAATATATGTATGCTACATTACATATATTTATATTACACGATTATGTGGTAAGTAATATATTTAACCTGTTTTAAGCTTAACCCGTGTTACTGATGAATTATCTTGAGGGTCCCACCCTGGGCCACGTGACAGTTTAGAAAGTAAGTGGGACACTTGACTGTTTGGTTTTATTTTTTTATATTTCAACCTGAGACTAAGGCCCTGTTCTTTCTGGCTTATTTTCACCCATTTGATTCGATTGATTCATTCGATTGATTGATTCACTCCATTGATTGATTCGATTCCATTGATTCGATTAAGTTGATTCACTCCATTCGATTCGATTATTTCAAAACTTCATTAAATTGACTCATTTTGACTTTACTAATTTAAATAATAGTTATTATTAATTTTTTTAACAATAATACTATTTTTTTAATATTAATATTATTTATTATTTATTATTATTATAATTATAATTAATAATATTGTTAATAATTTATTTATTTATTATTATTACTATTATTATTATAATTATGATGATGATGATGATGATGATGATGATGATGATGATGAATATTATTATTAAAATGAATAATAATGTTATTAATGTTAATGTTGTTGTTGTTGTTGTTGTTGATATTATTATTATTATTATTATTATTATTATTATTATTATTATTATTATTATTGTCGTTGTTATTATAATTATTATTGGTATTATTATTAAAATTCATAACATTTATTATTAATATTATTAATGAGGCACACCGAACCGACTTGACTCACTTGCCAATACGGGGTCTTACAAGTCAACACGCTTGCCAACATGGTTACAAATTCGCTTGGTACCCTACTCGTTAAAAGCGAATTCTATCAAGTTGATTACTGAAAATACATGTAACACATTTTTTATAAGCGAATCGCGAATCGGTAAGGCGTATAAAACCATCATTTGAGGTACACATAAAACCTATAAATATCTCACTATTCACCAATCAATGGTAAAAACTTCTCACCAACAACTTCCTCTCCCTAGAAATAAGACTACTCGGGCTACTACAAGAGGGCACAGAGACCTTAGCTTCAAGCAAGGTCCCGACAATCCACCATTACCGTAAAGTATCAGAGAAGGACCTTTTGCATACCTCTGAGGCCTTTGTTACGCGTGAAAGATCCATCCGAAGAGAGCAAGCATAGGCTCGAGATGCCATATGAGAGTAGGGCGTTGACTCGACCTGAATTCGAGCAACGCTTACTTGAGTGTTTTTATTCTAAACAATTATTTTACTAATATCATTATTAATATGACATTATTTATTATTGTTATTAAAAATATTATTAGTAGAAAAATACTATTTTTTCATTATTATAATTTATGATTATTCATATATAATATTATAATTTTTTTCTTATAAATATTAATTTTAGTATTACTATTATACTATGAATATTAATATATTATAGTTGATAATAACAATAATATTGAATACTATTATTATTATTAATATGATTATTTCAGTTCAATTCAGCTCAATTCAACTTTATTGATTCGATTCGATTCAAATTCGGCTCTATTGATTCGATTGATTCGGCTCCATTTAGTTGATTCGATTCGATTGACTTAGTTGCTCCATTCATTCGATTCGATTCAGTCTACTCTAAAAAGCCAGAAAGAACAGGGCCTAAAAGAGGAGGTTTATTACACTGAAAATAAGGAGGAACAGAAGAGATGCTATTGAGTACGTATTGATGCAATGAACATGAGATGCGAAAGAAAGAAGAAGTTGCATTCTGAAGGTCAGACGTATGTCTATATAAAGCAGAGCATTAATCCACATTATTATTTATCATCTCCGCTTCCTTTTCTATATATTTATTTATTTAGTCTTTTCTCATATAAATTAAATCCTAATGCCTAGGGTTGCTAGAGATCCACTAGTTGTAGGTCGAGTCGTTGGGGATGTCTTAGATCCCTTCAATAGGAGTGTTTCCTTAAGAGCTACCTACAATGGTAGGGATGTTAGTAATGCTTGTGAATTTAGTCCCTCCGAAGTTGTCACCCAACCTAGGGTTCAGGTTGGAGGTGATGACTTCAGGACTTGCTATACTTTGGTAACTCCAACTCCTCTCTTTATTACTTACACTTATATTTGAAACATGATTTATTAGAATTCTACTACTACTACTAATAACAATAATAATAATAATAATAATAATAATAATTTAGGTGATGGTGGATCCTGATGCTCCTAGCCCAAGTGATCCAAATCTTAGGGAATACTTGCACTGGTATGCTTCTGATTGTGTTACATAAATTTGAGATCAATGACATACAGGTTATAATATAATATGGTAGTACGTATTAATTTCTTCATGCCTAGGCTGCTTGCTAACTTATACGGAGTATATATTATTTTTTATTTTATTTTTATTAGGTAAGAAAACAGCTTACTATATAGAGTAACTTATAGGGAGTATTGATGTGCATGTACGAGGAATAATAAGAAGTAGGTATGCCGTTTCCTTTGTCCCATGATATCTACGGTTCAACTGAGTTTTATTTTATTTCCAAAGACTCAGTTTTTTCCTTTACTTCTCTAATCCTCTTGCAAGATCGAATCCCCACTTTAATATGCCACTTTTTTTTTTTTTTTGAATGTTTGCTTGACTAAATTTTGCGGACCTACTAACTAAAATCATTACAACAATTATTTAATGTTTTGAAAATTCGGTAAGTCTTGCTTAAGGTGGAATATTCGTCTTTAATCTTAAAACGGTTCAAATACAATCACGTAATGGTAATAAAAACCAAATTTTTTGACATTTACTAGTCAACTTGTCATGTGATTTAATATGTATTTGACCTGTCTTAAGGTTTAAGCGAGTCACCATATATTAATGTGGTACTAAATGTGTTTATACGCCATGACCAAAATCAAGGTGACATACCCAAAGCATCCTTTTTTTTTGTGCAGTGAAAAAGTCTTCTTGTTTTTTAACTTTGTGGCTGGCTGGAGTTTATAATTCTCTTTGTATATTTGTCTATTGTTAAAAATTGATGAATTTGTATTTTGTGGGCTGAAGGTTGGTGACTGATATTCCTGGGACCACGGGTGCAACCTTCGGTAAGTCCTGCCTTTCACTTTCTTCTTCCATACTAGTTTGCTCGGACTCGTTTATAAGTATTCGATACGGGTGTGCGTCCAAGTGTCGATCTCGATCGTTTTAATAAAAAATATGCATAACTTGGCTTAAAATGAGTGTCATGTCCTCGTCCGAGTGTCGAGTGTCGGACACAAGTACATGGGGGAATCAGGAGAGTTGGAGTAACATACCTTCCATATATACATGCGCATTAAGCCCGTTTTTACAGAGTTTTCCCTCGACCACTCGCTACACTCTCTGATCAGCCTTACTTTACACATCAATAGACCCTACATAAGGTCACCTTTGACCATCGTGTTGATAACTCCTTGAAAGCTTGTATTTCCACCTTTCCAACGGCTACAAGAACACCTCAAATCGACATCGTTTGCTATCTCAAACATCGACTGAAAGTTGCCCCATTGTAAAATGTTGAGTCTTTCGGCCAAAAAGTCGTGTTTGACAAAAAAAAAAAATTATTAAAGGTTGTGTTTTACAAACTTTTTTTTAAAGGTGGTGTTTGGAATAATTTTTTTTTAAAAGGTTGTGTTTGACAAAAAAATTCTTTTTTTAAAAAAAAAAAATTATAGGGTGCCTGATTTTATGGAAGGGAGTAATTTATATTTTTAACAGATTGTTTTCCCCCGGGTAGAAACACAATTACTGATATTATCCATCCAAAATTAAAAATATAGATATGTTGTAGTGTCGTGTAGTGCAAAATTTTGCAAAATTCATTGTCTAAGCATGCTTTGTTAGGAGATCCGGGGTCTAATAGGTTGTCACGTCAATGAACAGCTTTACGTGAGAGATGTTCTAGAGCAATTTATATACCAAGGCGAGTTATAGGCAATATATATTGTCAAAAGTAAAAGAAACATTTTCAGAACTTCAAAGTTTGGGAAGTTAATTAGTTTGAACTTTGAAGGTAACCTCAACAGACTAACAGGTGTATGGTTTGTGTCGAGATAAACTAAAGGGTATGAAAAGTAATATTTTCATTGGAAAATTCACCCGATATCCCAGACATTTGACATTTTATATAAAATACTCAATTTTTTTTATCCGAAAACTTTAAGAGGTCATAACTTGTGTCCCGCGACTAAGAGTTTTTGTATGTCAGTTTTTTTAACCAAACAAACTTCGAGTGATCGACAATTTTTTTTACAAATTGTAGTATTCAAAAAGATGATCCATTTAAAAAAAGAATCGTTAGTTTTTAAACTCGTAAATACGAGCTCTGGCCTCTTAAAATTTCCGTTTTCTCAAATAAAAGTTTCTGTTGGTCCCACTGATAGTACGGAATTGGAACCTATAGTACAAAGTCTACAGACTGATTGGTCACTACTCACTACACTCCTTTTTTTTTTCGTAATGATCAATTCTTTTTTTCTTTACCTAGTACACTATTGGAAGACACTTGCATGGTTGATATAGGTCTACTCAATACTTGGTTCACTAAAATAGACAATATATAGATTTATCGATTAGTTATATACTTATATGTCCCACGAAAACTGAAAACTATTTTATTCATAATTTAGGTTGTTTAAAATTTCAAGGATCTAATTTTATTGCGAGGGTCTATGAGGCTCAATAGTCAATAAGTAATCAATGATAAGACAAGGCCAATTATCGAGTCAAACTTCATTATCCATCAATAAGTAGATTAATTGAATGAATTATGTACTTCTTTTCCATTATGAAGATATACAAATTTACCCGTATATTATGGAGTTGGATGCTATAATGTTGGTTATTTGAACTCATAAAAACAAAGTAGAAAACGTTAGAGAGAGGGGGATAAAAGGTGACGGAGAGATTTAAATGAGGGAGAAACGGTTAGTAATGAAGTAAATTAATTAAGAGAAGAAATTAAAGTGTCAAGTAACATTACCTATTTTAATGGATCATATTTTTGGAGAGATTGTTTAAAAGAGATGAGATTAAAAGGTGGGATTATTCCCTGTAATTGCTACGGAGTACTTCCTTCATTTTCTTTTTATTTTCTCACTTTCCTTTCTTTTCCATTTTTTTAATCTCCCCACTTTTCTTTCTATTTTAAGATGTATTTTTTTTTAGCAAAACCATCCTTATAATTTCTCTAAATTTACAAATTATGTCATTGATTTTGAAAAAAACACCAAATAA
This sequence comes from Silene latifolia, assembly GCF_048544455.1. Classification (NCBI taxonomy): domain Eukaryota; kingdom Viridiplantae; phylum Streptophyta; class Magnoliopsida; order Caryophyllales; family Caryophyllaceae; genus Silene; species Silene latifolia. Next base: position 86,617,259 of record NC_133530.1, on the reverse strand, counting down.
TCCTACTTTATGCCTCATTTGCCAACTTTTTATTTTTTATTATATTATTTATGATCTTTCTTAAATGTTGCGTAAAAAAAAGGGAAGATAACAAAAAATGGAGGGAATATTATGAGTCACCTGAGGTTATATGACAACACAAATCATGAAATGCCCATTTGGGTCCCACATTCGAGGTGATAATATTCTATTTTTAGTATTTTAGTTGTGAGAGTCAAACTATTACTAAAAATGAGCAAACCTCAAGTAGCGGCAAACAATAGATGTCATCATATTTATCATCCTGTCTTTTACTTGTATATTTATTGCTGTAAATGTCTAAGTAGTCTCAGTGGCGGAGCCAGGATTTTAAGGTAGCGGGGCGAAAGAGAAATATTATAAAGGGGTCTCGAAAAATCGAAAATTTTAACAAAATTTTCGAAATTTTCAAACTTCAAGTGGGACGACCGCTGAGTAGTGTATAGATTTGATTGATTATATAGGGACTAAACTCTTGTTAGTTGTTACTTTGTTGTTGTTATGACTACGTCATTGTATAGGCCAGGAGGTGGTTTGCTATGAAAGCCCTCGGCCATCGATCGGGATACACCGATTCATACTTGTGTTGTTCCGGCAATTGGGTAGGCAAACTGTGTACGCCCCGGGCTGGCGTCAGAACTTCAACACTAGAGACTTTGCTGAGCTCTACAATCTTGGTCTGCCTGTTGCTGCTGTCTACTACAATTGCCAACGTGAGGGTGGTTCCGGTGGTAGGAGGTTGTGCTAATTCTCTTCCCTTTGCTTTTATAATATAGATATACACTTGTTTCATGTTCAATTATGTACTTAATTTATGCTGGTAACAATAATTACTCTTTCTATTTCGGTTATTTCAAACAATGATAACTACAGATAGGGAAGGGGAGGTACTTAAGTAGGATATGACTGAACTTATCCTTCTCATACTGGCATTAAGATTAGCTCTATTTGTTGGTATGAAACAAACTTTATAACTTTGGTATTTTGACTGAACCAATTGTTTTATGTGTTCCCTTTAAAAATGTGCAACTTTTCTCAAAAATCTAGAAAAAAAAACTATTTTTGGATATAGACTTTTGTCCTTGACCATAACGGCATAACATGTAAGATATAAGGACGCTGTTATTGTTGTTGTTGGCAAACAATTTTATTATTGTTTGTTGCCTTATTTGTTATGTTTGATGTTGTGTCAGATTGCGTGACTAAGTATTGTCATTGGAAAAATGGAGCGCCTCACAAATTCTGCCTCATTTATAGTCGCAAATGTATAACATAAGCTTTATAGCCTATATGGATTGTAATTCCCTAATATTGATATAAATTGTACTTCTCTTATATATAATATATATAATTTGATCAATAAAGCAAACCACCTTTTTCTTTTGTCGGACTTGTATAGTTGTATCTAATCATTTGAAGGTTGTGGAAAAATGTGAAAATGTGACGAAGATATTTTATAATCCATTTTTTGTAGGAGGCCTTTGGACGTTGATGCATTGTTCCTCGCTAACTCAATTGGGCCATTGGCCCAAAACTATCACAAAAGGAGCAGATGAAGCTACCTCTCACAGATTAGCCCATTGGGCCAATCCTCCTTGTGTCACAACTCACAAGTCACAAGGGTAGCTTGATTCTCATGGTCAACGATTCCAACGGAAAAGCCACCTTATTTAAATGAGTATTTTCTAATAATAATAATAATATATTATTATTATTATTATTATTATTATTATTATTATTATTATTATTACTAGTTTGTGGTGAAAACTGAGTCCTAAATATCGTGTATTATTAGGCTTATTATGTGGCTTTTAAATTTTAATGAATTAAGAATAAAATTGTTGTATTTGCTTGCTACAAAAGGATTATGTTTTTTTTTTCCCGCTCTTCAGTAGACAAATTCTGTTTAATAAACTTAGATGACTAGTGCTTTAAGTAGTGTTGTTCAAATGCGGGCTTGTCCGGGCCGTGAAGAAAAAAGTCGTCCTTTAAGACTAGTGTGAGTGGGCGGACCGGGTCAGACTTATGAGCCAATTATCCTTGCGCTTACCCGCCCTTTAGTCAAAACTCGGGCGGCCCGTGGGCTAATGGGCCATAACACTAAACTTTAACTGTTAGTTACATGTTCGGTATAGAATGACTTCAATTTAAACTACTTTTTATATCTCATACCTTGATTTGAAATTTGAGGTTCGGTAGAGGTAAAGATTGGATGTATACATTATTGTAACTTGTAATACATGATAATTAGTTATATTTTGAATATATTGGTCTCTTGTAAAGACAATCAAATTTTAATTAGTATGAGATATTTGAAAAGACAACTGTTTAGGTTCGACTTTATTAAATAAAAATATGCTTTTATTTTCTTTCATTAAAAAAATTATTATTTAAAACAATAAATATACACAAATAAATTGAAAATTTATTATCTTATACTACCTCCGATCCAATCCAAACTATACATTTGACTTTTTACGGTCTACGAGACGGCACTTTGACTACGTTTTTCTTCATTTATATATTATGTTTTTTGGTCGAAATTATAATTTTCCGAAACCTCTTTTTATAACAAACGTAAATATGTAAATTTTAGGTAAAAAAATTTAAAATTTGGCTTTTATAATTGAGGTCAATATTTAAGAAAGTTGACTTTAAAAAGTGAATGGTGTCGCGGAATCGTCCTTAACTCTGCCGTTGCGCTCCAAGTCGTGGCTATCGCGGTGATATTTATGTTACTAGCTTTTGTAGTTACTAGTTTTTTTGCCCGTGCGTTGCACGGATATTAAAATAATGTGTGATAAATTCACAATAAAATGGAATATAGACATATAGTACATCGTTCATGTCTAAGATTTTATGTATGGCGCATGACCAACAAATAATTGCCGTTAACATAATATTGACATAAGAATAAAAGAGTATTTGATTAATAAAATACTTTTTTTTAGGAAAATAAAACCAATATAAAGTTTATATATATATGATACTTGGACTGATAGTTTTTAGAATTTACCTGTTTGTTTTTCAATTGGTAAGGAAAACAATAATATCTACTCTGCATAATCAACTCAATGATTCAACAAATCTCCTTCTTTCGAATAACAACCATAATTTAATCATTGCTGGATCAAATTGTAATTACGTGGAAATATTTAGAGGTAGTTTGAATGTTATATCTCCCGGTCAAACTATTGAAGTACGTTTGAATGTGAACCAAATTCCGCCACAATCCTTGTCTCCGAAACTTATCTCAAATTTATCCAACCAAGTGAAAAACTAAACCGCTACTTCTAAAAAAATCTACCATCCAATGAAAATTAACCTTTGCTCTCGACAATGTTTTTTTTTAGGAAAATAAAATTAATACTCCCTCCTATTCACTATATTCTTCCCCTTTCCTTTTTGCACAAGAAATAAGAAAGTGAATTTGGACCACACAAAACACACTACCCCACATGCAATTTAATTTGGACCACACAAATCAACCCAAAAAAGGAAATAGGGACGAAAACCCGAATAATCCAAACACACTACCCCACATGCAATCTAATATTACTCGACACTTTCATAAAACTTGGGCTCTCTATAATCGCTCGAAAAAAGCTTCCTTTAATAATATAGATAGATATTGATTTTATCATCTATTGACTATTCATATAAAATAAAATTAAGATTAATTCTAAAACTCCTCATTACAAAGGTTGGTCACTACAAGTTATAACTCGTTCATCTTGGGTTCATCGTTGGCCGTATCAGCTGAGTTGGTCGATACATGTTATAAACCAGTCCCCGATATTTTCCTATATTTAATTTACCCGATACATCTCGTATCGACCACCTCCGATACCGTCACATCTCGAGCGATACAATACGTCTTAACCAACTATTTAAACCATGCCTCCGATTCTCTCCAATTTTCTTCTATCCTATTTGCTAATGGCCATAGCCATGAGCCACAATGTTCAAAGGAAGTATGTGCTAACCGCTAACCTTACGTCATTGCAGGATAACTTATAATGCTAACCTAGAATCGAATAATGATGGGTGAATGGTGATAGAAAACTTGCTACATATGATACCTATCAACCCGTGGGAAATTAGAAACTGATCTCCGACTCCTGGCTCCATTCATGAACATTTAAGTGGAGCTCCACATCTGGATTTTTGGGTAAATTAGTACTAATAATCAAATGGAACTAGAACCTAGAAGTTACAACAATGCTTATGCTAGTTGCATATTTTGGCTAAACTATGTTCTTGGACCATCAATAGTTAGTTACCACTAGATATTAAAAAAAATCCTTAAGGTCTTATGGCTAAACTACCTGGACTAAAGGAGAGAAAAAAACTGATCCGTGCTTGTTTTTAGAAGTTGACTCTGTGCAAGAAGAGGTATCAAACTTTGTCGATCTCTGTCTCATCCCACTGATTTTATAGCAGAGAAGTTTCGAATCCCACTGAAATACAGTCTTCTAGCTTTATGGTAAAGACTACGAGTTGCCACGACATCAAGCTCGGCCTTGGCAACGGGGGCCTAGAGTAGGGAATGGGACTCATCTGGAAAGAAGAAAAGAGATAATTAGAAACTAGAACTTTTTTCGTTTTGGGGTGTTCTACGAAACTATTTATCGCTTTAGCATTCTTTTCAAATTATTTATCATCAATGGGTTTAGGTCGTCACTTTCAGGTTTTTTAAAGAGCTGCAGTAAAGCTGCTTCTTGACCAAAGGGTAAACTGGTAAAGCCGCTACTTCAAGTAGCGGTTTTACTTGAAAATGAGGACATGGACTCATTATTGCGAAATAGTTTCAAACGAACACTAAAACGATAATTACTTTATTAAATAACATTAAAACAAAAATATCTAGAAACTAACGTAACTAATACTCATTGATGAATAACTTGGCGCACCGGTGGTGCTATGATAGTGATCATACACAATAATTTCGTAGGATCTGGAAGCGACTCTCGGCTCCTTTCCTACTCTATTAATTTTTTTTCCTACTTCCCGTCGTCTTGGGCGTGGGGATTCCGGTGATTTATCTTGTCATTTTCCCTTTTTTGTTGCATTTGTTTTGGTTCTCTTAATCTTTGAAATGCTTTTTTCTTAACCCTATCTATGATCTTACCGTTTCATTTAATAAGAGTATAAAAAAGTTTCTATGAATTTAACTTAAATATTAACTTTACTAGTATCCGAAAATAAATCCCATTTTAGTTTAACATTGAAGTTATTTGTTAACTTTGTCGAGGTCGTTTTCATACAAATAACTAAGGAAAAATGTCATTTTCCAAAATAGAGCGCGTGACTTTTTCCTCATAATTTTTCCTATGTCGGAGGAATTCTCATTTGCATTGAAGGAGGGGTGACGGATCCCTTCATTTAAGGTAAAGGGATTTGGAAGGATGAGAAATCCATTGTTTGGTTGGCAAGATGAAGGTAAAGGGATTTGGAGGGGAGGGAAAATGGATCCATCCATTTCCCTCCTACAAGGCAAATTATTTCCCCACTAACATAGGCAAGATTTGGAGGGAAAATCATCTCCTTCATTTTCCCTTCCCTCCCCTCCCTTTTCTTTCCCTTCCCTCCTTCCCCTTCCCCTTCCTTTCCCTCTTTTTTTCCTATCCAAACAAGGCCTTAGAGTGTGTTTGGATAGCAAAAGTGGAGAGAAAGGGAGGGGAGGAGGAAGAAGGGAAGGGGAAGGGAGAGAAGGGAAGGGGAGGGGGAATGGAGTGTGGTTGTTTGGATACAATTTCCCTCCAAATCTTGCCTATTGTGGAGAAATTCTCATTAGGCTAGGAGGAGGGAAATTGGATCCCTCCAAATCTCTCTCCCTCCATTTTCCTCCATTCTCATTTGCTATCCAAATAAGGGATTTTAAATCCCTTACTCTCCCTCCCTTTCTTTTCCCTCCAAATACCTCAATCCAAACACATCGTAAGGGAAGAAACGTGTGTCGTTTCAGGCATTAGGGGTCATTTCTCTTTGTTTCTCCTGTTCTTTTGGTGCATATGCTTGATATGCAAAGGTTTTGGTTGAAAATTTTACATGAATCGTGTAAAAGTTGTTAATTCTTATATGTGCTATAACTTGTACGCATGTTCATAATTTAATAACCTATTTACCACATGTAACCAAATAAATTAGTATACAACCACCAAATCCTTCACTACTCGAAAGGCAATGTACATGAAATAGCTCCACACATACCTAAACCCAGACACCGATTTACCTCGTCTAAGCAAATAGCGAAACCAATTATTGATCGAGTAGGATGACATGACCACGAAACGAACAAGTGCAGATCACCATTTCATGGGTTTGCAACAACTCTGGTGTGTCAACTCTGATGCCTAAAGCTCCACATTAAATTGTTTTTAGAAATTATGTAAGCGTTTAAGCGTACTAGTTGTGTTCAATTCTTAAAGATAATTTTTCCCTGAATTTTTTAACATTCTTTCAAATTCCTTTGATTCAACTTACTCAACACTAGAATCTAAATTAGCTTTTTTTTGTCAACTATAATTCTTTTCGCTAAATAATTATTGTGTAAGACCGTCTGTTATTGAATAATCTCACATTGTGAGATTGTCCATTTATATAAAAAACACTCATTTATTAATAACCATAAATGAATGGTTTTCTTACACACAAGAATCGTGTTATATGTGAGACCCTCTTAGACCTCGCAAAATTGACTCGACCCGTACCTGACCCAACACCCGAGCTCAAGACCTAAAACCCGAATTGACCCGACTCACTATAACCCGACTCAAATGTTTATTATTGCAAATTGATTATCATCCATGAATAACTCGATAAAGTTGACTGAAAAATGACCCGAACCCGAAATAACCTAGCCCAACCCGAACCCGACCTGGTTGATCCATTTGCCGGGTCTAAACCCTCTTATTCTATAATTTATGTCCTGTTCTAGTGTTTGTACTCCATTTTTGAGGTTGCGACTTCTCTTTGATCTTATGATGCTTGTGAAGTTATTTTTCCGTTTGCTCCATTTTTGATGTGTTTGTCTGATGTTATGCTATTGTAATAATCCAGTTTCTTTTACTTATGAAAATAAAAATTCATGTGCTTCATAATACACGAGTGAATTCAAAAAGAAACAACACAAAAATGGGTTAATTGTGTAGAGATTTTAGAAAAGGATGATTATTATTATTGACAAAGGAAAGCTTAAATACAAAAACCTAGAGAGTTTACAAAACTACAAGAAACGTATAAACTAAAAGATTACAAACCAAAGTTACAAGAAACCTATAAACAGGAGATAACAAGATATAACAATATACAATAGAAGATTATTTAATATTATCCTTAATACGCCCCCTCAAGTTGGACGATCCAGAAGAGAGACCAATCTTGAGCATTAACATGTCAAAACGAGGTCGGGGGAGCGGTTTCGTGAGCACATCAGCAAGCTGGTCATCGCCATTGATATGTTGAACACGGAGCTGCTGATTTCGTACTTGTTCACGAACAAAATGAAATGCTATGGCCAAATGTTTCATGCGCGAGTGGAAAACAGGGTTGGCGGAATAATGAGTTGCACCTAAATTATCACAATATACCACGGGTGCATTCACAGAAGTAATACCAAGCTCCTGGAGAAGAGAACGTAGCCACATGAGCTCAGACGTAGTATCAGCCACTGCACGGAATTCGGCTTCCGTGGTAGATTTAGCAACTGCACGTTGCTTACGGGACGACCAGGAAATAGGATTTTTGCCAAGATAAACAATAAAACCCGTAGTAGAAATGGAGTCGTCCGGAGCACCTCCCCAATCTGCATCACAAAAAACATGAAGGACCATTGGAGTATGAGCATAAATTTGAAGACCATGATTAGGGGAGCCGTTAAGGTACCGTAGTAGACGTTTCAGCGCAAGCCAGTGACACTCTTGAGGATCTTGTAAAAATTGGGCAAGTTTATTAACAGTAAAGGCAATATCGGGACGGGTTAATGAAAGGTACTGAAGAGAGCCTATGAGTGCGCGGTAATCGGTTGGGTTTTGTAGAGGAGAGCCATGAGACTTGGTAAGCGTGGGGTAAGTGGCAATTGGGGTGGTGGACGGTTTGCAATCAAGAAGGTTATGACGAGATAGGAGGTCAGTGATGTATTTAGTTTGAGTGAAGAGAAGACCATGGGAGTTGGGGGTGACCTCTATGCCAAGGAAGTAAGACGGAGAGCCAAGATCTTTTAAGGAGAAACGGTTACTGAAGGCAGTGAGGAAAGAATTAAGGAAGGCAGAGGAGGAACTTGTGATGATGATATCATCAACATACACAAGCAGGTAAAGAGTAGCGGAAGCAGATGAAAAAATGAATAAGGAGGGGTCGGATATAGAATTTTTGAAACCATAAGAGACCAGATAGGAACGGAGCTCATTATACCAAGCCCGTGGAGCTTGTTTGAGACCATAGATTGCTTTACGGAGCTGGCAGACATGATTAGGATAAGAGGGATCAATAAAACCCGGAGGTTAAGACATGTACACTGTGTCAGATAGAGTGCCTTGGAGGAATGCGTTATTAATATCGACATGACGCAATGGCCAGCCACGACTGACCGCAAGAGACAGTAAGAGCCGAATGGTGGAGGGCTTCACCACCGGACTGAAGGTTTCAGAAAAATCCAAACCTGGTCGTTGGTTAAATCCTTTGGCGACAAGGCGTGCTTTGAATTTTTCTACGGAATTGTCGGGTTTGTATTTGATACGAAAAACCCATTTACATCCTATGACATTATGAGAAGAATGAGGAGGAACTAATTGCCAAGTCTGATTTCAAGACAAGGCTTGAAATTCAGCATCCATGGCAGCGCGCCAACGTGGATCAAGTAGCGCTTGTTTGACAGTGGACGGAAGGGAATTAGGAGTGAGGATAGATGTTTTAGCATATTTAGGATTAGGCTTGATAATATTGTGTGAGAGGCGAGTGGCATGCTTAGGAGGTGGAGGAGGTGGAGGGGGAGGTGGAGGAGTGGTTAAAGACGTAGTTGTGGGCGAGCTAGGAGAGGCAGAGGAGACATCACGATGAACAGGGGGCGGCGAGGACTCTACTGCTGTAGGGGAAAAAACAGGAGGTGTAGGGGGAGATGTGGGTGTGTCACATTGAATAGGTGATGTTGGTGGTGATTGGACAGGAGAATTTGGTTGTGGATTATCAGGGGGAGGAATAATGGGAATAGACAGAGTACACCATTGAGAAGGGGAGGGGATTTTTAAAGTTTGAGATTGGGAGCTGTGGACAGCGGGCCGCCCACGGGGGCGCTTGGTGAAGGTCGAAAAACAAGCGTTTGCATTTTGTAAGGAGTCGCCACCAATTTTTATGGGAAATTGGAACCGTTCGAATACCTCATGTCATGTCAAGACATAAAGTAGTGACATGAACACTAAGCAATCGTTACCCTTAGCATTCTATGTCTAGAATGACTCTCGTGGATGCCAATGAATACGGGTGCTCACGGAGATCTGGAGTAAGGGGTGAGGGTACGTATTAGGAAGCTCTTTTGATCGAACACCTAATCCCGCCCGCCTCGATAGCGGCCTCTACTAATGATTAGGGAAGTTGTCTATACTCGATATATCGTCGGCTATATGCATGCAATGCAACATCCATAGATTAATCCTAACATGTGAGAATTAACTAAGTCGGTTGACACGTAATTAGCATACAATTGGGTCGAAGTAGGATTTAATGTTGATTTACATGTGAAAACATACAAATGATAAAAGAAATACAATAATTATGAATTACAATAATGAAAATTACAATAATTACATTGGAATAAGCGATTTATGTCGAAAATACCTTTAAAACGGATAATTTGATAAAAATAAATAAAAGAATAATTAACGAACATGAATTAGCGATAATACGGATAATAGTTAGTTAATTACGTAAGCTAATTAAACTATGTCAAGGCAGAAACGAAGTTCAGGGACAGAACTCAGCCAGGAACAGGCGCAGCAGAGCTGCGTCCTTTGGAATAGGCGCAGCAGACGCTGCGTCTGTTCACTACTACAGATACAGGCTATAACAACGGTCAAAAACCGTTGTTATATAAAAAAGCGGACGTTGTTAAAGCGTCCGTTGTAGAAGGTTTTAACAACGGTTGGTTTACTTAACGAAACCGTTGTTAAAACTATTAACCACGGTTTTATGTATAAAAACCCGTTGTGGAAAGTGTGACTCAATTTTGGGGGGAAAGTTATAACAACGGGTTGTAATATACAAAATCGTTGTTATAACTAAAGACAACGGGTTGTTTCTCAATAACCGTTGTTGTTTGTTCTTAAAAAATAAAAAAAAATTAAATTAAATATTACTAGATGCATGCATAATTACGGCTGTTAGAATTCGATGCATGCATTATTACCGACATCACTTTGTACATATGAACGGATAATATGGAATGAGAAGGGTTAGTAATAGGATTTGAAGCAGCATTATTGAGAGATATGATGATGATTATTATGGCACAACTTCCTAACATATATATTAATTAAAAAGCAATTAACTCAACCCACACATTGCTTAGTATAAATACATTGCATATCTCAACTAACATTTCCATTATCTCATATATTCATCTCCAAACTCTAACTGTTAAAACAAACTCTACTTAATCTTTCAAATCAAACTAAAAAAACTCTAACAAAATGAATGATTTCATCCTAAAGACTCTTACCATGATCGAGAACAACAACAACTTCATCCGCCGGTTCCTCCATATTGAGGAAAGTTTCAGGAGCTACCTTGCGGAAGCTCGATCCGCATTGAAGCACGCCAAAGAAAATGGCTTGACGGGAGCAAAGCAGCGATTGCAGCTATATGACGATATAACAACTGCTGAACGGAACCTCCAAATAGTCAAGGAGGAGAGGACGGATACGATAGAGCACAATAAGATCCTCCATGAAAATATAAGAATTGCATTTTTACATATGTAATTTTTTTTTTTTTAATTTATGTATTTATAAATATATATATATATATTAATTATGTTTATCTTACTTCTTCATCTTGCTTCTTCATTGTTTTAGTAACTAATTATGCGAACAATACTTAAACAAATAACATAATGGTCGATAAAAACACATACATGCAAAAGAAATAAATAGAAAAAGAAAATAATGACGATGAAACTAATAAAGGATGGCGAGATTTACCTCGATAAATACAGAACGTAATAGACGATGAAATCACAAAGTGACGGCGAGAAGATAAAGCGACGATGAGAAAGAGAGAAATAGAGAAAGAGAGAAAGAGAGTGTGTATGTGTTTTGTGTTTGTTTGTCTGCTGTGTTTGTGTTTGTGTATTAAGGGTTGTGTTTTGTGGCTGCAGCAGACTTCTGTTTGTGTGGTTTATAGTATGGAAGGTATTGACAACGGTTATTAAACAACAACCGTTGTGAAATATGTTTTAACAACGATTGTAAAAAACACCCGTTGTTAAATAAGTTTTAACAACGGGTTTCAAAAATAACCGTTGTGATTACTTTTCACTAACTTTGCGCCAATTTTGCGCCAAATTATTAACAACGGTTGTGCATGTGTGACCCGTTGTTAAAACTAATAACAACGGTTTTTATAACCATACCCGTTGTAATTGATTTTAGTAAAATTCGCGCCATACATTCTACAACGTCTATTGTTATTTTCGTGAATAATCGTTGTTAAAGGGGCGTTGTAGTTGCCTGGATTTGTAGTAGTGGTTCCTTGGCTCAGTTCTGGCTGTGAAGCCGTGATTGCAAGCCGTTAATGTCGATTGGTGATTTAAAGGATTAATTGATGATATTTACTCGGATGAAAGTGATTAACAGGTTAATTACATGCGAATGATGGTCATAAAAGCGATAAACATGAATGATACGGATGCAAACGACATTAATTACAAGGGATTACGATGAAAACATTAGTGAGTCCTCTGTTGAAATAAGTCAATTAGGCTAAATACGACGGATATACAACGAATATGCGAATAAGCAGATGAAAACTATATCAATGGCGAATTCCAGAAACTCAATATGAACAAATTGAATCTCTAAAATCCGGGTTTGAATTTAATGACGAAAACCCGCAAATATGAATTATTTAGGATTTAAGTCGGATTTATGACGATTAAGACATGCTAATGAATGATGAATTATATGATACAATATACATGTGAATTATCAGTGACGATTATACCAAAGAATTAACGGACAAACAAACAACAAATAAAAAGAAACGAATTACAGAGGACGAGGAAGAAGAAAAGAAGCGAGAAGCTGGCGGCCCCTCACGAAGAGGCGCAGCAGAATGCGCTCCTTCAAGAGGCGCAGCGATTCTTTGCGTCTTTTCTCGACGTCTGTCTACTGGAAATCCGCAAAAACAGAGTTTTAAAGCACGGTTTTAGAAATCGGTTTTAACGGTGTTTTCGACATAAATCTTACAATGGTGATACGATAAATAAAATACAATAAATGAATAAGGATTATACACCCTCAGACTTACATGTTGACGAAACGAGATGAACTAAGTTATCGACTAGTGAATGCTCGACGCGAATGCAAAGAGATTGCCCTCGTAAGAGGAAAACGATTGATTAATTAAGTTGATTATTGGTGTAGTTGGTCAAATTGGTCGGTCATGCAAACGGAGAGGCTGGTACCCGGAAAGATCCGAGCTTACGTGGTCGGAAGTCCAAGCACGTAGGCGCCAATTAGTAAGAACAAAGTCTAGAATGCAAAGGGAGAAGAGAAGGGCGGACACTCGCGTGAGAAATATGAGGAGCGAAGGCTCCTATTTATACTAATCACACGGAGGAATAGGGTTTCGGAGACTCTTTGGAAGTGAATCTCGGAAAGATATGAAAAAGATACGTAAGATATGCAAAGAAGGGCCTGGGAAAAGGCGCAGCAGCCACTGCGTCTCTTGGAAGAGGCGCAAAGACTCTTGCGTCTATTCCTGTGGAGGTTTCCTCCGCTTTGAAGAAAGATTTTCGCGTTTGAGTTATGGTAGGACGGAAATAATTCGATTATCTTATGAATATTACGGGATATTATTTGCCAAAAGATAAAATTTATGGAATATGGAATAGAAATACCCGGAACATTCCAGAATATTCCGACTCGGGATTTAACAGTTATCAGAAAATGGAGACGGTTTTTGACCCGGACTCCGAATGTACTCTAATTACTGCCAAAACGACCGTATCGGGACGTAGATGACAACTAAGAGGTCGACATTAATGTTTGAGCAATCACTTGACGATAAACTTACGAACTGTCACAAATCGTTCCGCGTACCAAACATGCGGCCCAATCATCACCGGGTGGTTTGCGGGAGGTGCAGAACGAGGTGTCTACAGAGCCCCCACTTTGACTGAGGCTTGGACAAGGCGAAAGTCAAAGTATAGCCATCAGGTCAATCGAAGATTACAACCTGACGACTATGGCGACGCGAGGCGGTTCAAGGGGTCTGAACCAAGGACCTGTCGTCGGGAACATTTTAGAGTCTGTCGACTATCGGGGAGGGTCGTTTAAAGTCCATTAGACTACGTAAGGAAGCTCGCCAGCCATAAGAAGAGACCATACCTGAGATACCCCTGGGTGAAACGGAACTGAAGACGCTTCGAAAAAACTCTTTGGTCTGAAGATAACTTGGTGTCTGAAGGCATTAGGGGTCACAGGGAACCTGAAGAAACTTCTTTCTCGAGATGCTTTCGGAGAATGGCACCTTTCCCGAACTCCGTGAGGAATAAATATCGAAAGCAGCAGGACGTCGGTAGAAGCTGCCAGGGAATCCGCTTGCGTTGGTCTCAAGCGAACTCTTGCAAAAACTTGAGGTTGAATCTGCTTGCGTCGGTTTCAAGCGAACTCTTGTTGGGGAATATATTGACGATTAGGAACATCTTGATCGTCATGGAAGGAATTTTGAGTGAGCAATACTGCAAAATACTGCTGCGCGGGGGACAAATATTTTGACGACTAGGAACATCTTAATCGTCATGGAAGAAATCTTGAGTGAGCAATACTGCAAAATACTGCGGCGCTGGATAAAAGGATTTGGACAATACTGCAAAATACTGCCGCTGGATAAAATGGATTTGCACAATATCGCAAAAAATCTTGCGCGCTGACGAAACGTGGGCCGGAACGAAAGAAAATCATCGAAACGGACCAAAAGAATATAACAGCGTCAAGAAAGAGGCGCACCAAAGATGGGCCCACAAATAACGAACTTATAACGAATTTTTGAAAATCCATGTGGAGGGAACAGAATGAAGAGGCGCAGCAAGAGCTGCGTCTCTTGGAAGAGGCGCAGCGCCTGCTGCGTCTTTTCCCTAATTTTGCTTTCCTGCGTAAAAACGCGAAATCAGAGGGATTTTGTGTTCATTATTTCGAAACACAATTCACTCATTTCTCTCTCAAATCTTCACCATTTCCGCCAAGGTTTGATCCAAAAGCTTGCTTTAAATATGACTAATCGAGGTATGTGTCTTAATGTTGCATTAATCTTCTGCATTTGTTGAATTTTGAGCCGCGAAAATTAGGGTTTTCGACCCTTTTGATCGAAAATTTGGGGCTTTTCCCCCAAATGGATTTGCCTTGCCAAATTGATGTTAGAAATGGATAGTAGGTGATGTTAGGAACATAACCATGTATTTGTTTCGAATTTTCATTAAGTTTTGAGCCTTTGAGCGAATTCTGAGACGGTTTTACAGCTAAACCGTAATTTGCTTCGAAAATAGCCTTAGGATTGCCCATTGGCGATGAAATTTGATATTTGGGATCCTTGGATGATGGGTAAACTTTATACCATCTCGGAATTTTGGTTTGTGACAACTTTTTCAGGACACTCTCTAGGGCATAATCGCCGTTATAACGAAATGCTGCCGAATCTCCGACTCGAACCCAGAACTAGGCTTTGAATTGGACTTGACTTGACCCAATTTATCAGATAAGTGATCGGGTTGGCGGGGACGTGGCCAAGGATGGCACGGAAAGGATGTTTCCAGAGTTTTGAAGGCTTGAAAACCCCTTAACAAAGGCTTGTCGTCGTGTGACGCGGCCTGAATTTACTTTAATGTTGCAGGTGATGAGGCTTCTACTTCCGGGAGGACTCCCATGGAGATAGACGCCGCTACTGTTGAGGAGGCTTTAGAGCAGGCCTTCACCGTTGCGGTGATGGCCACAGGAGACGAGGCTCACGAGGAGGAGGCCGTCGAGGAGGAGGAGGCCCCGAGACGGGCCAACGTTGGGCGAGGAGGTTGTCAGCTGAGAGGAGCTCCTGCGTGGGCTGAGACTTGGGAGAGTAGGCACCTTGTGTGGGCTGCAGAGGGTCACCTGTCCTACAGGACGGTGAAGAGCTTGGTAAATAAGAATTCACTACTCATTACCTATTCTCTTTCATTCTTTTTGTCCAAACTTCTTTCAAATTTCAGTCAAAACTAAAGATAGCTTTGTTTCAAATCATTATAGGAGGCCGGGAACATCAGGTCGTTCTCGGGTTACACGACAGCGATGGAGCACTACGAGTAGCTGTCGGCGGAGGAGAGGGCCATGATCGAGCGTGGAGCGTTCGGTCCTCCGGTTCAGTCCGGAGGGATATCGTGAAGAGGAAGCGCGGGCTAACCTTAGCCTGGTCCGCGCTTTCTTGGATCGATTCCGGGATACGACTTCCACGTTTCACCTACCTTTTGGTGAGGTGGGAGTCACGTTGGAGGATTACGGCATGATTTTCGGGTCCGTGAGGGACCGAGGAGATGGTGTGGCCGGAGGCGCCATGAGGGCGGACTCGGCCGAGGCGAGGAGTTTGATCGGCTGGAACTTGTCGCCGAAGGTGTTGCGATCGGGTTTGGTACCCAGTACCTACGTCCGAGACTACTTTATGGGAAGACCCCGGCGCCGGTGACGATCGATGGGAGGGAGACAGACTCCTCCTCCTGTAAAGGCGAGCGAGGGGCTCGCCCGTGGCTTTGGTGGTTCCCTGTCTTCGATTTACCTCGGAGACAAGGGTGAGAGGCTATCGACGAAGCTCCTTCCCTTTCTTTCGACCGAGTTCCCTAGGGAGCCGGGACCGGGTCCTTCTTGGTTTTGCGGTCCTCATCCGCTTCATGAGGGCCATGGTTCGTCCGGAGTTGATGGAGAAGGGGAC
The DNA here is from genome assembly GCF_048544455.1 of Silene latifolia. Classification (NCBI taxonomy): domain Eukaryota; kingdom Viridiplantae; phylum Streptophyta; class Magnoliopsida; order Caryophyllales; family Caryophyllaceae; genus Silene; species Silene latifolia. Next base: position 86,601,074 of record NC_133530.1, on the reverse strand, counting down.
TTCTCCTGGCGCTGTCGGACCTGGACTACTGTTGGAGGTATGAACCTTCCTTTAGACCAAAGTAAATTCTTTTCCTTATTAAATCACGAAAGATCGTCATTGATTATTCTGTTTTACAGGCGTGGGTGTACTCTTACTTCCCGAGTCTCGCGCCCAAGAGGACGAAGCCGTTGGAGAGGGCCTATCCCGTGGTGAGGGATTGGGTCATGTGCCGGACGAAGAGCAAGCGTTCTTCTCACAACGTCTACCGGCGGGACGTGAACGCCCTTCAGCTGAGCAGCGTGAGTATCCCATTTGTATTCATTTACTTTTCTTATCCTTTGCTTTTAATTGATCATAGGAATGATTTTTTACCTTTATATTGTCGCAGTGGGTGCCCAGACCTTGGGCGGAGTACGCTGGAGCGCCTCCTTTTGTCGCTGAGGTCCTTCGACCTAGGAGCCCGAGCCGGCTGCTGCTGCGGACGTCGATGGGTCCTGTGTGGTACTTGGGCGAGCGGTTGGCTCGTCAGTGTTCTCGGGACGCGTTGACGGTTCCCGTCGATCCTCCCAGGACGATGTTTAGGAGCCTTCTGAGGCTGAGAGGGAGGCGGACTTGGCTGGTGCCAGTGGCGACGACCTTCTTCTGCCTGGCGAGGACTACTCGTCGTTCCTTTACGGGAGGTTGGCATACTGGCCGGTAGTGGTGAGTATCTTTTACTTTTTCTTGGTTTTGATTTTGAGGATTGCGACGAAAGATCATCGATTAACGAGAGCTATTTGTCTTTACAGGAGGTTGAGGCAGCGGGCATCGAGCCCCCAGAGTACCCCGGGAACCTCGAGTACACTGACGCGACTGGGAGGACGACGATCTCCGAGTTGCGTGACTTCGACGTAGCTTTGACGGATGCTGGCTTAGATGACTGGCAGCATCTGATTCGGAGGGTGAGTCTCCTTGTTGCATGACTCTTGTGTAAGAACACATTTGATCGATTTTGCTCAATTTGCTGAGAATTTCTTTTGAAAATGCAGGTCGCACCGTCCCGGTTCGTGGCATTATGGAGGGTGGCCAACCGGCTACGAGCTACTGCCATCGAGGCACTCGTCGGTGGTCGAGGTCGTCAGGTATGAACCTTATTTGACTTTTGGTTTTGATTTTTTTGATTTCCAATTTTGCTTGAACCGATTGACATGAGCCAATTTGTTGCTGTTTACAGGGTGACCGCGAGCTGGAGCGAGAGTTGACCCAGTCTCGGGAAGAGACCGCTCGCTTGCTGAGGGAGCTCGAGGTTCGGGACGCCGAGATCGCCCCGTTCGGTGGCGAGAGTTGCGAGTCCGAGGGCGCCAGTGATAGCCTTGTGTAGTTTTGTAGACTTGTACATTTGGACATTTGATTTTTGAACATTTTTGACTCCGTTTGGGGCGCAAGCCCCGGTTTGGACTTTGGACTTTGTTCGGGCGCAAGCCCCCGGTTGCTTGTACATTTGTATATACGACGGCCCGAGTGCCTTTGCTCGCTGGGTTGTGTTGCTTGTACTGCGGGTTAGTTCTTGAACAGTTTGGTAGACAACGGTTTTTGCGCCGTCATGCTGCCGAAATTTACATGGAAATTACGCAAAACATACATTTTATATACATAAGGCCTTTGATTAGCGCAAAGTGAGACTCAAAAGAGCACGAGGAAAAGAAAAAAAAATTTGCCGGAAATGACCGGACGGTAGGGAGAGTTACCCCCTAAAAAAAGAAAAAAGAGAAATCTGTTAGTGTAGGAATGAAATGTTGAAATGAAAACAAAAGAAAATTATTTCCCAAAAAGAAAATGAAATTTACTTCCTAAAAAAAAAAAAAAAAAAAAATTCATTTCCTAAGAATAAAAAAAAAGAATTTAAGTGTCATGAAATGGCGAAGGTGTCGATGTCGCCTCGAAATGCGTGCCCGCGAAAATAGGAAACTTGAAACATGGTAAACTGCTCGTATTTACCAAAATAAAATCCCGTAGGAATAGGAAATTATTCGTTATAGAATTAGGAAGGATCCAAACGCGGAAATCACAGAAAGTAACCCTGGGGAAGAGGCGCAGCATGAGCTGCGTCCCTTTGAAGAGGCGCAGAAAGCGCGGCGCGCTGCGCTTTGTTCCCAAGCCGGTCCGTTCTGGCGGATTTTTGGAAACAACAATTAGTATAAATAGAAGCGTCGACGGGGCGTTAATTCACACAATTCTTCCGTCTCTTCCTCGTCTATTCACATAAAACTCTCAAAATAAATCTTCAAGAGAAAATTGTCATCATGAATACTTTGGAGATCCGCTTGAAGGAATGGACCAATGAGTTTTCGAATATGGAGAAGCACGACATGGGTGCTTATAAACTTGGGTCTTTGTTGAGTTTGAAACTCATTAAGGTAGTAAAACCGTTCTTGGATGCTTGCCTTGACTATTGGGACCCGAATTATCATGTTTTCGCGTTCCCGGGAGGTGATATTTGCCCGTTTCCTGAAGAAATTACTGTTATTGGTGGGTCCCGAACATTTACCTGCGATTCCTTCCACTTCACAAGAGTATAAGAGCAAATTCAGAGACTTACTTGGACTGACTAGACTTGAGGTGGATCGCTTAGTTACCCCGAAAGGCGTGAGAATGTTGGACTTTGTAGACCGATTCATTAACAGGGCCGACCCTACTGTTTCCCATGTTGCCAGGAGGAGGGCATTTGGCTTTTGTTTGCTGCACGTGTATGTCTTCCAAGGACATGTCGATGAAGATTTGAGAGGTGATCCCCGTCTTTTGGGTCTTATTGAGCAAATGGAGCTGCGCAGGAGCCCAGCTTGCTTGTGCTTAGGAGAGATTATCTTGGGTTTGGATAATAGGAAATCCAACCGCGATCTGCCGTTCTTGGGGAGTCCCGTCATTTTGCAGGTAAAAGACATCATCATTTTTTTTTTTTTTTGTTTGGTGTCTAATACCTGCTCTTGGTAGGTTTGGCTTATGGAACGGCTCCGATTGATCGAGCCCCCAGTTCATGCACTTTCCTATCATTCCCGTATGGTTGCGATGAGGACGCGATTGTACATGGTGGACTTCACCCGGGTCTGCGATTATTGGAAGAACAAGCTGAAAAGTGATGATGGCCCGTTGATTAGGTGGGTTGTGCCGTGGTGGCACCTCAAGTCTGTCACTGGGGTGTCTTCTTTGGATCCCACTAGGTCCGTGCGCATTCCGGGATTGGAGTTCATGGTATGCATCTTTCCGGAAAGATTGATGAGGCAAGTTGGGTTGAAGCAGACGATCCCTAGGCTTGATACCGTCCCCAGATCGCTATGGCGCGCTACTACAGAGAGCCGAAGAGAGTGGGCCATTAAATGGGCCCAAAGAAACATGTGGTTCTTGAGCTTCTCCGCCAATGCTTTGTGGGTGTCGGACTCTTATCTGAGGTTGAGAAAGGCTGCAATTCCGGAAGAGCGCGAGAGACTGAGGAAACGTGAACCGGTTGATTACAAGGTGCGCAAGGGAGAGAAAGAGAAGGAGAAGCATCTGACAGAGGGAGAAGAAGAAGCTGGATTTCAGGTCATTCATCCTTCGAAGAAATCAAAGACTACTCCTGTTGCGGAAATGGTGGTCAGCAAGAACGGAAGAGTCAGGCCTCGAGAAAGACCGCTGGTGATTAGGTCTGAAGTGGTGCAAGAGCGCCCGGCTCGAGGTCGTGACAAGAAATATGATAAGAGTGACAAGGGCAAGGGGAAGATGGAGGAATAGCCCGAGTCCTTATTTATTATTTGATTATTATTATTATTGTTGTTGTAATAAAAGGGAGGGATTTTTAGAATCCTAGCCTATTCTATTTTTATTATGTAACGTACTATTATTATTTTAGAAATTGAATGAAATAAAAAAGGTTAAATGGTTATGAAACCGTTGAGATTCTCCACTTATTATTCTTGTCGAATTTCAAATGCAATGCAGATGTCCTTCTATTTACATTTTTTTAGATATAATGGGTTGAATCCCGTGAAGGATTGCCTACGTATTCACTTAAAAAAAGCGAAATCAAACCCTTGCGCGTAGTTCAAGTAAATGTAAAAGAATAATTGTTCGAAGCAAGAGCTTGTAATGAACATAGAAAATAAGCATGAGATTTTGCTTACTCTGAAGGTGCGAATTTAGTTTATTTGATGATATGAGGATGACAAACTTGTCAAAATGCAAGAGCACAGTGACATTTAGCCTATTTCAGCTTGGCCAGGGGCCGTTTATTTAGTGCCACAAGAGCGATACATGGGTTTACGCGAGGCGCGTTTTTGTCCTATTCTAGGCATAGTATCGTTTCAATTGGTCGAGGTTTGTGGGGTTTGAAAACTTATTCCCATCTAGGTCTGTGATTCTAACCGCACCCCCTGGGAGTATGGATTTGACTAAATATGGTCCGGCCCAATTAGGTTTGAATTTTCCCCTTGGGTCGATAGGTAAAAGAGCTCTAACCGATTTGAGTACTAAGTCTCCTTCTTTGATGTTTCTTGGCCTAACCCTTTTGTTGAAAGCTCGTTTGATACGGGCTTGATATGTTTGGACATTATGTAAAGCGCGTAGCCTACGCTCATCCAGGAGGATGAGTTCTTCATACCTATCCTTCTTCCAATCGGCCGCCGGGATTTGGCTTTCTAGTAGAATACGTAAGGATGGTATTTCTAGCTCGGCTGGTTGTACAGCTTCCATGCCGTAGGTCAAATAGAAAGGAGTAGCCCCAGTGGGTGTTCTAACAGATGTGCGGTACCCCCATAAGGCGAAAGGTATCTTGCTTGGCCAATCTCTGTAGTTGTCGGTCATTTTCTTGAGAATCGTGACAACATTCTTATTTGCTGCCTCTACCGCGCCGTTAGTCTGTGGTCTATAGGGCGAAGAGTGGTGATGCTTAATCTTGTATTTGGCTAGCAATTGCTCTGTTTCAGCTTGGAAATGTGACCCATTATCGCTAATGATCTCATGTGGGCAACCATATCGACAGATGATGTTGTTTTGTATGAATTTGGCCACATTTTTAGCCGTAAGACTAGTGTAGGAAGCCGCTTCTACCCATTTGGTGAAATAGTCAATCGCTACTAGGATGAAACAGTGGTGACCCTGTTCCGGGCCGGGGTTATTTTCCCGATTATGTCAATTCCCCATGCGGAGAATGGCCAAGGAGATGTCATCGTGTATAGCAACGAAGGAGGGACATGTTGTACATTCCCGAAAATTTGGCAATTGTGGCAATGTCTCACGTATTTGATGCAGTCGGATTCCATTGTGGTCCAATAATACCCTAAATGTGTGATTTTCTTTGGCATCATGGGCCCACTCATGCGAGGACCGCATTCTCCGTCGTGGACTTCTTCCATCACCTTTCGTGCCTGTGAATGATCAAGGCATCGTAGGACTACACCAAGAGGTGTTCTTTTGTATAATTCTCCTTGCATCAGAATGTATTGGGAAGCTAGTAGGCGTATAGCGCGTTGTCCCCTATTGTCCATATCCGGTGGATAGGTACCGTTAAGCTTGAAATTCAGGATTGCTTGGAACCAGGGTTCCTGTGCGATTTCCTCTTCGTCGGTGATTTGATGGACGTACGCCGGCTCTGACCGTCGTTCGATACACAAAGGCATTCCCATCATGTGATCTGGCATATTAATCAAAGATGCAAGTTTCGCAAGAGCGTCTGCAAATTGATTTTCCTCCCGAGGTAGGTGTAGGTATGTTACATGATCAAAGAATTGAGCGACTTGGTCTATCCTAGCCTGATAGGGTGCGAGGCTTTCACTTCGCATTTTCCAAGATCCTGTAACTTGGTTGATGATCAGCGATGAGTCCCCATGTACGCGGAGGTTTTTGATGCCTAAGCTTACTGCCGCTTGTAGCCCAATGAGACAAGCTTCGTATTCTGCAGCGTTGTTTGTCACCTCGAAGTCGAGTTTGACAGCAATCAGTGTATGCTCACCTTCAGGAGAAATGAGCAACACTCCTATCCCGAATCCTCTTAAGTTTGATGCTCCATCAAAGTACAGATCCCAGGAGTCTACATCTGTTTGAAGTATATCCTCGTCGGGAAATGACCAAGTATCTATGGTTTGTGCGTCGTTGATGGTATTTTCGGCGAAGAATTCGACGACGGCGCGACCTTTTATAACTTTTAGTGGCTCATATTTGAGGTCGAATTCTGAGAGCATCAGAGTCCATCTTGCCAGACGTCCGTTGAGGACGGGTTTCTCGAAGAGGTATTTGACTGGATCCATTTTGGAGTATATCTTGACGGAGTAGCTAAGCATGTCGTGACGTAGCTTCTTCGTTGCCCACACAAGAGAGAGGCATGTCTTTTCGAGTTGTGAGTATTTGCACTCGTACTCCAAGAACTTCTTACTTAGATAGTAAATAGCTCTTTCTTCGCTTCCTACAGTTTGAGCCAACATGGCACCCATGGCGGTTTCAGTTACTGTGAGATATAAACCAAGAGGTTGATCTCGTTGCGGTGGCATGAGCACTGGTGGTTTAGCCAATATCTCCTTAATTCGGTCAAACGCCTTTTGACAATCATCATCCCACATGGTGTGGTCTGTTTTCTTGAGTTTCTTGAAGATAGGCTCGCAAATCATCGTGAGTTTCGATATGAATCGACTTATGTATTGTACTTTTCCTAGGAATCCTCTGACTTCTTTTTCTGTTTGAGGTTGTGGCATTTCAATCAGAGATTTGATTTTTGAAGGATCTATTTCTATTCCTCTTTGGCTAATGACATATCCCAGGAGTTTGCCAGACGTTACCCCGAATGTGCATTTCTGAGGATTGAGTCTCATGTTGTACTTTCGTAGCCTTGCGAAGAACTTGCGAAGGTTTGCAATATGTCCCTCTCTTTCCTTGGATTTGACGATCATGTCGTCTACATATACCTCAACTTCTTTGTGCATCATGTCATGTAGGAGTGTAGTTGCGGTGCGTTGGTATGTAGCTCCGGCGTTAATCAATCCGAATGGCATTACCGTGTAGCAATATGTTCCCCATTGGGTGACGAATGCGGTCTTGTGCATATCTTCCATGGCCATCTTGATTTGGTTATAACCCGCATATCCATCCATGAAGGATAGTAATGCGTGGTCTGCAGTATTGTCTAACAATATGTCAATGTGAGGTAGAGGGAAGTCATCTTTCGGACTTGCTTTGTTTAAGTCCCTGAAATCAACACAAACACGGATTCTCCCATCCTTTTTGGGCACGGGTACTACGTTAGCTACCCAGTCAGAATACTCGGAAACTTTGATGAACCCGGCTTTGAATTGCTTGTCCACTTCTTCCTTAATCTTTTGAGCCCATTCTGTTCTCATTCGTCGAAGCTTCTGTTTCACAGGTTTGAAACCTGGCTTAATCGGAATCCTATGTTCGGCGATATCTCTGTCGATCCCTGGCATGTCTTTGTAGGACCAAGCGAACACGTCTTTGAATTCATTTAGGAGGTCTATGAAATCGGCCCGTTCGGTAGAGCTCAAGGTAGTCCTTATCCTAAGTTCTTTGTGTTCTAGTTCGGTTCCAACATTGATGGGTTCGGTGTCCTCTATTACAGGTCCCCCTTCCCCTTCCTGTAGTATTTCTTTGGCTACGTAGGGAGGTATTTCGGTCAAGTCTGGGTCTTGGTCTTCCTCAGTATCATCGTAAATGCAGAATTGCACTCAAGATAACACAAAGAGTAAGCGTAACCCGATTTATTCATATTAAGATTTGAGTAAAGTTGAAACAAAGAGGCCAACCGATCCATGGTCGGTGGCGTAAAGGGACGATGGTGGGGCATTTCCCGAACTACCGTGACTACTCGAGGCTAAGCTAGGAGAAACGAAGGGAGTGGGGATGACAACAGGAGTAGATTCACTAATGACTCCTCTAGACTCTGACTCTGATTCCGACTCCGACTCCGACTCGAACTCGTCGTCTTCTGGTTCTCCTTTGAACATCTCTCCTTCTCCAAGGGTGAGCTTGACGAGTCTTCCTTGATTGTTTGTCCATTTGATAGATTTCCTCCATCCTTTCGCTTGCTTTGTGTCGATTTCTGTGATCAATGCGGTGGGATTGAAGCGATCGTCTTGAAGTATCATAGTAATGATCTCATCCTGCGCGGCCCTAATGAATCGATCTTCTCCAAATAATAGGCTAACAGCTTGTTCGTCGAAGCAAGGTGCTTGACGGGTTTTGACGGTAGGAACCGTTTCGGGAGGAATGAAGTAGCAATCGTGAAAGATCTCGATTCCGGCTAACTTCCTCTCAAGATAATGCCAAGGTTCGGGAAATCCGTGAAAGAGTTCTGAACTTCCTTCTTGAATGAAGTACCCATTTAGAGTGGGGAGATATGGCCTCATTTGGACTCCCACGTGCTTGCGATTTTGGACTTGGGCGAGCATTTCGAGAACTTCCTCTTTTGTGGGTTTGTACCCTAGTCCAAGTGATATCCTTGTCGAGTTGCCTTCCTTGTATGGTGCAAAGGTGTTCTTCCGAATTGGGTTTAAAGGCATTCCAGGGAAGTATCCCTGGGATTTGATTATGTGGTTGACCACCAAGTTAGAGTAGGGATTATAGTATAAGGGTGCCAACTCACTTTCTATGACATTTACACTTTGGAAGCCTCCAAGTCCGTATATGGGATCCGCAAGGACTTGATTGTTTGATTGCTTTTCGATTATTGCCTTGATGGGTGACGAAGTGATCGTCACTACTTTGCCATTTAGTGGAATCTTGATCTTTTGATGAAGGGTGGATGTTACCGCTTTGGAAGCATGAATCCAAGGCCTTCCCAGAAGTATGTTGAATGAAGCTTCGATGTCCACTATTCGGAAGTTTACCTTCCGTTCAATCGGCCCCGTGGCTATGGTTAGGTTAGCAAGTCCTACCACTTTTCGTCGCGTACCGTCATATGCACGAACACCTTGATTTGTAGGAGTCCAATCCGACTCTTTCATGCCTAGTTTGTATGCCGTTTTGAGGGGTATGACGTTGACCGCGGAGCCATCGTCTACCAAGGTCATTGGCACATTTTTCTTTAGACAAATGACAGTGATGTATAGAGCGAGGTTGTGACTAGCGCCAAAAGGTGGCAAGTCTTCATCCGAGAAAGTAATAGGATTACTTAGCTTAGGTGATTCTTGGAAGACCAAGTTGACTACATCTTCAGGAGTGGAGTTATGTGCCACATTCAATTTGGCCAAAGCTTGCAGTAAAGCTTGGCGATGTGGAAATGAGCTTGCCACTAGTTGCCAGACTGAAAGATCAGCCTTGGTTTTCTGTAATTGCTTGAGCAAATGATCAGTGGGGTCATCTTCGTTGTCATTTGGTGTGATGACGTTGGATGGACCGTTTTGAGTAGCGCTTTGATATGGACGACTCGAACGACTTAGGTGATCCACATCTTGGTCTTCACCATTTTGGACTATTTCCTTGACTAGGGAGTTTTCAATGAGATATTCGTCTTCATCATCATCGGCCCAAACCCCATTGACTGCAGCTAGTTCCTTCATTCTCATGATATCACTTTTTAGTCGTATGATTTGATCGACTAGTTTATCCACCATGGTGACTATTTCTTGCATAGTGGCATTTTGAGAGAAGATCAATGGTACGCGTTCTTTAGGTATTGCATTGGGATTGCGCAAGGCCGTTACCATGTTTTCTAGTTCCCATACTTGTCTATCTACATTCCTTGCCCATGTGATGAAGTCGGGAATGGTAGGGGAGATAGTGGAGTAGAGCCTTTCCTTCTCCATTGCATGAATTTCATTTTCGGTGGGAGAAATGAGGTGTGAGCAATCTAAGGTAGATTCGTCACTTGTAATCACTAGAACTCCAAGAGGATTTTGAGTGTTGTTGGGCTTACCTCCTGGTGGAATTGGAAGTCGACCGTCTTCAATCATATCTTGAAGCACGTGTTTCAACTTGTAGCATTTTTCTGTGTCGTGCCCTTTGCCCCTATGGTATTCACAGTACGAATTTTCATCCCAAAACTTGGACTTCTTTTCGGGTTCGGGAGTAGGTCCAATGGGTTGGAGTTTACCTTGCTTCATTAACCTTTTTAGAGCATTGGAGTACGTATCCCCAAGGTTTGTGAATTTCCTTGGTGGAGTAGTTTTCTTAGATTCCATCAAACCCGAAGTCTGTGGAGAGGCTCGTGCCAAACAAGAGTAAGGCCGATTCCTAGTCCATTTCCTCAAGTAGTGAAGGCCCTTGATACAAACAAGAGTAAGCATCATGGTATGGATGACGTCAATCGCTGTCCATCCTTAGGCCCAAATAAGAATTAGGACCATTTAGACGGGACGATTGGTCGAATGGGTTGGGTTGGGCCTAGGAAGGCCGAATAAACGATCTAGGAAGACCGAGTTATGAAAACCGACAATTGTCTTGTACAAACTTATTCCCTAACCTTGTTCGAGTTTCACCCTTGCTACACGTAAGTGTATTTTTCCCCAGCGGAGTCGCCAAACTGTGGACAGCGGGCCGCCCACGGGGGCGCTTGGTGAAGGTCGAAAAACAAGCGTTTGCATTTTGTAAGGAGTCGCCACCAATTTTTATGGGAAATTGGAACCGTTCGAATACCTCATGTCATGTCAAGACATAAAGTAGTGACATGAACACTAAGCAATCGTTACCCTTAGCATTCTATGTCTAGAATGACTCTCGTGGATGCCAATGAACACAGGTGCTCACGGAGATCTGGAGTAAGGGGTGAGGGTACGTATTAGGAAGCTCTTTTGATCGAACACCTAATCCCGCCCGCCTCGATAGCGGCCTCTACTAATGATTAGGGAAGTTGTCTATACTCGATATATCGTCGGCTATATGCATGCAATGCAACATCCATAGATTAATCCTAACATGTGAGAATTAACTAAGTCGGTTGACACGTAATTAGCATACAATTGGGTCGAAGTAGGATTTAATGTTGATTTACATGTGAAAACATACAAATGATAAAAGAAATACAATAATTATGAATTACAATAATGAAAATTACAATAATTACATTGGAATAAGCGATTTATGTCGAAAATACCTTTAAAACGGATAATTTGATAAAAAGAAATAAAAGAATAATTAACGAACAGGAATTAGCGATAATACGGATAATAGTTAGTTAATTACGTAAGCTAATTAAACTATGTCAAGGCAGAAACGGAGTTCAGGGACAGAACTCAGCCAGGAACAGGCGCAGCAGAGCTGCGTCCTTTGGAATAGGCGCGGCAGACGCTGCGCATTGTTCCTTGGCTCGATCCGGGCCGTGAAGCCGTGATTGCAAGCCGTTAATGTCGATTGGTGATTTAAAGGATTAATTGATGATATTTACTCGGATGAAAGTGATTAACAGGTTAATTACATGCGAATGATGGTCATAAAAGCGATAAACATGAATGATACGGATGCAAACGAATTAATTACAAGGGATTACGATGAAAACATTAGTGAGTCCTCTGTTGAAATAAGTCAATTAGGCTAAATACGACGGCGGACATACAAATAATATGCGAATAAGCAGATGAAAACTATATCAATGGCGAATTCCAGAAACTCAATATGAACAAATTGAATCTCTAAAATCCGGGTTTGAATTTAATGACGAAAACCCGCAAATATGAATTATTTAGGATTTAAGTCGGATTTATGACGATTAAGACATGCTAATGAATGATGAATTATATGATACAATATACATGTGAATTATCAGTGACGATTATACCAAAGAATTAACGGACAAACAAACAACAAATAAAAAGAAACGAATTACAGAGGACGAGGAAGAAGAAAAGAAGCAGGAACTGCGGCAGCCTCACGAAGAGGCGCAGCAGGAACTGCGCTCCTTCGAAGAGGCGCAGCAGTTGCTGCGTCTTTTCTCGACGTCTGTCTACTGGAAATCCGCAAAAACAGAGTTTTAAAGCACGGTTTTAGAAATCGGTTTTAACGGTGTTTTCGACATAAATCTTACAATGGTGATACGATAAATAAAATATAATAAATGAATAAGGATTATACACCCTCAGACTTACATGTTGACGAAACGAGATGAACTAAGATATCGACTAGTGAATGCTCGACGCGATTGCAAAGAGAGTGCCCTCGTAAGAGGAAAACGATTGATTAATTAAGTTGATTATTGGTGTAGTTGGTCAAATTGGTCGGTCATGCAAACGGAGAGGCTGGTACCCGGAAAGATCCGAGCTTACGTGGTCGGAAGTCCAAGCACGTAGGCGCCAATTAGTAAGAACAAAGTCTAGAATGCAAAGGGAGAAGAGAAGGGCGGACACTCGCGTGAGAAATATGAGGAGCGAAGGCTCCTATTTATACTAATCACACGGAGGAATAGGGTTTCGGAGACTCTTTGGAAGTGAATCTCGGAAAGATATGAAAAAGATACGTAAGATATGCAAAGAAGGGCTGGGAAAAGCGCGCAGCAGCCCACTGCGTCTCTTGGAAGAGGCGCAGACTGCCACGTTGCGTCTATTCCCGTGGAGGTTTCCTCTATTTGAAGAAAGATTTCCGCGTTTGAGTTATGGTAGGACGGAAATAATTCGATTATCTTATGAATATTACGGGATATTATTTGCCAAAAGATAAAATTTATGGAATATGGAATAGAAATACCCGGAACATTCCAGAATATTCCGACTCGGGATTTAACAGTTATCAGAAAATAGAGGCGGTTTTTGACCCGGACTCCGAATGTACTCTAATTACTGCCAAAACGACCGTATCGGGACGTAGATGACAACTAAGAGGTCGACATTAATGTTTGAGCAATCACTTGACGATAAACTTACGAACTGTCACAAATCGTTCCGCGTACCAAACATGCGGCCCAATCATCACCGGGTGGTTTGCGGGAGGTGCAGAAACGAGGTGTCTACAGGAGCACAAGTCAGGAAAAGGGAAATGATTTTCAAAGAATTTTACATGACGAGAAGTGTAGATTTTATTTGTAGTCGGGTCTAAGCAATGATAAGCACTTTGTGTGGCGGAGTAGCCAACAAAAACACATGGAATGGAACGGGGAGAAAGTTTATTTGAGGAGTAGGGTCGAAGCCAAGGATAACAGAGGCATCCAAAGCTTCGTAATTTATTGTAATTAGGTGGTTTGGAAAATAGTTTGGAATAAGGAGATTCAATTTGTAAAGTGGTAGTAGGCATCCGATTGATTAGATAGACGGCAGTGGTGAAAGCGTGGGGCCAATAAGTGGTGGGTAGATGACCGTGTGTGAGAAGAGAAAGACCTGTTTCGACAATGTGTCGATGACGACGTTCGGCATAGCCGTTATGTTCAGGAGTATGCGGGGGGGAAGTGAGATGGGAGATACCGGCAGATGTGATTGTAGGTTTAAGCTTCAAGTATTCGCCCCCATTGTCGGAAAAAAGTTGTAAAATTGGCTTATTAAAATATTTTTCGGCAAGGGCACGAAAGCGATTGAAGGTAGAGAAGGTGTCAGATTTGCGTTTTAAGGGGTAAAGCCAAGTGTATTTAGTATAATGATCCACAAAAATGACGTAATACTTGTAATTGTCAATGGAGAGAATGGGCGAAGACCATACATCAGAGAAAATTAATTCAAGAGGTGAAGAAGTAGAAAATGTAGATATAGAGAAAGGTAGCTTATGAGCTTTATTAATATTGCAGGCACTACAATGCTGATCAGAATTAAAAGAAATAGGTAAAGAAAATTGAGAACTAATTTGATGCATAATTTTAAAAGACGGATGACCAAGCTTGTGGTGCCATGAAGCGAGGCCTAAGGTGCTAGAGTATGCGGAAGGACGGGTAGGATTCCACTCGTAGACTCCATTGCTACTAGTGCCTTGAAGAAGAATTTTGTGGGTCGTCTGATCCTTTACATGAAAAGAAGTAGGAAAAAAAACAATGTAAGCATTATTGTCAGCACAAAGTTTCGAGATAGAAATAATATTGCGAGATATAGACGGAACATGAAGAACATTGTTAAATTTAAAAGAAGAGATAGAGAATGAACCAATATTGTGAATTGATAGAGATGAACCGTCTCCAATAATTAGATCATCGACTCCGTCATAGGGGGGGTGAAGGGCAAGATTGTTGAGGTCATTTGTGATATGGTGGGTGGCTCCGCTGTCTAGAAGGTAGCTAGGTGGGTTGTTTGAGGTGGAGGCAGCAGCAGTATGTGCCTGAGATGTAGTGTTGCGGTGAGAGGTAGATGGTGGGGGGTTGGGAAAACGGATGTTGGGAAAGAGACGTTTGAAGTCTCGACAGTCAGAAAGGTAGTGACCCGAGTAACGACACCACTGACAGCGTCCTTTGAAAGGAGCAGGGGGACGATCAGTGTTGGTGTCTGAGGTCATACACTCATACGGGTTGTGGGAAGAGGGAGTAGACCAGCAGTGGTCTGGGATTTGGGTGGAGGGCGAGATGAGCGATGGGATGCATAGTGGACAGAGGTGGGAAAGTCAGCAGTAGGGGTGGTTGGGGTTTTGTTAATTGGGTTAAGGTCGTGGTTGAGCAACTTTTCGTGGAGCGCCTCAAAAGAAATAGGTGTGTCACGAGCTTGCACCGCTTCTATTACAGGACGATAAGTATTGTAATCTAGGCCATGAAGGACATGTGCAATGATATCTTCTGCATCAAGAGGTTTTCCCATATGTGCCAGTTCGTCAGTGCAATATTTTATTGCTTGCATATAATCAGCAAGAGGAAGATCACCTTTGGTCATAGAGCGAAGACGATTTTTGATTTGAAGTATATGACCACGCGAAGGATTGGCGTAGGTCGAGGCAAGAATCTGCCACACTTCACGAGCAGTTGTGGCACTAAGAACTAGAGGAGAAATAGAGACATCAAGAGTGCCAACGAGGGCACCTCGCAGAAGTTTGTCTTGACGAACCCATGTCGAGTGAGCAGGGTTGGCCACTGATTTGGAGTCTTGAGTGAGAGTGGACGATGGTTTGGGAAAAGTTCCATTGAGATACTTGAATAGGTCATAGCCATCAAGGGTATTCTCAATTTGGTATGCCCATGAACGGTATGTGGAAGGAGTAAGCTTGATACAGTTATTGAGATTGATAACGATGAATGGAATCAAAGGTTCAAGAGGATTAGGGAGGGTGGCAGAGGAAAAAGCCATAGTTGCGGAAGAGAGAAAAAAATAGGTTTAGAATCGGTTTTGGCTCGATACCATGTAGAGATTTTAGAAAAGGATGATTATTATTATTGACAAAGGAAAGCTTAAATACAAAAACCTAGAGAGTTTACAAAACTACAAGAAACGTATAAACTAAAAGATTACAAACCAAAGTTACAAGAAACCTATAAACAGGAGATAACAAGATATAACAATATACAATAGAAGATTATTTAATATTATCCTTAATAAATTGTTACATAAGGTGGCACTAAAGTCACTTGACCAATGACTTCCTATGACTTCCAATCCACTGATATATGTAGTGTTATGAGCCACTCGTGTTTGCTCGTATTGTTTGGGTATATGGATAAAGGCATAAATTATTCTGGGTTGTTTGGTTCGAAGTATTGGAATGGATTGGGGTACCATGGTGGTATAGAGTTAGAACCCCATATTTGCTCATTAGTGTTTGGTTCGACCTTGAAATGTATATAGAGGTAGTAATAATATGGAATTGAGTTAAAAACTTGAGTGGAAGCATGGGTATGAGATTCCAAGGGGTTGGAAATTTGGAATGGAGTTAGAATCCATTGGGTATCTAACTCCATTCCAAAAACCTCCAACCAAACACTAGAATAGATTGAATCCATTCCAATTCATTCCAAAAGCTTCAACCAATCTAACGCTCACAAATTGTTACGGACTTAAATGGGACTACTTTAAAATAAAAAGTAATCACACATAAACTATTATCTATTGATCCAACAAATGAGAGAGAGACTAGTGAGAGAATTCTCTCTCAAATAATGAGAAATCTAAAAAAAAGAAAATCAGACGATTGGAAACCTCAAACCAAATACAAGCTTCGTCACTTCCAATCGTCTCCAATCCATCTTTCTTCAGCACAAAATCATTCCGATTTTCTTCAGCACAAAATGGCCTTAATATTAGCACAAAATCAATCCAAGATTGTTTATTTTGCAAAAGATTCGTCTTTGCCCAAGTTCTCTTATTTGTTTAACATCATTGTTTCTCCGTTCAGATCTCATTTTCTTCTGTCGATTGAGGAAATTTATGGTGAGATCTGGACTGTCTCTTGTTCGAATGCCCCTTTTGGTGTTTCACCATGGTGTTGGTGCTCTACTTCTCCCTTAAAGGTCGTTCCTTTTGTCGGGTCGTGGGCCTTTAGAGTTTCAAACGATGGTAACGATGACCAGTTTTTCCACCAGCTGCTTTCGCTGCTCTTGCTGGGGCTCTGGAGTACAAAGGTTTCAACCTTTCGAATTGGCCTGCCACTGTCGATCCTTTCGATCCATTGTGTCGATCTCGTGCATCTCGATGCTCCGTTTTTGCTAAAGAACCGGTTTGTCGGGTTTCCTAGATCACTTTCCTCTTTTCTTTCTTGGAACCGAGGTGAGTCTTGGGGTTGCTCTCCTCCTGTTTTTCGGTCTGGGGTAAATCGTTTTTCTCCCGTTTTACCCTCGTGTGTGATTAATTTCGTCATTTGCCCAGTCAATTGTCTTGATCTATATCTTTCCTTCTTAATGGACACTTGGTTGCTTTCCAGTCTAGCCATGGAAAGCTCTATCCAGAACTGTGTCTATTTCGAAAAAAGTGTCGATCAAGAGTCTTTTTCAGTCACAGGCTCTCTAGCTCCTCTTATGAGTTTTTATGCTAGATACTTTTCTAGTTTGGCTCTACATTTATTTTGTCACACTCATTTATTCTCGATGTGCCATATTTTTGTAACAGACTTATTGTTGAGGATTAGTATGGTTTTATTGGTTAGCTTCTGTACGAGTTACATTTGCTCTTTTACCAGTAAAGTTTCTTTGTTCGCAATCCAACTGCATTCTTTGTTTAGCTTCTCCGAGAGCTATCAGCCTATTACCAGTTACGTTGCTAAGCTTTCCTTAGCCTCGTGTTGTACTAGTCTTTTAGCTATTTGGTGTCCTTTGATCATCTTCAATAGCAATTGCTCTGTTAGCCCTTTCTTTCACCTTAGAACTGCTGTAACTTTGTTCTGTGTTGTTGTTATGAATCGTCCAATTGACAGACCATATGGATTGTCCTCAAGTTTTAAGTTGTTCCTAGCCTTAGCAATAGCTAACCCTTTGAACTCTTGTTTCCTATTTTGCACTGGTATTTTCGGTAGGTGGTCTCCCCATGTCAAAAGTTCTTTTACCAGTATGTTTTCGAGTAAGAATGTCTGTTTTAATCTTGACATTAAGATGGCATTCTTGTATGCTATGGATCTGGTTTTGCCCCATGTAAATTGGCAGATTTTTTTCGCACTTTTTTTGTGTTGAGAATGATTTTTTTCTCTTTCAGAATTGTCTATATCTGTGTGCGCAATCTATACTGATCTTTATCAGTTTGGATGAGTTATACTGCCGTCAAATTTACTTTGTTGGTTGGTTTAGTTTCTACCTTCTGATGGGGCATATTCTGCACCCGCTGATCGAGTCAACATATTGAGCAAGGTCAAAGCCAAAAGACAGCAAGTAAACGTATTAGACAGCCTAACCGACGCAGCCTGTCGGCCTGTCACTTGGGTCTTGGTCTCGGCACCTAGCCGGCCGAGAGGCATATCCGCGTACTCGCATCCAGTCCCCTCGGCATGGAGTCAACCAGGCCAGTCGGCCTGCCATGGGTCCCTCGGCCGAGGGTAAGATAGTCTTTCCACCTGCTAGCCACTTGGCCACTACGTGACAAAAGGTGAAAGCCTATAAATACTCCACTTCTCTCATTGAGAAAAGGATCCCAAAAACTAACCGAAAATCTGGTATAAACTCCCTTATCTCTCTACAATATACTTTGCCAAGTTAACACACAACTTATCTCTTTAAGTTTACTGACTTGAGCGTCGGAGTGAGTACGCTCGGTACCAAGCCGAGCCCTCAGTTTGTTCATCTTTACAGGAGAGAGCGAAAGGAAGAGACAAGCAAAGACGTCATTCTACAAGCTTACGTGGTCACAAATCCTGCTCCGGAATTACACCCGGAACAATTGGCGCCGTCTGTGGGGAATAGATACTAAAAGCTAGTCATCTCCCTTACAAAAAAAAAAAACAAACCAAAAACCATTCAAAGAGCTAAGAAGATGTCAAAACAACAAGAAATAATTGTGAGTGACGAAACTGCATTCTACCAGGATGACGCGTTCCCTAATTCTGAGATCGGGCAGTCCCCCACCGGCCGAGTCATTGAGCCGGTGAAGTACGGGATGCCAAGAGAGCCAGAAACACCGCTGCCGACCGGCCAAGTCACTGTCATGGGACATGTGGTCGATGCGGCCAAATTAAAGCTATTCCTAGACCTGATGGGTGGTACGCCGGTTACCCCTGTCACGACGACAGGGGCGGCAGCGCCTCCACAGGTGACCAGGGCCCACAAAGTGACTCCGAACAACTTGAACGGAGTAATACAAGGAGCTAGGCATGCTAGGACGCCGGCGGAGCCCGTGGTTCCAGTGGCAGACCAAAGTCCTTCCCCCACTCGCGGGAGGACAGCGTCGCCGCGGCAACAACGAGGCCCGCCCCGAAGAAATGAAAGAAGTCCGACTCTCCAAAGTCGTATAACAAGAAGCCCTTCACGCCAGATGGAGAGAAGCCGGACTAAGGTTGCGAGGAGCCGATCGCCGCGTGTCATTCGACACGTGGTCAGACAGCCCCTCAGTGCCTATGTCCTCGAAGTCTCTTTGCCGACTAAACTGAAGCTGCCGCCCCTATCATACAAAGGGGATAGCGACCCAACCGACCATGTCGAGGCTTTCGAGTCGTACATGTCGGTATGGGAGCAGCCTGATGAGGTATGGTGCCGAGTCTTCCCGACAACCCTTCTTAGGATGGCCCAGAGTTGGTACAAGGGGCTACCTAATGGCTCGGTATACTGCTATGCCGACCTGAGAGACAACTTCATAGCCCAGTATGCTTGCAACAAGAGAAGGGCCGTGGAGACATCGGATCTTGTAGATACCTCATTTCTGCACCTCTCGCAAACCACCCGGTGATGATTGGGCCGCATGTTTGCTACGCGGAACGATTTGTGACAATTCGTAAGATTATCGTCAAGTGATTGTTCAAATATTAATGTCTACCTCTTAGTTGTCATCTACGTCCCGATACGGTCGTTTTGACAGTAATTAGAGTACATTTGGAGTCCGGGCCTAAAACCGTCTCCATTTTCTGATAACCGTTAAATCCCGAGTCAGAATGTTCTGGAATGTTCCGGATATTTCTATTCCATATTTCATAATTTTTATTCTTTGGTAAACAATTTCCCGTAATATTCACATAAGATATTAAGGAAAATCAAATTCTTCCGTCCTACCATAACTTAAACACGGAAATCTTTCTTCAACAGGAGGAAACTACTTGGGAACAGACGCAGCAGGTGCTGCGCCTCTTCCAAGAGACGCAGTGACTGCTGCGCCTCTTCCCAGGCCCTTTTCTGCGTATTTATCGTATCTTTTTCATATCTTTCCGAGATTCACTTATAAAGAGTCTCCGAAACCCTAATTCCTTCACGTGATTAGTATAAATAGGAGCCTTCGCTCCTCATATTTCTCACGCGAGTGTCCGCCCTTCTCTTCTCCCTTTGCATTCTAGACTTTGTTCTTACTTTTTTGGCGTCTATGTGCTTGAACTTTCGACCACGTAAGCTCGGATCCTTCTGAGTACCAGCCTCCCCGTTTGCATGACCGACCAATTTAACCAACTACACATCAATCAACTTAATTAACTTAATCGTTTTCCTCTTACGAGGGCACTTTCTTTGCATTCGCGTCGAGCATCACTAATCGATATCTTAGTCCTTCTCGTTTCGTCAACATGTAAGTCTGAGGGTGCTATCTCTCTTTTTATTTATTGTATTTTATTATTGTATCATCATCAATTGTAAGGTTTATGTCGAAAATACCATTAAAACCGATTTCTAAAACCATGCTTTAAAACCTCTTTTTACGGATTTCCAGTAGATAACCGTCGAGAAAGGACGCAAGAATCGCTGCGCCTCTTGAAGGAGCGCAGCTCCCGCCTCTTCGTGAGGTCGCGCGATTTCTAGCTGCGCCTCTTCGTGAGGCCGCCAGATTCTCGCTTCCTTTCTTCTTCGTTCGTCCTCTGTTATTCGTCACATTTCTTTCTTTTGTTTCGTTTGTTTGTTAATTCTTCATCATGATAGCATATAATTCCCATGTATATTTATTATTCATCATTAATATGTTTTGATCGTCACAAATCCGACTTAAATCCCTAATAATCCAATATTTACGGGTTTTCGTCATTAAATTCAATTCCGGGTTGTAGAGATTCAATTCATCAATATTGAGTTTCTGGAATTCGTCTTTGATATAGTTTTCATCTGCCTTTTGTCATATTCATCGCATATTCGTCATTAATCCGTCATATTTAACTTAATTGATTTAATTCGTTTAGCTTGTTAATATTTTTCACTCCTGTAATTAATCCATCTTATGTTAATTCGTTTAAATTCCGTCTTATTCATGTTTTACTGTTTTCATGACCTATTCATATGTTAAATAACATGTTAATCACTTTCATCCGAGTAAATAATACCAATCGATCATTAAATTCACCAATTAACATTAACGACTTGCAATTACGGCTTCACAAAATTTAATCGAGCCAAAGGAAGACGCAAAGAATCGTTGCGCCTATTCAAAGGATTTCATTGCGCCGTTTCGGCCGCGTTCGTCTCGAACTCCGTTTCTGCCTTGACCTAGTTTAAATAGTTTACATATTAATTGACTATTATTCGTATTATCACGCTAATTCTTGTTCGTTAATTTATTTGATTCTTTCTTTCTTTCTTTTATTCGTTTTCTCAAATTATCCGTTTTAAAGGTATTTTCGACATAAATCACCTATTCCTTTGTAATTATTGTAATTTTCATTATTGTAATTCATAATTATCGTATTTCTTTTATTGCTTGTATGTTTTCACATGTAAATGAGCATTAAATCCTACTTCGACCCAATTGTTTGCTAATTAATTGTTCACCGACTTAGTATTAATTCTCACATGCTAGGATTAAAACTTGGATGTTGCATTGCATGCATATAGCCGACGATATATCAAGTATGAATAACTTCCCTAATCATTAGTAGAGGCCGCTATCGAGGCGGGCGGGATTAGGTGTTCGATCAAAAGAGCTTCCTAATACGTACCCTCACCCCTTACTCCAGATATCTGTGAACACCCGTGTTCATTGGCATCCACGAGAGTCATTCTAGACATAGAATGCTAAGGGTAACGATTGCTTAGTGTTCATGTCTCTACTTTGTGTCTTGACATGACACGAGGTATTCTGTAACGCCCCGTAAATTTTGGACCGTTAATATATTTCGAAAATAATTAATTAATCAAGTAAAATTTGACAATAATGTATTTAAAGTAAAAATAATTCAAAGAAATATAATTTTATTATATTTTGAAGAAAAGTATTTATTTTGATAGTTTTGAAATGTTTAAAAATAGTTTAAACCGTGTAAAATCTTTTATTTCGAAATAAGGGCGTATCGGGGGGGAAAATGACAATTCGTTTGAACGTTGGGTAAACGAATTTGGAAATGGGTCGTATGAATACTCAATTTTATTGTAATCTTGTGTTTAAAGACTTTAGTCATGACGGAATTTGCATTTGACTTACGGATTTAATTATTATTGAAACAAGTCAAACCCGACTCGTGAAAATCCCGACTAAAAATCCCGCACTTCCTTTTTCCTCCTTTCCTTCCTCCCTCACGCGCATCCCTTCCCCCTATCTTTCATTTTTCTGGTTTTTCTCTTCCATCACCTTCCATAACCTTCCAATCACCATTTTCAACAAAATTTCAAGCTGTTTAGGCCATAAATTCTTCGTTTCTTAGCGGTTTTTCACGAAATTTACCTTTCCGGAATCCCCTCGCCGAGATCTACAACTTAGTATGTTCTAATTTCAGTTTTCATTAAGTTGTTGTAAGACCAAATTTCGGAATTTTCGATTTATATGCTTATTATTGTGTTTTAATTGTTTATTTAGGTGAAGGATTGGAAGACGAGTTTGGGGACTCGTATATTATTGAAGATAGCGGCTAGTGTCGTTAGGGTTTGGGTTTTGAGGTGCTAATTGCTTATTTCCTAGCTTAAGGTAACATATTTCGAGTTACTCGACGAAAGATCGTCACATGTTTTTGATTTTTGTATGTTTGGTGAATTTTTGTTTGAGAATTAGTTTTCACATGTTTAGAATGGTTGCATGCATGTCAATTGTTAGCTTAAATTGTGCCTTTTGTTAGTTTAAATTATCAAAGTTGAATTGGGGACGATTAATTAGTTTTCAGACGGTCTTTTACTAAACAAAAATGGAAAAATAAGGTGGTGTAGGGGACGGGGCAGCAGGTCGTGGCAGGGCGTGGCAAGGCCTCAGCCACCACGCCCGGGTTGGTCCGTGCTTGTTTTGCGATTTTTTCGTACAATATTGGTCATTTCGGGTTAATTAAGGTTAGAATAGTATAAGTAACAAATGGGTAGTATTTTGATAGTAACAAAAATTATGTTATTGGTAAAATTGTGCTTATATTAATAGTTATCACATGTTAGGGTAGTTTACAAAAGGAAATTGTAATTAATAGGCTCAAAATGAATTTTATAGCTATAATTGTAATGTTTTGTTGATTGTGCAAACCGAGCCTTAGTCCCTTTTCGATGCGATGTCGATGTTAATTGAGTGATTGGTCACCGCAATTTGACCCGTACCTATCGCAGGTGGGGTTGCGGGTAAAAATTCGGTTGAATGATTTAGATAATCGGCCTTTTTCTTGTTTTAGGCCATTTATCAAGCTTTTGTTCACATGTATAGCTTATTGAATTTAATAGTGACTTGTATTGTAGAAATGGCCCTAGTTTCCCCTGAAGCCTTTAATATGGTTATTATTCTTAGAAATTAGAAATTAGTATTGAATACTTATTGAGGATTCTGTTGGGATTGTATGCTGTAAATAGACATTATAAGCCTTTCACATGATAGAATGCTAGAATTTATATTGATAAGTAGGACTTTTTGCCCTCTTAAGGTTAAGTGGGTGTCTTACTTGACTTGTGTGGTGAGTCATGTGTGGTGTGGGCTAAAATATTCAAGCTGGGACTAGGTCCTATGTGAGTATTTCGGCCTTCATCATAGATAGGTCTTTATAATCTCTGACGAGTATATGTTCACTGATTGATAGCCTTTGTGTTCCTGACTAGTGGATTTATATCCAAGTTGGGGCATGACCTCAGGTACTTATTTTGATAGTATGGGGTCAGCTTAAGTACTAGCCAACCCTTCGGTGGTGTCCTTAGGGTACTCACTTCACTTTGTTTTAAAAAAAAGTTGTGGGTCTTGGGTGCGGTGGTGTGTATCCGCATGTCTAGGTCTGCGCAGATTTTAGGCTAGGGTTGTGTTGTCTCTTGGCCATGTTTTCTTAATAGTAACCGCTGAGCCAAGATACCGGTTCGATTACCTTCCCTACCTCGTGGTATAGACTCGAGTTACAAAGTGACTATTGACGGTACTAAGAACTTATGCCTGTCTTTGATATATTGCCCTTTCTTGTTTGATGATTCTATGAATCATAGAAGGTGAGATGCAAGCCGGCTATGGTTGATAGAGTTTGGATTACAATTTGCTAAATGTTTCACATGTTAGTTTAGTTTGGTCAGTTTAGGGCTCATATGTTAGAATAATTGATAATTGAATATTTTATCATCTTGTTTACATGTTTTATTACATGTTACATAAATTTTGACGATTCGTGGTCGGGAGGACTCGAAGTTACTCCCCACCGAATTGTGGCTTTCGTGTTTGTATAAAATGCGATTGTGGGTTGTTGATGCTTTGTTGGGGGTCACAGACGGGCTAGTGAGCAAGGAACCTTGGACCTAGTTTTGGCTATTCTATTAGTAAACCTTTTATACTTTTGGTTTGTATATAATTTGAAGGGACATATGTCTCCCTTTCTATTTTTGGTTTGTATCCTTATATTTCCGCGTCTTTAGTTATATATGTAAGTTAGTTTATCAGCTGTTGCAGGGTTATGACACTCTTCTTGAGTTGGAATGGTTGTGAATGGTTTAGGAAGAATTTTTTTTGAAATTGCAGGTTTTTGACTAGTTGAACCATTTACAAACATATCCTACCAGTTTTTCCGTAGAAATTACGCATTTAAGTAATTAGATAACGCTATTTTTTTAAGGGTGTCACAGTTGGTATCAGAGCCTATTGCTCTCGACGCACGTTTGTGCACCCCACTTAGAAATCACTTGACCTTAATATAATAAACTTGAGAGAAGGGTAGGATGGGTAGAATTAGGATTTTATGTGGTAGTCTGTTTGTGATTGCTAATTGTTAGGTTTGTTGATTGTTAGTTATTAGTTTTGGTGCCACTAAAGGTTGGTTATGCCAAATGTAGAATGCTTCCACTTTCTTGATATTTCTTTTCGTATTCAGTGTATCTTACCTTAATCTTCCATTTTCGTTGGTCATTCGTCTTTCAAATTCCTCTTATCTCGCCTAGGTAACTACCTTTCAATTCTTTCTCCCGTTTTATCTTAGGTTCGTTTTCTTCTTATAATAAAGTCCATGTGGACACCTTCCTTTTATACCGCAGGATAGTTCCCTTGTTCAAGAGAACCCAGTTTTGAGAGAATGTATCATTGGAGGGCGTGAACGAGTAGAGAAATTGATTGTTTAAGGTTTGAGTTGTATAGGAGAATATAATTTGGGATCCTTTGGTTAGTCTTGTTAGTTGTGCTTGATATGAGAATTTAGTGAATTGAGAAATACCTTGGGATTTATGTCTATAGAGAGCTTGTTTGTTATAGATGATTAAGCATGGGTACTACCTTAGCACATAGGATGGAATGAACCTAAGCTACTTCATTTGAGAGTCTCGATATTTCTTGTGGAGAATTAAAGGTATGATAGTTAGCCCTAATCCTTGTGGGCCTTGAAAGGAATACAATAGGACATTGATGTTGATTAATGGATTGGTATTATACTTTGGAATTAGTTAGTCTGTTAAACCTTTTAAGTTGACCAAATCTAGTATAGAGTAGCCCTTGTTGACCTTATGAAACATATCTGAATTTGGGAATTTTGGTGGAATGTTGTTCGATATAGTTCGTGAGTTCAAGGATGTGATTCCAATTTATGGTATCGGAAACTAGAAGTATTAAGTGGTGAGATGATGGAGTATAAACAAGCCAGGGTACTTGGAGATGACATAGTAAGTGAAGTTCAATGACGAGAATTGTAAAGGAGATACTTTGGGACATGGATGGTAACAAATGAATTTGTGTGGTGAATTGATTTTGGCTCTTAGAATCAATTGAGTTGAGGAATACTTACCATTGTGGAATCCTTGTTAGTCCTACGATGTAGTAGACATTTAGGGCTTTGTTGAGCACCTTAGTGAAGTAACCTTATCATATCGATCATAAGCTTTGATGAGTGTTTAGTAAGCGGTAACCCTTTCATTGTGCCGCTTCTATTCTCCTTTCCTTCTCTTTAACGATCGTTGAACCTTGTCTTTATGCTAAATTTTACGTATCTTCTTCTTTCCCGAGATATCTTCTTAACTCGAATACCTCTTATTTTTGTCAACCGTTATCTTTTTACGACTCCTTAGTTTCCTAACTTGTCGATGCATGCACCCTTCGAAATGTTTTCTTGTTTCTCTATTCCGTTATCACTCCTTACCTCCTTAGTATTGTTGGTACCCTGTTGACCATGTTTACAGAGTTTGTAAGATGTGATTTGAGGATATAGGTTTGACTAAGTAGCCGAGTTTGGGTTGGGCTTCCATAATCATTTTGGATATGAGGGTTTGATAGTGTATATGTTATCATGTGGGAAATGTTAAATGTGGGATTATTTGTTGGTTTTAGAGGGTGATATTGATTACTACTTGAAGTATGTTATGAGAGTGAGAGTAAGCTACATTGTTGGGAAGTCGTAGCACTTGTTTTGGTAACTAGAAAGGGTAATGGTATGGATGACACCAATTGTTAGGCTAAGGAACCTAATTTCAATTTATGGTTTTAGAAACTCTGAGGTGATAAAGTGTTGTTACAATTATGACCTTGTACCTTGAGAATTTGATGGTAAGTAAGTTTAGGATATCAAATTTGAAAGAATACTCCTTGGGATGTTGATGACCAGAATGGTTTGGTGTTGTGATTTGGCATTCTAGTTGACTCTTGAGAGTTCTTGAGTTTAGAGAGACTTAGTGTTGAGAAGAATTTGTTAATCCTATAGTTTTATAGACCTTGAGGTCGCATTGAGTGCTTGAGATGATGAGACAATGTTGGAGCCGGGTGTAGTTCTGCTTTTGAGAATCCTTAATAAGTAAAAGGATAGAGAAACTTGAGATCCTATTGATTTTTCATAATTTGAGGTTGGTATGTTACTACCTTGTTTTGAAATGAGAACCTTGTGGAATATTTGAGGAACCTTCTCTTGGAGTTTAGAGCATGGTATTGGGACTCTTGATTGAAGATTTACTTTTTTGAGGAACCCATAGTTGACACTAGTGTGATACAAATACAGCTTTGTTGGAAGTCTTGACCTTAGGCTTGTGAAAGTCGTTTCGGGATGTTTGAGAATTTGGAGCGTTGAGATCACACTTATAGTGAAATATCTTGTTCCAGGGAATATGTTAGGAAGAAGTAACATAAGCGATTGAGGAGACTCTTGGGAGTGATGTTGTTATTGGAGATATGAGTGTCTGGCGTTTCCTTGGTGTCTAATCTCCCTTCTTCCTTGATCATGAGCGTTACCGCTCATATCTCTCTTCCTTACATCATCATACTCCTCTCGTAAGTTTGATGTTGGTAACCTATGAAACTCTATCTTTGACATCCTTGTAATTATGACTTCAATTCTTACCCCAGAAAATTCATCATAGCTCTTTTTGATCAGTTAAGCTTGAATCCTTTTAGCATACCTACTCCTATGATGTCTAAGTTACTTTTCACTTCGGGGAATTTCTAAATATTTCAAGCTACCAGTTTCGATTCATTCTTGAAAGTTTATGTCACTTCTGCAAACCTAACCTATTTTTAAGGATTTGAAAATGAAATTTTGATTTATTTCCGTAAGGTATTCCTTTTTCTTACTTTTGTTCCGAGTTACTAAGCCGTGTTTAAATCATAATTAGTAAAGATAGTATTCTTATTATAGAACTTTAAACTAAAAGTTTGAAAATGCTTTTATGATTTGCAATGGTTTTAACATTAGTGAATGTTAAATCTCGTTGTTGGTGACGTCCCCAATAATGGATTTTCTCATTTGTTGGTGTAGAAATATTTTTATATCTTGATATGAATATGGATGTTCTTGTCTGATCAACAAGAGTATCACCGTTTCATTGAAAAGATACCTATATTTTCTTATAACTATAATTTCTCCTTCTAAGTTTCGAGGGCGAAACTTTTTAAAAGGAGGGTGATTGTAACGCCCGTAAATTTGGACCGTTAATATATTTGAAAATAATTAATTAATCAAGTAAAATTTGACAATAATGTATTTAAAGTAAAAATAATTCAAAGAAATATAATTTTATTATATTTTGAAGAAAAGTATTTATTTTGATAGTTTTGAAATGTTTAAAAATAGTTTAAACCGTGTAAAATCTTTTATTTCGAAATAAGGGCGTATCGGGGGGGGGGGAAAATGACAATTCGTTTGAACGTTGGGTAAACGAATTTGGAAATGGGTCGTATGAATACTCAATTTTATTGTAATCTTGTGTTTAAAGACTTTGGTCTTGACGGAATTTGCATTTAACTTACGGATTTAATTATTATTGAAACAAGTCAAACCCGACTCGTGAAAATCCCGACTAAAAATCCCGCACTTCCTTTTTCCTCCTTTCCTTCCTCCCTCACGCGCATCCCTTCCCCCTACCTTTCATTTTTCTGGTTTTTCCCTTCCATCACCTTCCATAACCTTCCAATCACCATTTTCAACAAAATTTCAAGCTGTTTAGGCCATAAATTCTTCGTTTCTTAGCGGTTTTTCACGAAATTTACCTTTCCGGAATCCCCTCGCCGAGATCTACAACTTAGTATGCTCTAATTTCAGTTTTCATTAAGTTGTTTTAAGACCAAATTTCGGAATTTTCGATTTATATGCTTATTATTGTGTTTTAATTGTTTATTTAGGTGAAGGATTGGAAGACGAGTTTGGGGACTCGTATATTATTGAATATAGCGGCTAGTGTCGTTAGGGTTTGGGTTTTGAGGTGCTAATTGCTTATTTCCTAGCTTAAGGTAACATATTTCGAGTTACTCGACGAAAGATCGTCACATGTTTTTGATTTTTGTATGTTTGGTGAATTTTTGTTTGAGAATTAGTTTTCACATGTTTAGAATGGTTGCATGCATGTCAATTGTTAGCTTAAATTGTGCCTTTTATTAGTTTAAATTATCAAAGTTGAATTGGGGACGATTAATTAGTTTTCAGACGGTCTTTTACTAAACAAAAATGGAAAAATAAGGTGGTGTAGGGGACGGGCAAAGCAGGTCGTGGCAGTCTGCGTGGCTACTACGGCTGCCGGGTTGGTCCGTGCTTGTTTTGCGGTTTTTCGTACAATATTGGTCATTTCGGGTTAATTAAGGTTAGAATAGTATAAGTAACAAATGGGTAGTATTTTGATAGTAACAAAAATTATGTTATTGGTAAAATTGTGCTTATATTAATAGTTATCACATGTTAGGGTAGTTTACAAAAGGAAATTGTAATTAATAGGCTCAAAATGAATTTTATAGCTATAATTGGAATGTTTTGTTGATTGTCAAAATCGAGCCTTAGTCCCTTTGATCGATGCGATGTCGATTAATTGAGTGATTGGTCACCGCAATTTGACCCGCACTGTCGCAGGTGGGGTTGCGGGTAAAAATTCGGTTGAATGATTTAGATAATCGGCCTTTTTCTTGTTTTAGGCCATTTATCAAGCTTTTGTTCACATGTATAGCTTATTGAATTTAATAGTGACTTGTATTGTAGAAATGGCCCTAGTTTCTTCTGAAGCCTTTAATATGGTTATTATTGTTAGAATTAGAAATTAGTATTGAATACTTATTGAGGATTCTGTTGGGATTGTATGCTGTAAATAGACATTATTTCGGCCTTCATCATAGATAGGTCTTTATAGTCTCTGACGAGTATATGTTCACTGATTGATAGCCTTTGTGTTCCTGACTAGTGGATTTATATCCAAGTTGGGGCATGACCTCAGGTACTTATTTTGATAGTATGGGGTCAGCTTAAGTACTAGCCAACCCTTCGGTGGTGTCCTTAGGGTACTCACTTCACTTTGTTTTAAAAAAAAGTTGTGGGTCTTGGGTGCGGTGGTGTGTATCCGCATGTCTAGGTCTGCGCAGATTTTAGGCTAGGGTTGTGTTGTCTCTTGGCCATGTTTTCTTAATAGTAAATCGCCGAGCCAAGATACCGGTTCGATTACCTTCCCTACCTCGTGGTATAGACTCGAGTTACAAAGTGACTATTGACGGTACTAAGAACTTATGCCTGTCTTTGATATATTGCCCTTTCTTGTTTGATGATTCTATGAATCATAGAAGGTGAGATGCAAGCCGGCTATGGTTGATAGAGTTTGGATTACAATTTGCTAAATGTTTCACATGTTAGTTTAGTTTGGTCAGTTTAGGGCTCATATGTTAGAATAATTGATAATTGAATATTTTATCATCTTGTTTACATGTTTTATTACATGTTACATAAATTTTGACGATTCGTGGCTGGGAGGACTCGAAGTTACTCCCGACTGAATTGTGGCTTTCGTGTTTGTATAAAATGCGATTGACAGGTTGTTGATGCTTTGTTGGGGGTCACAGACGGGCTAGTGAGCAAGGAACCTTGGACCTAGTTTTGGCTATTCTATTAGTAAACCTTTTATACTTTTGGTTTGTATATAATTTGAAGGGACATATGTCTCCCTTTCTATTTTTGGTTTGTATCCTTATATTTCCGCGTCTTTAGTTATATATGTAAGTTAGTTTATCAGCTGTTGCAGGGTTATGACACTCTTCTTGAGTTGGAATGGTTGTGAATGGTTTAGGAAGAATTTTTTTTGAAATTGCAGGTTTTTGACTAGTTGAACCATTTACAAACATATCCTACCAGTTTTTCCGTAGAAATTACGCATTTAAGTAATTAGATAACGCTATTTTTTTAAGGGTGTCACAGTTGGTATCAGAGCCTATTGCTCTCGACGCACGTTTGTGCACCCCACTTAGAAATCACTTGACCTTAATATAATAAACTTGAGAGAAGGGTAGGATGTTTTATCTGAGTTCGTGGTTATTGATGGTTCGTCCGCCTACAATGTTCTCATAGGCCGGGTCACTTTGAGCGAGGCCGATGCAGTGATGTCCATCCGGGCCCTGACATTGATGTATGTCTCGGACCGGGGGGAAGCACAAAAGCTTGTCTCAAAGGACGAAATAGACGAAATTGTCAATGTCCAAGTATCTGCCAGAGGGTGCAACATGCAATCCCTCAAAGTGGCGAAAAAATCAGAGAAAGGGAAGAGCCCATCCTTACAGCAGGGAGGGCGATCCGATGCACACCAACGTCGGCATGGTCGAAGGAGTCGAGACCGAGGAAGTGGAAATTGACCCGGGCACAGAATCGTTGGTGTCGGCCCGGAGCCAAAATTTAGAGCCGATCTCCTAGACCGCTGAGGAAGAACAAAGATGTCTTCGCATACTCAGCCGCCGAGATGCCAGGCGTGAGCCGGGAGGTGATCGTTCACAAGCTGAACGTACTCTCCACCGCTCGCCCTGTCAAGCAGAAGATGAGGAACTCTTCGGCCGAGAAAGATGAGGCCATCAAACCTGAAGTAGACAAACTATTAGAGGCAGGCTTTATCATGCCTTGTACTTACCCTGAGTGGCTAGCAAATGTTGTAATGGTGAGGAAGTCATCAGGGGCGTGGAGGATGTGTGTTGATTTCACCAATCTTAATAAAGCGTTCCCTAAAGATTGTTATCCCTTGCCTCGAATAGGTAGTTTAATTGACGCAACGGCAGGCTACACCATGCTAAGCCTGCTAGACGCCTTCTCAGGGTATCATCAGGTGTTTATGGCCGAAGAAGACATGCCTAAGTGCGCATTCATCACCGGTAACGGCACATACATGTATAAAATGATGTCGTTCGGTTTGAAGAACGCTGGCGCAACTTACACTAGGCTGGTGGACAAAGTGTTTCAAGATAAAAAAGGGCGAAACATCGAGGCTTACGTCGACGATGCTATTGTAAAAAGCAAGTCTGACAGCGAGCACTTGGCCGATTTGAGCGAGACATTTTGTTCACTAAGGAAATATAAGATGAAGCTTAACCCAATGAAATGCAACTTCGGTGTCCGGGCCGGCAAGTTCCTCGGCGTGCTTGTCAGCGCCAGAGGAATTGATGCCAATCCAGAGAAAGTCCAAGCAATACTAGACCTGCCGGAGCCGAGGAATCGAAAAGAGGTTATGATGCTGACCGGGAGGATGGCGGCTCTCGGCCGCTTGATCTCTCGGTCGGCCGACAAGAGCACCCCATTCTTTAAAGTGCTAAAGGGGAATAAAGACTTTAGCTGGGGGGAGGAACAGAGCACGACTTTCAAGCAACTGAAAGCCCACCTTCTAACTCTCCCGACCCTGTCGAGGCCGCCGACTGGGGAGACGCTATATCTATACTTAGCGATTACCTCGGCCACGGTCGGTGTCGTAATCGTCGGGAAGAAAACAAGCAAAGAACACCCAATCTACTTTACAGACCATACACGCTGGCCGAAAGAAATTATCCACTTATCGAAAAAGCAGCCCTCGCCGTCATCGTTGCCGCGAGGAAGTTAAAACCCTATTTCGACGCACATCCCGTGACGGTCTTAACCGACCAGCCATTGGAGAAAGCGTTGGAAAAATTCGAAAAATCCGGCAGACTTATAAAATGGGCAGTGGAGCTCTCCGGCTTTGGCATTCAGTACAAGCCGAGACCTTCAATAAAGGGGCAAGCACTTGCGGACTTCCTGGCTGAGTGCACATATCAAGAAGATTCACATCCCGGCGTATGGGAAGTGTATACCGACGGGTCCTCCACGGCGAACAACTCAGGAGCCGGCATCCTTATCACCAGCCCTAACGGGGACGAGTTTGAGTACGCCTTGAAGTTTACCTTCTCGGCCTTAAACAACGAATCCGAATATGAGGCGGTGATAACTGGAGTCGAGTTAGCTAGAGCTGCCGGGGCGGAGCATATTGTGTTAAAGACAGATTCACTCTTAGTGACTAATCAAATTAGAGGAGAGTATGAGGCTCGAGACGACGGGATGGTGAGGTACCTGGAAAGGGTAAAAGCCAACACCGCAAAATTGAAATCTTTTCAAATGAAGTGCATCCCCAGGTCTGAGAACAACCGAGCCGACGCTCTCTCAAAACTTGCCAGTTCAAGCATCAAGAATGTCAGTCGAACCGTGCTAGTGGATATCAGAAATGCTAAAAGCATCACTGAGACCGTCGGCATGGTGGGCGACATCGAAGCCGAGACGACGTGGATGACTCCGATAATGAAATACAAACTAACAAAAGAGTTACCGGAGGACCGCAGTCTCTCTCAGAAGATAAGAAGGATCGCCGCAAGGTACTTGGTATTTGAAGGAGAATTGTACAGATGGTCCGTAATAAGACCACTCTTGAAATGTGTCGGCCCAGCCGACGCGGAGCTCATACTGACAGAGATTCACGAAGGCATCTGTGGACATCATATGGGGGCGAGAACGCTAGCCCACAAAGCTCTCCGAGCCGGCTACTTCTGGCCTACCATGTTGAAAGATTCCAGAGCAAAGACCAAGAAGTGCAAGAATTGTCAGATGCATGCTCCGGTAATACATGCACCTTCCCGAGACTCGCAACCCAGACTTAGTCCCCTACCATTTGCACAATGGGGGATGGATTTACTAGGACCATTTCCGACGACCTCCGGAGGAAGGAAGTACCTGATCGTCGCCGTTGACTACTTCACCAAATGGGTCGAGGCTGTCGCGGTACCTGCCAAGACCACGGCGGCCGTAAGAAAGGTGATTTGGGAGAACATCATAACTCGTTTTGGGTTACCCCAAGTCATGGTATTTGACCACGGCCGAGAGTTTTGGAGTGACATGGTGATGAATCGGGCCTGGAAGAGCTCGGTATCAAATTTGCATACTCCTCCGTCCGCCACCCTCGAGCAACGGGCGGCGGAGGCGGCTAATAAAACAATACCGAACGGGCTGAAAAAGAAGGTTGAAGGTCTAAAGGGAAGATGGGCTGATGAACTACCCGCGCCCCGTGGTCCCTTCGAACCACGGAGAAAGAAGCAACGGGGGGTCGGTCCATTCCACCTAGTCTATGGGTCCGAGGCCGTCCTACCAATTGAAGCAGCGGTGCCGACATTCAGAACGCAAACTTTTGACCCAGTCGAAAATGAGGAAGGCCTGAGAGCCTCCCTAGACCTGGTCGAAGAAAGTCGAGATACGGCATGACTCAACTTGGCAGTATATCAAAACCGAATGAGAAGAGCATACAACCGTAGGGTCCACAAAAGGGACTTAAGAGTAGGAGATCTAGTCCTAAGAAAGTCGGCCGCAACAAACAAAGGAAACATCCATGGTAAAATGACGGCCAACTGGGAAGGACCCTACAAAGTGGTTGAAGAAATGAGGCCGGGACATACCGGGCCGACAGACATGGAGGAGTGCGCCTCTAATGAGCCACTGGAACACAGACAACCTTAGAAAATACTTCATATAGCGGCGGAGGTGTCCGAGACCGTTGTAAGCACCCCAACGCGTGATTATATCTAATGAAGAGTGATCCAAGTTTTCCATCAAAATGAAAAGTCCCCTCCGTAGTCGTACCAAGGTAGACGCCACGGCCAAAGCCGGGCAGTCACCGCAATGGCAGTTGATACTCGCGAAAGCGACCAACATGCTTAGTAGACGCCAGCCGGGCAGTCACTAGAAATGCAGTTGATACTCGCGAAAGCGACCAACATGCTTAAGAACGTATGAGTACAGTTGAGAACGCAATCGATCGCCCGCCAATCCGGGAGTGGCAGAGGAAGCGATCAATATGTCTATAGATACGAACGCTGTCGAGCCGTAACCTCGATTGCCTCGGCCAAAGCCGGGAGAGACGGGGAACAACGACCGATACGCTAACATGTTCACAACGGCAGTTGGGAAGCGCAAATCTGACCGCCTCGGCTAAGACCGGGAGTGGAGGAGGAAGCGACCGACATGCCAACATGTTTAAAAACGTTTAAGTACAATTGAGATACGCAATCTAACTGCCTCGGCCAGATCGAAGGTAAAAACGAAAAAGCGCTCAATATGTTAAAAACGTAAGAAGACAACTCAATGGAGAATGAGATCAAAGCCTCGGCCAAGCCGGAGGCAAATAAACAAACTTTATTGAAAAATGTTTACTAGGCAAAACAAAGTCGACGGCCGTCCCCATAGGGATAGCCTAAACACAACCTACCAAAGTTTATCAAAAAAAAAAAAGAAGGTACAACAAAAGGTTACAAACATAAGACTTGAAGCGCCAAAAGGATGGCAGGGAGGAAAGGCTCAATAGTTGGCCCCCGAACAAATTGAAGGCCGTCGAAGGGCCGGGTGAATTTGGTGACGACCACCCGTCTCCCTATGCTTGTTCTTGCTCGCCACCCAGCAGTAGCAGAAGATCACCAACGGTGGGCGGCCCAGAGGAAAGCTTGGCAGCTTCACTTGCCTTTGCCCTCTCAGCCTCCTCTCTGGCCTCCTTCACCTTAGCATCCCGGGCCGCCTTCTCCGCAGCCTCCTGAGCGGCCTTCGCCGTCTTCGCCTCATCCGTGGCCTTGGCCTCCGCAGCAGCGGCCATCTCATCCAGAAGCCGGTCAAAATCTTGCCACGGGAAGGAGCCTTCATGAACGAGCTCTTTAATTGCATCCCTGGTAGCATCTTCAGCTTGGTCCCGGTACTGGGCACACATGTCAGGGATGATGACGGTCTTCAGCGTCTCAATGTCTTTCTCCCTCTGAGCAAGGATAGCCTTTGTGTTCTTATGCTCCTTCGCCTTGGCCAGATGCAGGTACTTCCATCTTTCCCTCTGCTCAACCATGGTATTATAACCGCCCTGAAGTTTCTCTCTCTCCTCCCGCAGCTTAGCGGCGTCAGCCTCCGCAACCTCAACCTTGGCTCTCTCGGCTAGGACCGCCTTCTCAGCGTCCTCCCTAAGCTTTCGCTCAGCGAGGAAGTCCTCCTTCGACCTCTCGGCCTCTTTCTTAGCAGCGGCAAGCTCGAGCCTCAGCCGTTCAAGCGCAGGGGCAGCTCGAGCCATGACCTTTTCTTGCTCCATAATATGAGCGCCAGCTAGTACAGCCCACTTCACCAGCCTCTTGGACAACCTTATGCCTTCCGCCGTAAGGTGAGCGGGGGAAACCTTCTGGGATGAGGAGTCGACAATGACATTTCTATCGCCCGTCTGCACAGGCTGCTTCTCCAATTGCGTTCGTTCGGAGAACGACAATTTGCGCGGCTGATCTACAAAAAATCCAGACAAAGCATCCATGTTAACATTCATCGACATATCAGAAAGCCTGTCATCAGGGATGCCTAGGGAACCTGCTAAATCCGAGCCATGGGTTAGATCCCTACCGCTCCTAGCCTTCTTGGGCAGAGGGCCGGCTGACCCTTTCTCTTTCCCTGCCTCGGTAACAGCAGCAGCAGGTGTCTTTTCCTTCCTCTTATTTGAAGGAGGAGGACCCTCCACAACGGTGACCTCCTCTTCAACATCGACGACCACCTGCTCCTTTTGGACTACGGGGATTGAAGATTGAGCTAGAGTTGCCGCCGTAGACGTTGTTTTTGGTCTCCGGCGCGGCACGTTACCGCCGATCTCCGCTCGAGCCGCCGCCACATCCATCGCCTTCATCGCCTGCTCTATAAGCTCGTGCGGGGCCGGTCTGCGATCACGTGGCACGGCCATAGGATGCAGCTCAAAAACTCTCCCGCCCTGGTCGAGTCCCAACCTATTTAGGACAGAGATGGAGAGATCCCGACCGAATCGATCTGCAAGAAACAAAGCAAGAGTTAAGTAAAAGAAGTAAACCGGGGCAAATACAGAAGCATAAAAAGAAAAAGTGGGCCTCACACCGACCCCACTCACCCTGGCCGAGAGCCGGTATGAGGCCGACGTGGCAACGTAGCTCGTCTTGAAGGACGATCTGCGTCGGGGGCATCCATCCCTTCGGCGTGCCATCCTTCTCAGCCTCGAACACGCTCATTGCCCGCTCTTCGTCCTCCTTAAGATAGACCTTCTTGGCGTCCATCTTAAGCTTATTCCGGGAGACATATCTATCATGCTCCCCCTGACTCTCACACCGCAAGTTGACGCGGCTCTGGAAGAACCGGGGCAGTGGATAGTCCTCCGGCACCTCAACATATACCCACCGCCCCTTCCAGTCCTTGCAAGAGGTCAGCTTAGAGACGGTCACGTAACCCGGCTCCATCTGCACGCTGTACCACCCCGTGCCACCTAGGGTAGTCTGCCGAAGATGATGAAGCCGGCGGAACAGGTTAACCGTTGGGGCCTCCCCCTTAAAGAGACAAAGCCACACAAAGCCAATAATAGTCCTAAAAGCCAACGGATGCAGTTGTGCCACGGCGACGTTCATGGCTTTGATTATGGCGGCGACGTGCTCATTAAGAGGAAATCGGAGCCCATACTCCAGATGTCTGATGTACACGCCGTCTGACCTTCGGGAGGGCAACAGACGCCTCGATCACCCTCGGGGACAACAATTCTATACCCCCTGCCGAAGGAGTAATGGTCTTCAAAAAGATCAGGACCGGAACAACTAGCGAACTTATTCGTCCAAACACGATCAGGATTGATCGAGCAGGCTTCGCCGTGCCACGAATAACGCGGCCTCTCTGAGTCGGATTGGGTCTCTTCATCATCATCATCATCGAAACCCTCCAAAAATTTCTCCTCAATTTCAGGAGAAGGCGACTTGGGACCCCCAAACCCTATCGGGGTGACAACCAGTGGCTCCTGTTCATCAGGACGCGACGGTTCGCACCCGGCGCAGAGGTACTGGGTTGAGCATCGGCAGAAGACATGGCGACAACAATTATTTAAACAAGTAAAAAGTTGGGAAAAATTTGTTTGTTTACCTTGGAAGAAAGTGTTACGCCGAGTAACGCTTTGAAGACTAGAGAGAAATTTCTTCGAAAAAGCTAATAGAGAGGAATTTTTTTGAGAAAATGAAGTTTGATGGCCACAATGAGGGGATAACTGCTCTATTTATAGAGCAAAGCCCATTCAGTGGACCAATCAGAGCAAAGCCCATGAAGCGTCCACCAATCAGCGCCAAGCCACGTGTCAAGCATGCAGCCACGAAATGTCAATTGACATACAGTAACAAATCTTCTTCGACACGCTCCTTGGTATCTACTTGCTAACGGCTAGCTGATCAACCAAGCTTGGCAGCACCGGCTGAGGGAAATCAAAAGCACACGGCACTCTCAACCTTGGTCTCGGCCAGCGCCATTTTCTCTTTTCCACATTGGATGTCCATTACACAACCATGTGGAGGGGGGATATGGTACGGCCTGAACAGAACCAAGCCGAGGAAGAAGAAGCCGAGGAAGAAGCTCAACATGCGCAGAATACGCTCAACACTCATTGAAGGTCCATACCACGGCATAGACTACGCTAGGGGCAAATTGATGGGGCATATTCTGCACCCGCTGACCGAGTCAACATATTGAGGAAGGTCAAAGCCAAAAGACAGCAAGTCAACGTATTAGACAGCCTAACCGATGCAGCCTGTCACTTGGGTCTCGGTCTCGGCACCTAGCCGGCCGAGAGGCATATCCGCGTACTTGCATCCAGTCCCCACGGCATGGAGTCAACCAGGCCAGCCGGCCTGCCATGGGTCCCTCGGCCGAGGGTAAGATAGTCTTTCCACCTGCTAGCCACTTGGCCACTACGTGACAAAAGATGAAATCCTATAAATACTCCACTTCTCTCATTGAGAAAAGGATCCCAAAAACTAACCGAAAATCTGGTATAAACTCCCTTATCTCTCTACAATATACTTTGCCAAGTTAACACACAACTTATCTCTTTAAGTTTACTGACTTAAGCGTCGGAGTGAGTACGCTCGGTACCAAGCCGAGCCCTCAGTTTGTTCATCTTTACAGGAGAGAGCGAAAGGAAGAGACAAGCAAAGACGTCATTCTACAAGCTTACGTGGTCACAAATCCTGCTCCGGAATTACACCCGGAACACCTTCATCATTTGATTAAGGTAGAATTTCAGTTCTATGGTTTTCTTAAGCTTCATTGGGCTCGTGTCGTCTCAAGTATAACCAAATTTATTGTTGGATCATGTACGTTTTTTCTTACAACCCTTTGCACATGTATCATAGCACATCGGTTATGTTTAGCTTTAATGAGTTTTGTTTTATGCGAAGTTATTAAGTCAATTAGGCTTCTTTTCGCCCGAATTTTTTGCTATGCCGCATGTAACTACATGCCACTGTTGATGTTGATAATGCTATTCTGCATCCAGATATTGCTATACTACATCCAGCAGATAATGCCAGATAATGCTCTGCTGCATCCAATGATGTTCAAAAATTTTTTTCATGAATATTACCTTTTGGAATGTTAGGGGTACCAAACGAAAGAATTTTGCCGAAGAACTTAATTTCTTTAGCTCTTCGAATGGAATTAAAATTTTAGCTATATGTGACACTAAATCGTCTACTAAGCCTGACCCTTACCTTATAACTAGTTATGGGTTTAATAATTGCGACTTCATTCCCAGTGATGGATTTTCTGGGGGGATTTGGTTATTTTGGAAAGAAACTGTCTCTATGACTTTTTCGTTAAATGTCCCATTTAAGTCGAGTAGATTCATTGCTTGTGAAGTGTGTGATTTAACGAACAATGTCAAGTTTTACCTTATTTTTGTTTATGCTCCAGCTCAACTGGCTGAGAAGTCGGACTTTTGGAATGAATTTCAAAATTTTGTCCTCAATCTTGATTTGCCTTTCTTAGTACTAGGAGATCTTAACGAGATTAAGAATCCTAGTGAAAAAGAAGGGGGTGCAAAAGTTACCAATGCGCGTTGTTTAAGATTAAATAGTTTCTTAAGTAATACTAGCTGTGTAGATCTCCCTTTTTCCGGTAATTTTTTTACTTGGAGGAAAAAGAAA
Organism: Silene latifolia; assembly: GCF_048544455.1. Lineage (NCBI taxonomy): Eukaryota > Viridiplantae > Streptophyta > Magnoliopsida > Caryophyllales > Caryophyllaceae > Silene > Silene latifolia. Next base: position 86,561,664 of record NC_133530.1, on the reverse strand, counting down.
ACGGGGTCTGAAAATGTTTTTGAAATCCTTGATAAAGCCTTAGCCTCTCCTAATTGGATGAGTATATATCCAAACATGCAGTTTGTCCACCATGCTTTCACTAGCTCAGACCATTGTCCGATTTCTGTGAAGTTTTATAACCAAATTCACAGAAAAGCCCCTCCTTTTCGTTTTGAACTCATGTGGACTCTCCGGGATGATTTTAGTAAAATGGTCAAAAGTTGTTGGCAATATCAGTTTCAAGGATCATATATGTTCTGTCTTTCTCAAAAATGCAAATTTTTAAAACAAAAGGCTAAGACATGGAATCAGTCTACATTTGGTAATATTTTTAGACAACTTTCAATTGCTGAAAAAAAGTTAGAAAATATTCAAAAACAGCTAGGCTCTTCTCATATTGCCCATTTAGAAAACGCACAATTGAGATGGCTAAAAAAGCGTGATGCTCTTCTTGACTATAAACGTGTCTATTGGCAACAAAAATCTCGTATAACCAAAGTAAATTTTGGAGATAATAATACCAAGTTTTTTCAAAATTATGCCACGATTAGACGTAATAGAAATGGTATTAAGCAATTTATTAATAAGAATGGTGCTTGTATTACTGATCAAGAACTTATTAAACAAGAAATTTCTGACGAGTTTACACTTAGGTTTACAAAAAATCAACTTTGTAATTTCGACAAGAATGAGGATTTTAAGTCTATTAGTGGCTTAATTACAGATGAAGATAACAGATTTCTTACCGGTAATATCAGTAGGGAAGAGGTTAAACAAACTGTGTTTAGTTTAGCCGCAGATAAATGCCAGTCCCGATGGGTTTCTGCAGAGTTTTTTCAAAAATACCGGGATATTGTAGGAAATTCCGTCACTAAAGTCGTTTTAGCATTTTTCCATTCTCGAGAAATTACTAAAAGAAATGAATCATACTTTCATAGCATTGATTCCTAAAATTGAAAATCCTCAAACAGCAAACCATTTTCGCCCGATTAGTCTTTGTTCAACAATTTATAAAATTATTGCAAAAATCTTGGCTAATCGTCTTCGAAATGTCTTGCATAAGATTATACACCCGTTTCAAGGTGCTTTTACACCTAATCGCTTCATTCAAGATAATATTCTTTTAGCTCACGAGATTTTTAACTCGTTTAAACGTAAAAAAGGCAAAGGAGGTTGGATTGCAATCAAACTTGATATGGAGAAAGCATACGACAGACTAGAATGGAATTTTATCGAGGAAAATTTTAAACAAATGGGTTTTAATGCTAAGTGGATTTCATGGATTATGGCATGTATAAACACTGTTTCTTACTCAGTGTTAGTAAATGGAACACCGGGAGACATTTTTAGACCCACTCGAGGTATTCGACAAGGAGACCCACTTTCGCCATACATATTTATTATGTGCGCCGAGATTTTAGCAAGATCTCTGCAAAATAATAGTGATGTTAGCTCTAGTGATATTGGTGTTAGAATTGGATCCATGGTGGAGAAAATTCCGTTTCTCACTTTTGCGGATGACACTATAATTTTCGCTAAAGCCTCTAATCAGAGTTGTAGAACTATTAAGTCTATTTTAGATAAATTTTGCACGATTTCCGAACAATTTGTTAATTTTGACAAATCCACTTTTCAATGCACTAGAAATATTGAGCGTTCTCTTCGTGAATCATTTAGAGGCATTCTCCATATGAACGAGGAAGCCCATTTGGGTAAGTATTTAGGATGTCCTATAATTGATAGTAGAGTGACTAAAAATACTTTCGAGAACATTATTCAATCTTCTTGCACTCAATTATCGAAATGGAAAGCGACTATCTCAAGCAGGTAAACTAGTTCTAGTCAATGCTAATTTAGCCGCGAAGGGAACTTTTTATATGCAAAGCTTCCTCCTCCCTTCATCAATCCATAATAGATTAGATAAAATTAATAGAGACTTTCTTTGGAATAAGAATCCTTCCCAGCGTTCTCCTAATTTGGTTGGTTGGCATAAAGTTTGTTTACCAAAGTCGGTTGGTGGTTTAGGAATTAAATCTTCTAAAGCAGCTAATAAAGCTCTTCAAATGAAACTTTTATGGAAAATTCTTATGGATAAGGAAAGTATTTGGGTCAAAGTGGTATCTAAAAAATACTTGAGAAATTGTTCACTCTTTGATCATAAGTCTAATTCAGCCTCCTCTTGGCAATGGCGTAAACTAATGAGTCTTCGAACTCTATTTAGAAAAGGACTGAGATGGCAGGTAGGTAATGGTAGTAACATTAAATTTTGGTCTGATAATTGAGTTTTTTCACACCCACTTACAAGCAGTATGGTTGATGATGATAGTAACCGCGATCTTAATCTTTTGGTTAACGATTTCATAACCTCAGACAAGCAATGAGATGTTTGTAAATTATCTAGTTTAGTGAATAACGATATTGTTAATCAGATTACTAACATTCCAGTGCCACATAATGATATTCCAGATACCCTTATTTGGGGGTTGTTCGTAGATGAAAATTTCTCTACCAAAACAGCAACTTGGTTAGCGCAAGGTTTGTTCGATCAAACTCTTGTCAAATGTGAATTTCAGTGGATTTGGAAATTGAATATTCCTCCAAAATTAAATTTTTTTCTTTGGAAAGCCTGTGTTGACGGCCTTCCAACTAAAAGTAGACTTCTCAAGAGTCATATTGATGTCCTACCTCATTGTGTTCTGTGCAACAATGCTATTGAAAACAAAGATCATTTCTTTTACGAATGTCCCTTGATTGGGTCTGTCATCCAAGACCTGAACATTATTAGTTTCAACGAGTTTTTGTCAAATTATGATACTATTACAAGTCAAAGTTTTCTAACGAAACTTAATTATCTCAAGAATTTAATTCCAAACGATGACTTTATAAAGATTATTTTTATTTGGTGGAATGCATGGTTCCATAGAAATGATATTATCTTTAATAATGTTAATTTAAGTATCAACAAACTTATTATTTTATGTAATAATAGCACTAAGACATGGAATGTGACTAGATTTAAGGATCTCAACAATCCCGAGGTAGAAGAGTCAGTTAGAAACAATTCTAGTAAGGAAGAGATTTGGTGGGAAAAACCTACAAACGGTTTCCTAAAACTAAATTTTGACGGATCGAGAATAGAAGGTAATAAAGCTGCTTTAGGATATTCTATAAGAGATCACAATGGTAAAGTCGTTTTGTTGGGAGCAAAAAAGTGCGGATCCAATAGTATCCTTGTTGCGGAAGCACTTGCTTTAAAAGAAGGTATTTTAGCAGCTAAATACTTAGGAATCTCAAAGTTAATTGTGGAGGGTGATAACTTATTTGTTATTAACTCAATTCGAGATACTTGGCAAATTCCGTGGGAAATTTCTAGTATTATCAAAGATGTGAAATTAGACCTTCATTTTTTTGAGGAAGTGATAATTAAACATTGCTTTCGTGAAGCCAACAAGGTTGCTGACTTCATGGCTTCAGTTGGACATTCATATCCAACTCTTTTGAGGTGGTTTGATAGCCGGTGGCTGCAACTTACCTCCCTCATTCGAAAGGATGAGATAGGTTGGTCATACCCTAGAGGATCAACCTAGTTTACTTACCTAATAAAAAAATAAAATATTATCTATTAAACAATGTCACATTTTTTCATTAAAATAGTCACATTTAGATTTGTCATAATTTGCGACGATAAAAAGAACTTGTGAGAATTTGCATAAATTATTAACACTTTTCTTATTTCTTTTCCAGGAAAAAAATGAATAGTTGTCCCAGTTGATGACAGAGAATTATATCACCATAGCGCTTCTAGTTGGAGATTTTGGTACGTAGAATCTAAATCTTGATCCAAAATCTTGATAATTTTGTATTCACAAAATCTCATTGAAGACGGGCACTATCCGTCACAAGCTAAAGACGGATAGTGCCCATCTCACAAGATGCAAGTGGTAATATGTATGGGTGCTCCATTTTCCTCCCACTTGCCAACCCACTTACTTTATTGTGAGAAGTCTTCAGCTTGTGATGGATATTGTCCGTCACAAGCAAGACGCTTTGTTTTGTATTTGCATTGCACTTTTCTTTGCACCTTTTCAGTTTTCACTTTTAACAGTCATTTTTTATTGGTCGAATAAATTATTGATTCTTACTCATATAATTTGATTTCGCATAAGAGATTGATTTCTAGTGTTATACTCCCTTCTATTCTAAATAACCCTCCCTATTCAGGGGTACAAGAATTAAGGAAGGGAGTATTATATGGTAAAATATTTGTGTGGGGTAGGAGATTGGAGAGAGAGAAAGTATTGTGTGATTAAAATAAGTATTGTTGTGGGGTAATGTGATTAAAATAAGATAAAGTATTAGTATTGTGCGGGTATTGTTGTGGGGTGAGATGATTAAAATAAATATAAAAGTTTGCCAAATAAGTATTGTTGTGGGGTAAGGTGTTTAAAATAAGTATTGTTCTGGAGTAATTTGATTAAAATAAGATAAAGTATGAGTATTGTGGCCTTGTAGGGGTATTGTTGTGGGGGTGGGTGATTAAAATAAGTATAAAAGTTTGTCAAATAAGAAGGGAGAGTATTGTGAATAGACGAAAAAGGAAATAGGGAGAGATTTTGAATAGGAGGGAGTATCTACCAAGTATTTGATTCCGCTTTGAGAGATAATGATTTCTGGGGTTATGTCTACCAAGTATTTGATTTAGCTTATAGTCATTGATTTCATGTGTGATATGTATCAAGGGGTTTGATTTCACATAAGGAAAATGATGATTCTGGTGATATATCTACCAAGTATTTGATTTCTCTAAAAGATATAGAGGTGGTCCTTTATATTTTTATGTTGATAATGTGATTGAACATGCGTCACTTGATAATATTCTTGACTTATACATAAGACATATTCTCTTTGTCCCGTTGAAAAATAATTTATTTTTGTTTTGAGATATACTATTCAATAGTTATCCATTTTTATTTTTGGCATGTCATAATCCACATGCAAGTGGAGTTGTATTTCATGTGGTCCTAAATCACTCATTTGTCTTACCTTGGTCTTTCTTTCAAAAATAATACATAATTATTGATCAGGACGGAAAGTATTATGCTAGCTCCGTTTTGTTATATTTAGCTTATTCTTATTTAGTTTAATCTAAGTTACATTACATAGAAGATTATATTAATCTTGAAATCTTTTAGAACAAATTAAAAATTAATAGCCTAAGAATTAAAAGTTTTATATTCAAAATAAATTTAATTTAGAAACGCAAAATACAATACTCAAATCTTTAAACTCAATTCCCTTGAATTAAACACATTCACCTATCTAATATGTCACCAAATAGCTTTGATCTCTTTTAGAATACTAGTTGGAACGCCGCGTGCTCCGCACGCGGCATCCAACGTTTTTCGTTTGTAGCGGTTGTGGTTGTGGACGATTGTACAACTATTGTTTAATCGGCTAAATAATATAGAAAACTGTTTAAATTTGATATAAAAAAATGTAAAAGAACTTTACGTTATTTATGATTTTTTTAACCTAGGTCGAGTAGACATAGGATAAGAGCATGAGCAATAGAGAGGATGGTATGATCCTCTTATTTGTTCTTTCACCATCTCATTTTTTGACATATCACTTTTACTATGACCCACCTTTATTTTCGCTATGTTTATCCTCCTTTCTATATTTTTGTCCAAAATAGAGAGGATCCTCTTATCCATTCTCTACCCATTTATGAACATTTTAACTTTTTACAAAAGAAAAAAAATAAAGGAAAATAATTCACTTGGAAAAATATTATTTCCTCTATTCAACTCCACTCTACCACTTTGTTTTTTCACGTTCGCCAACGCGTGTTTTACGCGATAAATATCATTAGCTACGTATTTGCAAAAATTATAAAAGTTAGATATTTTTAATGTACCCGTAAAGACGAATTAAATAAGATCCCACATGAATATATTTTCACTTATGTATTAAGAGAAAATCGAGAATGAATGTGTACTTGTGAATAGTATAGGAAATGAAAACAGGTAAAGTGAAGTTGAATGGATGACCAATGCTATACTCCCTCTAAAATTAGAGGAAGTAGAGAATATCCTCTTGCTAAGAGCAGCAAGAGGATGTTCCATACATCTCCACAATATAAAGGGCCTCCTCTTAAAGAAGAGAGAGAGTGCTAAGAGGATGCTTATCCCTCTCTATTGTGGGTGCTCTAAGAAAACTAAATAGGAAAGAAATAAATGTATTTCTTGTAAAGAAAAGTAAAAGTGATGGGATATTATAATTTCTCATAAAACCATCATTTAGTTCTTTCATTTTTTTAGTTTCTTATCCTATGCCTAGTGGGCATAGGTTAGAAAAACCGATTTATAAATACAGTTATGGTGTGTTTGGGTACAAAGATTTTATTCTCAAATTCAGATTAGGACTAATTTGCATGTTTGGCAAACCTATTAGATTTGGATTTCCAAATGCCTACCAAATTCAAATAAGGCTAAAATAAACTCATTTGAAATTCACTCTCTAACTTCTCTAATTTCCAAATTCCAAATCTTTATTTTGATTTGAAAAATTTAAAATGAGGTCGGCATTTCAAATTAAACTCTTGTTGCAAAACACTCTTGTAAACAATTTTAAAACACAAAAGGGATATACTATACAATTAGTGTGTGTGGGATGCATTTATATGGTGTTTCCTTTTAAATATGTTAGTTGCGCTTTTGAATTATCATCATAATAACATGACGATTTTGTAAAACTTTATGAGTATTATGTAAATCGTTGAGAACTATAAACTCGCAGAATTATATTTCCATTGATTTTAGAAAATCCATATAATTTTAAAAACTGTTTTCAGCTGCGGAGCAAACTTGTTATTAATAGAGTAAACCAGTTACGATTACTCATATAATATTCCAAAGCTTGAATGAGAAACATAATCTCCTCGAATCAATAATGACAAATAGACTGAATTCTTCAGGCAAGTTATTTTTTTTTGGGTGTCAAATTGAAAAGTGACTTAAAGCAAGACTTCTCTAACTATAAGGATATATAGTGATTTTAAGAATACATTCCGCATGAAACTATATCCTAACAAAGTTAACATATGAAAATACAAAAATAAAATAAAATAATCTTGGTGTTACACTCTAAACTATAAAGTACTCCCTCCGTCTCAATGATTTGTTTATTTTTTTATTTTTTGCGAAACTATTTTAATTAAAGGAAAATAATTGAGTGCACTCGAGTACTCGACCCAACGTGTTTTTTCGAGGAATAAAACACATGTAAATTTTGCGTACAAAAAAAAAACAAGTAAATTTCACCCCACGACCCGATTAATTCAAACCTGAAATGATATGTAAGTTTAGGGTCTAAAACCGACCCAACATAGCTAGACCGCTTGACTCGATGACTAAACAATAAGTTAATATTAAATAATTATGAATATAAAACATGATTATGTTCAAAAGTAAATCCATTATGATCAAACTACTAATAACTAAAATGAAGCAACTAATTGTTAATTGAACAACTAATAACTAATAAAATTAAACTAATGTTTTCGACAAATAAATCAATTAAACAAATTAAAACAATAAACTGTTCATGTTATTGTTCTCATTTTAGAATTATAAATAAATGAGATAGATAGCATAAAATGCAGTTAGAGTACTCTCCATTTTTTTATTGTTGGATTATGTAATGAATAGGGGCATTAGGGGACTTAATAATATGATTATATAATGAATACGGATTAGGGAGACTCAATAATAAGAGGACAATATAATGCATGGTCCAAAATGAACAATACTGTAGAATACAAGCAGAGTAGTCTTCCGTCTACATTCATGGACTCTGGTCTTAATTTACTACGGAGTACACTCTTCTCTGTCACACATTTACCTACACACGTCATTCTCCTTCCCTTATCTGTTTCTATCTGACAATCAAAAGGAATCTCAGAAAAGCATATATATTAAAACAATTGGTCTCCCTTGTGACGGGTTACCATTTGTGGCGGATATTTTGTGAGATAAAATGGTAATAAAATGGGTTAGTGGAGAAAGGGGACCACATGAATAGTGTTGCAGAGAGAGAAAAAGTGGGTACTTTGTGAGGTAAAATGGTATCCGTCACTCAAGAGTGACGGATATGTGCTGTCACAAACAAGAATTTGTGATATTAAAAAATGAAGAGTGGCAAAAAAGTAAATAATGACGTCATATGAGGACTTGAGCCATGTAAATAAGTGTCAGGATGCTATCCTCTTTTATAAGTAGTATAGATACCACGTGGGTTGTGGGTTGTGGCCTTGTGGGACTTGTGTCCAACTTTTTATCTCTTGAGGTTCATTTCCTCTTCATCAGTACTTCATCTCAACTTTTTTATTACTCCAAAAAATAAGAAAGTAAGTTGGTATAAGTAGATGGTAGGTCTCACGTTCTCAACATTGAATTGTGACCCCCACAAATTAGAGGTGATTAGTAATGGGTTTGGGCCAAACATATTTCTAGATGAGGAAGAATAGTGAAAGTTAATGCCTCAAATTAGGTGTAAGGCGCTACTTTATTAACTCACGAAAATAATAAGTATACTTTATTTTCCTAATTAAAGGAAGTTTAATTCTAATATTAACAATTATAGAAGAAATTTTCAAAAGAACCTCCGACTTCCCACTTGGATGAGTTCTTATACTCAAATTTATGACATTATTGTACATCTTATATTTAAGGAAAAAAAACTCCTTTCATTTTAATTGCTTTTGATGCATTTACCATAACTAAGATTTTGTCTTACACTACTTAGAGATTGATGCATTGGGTTTTTGGGTGTATCACATTGAGAAATACTTGTGACCATCCTCCTCATTTTCATTTTGATCCTCCTCCTTTGAGTGTAAAGAGGACGTCCTTCTAAAGGATACAAGTATTTTTCGTACCACATTATTGTACATTTCAGCTGATGGGAGATTCCGAGTTTAGAACAATTCAAATCTCGTAAGTAGTAGTAATGAAAAGATTATTTTAATTCACTATGAGTCTAGGACTAGGATGTAAAATAATATGTTATATTATATATTATTTAGGTATAAAAGTATTGATTGAGTTTCAATTTTCAGCTTAAGTATTTTGACTGAGATGGTTCTCTCACATGATATAAGAGCTTAATAATGCTAATGTCCTCAGTTTGTATTTTGGGAGCTTTCAAATATGAGTAATAATATTTCTTTTTTCTTGTGTGTGAAGGGAGGTGTAAGGGTGAATCCCCCTTATACTAAAAGAATAATAAATCTCCAAAATTTTCCAGCCTAAATAAATTTGGCTATAATTGGGTTTTCACTATATCATATCTTTAATTGTATTTTTATTATATCATATCTGTAATTGGACTTTCATTATATTATATCTACAACTGGATTATGCTGAACTTGATCTTTTCCACCGATTAATGCAAACCATTATTAATAATAAATTTTACAATTAAATTTCAAATTGAGTTAAATATCAGTTGTATAATTGTTATTTTCTTTAATATTCATATCTAAAAAACCGCGCATTCGCGCGGGATCTATACTAATATAATGTTGAATGGGTTTTAACTCAAGTCATGAGTATTAAACTCATGACTTTAACTAAGATGTGATTTAAGTATGTATGTTGCAGTACATTACTACATTACTACAAGGATATCCACTCACTATTCAAGCTTTAGACATTTAAGTTTTGACATAAGGCTTGAGATAGCCTTATATTGCAGTACATTACTACAAGGATAATAAATAAATTTTAATGTTGAAAAATTAATCTTATATAGAATCACAAATTCTCATTGAAGACATGACATATCCGTCACAAGCTGAAGACGGATACCATTTTACCTCACAATATACCCACTTTTTCTCTCTCTGCAACACTATTCATGTGGTCCCCTTTCTTCCACTAACCCATTTTATTACCATTTTATCTCACAAAATATCCGTCACAAATGGTAACCCGTCACAAGAGAGACCAATTGATATAGAATACTTGGCAAATTTGTTACGCAAAAGGGACAAGGTAACTGATGAGTGGGAATATAAATTAAGAAGTGGAAAGAGTGGTGTGGCCTATGGACCAAGAGGCAAGAAGATACCTTGCTGGGCTATGCTTTTCGTTTTGCGCTTTTCTATTGGGTTATATACTCGTACCAATATCTATGGGTGTTTATTTGTCACCATAGATTCTTCTTTCATTCAGATCAATCACAAACTAAATGTCGTCTAGAGTTTCCTTCAAATATTCGTCTCAATTCAATCCCATAGGTCAACAGTCAACATTAAGTGGGTAGGAGTGATTTGTGTGGTCCAAATTTATCTATTTTTTTCCCTTAATCTTTGTGGCAAAAATAATACTCACTCATATTCAATACTCACTCTGATCCATATAGATGTAAACATAAGAAAAAAGTGGTTATTTAAGAAAAAGTAGTTATTTAAGAAAAAGTGGTTATTTAAGAAAATAATACTCACTCATATTCAATACTCACTCTATTTCCTTATTCGTTTATTCGGATTTGCTTCCCTATTTTCTTTGTGACAAAAATAATACTCCTACCTAATTACGTCAAAGTAGTTCAAAATTTTATATAGGCGCATTTTTGCTTACGTCTAACGATGACCTATCTCCTTCTTCATACGTACAAAACAAAAGCAAAAAAAAGGAAAATGATTTGGCGACACCGGGTGTTACTCAAAGTGAGCGACACCCGGGGTATTATTGTAATTTACTCATGTATTTTGTGTTCCCTCCATCAACATTCAAATTTTAAACTTATTGGTGGTAAAGGGTAGTTTAGGAAACTAACATTAATTAATTTAAGATAATAATAATAAATTTAAAAAAATCCCTTCCAAAAAAAAAAAAAAAAAAAAAAAACTGATTAAGCGTTACGTGCGGACCTGGGGGGGAGGGGGGGAGGGGAGGCGCCAGGGAGGAACGTGCCCTGTAATCATTTTCGAAATAAATATCTAATATAATCTTACATAAGCAGTATAGTCTTCTTGTTCAGTTGGTAGTTGTCTCTCCATGTGATTGAGTGGTCAGCGGTTCGAATCCAGTTAGCAGCATTTTTTGATTTTATCAAGCATTTATTTGCATTTTCAGACAAGCTCCATTTATTTACTTATTTAGAGTAAAAAAATGTTTGAAAGAAGATTTGATCCTCAGACCTCTTAACAATATATAAAACTCTAAACCATTGAACAACTAGAGTTAATTGTTAGAAAGTTTATTAAAAAAAAGGTTATATCTATCCACTTTTTAGAAATATTATTTGTCAATAATTTCGTTTTTTTTTCCTATTTGTTTTACTCTTCAATGTTATTTTACGTAAACAATTCTAAAATAAAAGTTTTTAACTGAAAAATAATTATTAAAAAAAAATGTACCCCTCTGGTATACAAATCATAGGTCCGCTACTGGGAATACATGTTCATTATCACGTGCATAATTACTGATCTTTCCTAGTCTTTGGCAAGACCATGATTTAACTTAAACTTAGCAATAGATGATTCAATTAAGAGCACATAAAACACATGTCATTGTGGTATTGATTTATGTTAGGTAGTGACTACTGACTAGTCAATAGGGAGTACTTGGAGAGACTAGTTAACTTATTATTTTGTTCTTTTAAAAAAATTATTTTTGTTAAATTTTGGATATTAATATGGGTTTACGTATTTAAGTAATTGAAACCGATATTCATATTAGAGTGACTTATTGTTTTATAGGAATCCAAAAAACAAAAGATTTAAAGCATACTTTATCTTATACACACTCTTTGTGTGGTCATTTGTTTATGTATTACTCCCTCCGTCTCGATCATTTGTATGCCTTTGTAAAGGGACAATTATTAGATAACAAGTGGATGAAATTGTCCACGTATCTTCAAATTGTTCATTAAACACATTCCCAAAATAGAAAGTTAAACAATTCATTAAGACACTCAAAAATAAAGTAGGTAAACTGATCTGATCTGATATGAACTCAACTGAACTAAACTGTACTGAAATAAAAATAAAAGACTATAATAAGATAAGTATAATATAATATAAATATTATAAATAATTTTAAAAATTAATATAAATAATAATAATATATTTAATATAATAAAAATAAAAATAAAAATAATAAATATGTTATTAATAATATTAATCAAAATGAATATATTAATAAATAATAATAATAATAATAATAATAATAATATAACAATAATAATAATAATAGTAATTATAATAGTAATAAAAGTAAAAATAACAACAACAACAACAACAACAACAACAACAATAATAATAATAATAATAATAATAATAAATAATAATAATAATAATAATTTATACTACCAATATTGCCATAAATCATAATAATATAATAATAAATAAATATCATAAATATAAACAAAATAATTATAAAAATAATAATAAAAACAATAGTAATATAATAAATATAAAAAATATAAATTAATATAATAATAAAAATATTAAATAGATTAATATAATAATATGATAACAGTAAGAATATAAAATAAGAATAGTATTATAAATGTTGAAACTGAACTGAACTAAACTAAATTGAATGAAGCTGAACTGAACTGAACTGAACTTAATAGAGCTGAACTGAACAGAATAGAACTTATATGAACTGAAATTAAGTTCAAAAGAACAGGGCCTAAAGAAGCAAATATCATATGCTAAACTTTCATTTTGACAATTTTTTATTTTATACTTTATATTGATGACAAAAGTATATGTTCAAATATATTTTAGTGTATCGTTGTTTAAAATATATAACGATAATTTACAAATTTTAGTGAACTAAGCTGAAATAAGTAAAGTTGAGCTATACTAAATTGAGCTAAACAATTGAGCTAAGTTAAGTTAAACTCTCACTTTTGAAGAGTGTTGAACTAAGTTATTCTTAACTAACTAAATTTAATTGAATTAGACCAAATTGAGTTTAGATAAATTGATGAGCTACATGCCTACACATAGACAAGGCAAACTAATAGGGTTGTGTCGAGTTCGTGCTCGTATAACAAGTAAATAGTAAAGGTGGACAAGTGCGTTGGGCCGGACATGAGCGGGCTAACGTTAAATTTCTCGGTTACAGACAAGCGGGTTTGAGGGTTTAGGACGGGTCACGAACCCCTTCAACCTAAACCTAATCCAATTAAATATCGTGTCGTATTAGTGTCGTCTCACTTACAAATCGAGCCGTGTCATATTTGTGTTCGTGTCACATGTACGCGGGTCACGAACCCCTTCAACTTCAACCCCACCCAATTAAATCTCATGTTGTGGTTGTGTCGACCCAGTTACAGAGGGGTCATGTCATATTTGTGTTCGTGTCACATGTAAATGGATCACGAACCCCTTTAACCCAAAATCGACGGAATTAAATCCTGTGTCGTTAGTGTGCCCACATGATCTGTGAGTAAGCGTAGGTGTGTTGGATTATTTAATTAAAATGAACAACGTTGAACTGAATTGAACTATGTTAAACTGAATTATAATTTACATTTTATTATTATTATTATTATTATTTTATTATTATTATTATTATTATTATTATTATTATTATTATTATTATTATTATTATTATTATTATTATTATTATTATTATTATTATTATTATTATTATTATTATTATTATTATTATTATTATTATTATTATTATTATTATTATTATTATTATTATTATTACCCGACATGTTTTTTAGGGTCAAAGACCAGTAAATCTTGACCTGTGACCCGAAAGAACTTGAACCCGAAATGACCCTTTATTTTAGGCTCGAAACTCGACCCGACCTATTCGACCCGTTGGATCAAAGATAAATTAAGAGTATTATTAAAATATTAATATTTTTATATTATATTTGAAATAATAAATATAATTTGTATATCATTTAATAATATAATAATTATTAAATTAATGAATATAATCACATTATTAATATCAAAAAAAATTAATTTCAAAAAGTACGTTTTTTCGGTTGCAAAAATAATAAATAAAAGATGTCATAAACTTTTTTCTTACCCATATTCTTACTTTAGCCTGATCCGGGACCCGTATAACGAGAACCGTATCGTATTCGACCCAACCCGTATTCTAACCTGGCCCGACTCGGAACACGACCAACCAAACCCTTTGACAGGTTTAGTCCCAAGTTAATCAACAATATTTTGGCGCCAAAATCGTCTTTTTTATCTGTTGAATCTTATCAGTTGAATCTTATCTGTTGAATGTTATGTCTTTGAATGAGACTCTATCACTCTTTACGTTTTATGCGGTAACAAACAGTATTTGGCGCCAAAATCATCTAACCTAGATACATTAGCAACCTATCTACTTCTATATATACACTAGTTTTTGCATTCATAACTCTCAGTCACACTACATATTCAAAGTTCAATCCATCGTTACTCATCTGTACCATGACTACTTCTACTAGGAAGGCCAAGAAACAAGTCACCATCATTTTTCCCAACAAGAAACAATGCAGCAATATATACGGAGGTATAAGCATGGCGATCGATTGTTCAAGTTTATATTTATATATGCATAATTATAATACTCCATGATTATTTTTTGTTCTGTGTAATAGGATCCAAAAGGCTGCACAATGAAGTTGCTAAAGATGCAAGGAAATTATCGACGGCATTTCGACAACGTGTATACGCACCCTTGCCGGGAAATGAAGACAATAAGAAGAAGAAAAGAATGGTTAAGGAAGTCGAGTTCATTGATCTTACAAAAGGTGAACCAGATATTATTGATCTTACGATCGAGAAGCCTAGGAAGAAGAAAGTGAAAGCGGTCGAGATTATCGACCTGACCAATGATGACGGAATCGAGGTCATTGACCTGACCAATGATGACGGAATCGAGGTCATTGATCTTACCGGAGAATAAATTTTTGACATTGTTTTAGGTTAGGTTAAAATTTAGATGATTGTTGAAGCATTAGGCTGGATTTAAAGACTTGATTCATTTTTATTTTTCTGTATTTGTTAGATGCTTAGCATAATGCTTATGAATTTCGTTAATAATAAAATTTGAACACATTGAACTTGCATCAGAACTTCCAGGAATTCTCATGTCATCAAACCTATCTTCCAGATTCTATATCTATCTCCTTAGGATGAATTAGAATGCCCCATAGGTACCAAATGAAAGCTAAATGAGTTAACTTTCACCTCAAACAAGAATCACTTGAAAACATTGCCTGAATCTCGAGATATGATAGCTTGAGTACTAGCAGGTCAGGCCTGAAATAATCAGCATTCAGCCGTGTTCCAGCAGGAACTTTGAGGATGCATATATTTTTTATCAGGTTGAACTAATGTTCCCAACATACCTCAAATGAAAGATAAATGAGTTAAATACTTCCTAAAAAAAGAATCACACCAATATGTAGCCTGGTTTTGGAGATATGAGCATTTTAGTACTGACAGGTCAGTACTGAATGTTCAGCATTGCATTAGTTGTGACAGCCTTTGAAGCTCTATTGTGACCAATTTACTCAATGAATCTTTCTGATTTCAAAGCCATGGGAAAGTAGACTTCTTCAAGAATTTATTCATATAAAGAACATAAATTTTCACCGGGTAAAACTCTAGATATGGAGCAAACAAAATGAGCCACAGAAATGATATCGACCTAATTCATCATTACCTAATGCAGCAGCAACTTCTTGCAGACCACATATCTCTTAGCTTAGAGCAAATAAAAATGCTCAAGTTATATCAAATGAAAGCTAATGATGAAAGGTTTTATATAAAAAAAGAATCACTTGAAATAGACCTCTGGTTTGTGAGTTGTGCATCCTTCTTTGATGACAGGTCACTTCTGAATTGAATCCTTTTCACTTGCACTATTATTTTTTTGGTATACTGTAAGTATTATTAAGGTCAAATATGTAAAAGCAATACAATAGGAAACTAGCATGGGCTCATTTCTACCTAACCAAAATGAGCCAGCTCTTGAGAGATCAGTCCAAGGCCTACTCTTACCATCAACAAAAAAGATAGGCCAACCTTATCCAAACTTTATGCTTACAACAAAACCAGAAGG
Source organism: Silene latifolia (assembly GCF_048544455.1). Taxonomy (NCBI): domain Eukaryota; kingdom Viridiplantae; phylum Streptophyta; class Magnoliopsida; order Caryophyllales; family Caryophyllaceae; genus Silene; species Silene latifolia. Next base: position 86,545,555 of record NC_133530.1, on the reverse strand, counting down.
CAATCATCGACAAACATAACTAAAACCTAGATTTATCCCTCCTTTTCTGCTGGTAGTGATCTTCAATCAATTGATGCCAACAATCATATGATCTATCATGCTCTTCAATCAATTGATGCAAACTTTATGGTTACGTGATGTATACAGGCATTCACACCAGCATTAATCAATCCCTTCCTCAGCTTAGAATCCTTCCTTCTCAGTCTCCATTGAGTGGTATCTCGGTATGGTATTGAAATGTCCATCCAGTCCCCAATCAGAGTGATAAGTTTCCTGCTATACTCACATTCAAAGAACAAGTGTGCCGAAATTTCAGTACCATTCATGCATATAAGACAGGTATCGTCTGAGCTTATACCCAAGTTATGCAATTTTTTCTTTCTGTTCATGTTGTTGTGTTCATGTAATGCACTGTCATCTTGCAAATTAAATGTGATTATTCTTTTGCTGTTGTTACTCTGATCGATATAGTGTTCACTTTGTTACATCATCAACATGTTCATACAGTAAATTGATTTTGGACTCTGTTACCACTGTTAAACAATCATTGTTTTACCAGTATATATATTTACAAAATAAAGGAAAATATGTTACCACCTTCAGTCGGCTGATTATTTGATTGTCCCATCTGTTCAAAATATTGCTGCAAACATATCAACAAAAAGGCAAAAATGATAAGTTGCACAAGAATTCAATAACAAATTTAATACTTCAGGACTCAGTAATATACCATCATCTCCGTATATCCACCAGCATGAACCGTATTATTAAACAGGTCGCCTGTTTGATGATAATAATCAGTGGTCATCTCTGTTTGAGACAAATAAAAGGCATCCGCTTCCGGATCAACTTCATCGCGTAAATTTACGGTGTCATTAACTTTTTTCCTCTTTGATTTGCTTCCCTATGCGAATAAACAAATATATTGAGCAACTATTGTTTACATCCAGTAGCTATTAATGTACATCAAGGAATGAAGTAGACTTGCATTAAGGACATTGTAAGCAAATAACAAAGATGGCAGTCTGTGAAGACTTACCTCTCCTGCATCATGGTTGCTGTTTGTCCGTCTGGAAGTGGTTTTCTTGGGTACATTTTTCTGCCTTCCCCTGACTCGAATTCGTGGCCTTCCAACAGATTTCACCTGGCTTGGATCTTGTAAGGCAACTTTAGTTTGAGTTCCTTCTGAATTATCGAACACAAATATGACATCTTGTGATTCTTCATTTTCGTTGACTTGCTCGGATGACATAGCTTCCTTACCAGAAATTTCTTTGCTCCTTTTAAGATTCTGGTTAAGAAGGGTAATACCATTCATCACAATACCAAATTCTTCCTCAGTATTCATAGCTTTGATGGCAACCTTTTCAAACTCCTCCTGCATTTTCTCATACCTAGCTACAATCTCACTTTTTACAGGATTATAGTAAGGCACTTTCACCCTAGTGTATGGTCTATCAATATCCTTCCTCCATCGTCTAACAATATATAAACCGGAATTTGTTGGACACCACAATCGTAAAGAATTTTACCGTATGCCTACACATGATACCACGCATTTCAAATAACTTGCAACTACACTGAACATGATTAGTCCTCTTGTCTAACCTGACCATGTACTCAACTCTCTTCTCTATAGCTAAGTCCCCAAATTCACGAGTATCCTCCACCTTGTACTCACTATAGTCTTCCTCATCCGCAAAGATACTAGGAGTGGTATACAAGCAACCTCTTACCTCTTCCATCACCCTTTGGAATGCGTAGTGCGTGTAAATCGGTTGGAAAACTCTTTCGGCGGCAAATTTGGTTACAATTTTGTAACTGGTGTTTTTTGACAGATGATCCAAAAGCCTCTCCTTGTCACACTTTGCACCAAGAGCAAGATCGTACTTGAGCACAAATTGTTTCAGCGATGTCTTGCTATTAACGTAATGCTTGAAAAAAGCATTAACGCCTTCATTTCTTTGAGTAGTAGACATACCGGCCCAAAAACAATCATTCACAAAAGCTGGAACCCAGCGTCTTCTGTCTTTATATAAAGTGTACAACCAAGCATTTTTAGCCAATCCAAATTCATCAACAAAATTTTTCCAGCCAACTTCGAACTCACCAACACTCATTGAATCATAGACGCAATTTGCCATTGCAGCTTTAATCTTCTCAAAGTCCTTGTAATTCTTCAATTTTTTGTGTTGTTTTTCCATAATATGCCAAAGGCACCACCTATGCCTAGTATTTGGCATTTCCAACTCAACAGCTTTCGTTATAGGAATACTCTGATCGGTGATAATGGCTCTAGGTGCCACACCCATGCAATCTACCCAAGTTCTGAGCAACCACCTAAAGGACTCTGTATCCTCTCTAGATAGTAGTGCACAACCTAAAAGTATAGTTTGACCATGGTGGTTTATCCCTATAAAAGGAGCGAATGGCATCTCGCACTTGTTATTCAGATATGTGGTATCAAGTCCAACGGCATCACAAAAATCTTTGTAAGCCGTTCTACTCCTAGCATCCACCCACATTACATTGAGAAGACGGCCGTCACGTTCCAAATCTAACATGAAAAAAAAATTGTCTGACTCCTTCATGGACTTCATAAAGTAGTGATACATCGCGATGGAATCTGGCCCGGTCAATTTCTCTTGTCTTTTCTTCTGCAAAAAGTTTCTCACATCCTTTTCTAAATATGAAAGGTTTTGAAAACCATGATTTTTCACAGCCTCTGCCAAATACGATCGAGATGGCCTTATGCCAGCCTCATCATTTATCAAAACTCTCCTCTCTACTTCTTTTGGCAATTTTCTATAAGCTCGCAAATATCTCACATCCTCGGGGTTAAGGTCATGATTATGACCCAGTTCTACCTTCGTATATCTCCACCGACCCTCAAACTCCTTGGCATTGAATTTCGCGTTGCACCCGATCATTTGAGATGGTCTAGGTTTAATTTTATTTTGCGACCTGTTCACTTGTTTTCCAGCCTTGTGACAAACCCATAAAATATGCTTAGGTGGTAACTTTGTTTTCGGTGGCGGCTTCACATTTCTCTGTCGAATTGAAAAACCACATTGCTTAGCATAATTACGGAGGTGTTTTCGTAACTCTTCTACTGTTTCAAATTCCATGCCATCTTGTGGTGCTTCCACATTTTCAATAACTGAATGATCATTATTATCACCATCGAATTCATCTTGGTGTTGCTGGACTGTTTTTTTCTTCACCGTCATCACTCATGTTTTCTTCTAAACTAGTCAAATAATCTTCTGGAATAACTTCTTCATCATCTAATAAGTCAATGGTTTCAAAATTAATTTCTCCATCTTGTCCTTCCCAATGAGTTGCTTCATCATTTACTTTATCATGCGTCTCGTTAATATTTGAATAACTTTGAGAGTCCATAACTTGCATTATCAAAAGAAAAGAAAAATTAATAACTTAATAGTATTATCAACATTCATCAATTTTAATAAGGTACTATCACGTTTGTCATTTATACTGATTATAAGAAAAACCCAGTGCTTTGTTGGCTATTCGTACCAATTCCTTGTCCTTTGATTATAACTACTGAAAGCATGGATATTTACAATGAAATGTTGCTTCACACATATACATATAATTCCTACTCTTATCTGTTTCTCAATCACTTGATTCCCATTTGTTAGATTGTTTCCCATGTTTCAGTTACATGTATTCCATTTCATCAATGACTAAGCTATACTACTGTTGGCAGGCAAACATCGAATTCAGTGGACATGAGATGGAATAGTACGTCTAATGATGACAATTGGTCAATAATTTATATGTTAACCACTATGTCAATCCGATTGACACTGAGTAACTGAGAGCAAAAGAGGAATATCACAATATAGTTTCAAGATGCTTTAGGTGCAGAGAAAGAGTATAAACCTCCAAGGTACTTGCTCTGTTCAATAGCTAGCTTGTGTGACTTTGCTGACCTAACACACGACAAAGAAACCCATTAACCTTATCTGTCTCACCCAATCCAGTCTGGAAAGCCTACCTCCATATTGATATAAGAGCCTTACATAACATCAGCACTGCCAGGAGGAGCGACAGCATGAAGTCTCAAATCAGAGGGCTAACATATGCTTAGTTGGCCTTCAAATTCAATTGTCGACCTAACCAATTTACCCACCTGATACTTTATTGTTCCATTGAACTAATTCATTTTCTCATTCACTGGTTTGTGTACCCTAATGCACAGGTTAACAGCGAATATTTTCGCTGATGCTCGTTCTAATATGTGTCATACGTACCTTTATTTTCCTGGTGTTAGGTTCTCATTATCGAATTAGAACAGCTGAACAGGATAATTGTTAGCCTGTTAAGACATCTGTGTTCGTGTCGGCTATCAATGAAGGTCTCTTATGTATTTGTGAAACACACTGAATCTCTGTCTGTAGTCCTTAAAAAATTCTTAACTACAGCATTCATTTATGCTGGGAATTTAGAAACTGGAATAGTATTGCTTGGCTGCAGCCTTTGTGTTTTATGAGTTTAGTGTATATTAGAGAAGACTGAAGGTTTAAGGGGAAGGGAAGTATTGCAATGCCAAATTTTATTGCTTGGCTGGAATAGTATACTACAATATGTTGCTTCACACATATACATCCCGTCCCACACATAAATATATGATCGAAGAAATTTCATCTTTCGTTTGTACAATTATACACAACAAATTCAATGACAAAATTATATTTCATCTTTCATTCAACAATTATACGTACCTTAACAACTATCGATCCAGTGGAGGAAATTTGCGTAACGTATTTTGTTGCTTCAGGTTTGACAGTACAATTTTTTTTTTTTTTTTTTTTTTTTTTTTTTGATAATTGGTAAACGTATACCTAGCTTAGTTTGACATGAATACAACTATCGATGATCAAGAAGAGTTGAAGATGATGTGTTTGTTATGATTATTGTTGTCTATTAGATAGGAGATATTAGATTTAGTTTAGTTTTAATTATTATTTTTTATATTTTATTTTATTAATATAATAAATTTGCAAATTACGGTTTTATCCCTAAGAAATTGGCGCAAAAACGAAAATTATTTTTCTGTTTTTTATTTTTTTCTATTTTTTTCTATTTTTTTTAATAGGGTGTTACCGAACTCAGTAACACCCGGTGTCGCCCTAGCACTCCCCCAAAAAAAAACACTTGTGCCGAATGACAATTATGCGCGTGGAAATGAGGATTGAAAAGATTACAGTGACAATTATCAAGCAAACTCTTTTGTCTCATAAATTCTTATTTAAAATAAGTATATCCGTCTAAAACTTAGTACGAGAAAAATAGATAGATGTGACAAGAGCAGATTGCCTAGGGACTAGGAAATAGCTCGTCTCATCTGTCTAAACGGGATACAATTCGACTAGTTTCAAGCTTATGTACGGATCGATATACCCGTCTTAAGAAAGACCAAATGGTTTTGTCTTTTATTTCTTGCTCTAAGCTGATTTTTTTGCCCATGAGTTAAGAACCGTCTGAAAGTTTTCTTCCTCGCAACAAGATTCTTGCTTATTATTGTTGCTTGCGTAGCCTCTCCTTCTGGAAATGTTTTCTAGAAAAAGCTAACCAAAACCACCTTGAAAGAGTTGTGTAAGAATATCCTAAACTCACTCTTTGGAGGAAATTAAAAAAAAAAAAAGTAGTGTAAGTATCTCTATATGCCCTGGGCCACTTGACAGTTAAGAAAGTAAGTGGGACTTGACTGTTTTTTATCCTTGGTTTTTTTGCACTGAAAATAAGGAGGAACAGATGCTATTGATGCAACATGGGATGCGAAAGAAGATGTTGCATTCTGGTGCTCAGAGACCTATGCTCTATATAAAGCTTTAACTAGGCTCTCCACATTTATCATCTTCATATTTAGTCATTCTCATTATCACAAATTCTCATTATAGACGGACACTATCCGTCTATACATATAGACGGATACCATTTTCCCTCACAAAATATTCATTTGCCATAAAGTGGGAAGCACATAGAGAGTGCCCCACCTTGTCCCCCTACCCATTTTATTAGAGGTCTTTACCCGTCTGTTCGCCCCACCCGTCCATACCAAGACCTATTGTCTCATTATATCCATCCAAGAAATAAAGAAATTAATAAACTTGTCCTCATGCCTAGGGTTGCAAGAGATCCACTTGTGGTAGGTCGAGTCATTGGGGATGTCTTACATCCCTTCAACAGGACTGTTCCCTTAAGAGTCACCTACAATGGTAGGGATGTTAATAATGGATGTGAATTTAGGCCCTCCCAAGTTGTCACCCAACCTAGGGTTCAGGTTGGAGGTGATGACCTCAGAACTTGCTACACTTTGGTATGTTAAACAAAATCACTTATTAAACGTTTTTCCTTTTCTTTTCCTTTCCATTACAAACAGGCCTTAATTAATTACAATGTAATTTTCGGCTGCGTACACCTAAAATGCCTTAAGTAATGAATTCGCCATATGCACTTATGGTAGACTGATAATAATTAGCAAAAGTCCTCTTGTATATAATATAGGTGATGGTGGATCCGGATGCTCCAAGCCCAAGTGATCCAAATCTTAGGGAATACTTGCACTGGTAAGCTTCTAGTTGTATCACAGGGCACTTCAACAGCTCAAAGGATTCTGATTTTTTTATTAATCGTTAATATTCTCTTTGGTTTCCCACGTCTATTCCATATGCTTCGTTACAATGTGTGTTATATGATAGATCGTCTCGTCATTTACATAAGACTGAGATCAATGACAGGTTATAATATGGTATTAAAGGCCATTGTAACCATATTTTGAGGTGGTATTCGACTCTTTTTAGCGAAACAACTGAGAACAGGGAGCGACAACTGATTTTTGGATCAAGAAAACCGATATTATACCATGTTTGTAATGACGCCAACCATTAAACAGGTACCTCAAATCAACTAGACCAAGTATTCCAACTATATTTCTCCGGTACTAGGGTGTTTGATAAAGATGAGTTTTTTTTTTATCAACTTATAAATTTTGTTTTTTAAATGTTGATGGAGGGAGATTTGGTTCTTGAATCCTTTAGGCAGCTTATCAACTTATATATATATATTGACGTGCATGTACGAGGAATAACAAGTAGGTATACCGTTTACAACTATTTTTGTTTTCCCCTACCTTTTCTTATGGCACTGCACCACTTTTTCACTAGTTATGGCTTTTTTTTTTATATCTTAAGAGGAGGTTCGTAATCAGTAATCACCTTTTAATTTCCTCCAAAGAGTGAGTTTTCCCTCCCCACTTTTTTTTTTTTTTTTTTTTTTTTTTTTTTTTTTTTGCTGGACTACAATTGCTGACCTAATAACTAACTAAAATCATTACAACAATTATTTAAAGGATTTGAAAATTACATTCACCATATAATGATGTGGTACTAAACATGTTTGTACGGCATGACAATAACAATTGGAAACGACATTTAATACCGTTAGTAGAATAGTACTCCGTATTAACTTTGTGATGTATTTTTATTTTTGTGGCTAGCGACTGGCGGCAAATGCTATCGAGTTTATAATTCTCTTGAATATTTCGCTATTGTTAATAATTAATGCATTTGTATTCCGTGGGTTGAAGGTTGGTGACTGATATTCCTGGGACCACGGGTGCAACCTTCGGTGAGTCCCACGTTTCATTTTCTTCTTCCATATATACATGCGCATTAAGCTGCTGGTTTTTACGGAGTTCCCTCTCTTTAAATTCAAGTGCTCCATCTGATCTCGCTGTTTATGTGATAGTTTTTTTTTTTAAACATAGGGTACTTAGATTTAAAGGTAAAGAGAAATTTACTAGCGAGCTACGTAATACAAGTATATCGTAGTCCATAAGACCATAACCCACAATATATTGACCTTTCTTCGTTTTTCAGAATTTTTATTGTCATTTATGTCATACGAGTAGTTTATGGGTGACTTAGATTAACAGATTTATTTTTTCCCCGGAATAGAAATCCAAAATAAAAAAATATAGATCTGCCGTCGTGTAGTTCAAAATTCGGGGCTCGGGGAAATGGCAAATAAGCCCCAAACGTTTGTCATTACGTGCAAATTAGCCCTGTAACTTTTTTCTAGTGCAAATTAACCCCATTAGTTATCTCCGATGTGCAATTCAGCCCAATTAGAGATTTCCGAGTAAATTTCTCGCCGGAAAACATTGACATGGCACCGAAAAGATAACTAGAATAGACTAAGTTAAATAATAAATTAAAAAAAAAAACACAAAAACATGGATTATGTTTGAGCTCTCATTTTGAGCTCCTTCCTCAATCCCCAATCCTCACACCTCCATCCAGTGTCTCTATTCATTCATTCAATTTTGTTTGATGTAGCCTACCCTTATCTCCACATATCGCCGCCATTTTTATAATTGAAAGTATACTCCAGAACCATAAAAACAGAAAAATGATATTTGGGGAAAATTGAATTTATGCAGTCTAACTATATACCGCCATTTTTATGCAATCTGAACTCGAAAATTAAATGAAGTTTTGTAACAATGGCGATAATTGAGGCTGATCTTACTGTTCTTGTTGTGATAAATTAAATGAAGTTCCTGTGATAAAATTAAACGAAGTATTACGTGATCCGAGCTCGAAAATTAAATGAAGTTTCGCAACGATACCGATTGAAAATTAAACGAAGTTTCGCAATATTTATGTTTTTTTTAATTTGTTATCTATTTTAATCTATCCTAGTAATCTTTCCGGTGCCATGTCAATGTTTTCCGGCGAGAAATTTACTCGGAAATTTCTAATTGGACTGAATTGCACATATGGTATAACTAATGGGGTTAATTTGCACTAGAAAAAAGTTATGGGGCTAATTTGCACGTAGTGGCAAACGTTTGGGGCTTATTTGTCACTTCCCCGCATATTATATTGAACATTTGAGTAACTAGGATTTGAAATACAGTAACCCCAATAGGAGCTAATTTACGTGCATAAACCTTTCAATCAAAACTTTTAGAATTATTATTTCTTCTTCCTACCTTTCCCTTGCTTGCAAATACAATCAAATTTGACATCGGTGGGAATGGGACCATTCAATATCATGACTGGAGGGTAGAGGTGATTGTTTTGGCTCACTGACATGCGGGCTAGCTAGCTGGCTTTGGACGGTTTTGTGGGTCGGGTTGTCTTCGTAAATTTTGGAAAATACATTGTCTAAGCCCTGCTTTGTTAACGGGCTTGGGGTTTTAATGGGTTGCCCCGTCCATGAAAAGTTCTTCGTGAGAGTTGTTTTAGAACGATTTATATCAGGTTTATGCTGTGAAAGTAATAAAATTTGTCACACCTTCAAAGTTTGGGGAAGTTAGTTTGAGCTTTGAAGATAAAGCGCAACAAACAGGTGTTTGGTCTGTGTAGAGATAAACAATAGGGTATCAAAAGTAATTTTTTTCAAATAAAAGTTTGTGTTGGGTCCTTTTTTCCTGGTGTCATGATCAATCATTTCTTTACCTAGTACACTATTTGGAAGACACTTAAATGGTTGATACTTCGTACTTGTATTAGTCTAATCAATACTTGGTTCACTAACTAGACCATACAGTTTTACTGTAAGTCCTTTATGATGGGTATAGTCTCATAAGCTTATGATGGATCAAATATTATCCATATGGGTAGACAAGACAAAATCAGAGTGCGTAGAAAGTCACAAATGATTTGTCCTTATCTACACATGTGTGTTTTATTTGGCTCGTCATAAGCTTGTGACGGATACTGTCTTTCACAAATGAGAATTTGTGATAGTTTTATATTATAGGGAGTAGAACATGTTTTTGTTACCGTGAAATATGATATTTTGTGTTACTTTTACTTGGTTGATTAATAAACAATTTTCAAACCGTGTTTTTAGTTTTAAAACAGTAAAAACCTTTTTAATAATAACCATGATATTATCAAGTGATTTGAGGATTACGAAGTTTTGGAATAATGAAGTAACACATAAAGACAAACAACTTTTTATCTTTTGAGAAACCCTTCAATTAGACCTAGCCAAATAGACTCGGCCCCAATGACTTGACCTGAATAATACAACCCAAACCCAACCCGACACTCGAAGTGAGGACCCGAGCATGACACAAGCGTGATTTCGTAGAATATTTATTGTTGCAAACTGTTAAGTATGTATTATATCTATAAGGAACTTGATAATAATAAGCTCAAAAATGACTCGAACACGAATTGACTTAACTCGAATGATTTCAAACCTGAAATTAACCCTACCCGTTTGCCATGTCTAGCCGCTCCAATCTTTTATGTATTGTAATTTAAAGGTAGTAACACATATAAATAAAACAATTACTACTTTTAACTGGTAAGTGTCACCCGAGGTTTCTATGACAACAAAAATCATGAAATGCCCATGCGGGTCCCCATATTCCGGGGGATAAACTGATAATATGAGTGAATATGATTCTATTTTAGTCGTGTGAGTCAATTTATTACTAAAAATGAACAAACCACAAGTAGCGGCAAACAATAGATGTTATCGTATTTATCATCCTGTCTTTTACTTGTATAATGCTGTAAATGTTCGAGTAGTGTATATAGTCTCTTTGTGTCACGTCACAAATGAGAATTTTTGTTGATTGATTATATAGGGACTAAACTCTTGTTACTTTGTTGTTGTTGTTGTTGTTGTTGTTGTTGTTGTTGTTGTTGTTGTTGTTGTTGTTGTTGTTGTTGTTGTGACTACTTCACGATATAGGCCAGGAGGTGGTTTGCTATGAGAGCCCTCGCCCATCAGTCGGGATTCACCGATTCATATTTGTGTTGTTCCGGCAATTGGGTAGGCAAACTGTGTATGCCCCAGGCTGGCGTCAGAACTTCAACACTAGAGACTTTGCTGAGCTCTACAATCTTGGTTTGCCTGTTGCTGCCGTCTACTACAATTGCCAACGTGAGGTTGGTTCCACTGCTAGGAGGTTGTGCAAATTCTCTTCCCTTTTGCTTTTATAATATATACTTGTTTCATGTTCAATTCTGTACTTAATCCAGTGGTAGGAAGTATTATATAAGCACTTGTTTCATGTTCAATTCTGTACTTAATTTATGCTCGTACCCCAATCATTACTTTTTCTATCCCGGTCAGTTCAAACAATGATAACTATTGATAGGGACGAAGGAGGTACTTAAGTAGGGGTGTCCCGACTCCCGACCTCGACTGCCCTCTAATTAATATCTAGGATATGACTTGACTTATCCTTCTCATATTGGCATTAAGATTAGCTTTATTTGTTGGTTTGAAACAAACTTCATAACTTTGGTATTTTGACTAAACCAATTGTTTTATGTGTTCCCTTTAAAAATGTGCGCCTTTTCTCAAAGACCTAAAAAATAAACTTGTTTTTGGATATAGACTTCTGTCTTTGACCATAACGGCATAACCTGTAAGATCTAAGGACGATGTTATTGTTGTTGTTGACAAACAATTTTATTATTGTTTGTTGCCTTATTTGTTATATTTGATGATGTGTCAGATTGCGTGACTAAGTAATGTCATTGGAAAAATGGAGCGCCTCACAAATTCGACCTCATTTATAGTTGCAAATGTTATAACATAAAGTTTTATAGCCTATATGGATTGTACTTCTCTTATATTGATGTAATATGGATTGTACTTTTTTATTTTTATATGTAATATATTAATTTGAATAAAGCAATGGTTCTCAGCTTAAATTCTCTTATAATATAGAGTACCTTTTTATTTGTAAAAGTTGCCCTGTTTTTGTAGGAGGCCATGGGACAATAATGCATTGTTCCTCACTAACTCAATTGGGCCATGGGCCCTAAACTATCACAAAAGGTGCAGATGAAACTACCTCTCACAGATTAGCCCATTGGGCCAATCCTTGTTATGTCTCATGGGCAGCATGATGAGGTTGTGATGGTGAACAATAGGAAACCCAAGGCAGACAATGTCGTCTTAAAGGTGATTTATTGTATTCTAAGGTGTAATTTGTCATAATGGTTGTACTAGTTATGGTGTTTTATGTGGCTTTTAACGACTAAGGAATAAAATTGTTGAATTTGCTTGCTACAAAAGGATTCTTCATTTTGTGTTCCTTTGGTTTAAGCATTTTCTTTTGACGCCAATTTTTTTGTATTTGAGGCCGCTACGTGTTCTACAAAAATAAAATCTTTACAGCGGGAAGGAAAATATGATAACTTTACGATAAGAGTATCACCATATGGCCGAAATCAGCTTCCCCTTTGAAGACTTACTTTTCACAAGGCTTTTTTAAAAGAAAATAAGAGTTGGCTTAGTGGTAAGAGCTCTCTTAACTCACTCATTGAACCTTAACTCTAGAACCATGCCTAACTCGTATTTGGATCCTACTCCTTTACCTTATATCATTTGTTAAAATAAATGCTCCCTCCATCTCATAATAATCTTCCTAGTTTGACTTGCAAAGTATTCAAGATACTACTTTAATTCGGTTTTCCTCTCCATTTTGTTCTCAATGGAATAGTTACCTAGGAAGTCAACTGTATCTGCCTTGTATCTTCTCTCTTTCTAAACATTGTTGGAAACCCCTTATCTACTAAAAGAATAGGTGGATCTCCAAATTTTCCCGCCCAAAATTTTTAGAATCTAATATTGAGTTTATTATTATAGTTTATTCTATAGGTATATTTTGAACACTATAAATGGATATTATCTTTTAATTAGACATATTTATAAAATTGAAATACTCACAATCTGCACAAATTTTCTGCAGAAGATTTGCCTCCACGATTTTTATGATAAAAAATTCATTGATTTTCTATGAAAATATAAAAAAAATTGTGGATCAAAATTAAATATTAATAAAATAAAATGTTAAAAATAAAATGATTATGAAAAATAATCTCATTAAAATAAACATTTCTAACATTACCTAATCCTCTTGATTACTTTTTCAATATTGATCTTTTTTTTTTCAAATCAAAATATAAAGATGACACACTAAAAAATTAATGAATTGTCAAGTTATAAACTTAAAAGTAAAGCTTCATATATACCGTGTATAAATTGCACGGGGTCTATACTAGTGAATATAACAATTAATGAATTGTTAAGTTATAAACTTAAAAGTAAAAGATTAAGGCGTGCTTTGAGCCAGGAACGGACGGAGATGATGGGGAAGATTTGAGTAAGCTAAAAAAATTAATGCCTCACATCCTTTCTCGACATCTTCTCAGTGGAAGGGTTCGTTACTTCCGTGGAAATACACTTGCCCTCGAACAATATCCTTAGTATAAAAGCCAAGTCTTTTAAAGACTTTTTATTGGTTCCCTGTTTTAAGGGAAAAATATATTATTTTTTAAAGTTGGTCCCACCACAAACTTCCCTCATATTTATTTAACCTCATTATTAAAAGCATGGAATTCGGAAAAAATCAATTTCAATATATATAGTCTGATGATATAATAATGGTAGGAGCGTATGACCCAATTGAAGAAACAATTAATTTCTATTTCTACAATTTCTCCCGTTTATGCCATTACATTACATTAATTATACAACACATATATACGAAGTACGTGAAAATGAAAATGCATAGAACTCTAGAATTCCATCTAATCTGTACAATTTCCCAAATTTCATCCAAAAATTATTTCCATAATATATAACTTAAACTTAGAGGAAAATTATTTTGCAACTTAACATATGGGTGTTGTATAAATTATTCAAATTTTGTAACCAAAATAAAATATTATCCAAAAATTCATGAACAATCAATAAAGAGTTTTCATAAATAAATTGAACATATGTTCTATACATTTATGAAAAGAAAAAAAATACCGGCCCGAATTCTCGCAAACCCGAATAATTCAAACACCAACTGACACGTTTTCCAAATGTTAATTATTTGTAGATATAGTGAAATTGTTTGATATTTACTCCCGTGCAATATTTTGCACGGGTATAGAACTAGTTAGCAGTAAAACCAAGAATAAATTCTCAAGGCCAGCAACATTTAAACAGCCCAAAGAGTATAAAGACTCGAAATAGCTTATGGTTTTTCCATTCAGTAGCTCCTATTATCAGATACAAAGAAAACATCCAAATTGCTTTGTCAAGCACTCATATTTCACCAGTTTACTACTTTGTAGAATTTATATCTATAATTGGAAACATAATAGCTAAACTTGAACCTTAGTTTGTATTTGCTTTAATAACTAATCTTAAGGCTCACTCAACTTATAATGATGAAAATATCCCATGGATATTTAATAACTAATCTTAAGCCTGGTGGAGATTAATTCACATATCCCTACTTTTGTGATCGTGACCATTACATGGTACAAAAAGTATAGACATATATAGTTGGTTAAGGTTTTTATAGTTGTAACAACCAGTTAGTTGAGTTAGTTAGAGAATTCTACCTAACCATAGTTGAGCATATGTCGGTGTAACAAAGTATTATATAAGCAAATCATATGTCATTGTAATACACACAATTCAGAATAATACAATTTAATTTCTCTCATATCTCTCTCTACATGTTCTTCATATCTACATTTCATATGGTATCAGTTACCAGGTTCTAAAATCTTGGCCATTTTTTGGTGAAAATTCTTGACAAAGATCAAGGATTCAAAGTTTTTTCGTTTCCGCATAAGTCATCAATCAATAATTCTTTATCTTTTTCTTCTTTTTCACCATTTCTTCATCTTTTTCCAAACATCAATTCATCTTGCCTGACACAGTAACTTCAACGTCTTCTGGTTTTGATTACTTTGAAGATCATCTTCTGTGATTGATGGGATTGTTTCATCAGTGATTGATCAGGTTATTAAGAGGATTTCTGATGATAAATCTCATATTTCTTCTTCCAATTTTGCAGGTATAATTCCTGAACTTTCTCATGTTTTTTCTGTCAATTCTATGTTGCATATTCATGATTGGATCATTGATACTGGTGCATCAGATCACGTGACTTTCAATTTGCTTTTGCTTCATGATATAGTAGTGCTTTCTAAACCCATTCTGGTTGGTTTACCAGATGGATCATCTAAAAAGGTTTTTAAAGTAGGTAAGGTGCATTTAACTGATAAAATTACACCCACCAATGTGTTTCTTGTGCCTGGTTTCACACAATTTATTATCAGTACCAAAGTTGATTGATTCTGCTAATATAACTGCTGTATTTTATCCTCAATGTTGCATTTTTCAGGACCTTTCCAGTAAGACTGTTATAGGCAAAGGGAAAAGGATTGGAGATCTTTACAGATTTCGGAGTTTTGATGTGCATTCTTTAGTTAATAAAGCTGTTTCTGAAATTAAACGAATCTTAGTTAATACAACATCTACCTCTAGTGTTTCTCCTACTGTTTCAAATTGTAATAATGCTCAATTACTGCATGCTAGATGTGGCCATATAGCTTTTGATAGATTAAAATTTGTACCAGGTTCTTGTCATCAATAAAAGGCAATAATTTTTGTGAAACTTGTGTCCGTGCTAAGCATCATCAGTTTTCATTTCCTAGAAGTTCTTCTAGGGCATCTGCTTTGTTTGATTTGTTGCATTTGGATGTCTGGGGGCCTTACAAGGTTCCTGCTATGTCTGGGGCCAAGTATTTCTTGACCTTGCTTGATGACTATTCAAGGAATACTTGGACCATTCTTTTTCAAACAAAAGATCGGGTCTATAGCTTGATCAAAGATTTTTTAGCTTATGTGTTCACTCAGTTTGGCAAAGTAGTTAAGATTATTCGAAGTGATAATGGGACAGAATTTGTCCAAGATACTTGTGATTCATTGTTCAAAGAGAAAGGTATCATCCATCAAAAAAGTATAGTTGGAAGGCCACAGCAAAATGGTCGTGTTGAGAGGAAGCATAGGCATCTTCTCGACACTGCAAGGGCATTAAAGTTTTATGCTGGTTTACCCATTAAATTTTGGGGAGATTGTATTCTCACAGCCACATACCTTATTAATTTGATGCCATCTCCTGTCATCAATATGAAAACTCCTTTTGAGCTTCTCTTTGGCAAGTCACCTGATCTCAGTATGTTAAGGGTATTTGGTTGTACTGCCTATTCTACCATGCCACCTGCATTCAAGAATAAGTTTGGTTCAAGGGCAAGGAAATGTGTATTCCTTGGTTACCCTCATAATGTCGAGGGTTACATGCTCTATGACCTGAATACTCATAAGGTTTTCATCAGCAGAGATGTCTTATTCAAGGAATTTGATTTCCCATTTAAACATCCAGCACCAGTTCTGGTTGTGAGTTTCCTATGGTCAATCCTGCAGACAGTACTGCTATTTTTCATACGTCATTACCAACAGAACAACATAACAATACTACTGCAACTGCAACTGATGTTGACACTCAGAATACTGAGCAGAGTATATCAACTGGTTCATCTATGACTCCATTAGCAGATTCACCTGCAGTAACTGCAGGTCTAGGACAGCCAGCAAGATCACGATCTATTCCAGTAGCTCAGCAGCCTCGCAAATCTACAAGGTCAAGACAAGTGTCCACATGGCTTAATGATTTTCATTGCTCTCTGAAATTGCCAGTTCATCATGTAATACTCCGTATTTATGAGTCTTTGGGTACTCTATCGAAAAAGCCTTACTCTGTCGAGTAAGGGTGAGTTGCGTTTTAAAATAGTTTCTGACCTGTTGGGTACTCGATCGAGTAACTAGGATACTCGATCGAGTAAGGGGGAACTCGATCGAGTACCTTAGCTACTCGATCGAGTAGCCGGTTTACGGGGATTTATTTCTCGGGTTTTGTTAATTATGCGATTAAGGTATATAATCTTTTCCGTCATCATTCTAAACACTTTTCAAAACCTAAATTACTGTCAAAGAGAGAAAGCAAGTACGTTCATCCCTTTAATCGCATTGTTAGCAAATCCCGGAGTTTGGAAGGTCGGTTTTCATCGTTTGTTATACCGTTGAGATCCTTGCGTCGAGGGTAAGATCTATGTACCCTTTTTAATGTTTTTCCTTTAAGTTGGTTAAACCCTAATATGGGGATTTGGGGGTTTTGTGTAGATTGTGATTTGGTAGTGTTTATGTGTTTGTATGATAAGAGGAGGTTTTGTAGAAGAGGCTTTTGATACAAATTTGTTGATACCGTCTCGATCATTTGTTGTGCTTTCGGGTAGGATTTCCTACTCAAAGTATTAGTCCCATAATGGGATGATTGTTGATGTGTTGTGGTTGATTGAATAATATAGTAATTGTATTGTGACGGTTTGTTGATTGTGATTGTTTGTCTCTGGTTCTCGAGGCGTGTCCTCGGCTGAGTGGGGTCACTTGCGGGAGTGGCTTCACGCCCTAGTTTTGCCTTCTGTGGAACCCGCCACAGAAGGGATGTGTACATTAATGGACAGGGTTATCGCTCATTATTAGGAGCGGCGATTTGGTGGGGGTACTAATTGCGGTCCCCGACATGTGGTCTGGTCCGGTGGGACCCGAGTGATTGAGATTGTTGGGATTGGCGTGATTGTGTGTGCGTGACGGTTGTTTCGTCTGTTTATCTTATTGTTGATATATTGAGTTGTGTGATTAATCGACCCGTTTAAATGTTTTAAAAGCGTGGTGATCCATTCGGGGTGGTGAGCGATTATTGAGCGATTATGATATGACGCGTATGGGATAGCCGGGATGAGTTATCACGTGGCAGTTAGAAGTCTTCCGATGTGTCAGACGATGTTTTATAGCTTTGATAGTTTTAGCAGTAGACCGTCTGAGAATCTTGTATTTCTTTTTATCAGTTTGGAATTTCTATGTAATCACTTTAAACTTTATTTACTTTTAAAGTTGTTTCGTTATTGTATTATGAATATCATGCCTCGGGTAACCGAGATGGTGGCATCCTTATACCCGAGTGGTCCTGGTAAGGCACTTGGAGTGTGGGGGTGTTACAAATGGTATCAGAGCGACGATCCTAAAACCTGTAACCAATGAACCCAATGAATATAGGGAGTCAATTAAAATGAACCCGGGGTAGAGGTTGTAGGAGCTAATGCAAAGACTTGGGAGACGTCCTAAAGTCGCGAACTCGCCCTACAAATTTGAACCGGTCACCATGGGATATGAGTCGGGATCGCTATGTGTTTATCCTGTGAATTGTGTACCTATATGGTGATGTGTGGCATGAATCAGTGGATGTATGTATGTGGAGAATGGGGAATGTGTAGAAAAGATGGTGATAATGTGATTTCGTATGTTGTTGATTGAAAGCATGTTGCATGATAGTTGGTTTACAATGTTGGTTGGAATTGTTAGAAAAGTGTATGAGAATGATGAGTAATGTGTTGGAAATGGATGAATTGGTTGGAAAAGATGGGATAACAATTGCATGAGAATATGAATTTTGTGATTATGAATATGTTTAAGTGACGAAGTGTATTTGTAATGTTGTTGTATTAGTAACATGGAAATAGGATTTGTAATGTATGAGAATGTCGTGTTACGAAAAGTTATAAAATTTAAAGTATGCGGTTAGTACATGACTAATGAGTTAAATAATATATGTGCATGATGGATGTTGTTGCTTGATTTTTGAAAATAGTAACATATGATTATGAATACTGGTTTTATGAGTTTTGGACTGGTTTTGTTTGCTTGGTTGTTGTTTAAGTTGTTTGGAAGTAAAATCAAGTAGTTGTGTTTTTTTCGATTATAAAGAAGTTGTCTTTAAACTGTTATAACTTGAGATGCATAAATTATTTTGATGTGATTCCAATTGGAGGTGATAGCTTGTCCTTTTACGATTCTAATGATAGGTCACACGCCCAAAACGACCAAGTAATGAGTGAGTTATGACTTTTTTACGAAAAACTCGGGAGTCTTTGAGAATTGGGGTACTCGATCGAGTAACTAGGATACTCGATCGAGTAAGGGGGCACTCGATCGAGTACCTTAGCTACTAGATCGAGTAGCCCTGGTGATTTGTTTTACGTGCTTCTGATCTTCACCTACTCGATCGAGTAAGTCCCTTACTCGATTGAGTGGCTTGTACTCGATCTAGTGACCCCTGTTTTGGGTCATATGCTTATCTTTTGACATTCGTTGCATATTATGTTTAATTCAAAGTTGTTATTTTACTTCTTTATGCATTGTTTTACATGTAAGTTGGTCTTGATACGTAAGTTACCCAATCTTATGGGGTGGTGAGTGGCACCTTATGGTGAGTATGAGTTTGGTGGGAGGAGATGAGCTATATGTGGTTGTGCTGAGAAGTGGAAAAAGAAAAAGAATATTGATGAGCTGATTGAGGCATGGTGCAAGTTTTGGTGAGACGTGGTGAGTGATATATTCGCGAAATTGAGTGATGTAAAATTAAGTGAAAGTGGGTAAGGGATGATGTGGGTCTAAGGAACGTGAGAATGAAAAGATTGAAAGGAAGGTTTGGATAGTGGCAACTTGAGATGTGTAAAGAATTATGGAGTGAGATGGTTAGGAGTTGTGTGGGTTAAGAATATACACAGTGAAAGTTCGTTTTAAAGGGGTTGAGAAGAGTAGTATATAGTGAACTTTATGGAGACATGTTGCGAGGTGGATTTGTAGACAGTGAGTGAGTTTGGGAGATTTGGTTTATTAAGAGGTGAAATTACGTGTGATTTCTTTGGGCATTTAACGGCATGAAATGAAGTTGTTTAAACAGTGAACGTTGATTTTATGGATAGGTTAGTGACAAGTGTGAGCGATAGCATAATAAGAGAAGATCCCTGGTAAGAAAGAGTGAGATGATATCGACATGAAATAATGAGATTTGAGCTTTGGCGGAATGAGAAGGTATGCTTAGGAGCACTAAAGAATTAGATAGAAGTAATAAGGAGTTGAGCTATTAAATGGTATTGTTGAATGTGAAGAGAAAAGAAGAGTAAAAAGTAAGCTAAGAAAAATTTTCACCGGAGTTATGTGATATAAAGGTAAGGAATCATCGAAATGTGTGATATTATCATGAGGATGTTAGTTAATGGTTATATGGGAGCTTCAGGACAACATGATTAATAATGAGTTTCGAGGAATTAAGGGAGTAAGAGTTGGTGGAGTATTTACACGATATGAGATTTTTGGTGGAAAGTTAGATGACGATACAATTAAGATAGTATTGGGAATAATGTTGAGGTAATTTTGTTGATGGGTTTGATGTTCTTTATTTGGGGATGTTAACCAAAGATAGGAGAAAAACCGTGTTGTTTTGATACGAGTGTAAGAGGTTTGATATACGAGCAGTGGTGGTATTGTGGTGTTGTCACTAGTGGTTAAGGGTGATGATAGATAAGAAAGACAGCAGTCCTAGAGAGGTTGATTTTACAAAGGCCGGATTGATATGTATGGTTGTAAAGGAGTATAAGATGTGGTTATACGAGGCAAGCGCTAGTTGTCGAATATTAATGGTATGGCATGAGGTGATGGTCATGCGAATGGGAAAATATGTTATGAGGGGCATATGAGTTAAGCTCGGGCGACAGGTAACCTTTATCGAGTGGTAACTTACGTGATCAGAATTGACTAGTTGGATGTGATTATGGGTCTATGATGTGTATAAATGTTTGTGTGAGGTTCTGACCTCACGAGAAGCGGTATGGTGTGATAGTTATAAAGATGTTATATGAATGTTTGTGATATATGTAGGGTACGACAATCTGATGGAATGAGGCTAAAAAGGTAATAATTTGATTGATTTGGCATGGCTAGTTATAATTTTATGTGTATTGATAACACATGCGTATTCCGTGAAATGGTAGAGATGATGTTCATGAGGTGCTTATCTGTTTATCCATATAATATGTTGCGTTGTGATTTAATAATGTGGATTTGAGTAAGTTTTTCTTGTCTGAGAAGTTATGCTGAGTCAGTGTTTATGGGTTTGAGTAAGTTGTGATGTCTATCGGTGCGGTTGTGGTGCCTCGGGTGGTGATCCGGGCACGGTACTTCGTGTTGTGATGCGGGTATTTTCACACTGCGGTGCGGTTGTTGGTGACGGTGTCGTGATGCCGTCACCGGTTGTGGTGGAGTAGGCGGGATGATTATGATACGAGTTTTCGAAAGTGAATACCAGTTATACATAGATTGTTGTTTTGTTTGCTGTTGTTCTTTGTGAGTTTTGGTTGAACATGTTGACTGTTGTTTTGTTTGTTGATGTTTCTTACCAGTTTCAACTTGGGTGTGAGGGTAGAGTATGATATGGGAGAAAGTTGTGTATGTTTTGTTGTTGTGATGGTATAGTGATTTTTCGTTGATAGGGCACAGTTGTAAGAGGTTGTACAGAACATTTGACCTTGTTGTAGATGAGACATCGGTGCACATAGTCATGGCAAGTGATTCGTAGAACATGTGTGGTAATGATCTGAAAGCGGCAGATGGTTTTAATCTTTCGTTGGGCCAGTGAGGGAAGGGTGTTTGGACTTAGTGTCTTGTTAAGTCATGTATGAGTTTTGCAGTGATGAAAGAAAAGAACTTGAAGATCTTGTGTGAGTGTACGTAACGCGTGTGGATCGTGAGTTATGCTTTTGGCGATAGAAGTTTTATATAGTCTATATAGAGAGGTATGTCATGTTGCGGTAATGTGGAAGAGTTGGAGTATTGGTTATGCTATGGGTTTTGCGGTATTAGTTAGATGGAGTGCAGAGTGAATTGAAGTATGAGAACTGTTTAAGTAAGAAAGCCTTAGAAATAGGAACGGTTATAGAAATGAGGTTATAGGCGGTTATCTTTGACATGTGGTGGTGATGAGGATGATGAGATGATTTAACTAAGGATTTAGTATTAGTGAGTTACGAGGACGTAACATTTGTCTTAAGAGGAGTAGGATGCGATAAAAGTGAGTTTCATGGTTGTGCGTGTTGTAAAATAATTGGAAGTAGAGTGTTAGCATAGCGTAAAAGAGGGATTTGTTTTGTGGTTGATGTTGTTAAAAGGCCATGGCCGTGCTTGTAGTAGTGTGATGTTTAGGAGTTCGAGAGTTTTGATAGTGGCATGATGATGTTTATGAGTGTAAGTAAACTTCGAGGACGAAGTTCCTGTTAAGGGTGGTAGAATGTAACATTCCGTTTGATGTTAGGGGTATTTTGATATTGGATTGGCTCTGGATGATGTATTACGGAGCTAGTTGGTAGTGTATGGAGTTAGTGTTGAGAGAGATATAATGGAGTCGATACGATATCGTGAGCCATGTTGTGGAGGTAGGAATAGTTAGTGGAGTTGGTGTTACGAGTTCATGTTTGGGTTGGAGTTTTGTTTTGAGTTCTTAGTCACGTTGTTGTGTCTTGATCGAGTTAGTATGTTTGTTTTTGAGTATGGGTTGAACTTCGGGGACGAAGTTCTTTTTAAGGAGGGAAGACTGTAATACTCCGTATTTATGAGTCTTTGGGTCCTCTATCGAGTAGGCCTTACTCTGTCGAGTAAGGGTGAGTTGCGTTTTAAAATAGTTTATGACCCGTTGGGTACTCGATCGAGTAACTAGGATACTCGATCGAGTAAGGGGGCACTCGATCGAGTACCTTAGCTACTCGATCGAGTAAGCGGTTTCTGAGGAGTTATTTCTCGGGTTTTGTTAATTATGCGATTAAGGTATATAATCTTTTCCGTCATCATTCTAAACACTTTTCAAAACCTAAATTACTGTCAAAGAGAGAAAGCAAGTACGTTCATCCCTTTAATCGCATTGTTAGCAAATCCCGGAGTTTGGAAGGTCTGTTTTCATCGTTTGTTATACCGTTGAGATCCTTGCGTCGAGGGTAAGATCTATGTACCCTTTTTACTGTTTTTCCTTTAAGTTGGTTAAACCCTAATATGGGGATTTGGGGGTTTTGTGTAGATTGTGATTTGGTAGTGTTTATGTGTTTGTATGATAGGAGGAGGTTTTGTAGAAGAGGCTTTTGATACGGTTTTGTTGATACCGATCATTGTTGTGCTTTCCGTGTAGGATTTCCTACTCGTATTAGTCCCATAATGGGATGATTTGTTGATGTGTTGTGGTTGATTGAATAATATAGTAATTATATTGTGATGGTTTGTTGATTGTGATTGTTTGTCTCTGGTTCTCGAGGCGTGTCCTCGGCTGAGTGGAGTCAATTGCGGGAGTGGCTTCACGCCCTAGTTTCGCCTTCTGTGGAACCCGCCACAGAACGGATGTGCACATTAATGGACAGGGTTATCGCTCATTATGAGGAGCGGGGATTTGGTGGGTACGGCTGCGGTCCCCATCGCGTAGCCGGTCCAGTGGACAGCCGGTGATTGAGATTGTTGGGATTGGTGTGATTGTGTGTGTGTGACGGTTAAGTTGTCTGTTTATCTTATTGTTGATATATTGAGTTGTGTGATTATTAACCGACCCCGTTTAAATGTTTTAAAAATCGTGGTGATCCATTCGGAGGTGGTGAGCGATTATTGAGCGAGTATGATATGACGCGTATGGGATAGCTGGGATGAGTCATCACGTGGCGATTAGAAGTCTTCATTTGTGTCGACGACGATGTTTTATAGCTTTGATAGTTTTAGCAGTAGACCGTCTGAGAATCTTGTATTTCTTTTTATCAGTTTGGAATTGATATGTAATCACTTTAAACTTTATTTACTTTTAAAGTTGTTTCGTTATTGTCTTATGAATATCATGCCCGGGTAACCGAGATGGTGGCATCCTTATACCCGAGTGGTCCTGGTAAGGCACTTGGAGTGTGGGGGTGTTACACATCATTTTATTGCTTCTGATTCAGATGTGTTTCATGCTTCTATACTGAGGGATCTGCATGATTTTGGTGATTCTTATGTAGCAGCCATTGCCACAGTTTTATAAGAATATGAACCATACAATTATAAAGAGGCTAAGAATGATCCTAGGTGGGTTGAAGCCATGAATAAAGAAATTCAAGCATTAGAAGAAAACCAGACTTGGGAATTAGTAGATTTGCCTCCTGGTAAGAAGCCTATATGGTCAAAATGGGTGTATAAAATCAAGTATAAGGCAAATGGGACTGTTGAAAGGTTTAAAGCTCGTTTGGTAGCAAATGGGTTTACTCAAGTTAAAGGCAAAGATTACACAGATACATTTTCTTCTGTTGCCAAGTTAACTACAGTCAGAACACTTCTTGCTTTGGCTACTGCAAAAGGATGGAATCTCCATCAATTAGACATTAATAACGCATTTCTCCATGGTTTTTTGGATAAAGACATTTATATGAAAGCACCTGAGGGCTATTCATTAATAGATGGTAAATATTACAAGCTCAAGAGATCCTTATATGGACTTAAGCAAGCCTCAAGGCAATGGAATAAAGAATTAACCAAATACTTGCAAAGTTTAAGATTTGTTCAATCCAAGCAAGATTATTCCCTTTTTACCAAAACTGATAACATCACCAACACATTCACCATTGCTTTAGTATATGTGGATGATGTCCTTTTGACTGGTAATTCATAAGAAGAGATCAAAAGTGTAAAGGCAGGCCTGAATAGTACCTTTACAATCAAGGATTTTGGGTTGATGAGATATTTTTTGGGATTAGAAATATCTAGGAATCACACTTTGGTTGCTCATAAACCAGAGGAAATATATTTTGGATATACTCAAGGATATGCAAAGAGAATTGTTCCACAGTCCATTTTCCATTGCCAAGAGGTCTGAAGTTATCCACTGACAATGGTGATTTACTTGAGAAACCTGAACAGTATAGGAGATTGGTGGGAACATTACTCTATCTTAATATATTCAGACTAGACATCTCCTATGCAGTTCAGCACCTAAATCAATTTTTGAGCCAACCACGTGCTCCACACCTTGCTGCAGCTGTCCATGTAGTGAAATATCTGAAGTCTACCATTAACACATGTCTTTTCTACAGTTATTCCTCTGATTTACCCCTGACTGCATACAGTGATGCAGTCTGGGGGCAATGTGCTTTTAGTTGTCGGTCACTAAGTGGATATTGCATATTCCTTAGACAATCTTTAGTATCTTGGAAGACCAAGAAGCAACAAACAGTGAGCAAAAGCTCTGCAGAGTCAGAGTATAGATCCATGTCTTACACTACTTCAAAATTGGTATGGTTAGACAGGCTGTTAGCATATTTGAAGGTAGCAGCAGTTCCTAAGCCTATACCCTTACTATGTGACAACAAAGCTGCAGAACACATCTCCTTGAATCCAGTGATTCACGAAAGAACAAAGCATTTGAGCATTGACTGTCATTTTGTGAGGGATAAGCAACATGAAGGGTTCTTACAAACTAAACATGTACAGTCCAAGTTTCAGCTTGCAGACTTGATGACTAAGCCATTAGGAGCTGAGCAACACAAGGCACTTTCTTTCAAGCTAGGACTGTTGTTAACAACCAGTCTAGCTTGAAGGGGGGCTATAGACATATATAGTTGGTTAAGGTTGTTATAGTTGTAACAACCAGTTAGTTGAGTTAGTTAGAGAATTCTACCTAACCATAATTGAGCATATGTCGGTGTAACAAAGTACTATATAAACAAATCATATGTCATGGTAATACACACAATTCAGAATACTACAATTTAATTTCTCTCATATCTCTCTCTACATGTTCTTCATATCTACATTTCATAAAAAGATTCCAAAATGGTATAGCACAAATGCACACTATGTCGAACCATCAAGGGCTTCAAGGCTATGAAAAATGTCGTATAGACTTGTTAGCTAAGGTCACTCTCTTGCTTTCAAACCTCTATATTGTTATGCAAGGTCTAGAATTAAAATTATATTCCACAATTTATAAGGCTAAATAACTACTCCCTCCCAGTCACTATAATGTTCCCTCTTTCCCAAAACGGATTATTCAAGTAATGTTCCCCTTTCTATTTTTAGAAACTTTTACTCTTATTTTATTCATTTCTCTCTCCTATCACCAAACCCCACACAACTCTTTTACTCCTATTTTATTACTTTCCTTTATGTTTTGCCCCACAATTCTTTATTTAACTACTAATAATTCATCCCTCTCTCCTACCACCAACCCCACACAACTCTTTTACTAATATTTTAATACTTTTCCCAAGACGCGCCCATATCAAAGTTTTTTAACATTATAACGAATTTGGGGAGGAGTATAAAACAACTTTGATCAATTGCATTGAAGCAATACGGATCATAGCCTACTTGTAAATCTCTATACCGTCTATGTAGGGCCAATAGTAATCTAGTGAACTGACATGAGCTGTATAACTGTGATACATTGCTTTGACTACAGTAAGGATGAGCCATGAGTTTAATATTGTCAGTGTATACTTCCTGCCATCTGTATTTGTGCTAAGCTACTATGGCATCTCTAGCACGGTGAGTTTCCACATCCTACACAATCAGTATGGCAACTTAACAGGGTGTTCAATTAGGCTCAAAGAACTCGGCCCCCATATTATTGGGGCCCTAATTATCTTTGGGTTTCCTTATTATATTTAGCTTTTGTGTGTTATGAGTAACAAGTTTTCGTTACATCATGTGGTGAAGCCTGTCATACGATTCATCGATATCACTATGAGAGGGGTTCCGTTCCATCTTGTACATAATTTTTAAATTGCCATTTTAAGTTTTAAGTTCATCCACAAATCAGTTAAGGGTAAATGTAGCAAATTATTTCCTGAAGAATGAACTAGAATGCTATTTTATCTCACCAACATTTTCTGACTTGTGACCTTCATGTTGTTTTGTGGTTTTCATGAGAATAAACTTTATATCTTGATTTCTTTTTTTTTGTCTTTTATGGCATATTGCCTAATCTTGAAGTTCGCAATTTATTGGAATGTGTGACAATTTTTAAGTGTGTACTTCCTCCATTCAACTCCAATCTACCTATTTCATTTTTGTGCACTATTCACGATTGTGTATTCAATTTCGATTTTCTCTCGATACGTAAGCGGTAATATATTCATGTGGGATCTTGTTTGATTCGTCTTTACGAGTACATTAAAAATATCTAACTTTTATAATTTTTGCAAATACGTAGTCAACGATATTTAGCGCGTAAAACACGCGTTGGCAAACGTGAAAAAAGAAAGTGGTAGAGTGGAGTTGAATGGAGGAAGTATATGATAATAAACTTTATGTTTTCTCGTCTTTCCTCTGTTTTATCATGCAACATGATTATAATAGTGACAATTCTTACGACTAGGACATAAAAATGCTCTTTTTGACCACACACGACATATCTTATATTCCTTTTTGTTTGAGGACCACTTTTAAAGACATTATAACAAGTTGGAAGTATGAGATATAAATGAATCTCTTTTTAGTGTTATTGTCATTTTTTTTTCTTACCTTCTTTCTTTGTGTTCATATATAATAGAGAGTAATAGTGAAGGTGTTCACTGCTCTCTTTTGTATTTTATTATAAAGCGCGTGGTTTAAAATCACCATGTCGCGGCTATGAAATGGATTGCCCAACAATTTGTAACTGTTTATCAGGGTGTGCATTAAGGATCACATTGAACTAACAAGCTTGAAATAAGAGTGTACACCTTTAACTGACCTGTACTTGGTGCAGAAATTGCAACTATCACGGAATCTTGCAACTTTCTCATTCCGTATCTGGTTTTCTTGTAAACAGTCCATTCTTTATTGGCTATCCAAGCAAAAATGAATTTTAAGGTAGTAAAACTCACCCAAAAGACACATAGTACCATACGAAAAAGCCAACTGGTTAACACAAGTATGTAAGATTATGTTTGAATGTGTGTTTTTATTGCAAAGAATACATCGGTTTATATACTAATACAAGATACGAGATATGGAAAGCAATGACCTAATTACAAGACGAGAATAAGGAAAGTAGCTAGAGGAAATTACAATTTCCTAAATACAAGATACACATAATATTTACGGAAGATTATTTACTTGGAGAGCAAGGAGACGAGATATTATTGACACGCCCCCGCAAGACAGTCGGTCGAAGAGTAAGACCAGTCTTGGATATCAGAGTAAGAAACCTTGAACGAGGTAGCGGCTTTGTAAGCGTATCGGCGAGCTGATCAGAACCATTAATGTGTTGCACACGTAAGGAACCTTGCTGAACATGCTCGCGAACGAAATGAAAAGAGAGTGCTAAATGTTTCATTCGGGAATGAAAGATCGGATTAGCCGAGTAATGCGTAGCTCCCAAATTGTCACAATAAACGGTAGGAGTGACAGTAAGAGGAACACCAATTTCGGATAATAAACCACGAAGCCAAAGAATTTCAGCCGTGGCAACAGAGACGGCCTTGAACTCAGCTTCGGTCGAGGAAAGGGAAACAGCACGCTGCTTCTTAGAGGACCAGGAAACGGGATTGGAACCGAGAAACAAAATGTAACCACCAGTGGAGACAAAATCATGAGTATCACCTCCCCAATCGGCATCACAAAACGCATGTAAAATCAACGGGGACGAACGGAGCAGATGAATACCAAGATTTAAAGTACCCTTCAAATACCGAAGTAAACGTTTGAGGGCAATCCAATGTGGTTCAGTCGGATGCGTAAGGAATTGCGCCAGCTTATTGACAGAGTAAGAGATGTCGGGACGAGTGAGCGATAGGTACTGAAGGCTACCAACTATTGCTCGATAGGTAGCTTCATCAACTACCGGCAACGCAGGGTGCTTAATGAGAACGGTGTCAGCAGACATGGGTGTCGCAGCAGGTTTACAATCAGCCATGTTATAGCGCACAAGGAGATCAGAGACATACTTCGATTGATTGAGGTGTATACCATCACGAGTAGGAGTCACTTCAATTCCAAGGAAATAGGATAACAAGCCCAGGTCTTTGAGTGAAAAACGCGCAGCTATATCAGAAATGAACTTCGAAATATCGGTGTCGGATGAACCTGTCACTATAATATCATCAACATAGACTAGCACAAATAGACAGTCGGATGCGGATTTCCGGATAATTAACGAGGAATCAGAAATTGAATTAGTAAAACCGTAAGACAGTAAATATGAGCGAAGCTCCGTGAACCATGCCCGCGGAGCCTGTTTGAGACCGTAAATAGCTTTAGACAATTTGCAAACATGAGTCGGATGAGTAGTGTCGAGAAAACCAGGAGGCTGAACCATATATACGGTGTCAGTCAAATTACCTTGTAAGAACGCATTATTGATATCAATTTGACGAAGGGGCCACTGTTTGGTGACCGCAAGACTGAGAATGAGACGAACAGTCGCAGGCTTAATAACCGGACTGAATGTTTCCGAATAATCAATGCCAGGACGTTGATTGAAACCTTTCGCAACTAGGCGAGCTTTGTACTGTTTGATCGTTCCATCCGTATTAAACTTAATTCGAAATATCCATTTACACCCAATAATATTTTGAGCATCAGTGGGAGGAACAAGGGACCAGGTCTTGTTGCGGGTAAGGGCAGCATATTCATCAAGCATTGCCGCACGCCAGTTAGGATCCACGAGGGCCTGCTTGATGGTGGTCGGGGTGATAAACGGATTATGTGTTTGAGCAGAGAGAGCATAACGAGGGTTGGGTTTGACGATGTTGTGGGAAAGGCGAGTGCCATGACGGGAGGTGGTGGGTACAGGGGGTGGTTCTGGTGGAGTGGCAGAGGAAGAAGGGGGAGTTTGAGCATATTTCGGAATTGGTTTAATTATATTGTGGGATAGCCGGGTACCGTGGCGAGATGGAGGAGGCGGGGGT
This sequence comes from Silene latifolia, assembly GCF_048544455.1. NCBI lineage: Eukaryota > Viridiplantae > Streptophyta > Magnoliopsida > Caryophyllales > Caryophyllaceae > Silene > Silene latifolia. Next base: position 86,515,907 of record NC_133530.1, on the reverse strand, counting down.
GGTGGAGTAGGCTGGTTAGGGGAGGCAGTGGAAGGCGTGGTGGTGGTAGTTGTAGGGGAGGAGACGGGTGTGTGGTGTTGAGGTGTGGAGGGTGGAGAGTCGTGTGACGGGGAGGAGGCAGGGGAGCTATTTGGTGCATCTGACGGGGTGGGAGCAGAGGTGGACAGAACAAAGAGGAGGAAGGAGGTCCACTGGGCAGTGGAGGGTGGCGAGGGTGGCGGGGATTTGAGGATAGTATTATAGGGGAAGGTAGTGTCGACGAAGCGAACATGTCGGGACGTGTATACACGAGAGGTGAGGGGATCAAGGCAAAAGTATGCTGACTGTGTGTTTGAGTAACCAAGAAAAACGCAGGAAGTGGAACGGGGTTCGAGTTTGTGCGCGGTATAAGGACGCAACCAGGGAAAACAGAGACAGCCAAAGCTATGTAGCTTTTGGTAATTTGGGTGTTGATTAAATAAGCGGAAATATGGAGATTCATTAGCTAGTGTGGGTGTAGGTAACCGGTTGATCAAGTAAGCGGCAGTGGTTAGTGCATAGGACCAAAATTTCGTGGGTAGTTGTGCTTGAGTAAGAAGGGCAAGACCCGTTTCAACAATGTGAAGATGACGTCTTTCCGCAAACCCATTGTGTTCGGGTGTATGCGGAGGAGAGGTAATATGGGTAACCCCAGTGTCGAGAAGGGACGGTGTGAGTGCAACGAATTCTCCACCATTGTCGGAGTAAAATTGCTTCATGGGGCGATTGAAAAAATTTTCTACGATTGCCCTAAAACGTTTAAAGATAATGGCAGTGTCGGATTTCTTTTTAATCGGATAAACCCAAATGTAATGTGTAAAGTGGTCGACGAATAAGACATAATATTTGTGTAATTCGTTTGAGTGAATAGGAGCGGTCCAAACGTCGGAAAAAATTAAATCAAGCGGAGCATGAGAAATAAGAGTAGAAGTTTTAAACGGAAGTTTATGACTTTTATTGATAAGGCACGGAGTACAATGCGAGTAATCGTAAATATTAAATTTAAAACGAGAATTTAAAAGCTTGAGTGTTGCGGATGACGGGTGTCCTAAGCGGTGGTGCCAGGTTGAAGATGAGACGGATGCGGTGTTAGCACTTGAGGGTGTCGGATTCCACTCATATGCTCCGTTGTTAAGAGGACCTTGAAGTAGAATTTGTCCCGTTGTGCGTGCCTTTATAAGAAAAGAAGTTTGTGAGAAAATAGCTATAGCATCATTATCACGACAAAACTGATTTACGGAAAAGAGATTTTTCGAAATTTGTGGAACACAAAGAACATTATTAAAGATTAAAGGAGAGGAAGTATTGGAAAGAGTGAAATAACCTATATGTGTTATCGGAAGAGATGAGCCATCCCCAATCACTAAATCATCGGGGCCTTCATACGGGTTATGGAGTGCGAGTGTGTTCAGGTCGTGGATAATGTGATGTGACGCTCCGGTGTCGACAGTCCAGGTATGCGGTTCGGATGTGGAAGCATGGTTGGCAGTATGAGCATGAGGTGTAGGTTGGCGGTACTGGCGGGTAGGGAAAGTTACCATTGGGAAGTCTGCTTTTAATTTTCGACAGTCAGAGGCAACATGTCCTTTGATGTCACAGTAGTGGCATCGACCCTTATAAGGAGCCGGTTTGTAGTCGGGATTGGGTGATGAATATGTGGTTTTGGGTGGATAGGTGGTGGGACGGGGTGTGTAATTAGGACGGGGTGTGTAGGTAGGACGGTTTTGGGCTACTTGAGCCGAGGGAGTGAAGGTTGTGGGACTGATGGTTTTGTTGCGAACGGTAAGTTCATGTTAAATTAGTTTTTCGTGGAGGTCTTCGAAAGAAATCGGGGTGTCTCGGGCTTTGACAGATTCAATAACGGGGCCATAGAGGTCATAGTTGAGGCCATCAAAGATAACCGTTAGAATATCTTCGATGTCCATAGGTCGATCAAGTTGGGCTATGTCATCCGTGCAAGACTTTACAGCTTGCATGAATTCGGTGATGGTTCCGTCACCAAGTTTGAGTGTTTGGAGACGGGCTTTTAGTTGGAGTTTTCTACCACGAGATTTGTTGGCGAAAGTACGGGATAGGGTGGTCCATGCCTCATGAGAGGTGGTGGCATGGACAATGAGAGGAGCCACGGTGGAGGAGAGAGTGCCTGTTAGAGCACCCAAAATAAATTGGTCTTGGCGATACCAAGTCGTATAGGCCGGGTTTGGTTTGGTTTCGGGTTTGTCAGTCTCCTTGAGAGGAGCCGTGGTGATAGTTTGAGCGGGTGCTGGTAAGGAACCATCGAGGTAAGGGAACAAGCAGTGGCCGTTCATGGTGGCGCGGATTTGGAAACTCCACTGTTTGTAGGTTAGGGTATCGGTAAGTTGGATGCAGTTTTGGAAGTTGATGACGGAAATCGGCTTTGTCGGTTCATCAGGGTTAGGGATTTGGATGTTATTGGAAGTCATGGTTTTTCAAATTAAGAGAACGGATGGGACGATGTTTAGAAAGGACTCTATTGATACCATGTAAGATTATGTTTGAATATGTGTTTTTATTGCAAAGAATACATCGGTTTATATACTAATACAAGATACGAGATATTATTGACAAAGTAGGCCACTGAGACCCAAAAGAACCTGTTTATTGGTAGGGACAAATTGTGCTCTTTGATTGTTTTTTGCCAGGAATTTTAATACTCCCTCCGTTTTTTTATATATATGATGTTCTGCATTTTCGAGACAATCCTTTAACTTTAATATTTACAAAAATATATTTGTTTAAAAATTATAAAAATGTTACCAATAAATTCTTTAAGGAAAGCTTTTTCATATGAGTATACATATCATAATATTTAGTCTTATATTTTAAGGGAGATTGAAGAAAAAAAAACAGAGGGAGTAGCAACCTTTATCTCCTTTGAACTTACTTTATTTCCTTCCCACTTCAACTTAACCCTATGTTTATTTTCCGCTAAGTTTTAAATTTTTGGGTCCAAAATGTTTGTGTCGTGTGGCGTCGAATCATCTAGTGTTGGGCACACTAGCAAAGTGGAGTGTTGCATAGACTTAACTTGTATATAACCCGATCTACCATCCAAACCCCATCCTTAACCCTACAGACCCTGCCTACCTAATTGTACATTTGCCATGAAACTTGTCTACTTTTTTGATTGTTTATTTTAAGGTAAATTCCCATGGTACCACCGACTTGATTAAGGCATAACAATTTATTTAAAAAGATAAAAAGTTTATGAAACTATTTAGTTTTATAACTTCTCAAGTACTGTATAAAATTCGACTAAAAACCAAAATAGTTTTTTAAACTTTGGGAAATTTTAAGCATTTGTACAATCAGAATGGTTTTTTCTAGTTAGGGCCTAGGGCTAGACTATCTATTTTCAATTTAATCCTGACGAACATATCGGGTCGTGTCAGGTCGTGTCGGATGTAAACAGGTCATGAACCCTTCAACCCAAACTCGTGTCGACCTACTTTCGTAAATGGGTCATCAAGCCCTAACCCTAATCCGTTAATTCCGTTTAGGATTCGTGTCGTGTCAATATTTGGAAATTGGAAGTATATTTATGTGATGGAGGATTAAAAATATAGAATTAATTTAGTAAATAGGTCATTCATGTAGGGTTTGTGTTTATAGAGCTCAACACGAACTTAACCCAATTGAATCCAATTAAATTCGTGTCGTGTTCGTGTCCCACTTACATAAAAATAGGTCATTAAGCTTCAAAGTTCAACCCAAACACTTTAATTTCGTGTCGAGTTCGTGTCATTTTTTGGGTCGTGTCATTGTTTGCCGCCTCAAATATAATCCCGATGGTACACTTAAGCAACATAAGGCACGCCTAGTTGCAAAAAGTGTTCATCAAAGACCTGGAATTGACTACACTGAAATATTTAGTCTTGTCGTAAAACCAACCACCGTTCGTCTCATCTTATCTCTAGCTGTCACGCAGTCATGGTCTTTGCGCCAATTAGACGTGAACAATGCATTTCTTCAGGGAAAATTAACTGACGATGTTTTTATGATACAACCACCCGGCTTTGTTGACCAAGCAAAGTCTGATTATGTTTGTAAATTACACAAAGCGATATATGGCCTAAAACAAGCTCCTCGAGCTTGGTACACTGAACTGACATCTTATCTGGTTACATACGGATTCAAACAGTCCGTTTCCGACTCATCTTTATTTATTTTACATATTCCCACCGCTTGCATATATATGCTTATTTATGTCGACGATATAATCATCACTGGACCACATCCCTTGCACCTGCAACGATTTATTGACAAACTATCCCAACGCTTCTCGCTCAAAGACCTCGGACCATTATCATATTTTCTCGCAATAGAAGTTACTCCAACTGCACTCGGTTTACATTTAAACCAATCGAAATATATTCATGACCTTCTCACCAAATATAAAATGATTGATGCTAAACCCAACTCCACTCCCATGGCTACATCTCCACCACTCACTCGAGAAGACCATCTACCTGTGCATGATCATTCTACTTATCGTGCCATTGTTGGAAGCCTCCAATACCTCTCCCTAACGAGGCCTGACATCGCCTTTGCCATAAACCGTCTGGCCCAATTCCTACACCATCCTACTCATACGCATTGGACCGCTCTGAAACGTCTACTTCACTACTTGCAAGGAACTCAAACCATTGGCTTACAGCTATATCGTGACTCACCTTCTCGTCTTCATGCCTTTTGTGATGCAGACCACGCAGGAGATAAAGATTCTTACGTCTCTACAACGGGCTATATCGTCTACCTTGGTCGCAATGCTATTTCCTGGTCGTCCAAGAAGCAACAAGGACTTGCTCTATCAACAACTGAAGCTGAATTTCGCGCCATTGCCTCCGTCACAACCGAAACTATCTGGCTTCGAAACCTCCTCACCGAGCTCCACATTACTATCACCACACCTCCGGCAATTTTCTGTGACAACATTTCTGCAACACTCTACGCCAAAAACCCCGTCTTCCACTCTCGCATGAAGCACATGGTTCTCTCATTTCACTTCGTCAAATAACAGTTGCTTCATGGCCAAGTTCGCATTCAACATGTCGCAAGCAAGGATCAACTCGCTGACATCCTAACTAAACCACTGCATAAAACGTGTTATCTCGAGTTACGAAACAAGATTGGACTTACTTATCGGACGTCCATCTTGCGGGGGCGTATTAATCAAATAAAATCAATATCAAAACCATATTATTCTCATATAACTTAGAATTATTTGATTGTTTGAATATTGTACAATTAGGAAACTATTCTTGTAATTACCTTATTTCCTCTACCTTGTACACCTATAAATACATGTACTCCTTCTCATAAATATATACAATTCATTCTTACATAAACCCTATTCTTATACTTAATCACACTCCCCTTTCATGGAGGGCACGAGAATTAAGAGAGGAGAGTATTATATGGTAAAGTATTGTAGTGGGGTAGGAGATTGGAGAGAGGGAAGGTATTGTGTGATTAAAATAAGTATTATTGTGGGGTAAGGTGATTAAAATAAGATAAAGTATGAGTATTATGGGGTATTTTTGTGGGGTGGGTGATTAAAATAAGTATAAAAGTTTGCCAAATAAGGAAATAGGGAGAGTATTGTGAATAGACGAAAAAAGAAATAGAGAGAGTTATTTAGAATAGAAGGGAGTACTATTCAAGGGAAACTAGAACCTGGAAATTACTACCATGCTTATTAGGTTTAACCGTTTAACCATGCTTATGCTCGTTAGAAAAGAGTCTTTATTTCTGTTTATTTATTACTCCCTCCATCTCAGACTCCCAGTCATTTGTTGTCCTATTTTATTTTGGGTGTGTCAGTCAATTGTTGTCCTTTCTATTTTAGGAATACATTTGATGAACAATTTGGTCATTCACACTCAATTTGGTCATTCACACTCAATTTGGTCCACATGTCATTTAGTAATTGGCTTTCTCCTCTATCCTTGGTTTTCGTGTCAAAACCAAAGGACAACAAACGATCGGGGCGAAGGGAGTAGTATGGTTTCAGATCATTTTGTTTTTTTGTAGTTGCTAGATATCCTTGTTTGTTTCCTCAAATGTCAACTAATGAGATACAACAGTTTTTGTTGTAACTGCTAGCAACCTTGACGTATTTTGGCTTTTTGTAACTGTGGCTTCTATGCGATGCTTAAAGAATCACTTGTGTCGGAAATTTGTGTGCAAGTATTGACTATCCAGGGTTTGAGAGTTATTTGCTCTATGCTAGATACAACATACACCTGTGATATATTGAAGTTTGATTATGAAAGTATACGCTACATGTCCTATAAAATTTACTTGTTGATAAAGTTAAGAGAATGCACTAACAATCTCTAAGAAGGAATTGTCCCATTTCAAGGAGTTTAATAGTTGTAGACGATACGGGACTTTTGCTGCTAAACTATGTTCATGGACAATCAATTTTGGTGCAATCATCGTAAACGAGTGGTATACTTAGCTATATGGTCTTTTGGGCAGGGGCAAGGGCATTGGCTCCCAACACTATGCAAATGCATGCATGCGTGGTGTCGGAGCAGAAAATTCCACTTCTACGGCTCTTTGCCAGGTACAACTATGTGTACTGATTTTTACTTATGATTCCGTGTAGACAACTAGTTGTGGTGCTAGTTTACCCCCTTTATCTGTACATTTTATCCAACCCACCCAAACTTGTCATAGAATTTCTTCCTTATTGACCACTATGTCAGAAAGCAGCAGGTTTGGTCCCTTGATGAGGCAGTCAACCTGGCATTGAGAATTGAAAAAATGGGAAAGGCTAAGGTTACTGCTTCCAAACCCATTACCAGACCTACTTTCAAACCTTTTTCTGGGGTTAGGATTGGAGAGAACCCAAAGCCATCAACCCAACCAACACCAGACAAGGGAAAGAGTCATATGAATCCTAAAACCAACCCACCTGTGACTGATGGGAAAATTAAATGCTTCCAGTGCCAAGGATATGGCCATTTTAGAAAGGACTATCCTTCTAAGAGAACCCTGGCAGCAATGGAGATAGAACAATGGGATAGGGAAGGTTTGAATCAGTATAAGGAAGATGAGACCCTGATGTTGGAGGAAGGGGAGACTGAGGAGGAACCAGAACAGGAGAAAGTTGTGGCCCACTCTGACACAGGTCACAGCTTGGTCTTATGGAGAGTCATGCATTCCCAACATACACCTTTGGAAGCTGATCAAAGGTCCCTGATATTCAGAACCACATGCACAGTTCAGGGAAGGGTTTGTAACCTGATCATAGATGGGGGAAGTTGTACAAATGTGGCATCAAATGCCATGGTTAGTGATGTGAAACCCTCAAGAATCGAAATTTGACCGAAACTGACTCGATTTGGACAGTGTTTTGGACTGTTTAATCGTGATAAAAATGACTAAAAACTCAACAGAAACTCTGAGGACTGCAATCGAACAGTCGACAGAACTGTTTAAACCACGGTTCCAGAACTCTACAATCGAATAGAGTAAAGGATGTGAATGGGATATGACTTAACCCAAGCACAAAGCCACTAGATTAAGCCTAAGGATAATTTCAAGCACACAGCAAAGAAATACTCGACTCCTGCTCATAAATATATACAATTCATTCTTACATAAACCCTATTCTTATATGGTATCCAAGGGCCTTCGATCTGCCACCAATCTTCGACCTCGCCGCAACACCTTCAAACGACAACCAACCTCCCTTTCATCCTTCACAATGTCGGCCAACACCACCCAAGACACCGTGGTTCCCAACCCCCACGACAACACCAAACCACTAACCTCCTTGAATCTTAACCATTGTGTGAAATTGAATGTGCTAAACTATACGGCTTTGCGTTTCCAACTAACAAACATACTATTCGGCCTTAGCCTTCTCAGTTTCATTGATGGAACCGAGACACCACCATCACCAACCATCTCTGATGAGACTAAAACCGACAAACCCAACCCGGCTTATTTGAGTTGGCTCAAACAAGACGGATTAATTCTTGGTGCTCTCATGGGCACTCTCACCGCGGCCCTACAACCAATGATAGTACGGGCCAAATCTGCGAAAGAAGCATGGGATATCCTTGCTCACACCTACGCAAACCCATCCCGAGCACATATTATGCAATTAAAAGAACGATTTGATTCCATCGTAAAAACCACGGATCAAACCATCTCCGACTACATGAACTCAATCAAAGTTTGTGTCGATCAACTAGCCCTTATGGGCAAAATAGTCGACCTCGAGGACGTCATAGCTCAAGTTCTCAAAGCCCTTGACTATGAAACCTACAAACCCGTCATCACCACCGTTCGGGCTCGAGATACACCCATAACCTTTGAGGCTCTCCATGAGAAGTTGTTTCAACATGACCTCCTCATGAAACATGACACCACCACGAATCACTTTGCTCCTTCGACCAATGTTGCCTACCGTCACAATCACCAATACCGTGGCAATTCCAGACCAAACAACACCCCTGCCTACCCTCAAAACCCACTGCCAAACACTGCTGCTCCTCGGCCTTTCAAAGGCCGCTGCCAATGGTGTAGGGAAACCGGGCATGTCATTGCTAATTGCCCTCTTTTCAGGAAGCTTTACCCAAACATAGTCTTCCCTGCACCTGTCTATCAACAACAACAAGGAAACCCGCAAGCCAATCTCGCTAATTATGGCAACCCGCAACCAAACACCAACTTTCTCCTCGACAGTGGTGCATCGCATCACTTGACCCACGATTTGGACACCCTTGCATATCACTCCCCTTATGACGGTCTCGATGATTTAATTATCGGTGATGGTTCCGGCCTCCCTTTCGCTAATACAGGTTCCTTCACTAAACATAATCTTCATTTTACTAATGTACTTCATGTCCCCAAAATTTCTCGTAATATTATCTCGATTTCACAATTATGCCGTGATAATAATGTATATGTAATTTTCTCAGGTGACTCGTTTTTTGTTAAGGATATACGAACGGGGAACAACCTACTCCAGGGCCGAGCAACCAAGGGGATTTTCGAATGGACGCCACCTAAACCTATTTCACTCGCAGCCGTCAAAGAAAAAGGAACCACGTCGATCTCGTGGCACCACAAATTAGGACATCCGACGTATGATGTACTAAAAATTATCAATAAAAGTTTAGCTTATTCTATTAAAGACTATGAAAATTGTCATGCCTGTTGTGTGTCTAAAAGCAAAAAACTTCCATTTTCCGCATCATCGTTTGAATCTCACGCACCACTCGACCTTCTATTCTCTGACTTATGGACCAGTCCGGTTCCATCTCGTGACCATTACAAGTATTATGTTATTTTTGTAGACCATTTCAGTAAATATATATGGCTATATCCGCTAAAACGCAAGTCCGAAACAATACAAGTATTTACGCAATTTAAAGCATTAGTTGAAAAATATTTTAACAAACCAATACGTCGCTTCTTTTCTGATAATGGTGGCGAATATATTAAATTAAATCAATATCTTCTCACCGATGGAATTTCACACTTCACCACCCCACCACACACTCCGGAACAAAATGGATACGCCGAAAGCAGACACCGTCACATTGTAGAAACCGGCCTAGCCTTACTTACCCATGCCGGCATGCCAACCTCTTTTTGGCCATTTGCATTTAGCACGGCAACCTATCTAATAAATCGACTACCTACAAAAACATTACACAATGAATCGCCATTTTCTATACTTCATAAAACACAACCCAACTCACTAAATTACATAATTTCGGGTGCCTTTGTTATCCATGGCTTAGACCTTATACAAAGCACAAATTAGAAGATCGTTCCATTGCTTGCGTTTTCATAGGCTATTCAAATACGCAAAGTGCCTATCACTGTTTAGACCTGAAACCCCTTAAAATATACACATCTCGACACGTGAAATTTGTCGAGAATGAATACCCATTTCGACGAAATGCATCGATTAATTCAGCTCCCTCATCTCCCGATGATTGGTGTTCCTTAAGCATTAACCTACTTCCTCATCTCACCACTCCCACGCCTTCTCCAACAACCGTCCCTAACACCTCCCCTGCTCCTCGTCCACCCAAGCCTATCACCATTGTCTACTCTCGATGCTGCCCCGCATCGACTGACCCACCAACCACGGCTGTCTCTACACCCTCTGTCGACTCCACTCCTTCCAACAGTATCCCTTCTGCTGCGGCACATCCTGAACGCACCCCCTCTTCCACTGACTCACCAAACCCGGACCATATCACGCGTCCCAATCGCACCAAAACCATTGTACCACCTCCAAATAAAACTGTCACTACCCGTCTCGACAATAAGATTAGAAAATCCAATCCTCGTTATGCCAATAATCTCGCCCATGTCTCTCCAACCAACGACAACTTACCAAATACCGTCAAACAAGCTCTCATTATTCCACACTGGCCCAATGCTATGCAAGAAGAATTCCAAGCACTAGAACGAAACCACACATGGTCTCTCGTACCTCGATCGTCCTCTCAAAACATTATCGGCTGCAAATGGGTTTTTAGAAACAAATATAATCCTGATGGTACACTTAAGCAACATAAGGCACGCCTAGTTGCAAAAGGTGTTCATCAAAGACCTGGAATTGACTACACTGAAACATTTAGTCTTGTCATAAAACCAACCACCGTTTGTCTCATCTTATCTCTAGCTGTCACGCAGTCATGGTCTTTGCGCCAATTAGACGTGAACAATGCATTTCTTCAGGGAAAATTAACTGACGATGTTTTTATGATACAACCACCCGACTTTGTTGACCAAGCAAAGTCTGATTATGTTTGTAAATTACACAAAGCGATATATGGCCTAAAACAAGCTCCTCGAGCTTGGTACACTGAACTGACATCTTATCTGGTTACATACGGATTCAAACAGTCCGTTTCTGACTCATCTTTATTTATTTTACATATTCCCACCGCTTGCATATATATGCTTATTTATGTCGACAATATAATCATCACTGGACCACATCCCTTGCACCTGCAACGATTTATTGACAAACTATCCCAACGCTTCTCGCTCAAAGACCTCGTACCATTATCATATTTTCTCGCAATAGAAGTTACTCCAACTGCACTCGGTTTACATTTAAACCAATCGAAATATATTCATGACCTTCTCACCAAATATAAAATGATTGATGCTAAACCCAACTCCACTCCCATGGCTACATCTCCACCACTCACTCGAGAAGACCATCTACCTGTGCATGATCATTCTACTTATCGTGCCATTGTTGGAAGCCTCCAATACCTCTCCCTGACGAGGCCTAACATCGCCTTTGCCATAAACCGTCTGGCCCAATTCCTACACCATCCTACTCATACGCATTGGACCGCTCTGAAACGTCTACTTCACTACTTGCAAGGAACTCAAACCATTGGCTTACAGCTATATCGTGACTCACCTTCTCGTCTTCATGCCTTTTGTGATGCAGACCACGCAGGAGATAAAGATTCTTACGTCTCTATAACGGGCTATATCGTCTACCTTGGTCGCAATGCTATTTCCTGGTCGTCCAAGAAGCAACAAGGACTTGCTCTATCAACAACTGAAGCTGAATTTCGCGCCATTGTCTCCGTCACAACCGAAACTATCTGGCTTCGAAACCTCCTCACCGAGCTCCACATTACTATCACCACACCTCCGGCAATTTTCTGTGACAACATTTCTGCAACACTCTACGCCAAAAACCCCGTCTTCCACTCTCGCATGAAGCACATGGCTCTCTCATTTCACTTCGTCAAATAACAGTTGCTTCATGGCCAAGTTCGCATTCAACATGTCGCAAGCAAGGATCAACTCGCTGACATCCTCACTAAACCACTGCATAAAACGTGTTATCTCGAGTTAAGAAACAAGATTGGACTTACTTATCGGACGTCCATCTTGCGGGGGCGTATTAATCAAATAAACTCAATATCAAAACCATATTATTCTCATATAACTTAGAATTATTTGATTGTTTGAATATTGTACAATTAGGAAACTATTCTTGTAATTACCTTATTTCCTCTACCTTGTACACCTATAAATACATGTACTCCTTCTCATAAATATATACAATTCATTCTTACATAAACCCTATTCTTATACTTAATCACACTCCCCTTTCATGGAGGGCACGAGAATTAAGAGAGGAGAGTATTATATGGTAAAGTATTGTAGTGGGGTAGGAGATTGGAGAGAGGGAAGGTATTGTGTGATTAAAATAAGTATTATTGTGGGGTAAGGTGATTAAAATAAGATAAAGTATGAGTATTATGGGGTATTTTTGTGGGGTGGGTGATTAAAATAAGTATAAAAGTTTGCCAAATAAGGAAATAGGGAGAGTATTGTGAATAGACGAAAAAAGAAATAGGGAGAGTTATTTAGAATAGAAGGGAGTACTATTCAAGGGAAACTAGAACCTGGAAATTACTACCATGCTTATTAGGTTTAACCGTTTAACCATGCTTATGCTCGTTAGAAAAGAGTCTTTATTTCTGTTTATTTATTACTCCCTCCATCTCAGACTCCCAGTCATTTGTTGTCCTATTCTATTTTGGGTGTGTCAGTCAATTGTTGTCCTTTCTATTTTAGGAATACATTTGATGGACAATTTGGTCATTCACACTCAATTTGGTCCACATGTCATTTAGTAATTGGCTTTCTCCTCTATCCTTGGTTTTCGTGTCAAAACCAAAGGACAACAAACGATCGGGGCGAAGGGAGTAGTATGGTTTCAGATCATTTTGTTTTTTTTGTAGTTGCTAGATATCCTTGTTTGTTTCCTCAAATGTCAACTAATGAGATACAACAGTTTTTGTTGTAACTGCTAGCAACCTTGACGTATTTTGGCTTTTTTGTAACTGTGGCTTCTATGCGATGCTTAAAGAATCACTTGTGTCGGAAATTTGTGTGCAAGTATTGACTATCCAGGGTTTGAGAGTTATTTGCTCTATGCTAGATACAACATACACCTGTGATATATTGAAGTTTGATTATGAAAGTATACGCTACATGTCCTATAAAATTTACTTGTTGATAAAGTTAAGAGAATGCACTAACAATCTCTAAGAAGGAATTGTCCCATTTCAAGGAGTTTAATAGTTGTAGACGATACGGGACTTTTGCTGCTAAACTATGTTCATGGACAATCAATTTTGGAGCAATCATCGTAAACGAGTGGTATACTTAGCTATATGGTCTTTTGGGCAGGGGCAAGGGCATTGGCTCCCAACACTATGCAAATGCATGCATGCGTGGTGTCGGAGCAGAAAATTCCACTTCTACAGCTCTTTGCCAGGTACAACTATGTGTACTGATTTTTACTTATGATTCTGTGTAGACAACTGGTTGTGGTGCTAGTTTACCCCCTTTATCTGTACATTTTATCCAGCCCACCCAAACTTGTCATAGAATTTCTTCCTTATTGACCACTATGTCAGAAAGCAGCAGGTTTGGTCCCTTGATGAGGCAGTCAACCTGGCATTGAGAATTGAAAAAATGGGAAAGGCTAAGGTTACTGCTTCCAAACCCATTACCAGACCTACTTTCAAACCTTTTTCTGGGGTTAGGATTGGAGAGAACCCAAAGCCATCAACCCAACCAACACCAGACAAGGGAAAGAGTCATATGAATCCTAAAACCAACCCACCTGTGACTGATGGGAAAATTAAATGCTTCCAGTGCCAAGGATATGGCCATTTTAGGAAGGACTATCCTTCTAAGAGAACCCTGGCAGCAATGGAGATAGAACAATGGGATAGGGAAGGTTTGAATCAGTATAAGGAAGATGAGACCCTGATGTTGGAGGAAGGGGAGGCGAGGAGGAACCGAACGGGGAGAAAGTTGTGGCCCACTCGACACAGTCACGACTTGGTCTTATGGAGAGTCATGCATTCCCAACATACACCTTTGGAAGCTGATCAAAGGTCCCACGATATTCGAACCACATGCACAGTTCAGGGAAGGGTTTGTAACCTGATCATAGATGGGGGAAGTTGTACAAATGTGGCATCAAATGCCATGGTTAGTGATGTGAAACCCTCAAGACTCGAAATTTGACCAAAACTGACTCAATTTGGACAGTGTTTTGGACTGTTTAATCGTGATAAAAATGACTAAAAACTCAACAGAAACTCTGAGGACTGCAATCGAACAAATGGCTTAATCGTTTAAACCACGGTTCCAGAACTCTACAATCGAATAGAGTAAAGGATGTGAATGGGATATGACTTAACCCAAGCACAAAGCCACTAGATTAAGCCTAAGGATAATTTCAAGCACACAGCAAAGAAAATACCCGACTCTAAGTACTAAGCCAAAGAGGATTTCCCAGCACTAAGCAAAGGAGATTAGTAGAAATCAATGTTTCTAACTTGTGTTTGTTCATTCATCAAATTCTGATTTTTACACTAAGGAATGCCTTGCTTTTATAGGCCAAGCAAAACAATCCTATCCATACATCCAACCTAGCAATCTAACGGTCCAAAAGACCCTAGGAAACCGGTTTCAAAAGGTGGCCCTAAGCCTTACACAATTTCTTACACAAGTTAAAAATCTTAAAGGAAAAACAAGAAAAGTAAACTAATGAGGACAATGATAATTAGGACTCCTTGGAGGCTTCAAAAGGTCCGGCCATTTAAGGATATAAGAGCTAGAACATGTAAGAGAGGCTTAAGAGGGTTGTCTTTGACGAAATGGGAAACTTGAAAGCGACCCTTATCCTTGGTGTTGCAAACCGTGTAAAAGGGACCACCCGGTTTGTTCCTTAGCCTTGCTCTATGACAACCACCTTCCCAAGACACCAATCCTTAGACAAAAATGCTCTTGACTCTTCATAGAAGACTTCTAAGCCGAAAAAGCTCCATTATTCTTAGACGGATTTCTTATTTGGACCCTATTTCGGTCAAGGGACCAAAACCGGGTACAAACATGTCTAATGTGATTTGTTTTGCTTCAGTTAGCAAGCTCAACTTGACAACCCAAGAGCACCCAAATCCTTACAAGTTGAGATGGTTGAACAAGGGAGCAGAAGTGAGGGTGGACAAACAATGTTTGGTTCCATTTTCTATTGGGAAGGTGTATAGAGATAAAGTT